>NC_064266.1:47191000-47805000 GCF_003254725.2 Canis lupus dingo
AGAGGGAGGCATCTGGGGAGACTTCCTAAGAGGTGGCCAGAGCTGGACCTTGGGGAGGGAGGCCTGGAAAGGGAGGGTTTGCAGAGGCCCCTGCGGCAGGGAGAGGGGCACGGGTGGCCAGACAGGTGAGGCCTGGGAGGCTGACCCCAAGGGGCCTGGACTTCCTTCTGCAGACCCCAGAAAGGACCTGTGGCAGGGGACTGGAGGTGGGCTGCAGGACGAGACAGGCCTGAGGCCAGTGGGGACTCCGGTGCCGTCGTCCAGGACAAAGGAGGGCAGGCTCTGGACACAGGTGGCGGGGTGTCCTCTTGAGGGGCAGTGGACAGAGGTTGCCTCCCCCAGCCCGGGAGCCGTGGTTGGGGGGTGGGGGGTCATTCGGGCACCTGCTTCTAGGAAGCCAAACCCCTGCCTCAACCCCTGAGAGGCCCCTGTGCACGCCACCGACCCTCCTCCCCCACTCGCAGAAGCCTCCCTCTGCACACCTGGATGATGCCAGCTGCAGGTGCCGCCCTGACTACATCCGGCACCTTCCCGCATCTGCCCAGTACTGCGGGGTCCACTGAGGCAGGCCCTGGCCAGCAGCTGGCACCGCCCTCAGCAGTAACGTGGCTCATAAAACACTACTGTGCGTGGCACCGGATCAGCCGTGCCGCTTGCCCTTTCAGTTCCAAAGCTAGAGGCCGGTGGCCTTTTTTCCACATTCAGCAGGAAACAGAATGGTGGATGCAGGCACAGTGATCATTTGTAAGTCATCTGGAATGTTGGGGATGGCGTGCCCCACGTGCCCCTGTGCACACAGGTGCGTCCCAGGGGCCACACTCTTGACCCCCACCTCCCTGCTTCTGTGCCCGGTCGTGAGCTACGACCACCAGCATTCAGCCAGTGAGCCCCGAGCCCCCCCTCCCCCCCCACCCCCCCCACCCCCCGTGGCTGCAGTTGCCCTGAGCGTGTGCACCCCTGCTGAGCCCCGGCTGAGGAGGGGGAAGCCCATCAGCCGGAATGACCACCCACGCTGCAAAAAGAGAGAGGCTGCCCATGCAGGCTGCCTCTGCTCCCCGGCCTCTGAGCAGCCCTCGCGCCCCTCAGGCTGTCAGGAGGGAGCCCCAGACTCTGCGGTGCCACCTAAGCTGGGCATGGCTCCTCCGGAGGGAGCCTCTTCTCAGGGCTCCACGTGATTGTGCAGTGGGCGCGTGGGGAGGGTGGGTTCACAGAGGAAGGAGGACCGATTCCCAGGTATCATGTTTGCAAACATATGAGCACAGAGATGGGAGCAGAGCCCAAGCTCCCCGGCGTCCCGGGACATTAGGGGAGACCTGTTGCCCTCGCGGTGTCCTGGAGGAGGCCCCTCCAGCGGGAGCACCACCCGCCGGGCCGGAGGGGAGCCTGGTCGGGATGCAGGCACCCCCGTGCCTCCCTGAGCCCCTGCTCCCTTGTCTGGAGCACTTGCCCCGGCAGCTGTGTCACGTCTCCCAGAGGCTCTGGCAGACGAATCCCCTACCGAGGCTCGGAAATCTTTGTTGCCTCTGTTTAGGGTGTCCTCTCAGCAGCTGCCTCTTTGAACACGTACGTGCTCCATTTTGTGCCACGCACACCTCGTCAGGATGTCAGCAACCTGGTCAACAGTGCCCTCCACCCCTGCAAGCCAAGGAAGCCGCAGTTCATTGCAAATGCTCCGTTGGGGTGAATTCCATGCAAGAGACAGGAATTTCATTTACTTAAAAATAGATGGGAAAGCTTTCAGGCTCAAGCCATCTTTGCCAAGACTGCACTGATGGGATCCGGAAGAGAAGAGTGGAAAAATCCAGATGCACACAACACCCAGCTCCAGCCTAGAGAGGACCTGCGCGTGGCCGCCGCTGGGTGCTGTCCCTTCAGCACCCGGGCCTCGGGCCTCGCGCTCGCTCGCGTCCCCAGGAGCTGCAGGCCCGCGCCCGCGCCCGACCGCCGCCCTCCCCGGGCCCTCCCCGCCCGGCCACCCGCCCACGTGCTGGCAGCGACCATTGAGCTGAGAAACCAGCGGGGCGCTGCTGCCCATTCACGAAGGCCAACTCAGAGCCCTCAGCCCCCCTCCTGCCCCCAAAGTGCTCCTGCATGATGCCTCCCCATCAGGAGCCCAGCACACGGGGCCGGAGCCCACTTCCCGGCCTGGCTCCCCCGCCACTGTCGTGTCCCCCAGAGCCTGGCGCAAGGTCCACAGCGTGTGGTCCGAAGTGTCACAGCTGCTGGGGTGGGGCAAATTGAGTCCCTTTTTGGGGAAACCACATGGTGACGCTTCCCACAGCGAGTGGGCCGGGCACCTCCCGGAATGCAGCCCTGCGGGTCACGACGCTCGGGGAGCTGAGCGGCTGCCCGTCCTGGGGGGGGGTCACCGTGAAGTTGGCCGGAGGTTCCGCGTCGGGCGGGGGCATTCCCGACACCCTGCTCGGGGAGTGGGAGCCGGAGCCCCTGGTGCGGCCCCAGCCTGATGCTCTGTTGACATCCTGTGGTCACACAGATGTGTACGTCCGGGGCTCCAGCCACAGGCGAGCTCCTGGGCCAGTGACCAGGGGGACACCGGGGACAGATGCTGAAAAGCAAACTTTCCCACTTTGCCACCACCCACCTCCTCCCTGTAGCAAGGGAGCCAGCTCCTTCCCCAAGCGCCGAGCCCTCAGGAAAACAGATGATCCTGGCAGAGGCCCAGAGGCGGCGGCACCGCACCAGGCCGGGAACAAGACTTAATTTGGGGAAATGAGAAGAGACAGGCTCTCAATCCCCTAACCTGGGTCAGGGCTGTTCTTGTTAATTTTGTCATTTGGACAACAGGAAGCGCCTACCCAGACAGAGAGCCCCAGCCTCCCCTCCAGAGAATTTTCCATTATTAGGAGGAGGAAGCCTGAATTTATCCAGTTCATGGGGGAGCAGGGCAGTAAGGACAAGATTTAATATGAAAGCATTGATTTTTTAAAAAACATCCTATACCATCGTCAATAAAAATTTAATTTATATATATATATATTTTTTTTTGTTTTTTTTTTTTTCAGGGATCAGAGCTCTCAACAAGCTTCCCGGCCCCTGGCAAACCAGCTAATCACATGAGGGAGCCGATTCAGATTTATCAGCCACAGATACTGCTTGGCACCAGGAATGCAGGTTGCCCATGACGAGGAGACGGCCGGGCAGCGAAGATGCTCCTGGACGCATCCCGACGCGCGGAGGAAACCACCACCCATGGTCGGGGCCTTCCCTCAAGGGAGCCCCCTGCTCGGCCGCCGCCACCGCCCCCACGGCCCCTGCCCTCCGCGGCCCTGCGTCCACAAACAGGCTGGTGTTTGCGAGGTCGTGCCCGTTGTCGTCTGGGCTCCACGTAGACGGCACCCGACCGCCCTTCCCACACCCCCGGGCAAATGAAAAACCTACGACAACCGTCCAGGCGTGTAGCGGCTAAAATACCAGGCCCACGCTCCACGGTGACGGCAGCGTGACCAGGCCCCTCGAGCGTCTCTACCTGGCAGGCTCCCACGGCTCCCACGGCACGTCGACAAGGTCCCATGGGTTCCTCAGCCCTGGAATCCAGCCCTGCTCTGCAGCTCTCAGACCACCCCCTGCGCCCCCCGCCCTCCCACCGCTCCCCTCCCATCCCCCCCACCCCGTCCCAGGCACACAAACTGACCCTCAGGCCCGTGCAGGATCCTCTGTATGGGATCCCCGTGTACTGGGCCAGGAATTCTGCTCCCCCATCTCCTCGGGGAGGAGGGGGCCCTGCTTACAGGTCTCCCCAAAGTCCACACTGCCCTCCTCAGTCCCAGCTCCTCGTCATAATCTGAAGTTGTTACTGATTTGCTTGCATTTGCTTGCCTCCTGTTCATCTTCCCACTGGACACAGGCGGTGCACACACTCCCAGCCCCACGCACACACGCACACCCTGGTGCACGCACAGCCCGGCCCGGCCCACAGGGCTGCTCTTCAGCATTCCTTGAATGCCAGCCACTTTGTTCTAGGACTAGACGCCGCTTCAGCCTCCAGGCAGGACGTGCCCTCGCTGACCGCCTGGGCTCGCGTGGCTCGGGGGCTGCAGGGTAGTCCACGGGGGACGCGGGCAGCTGGAGCTCAGCGCCATGGAGACCGGCTCCCTGCCAGCAGAGCGGTCAGCTGCCTGCCCACTCACAGGCTGTCAGCGTCTGGGCCCTGGCTGCCCGCCCACGGCCGGCCCAGGCCCATCTGAGTCCTTGCTTGCTCGGCCAGATGTCCAGTAGGCTTTGGACGGAGTTGTCCGACCTGGGGCAGGGCCCAGCGGCTGTCAGAGTCCCCCACGCACCCCCCCACCCAGGACAAGGTCACCACCTGCTAAGCTGGGGGCCGGGATAGAAAGGCTGGATTCTCTGGCCAGCAGGCCCGGGGCCCACCGGCCGCCCAGAGCTGGGGTCCTCGGCCAGCACCAAGGGCTGTGCTGGGATGGCCCCGCTGAACCACCCGCCAGCATCCCTGAGGGCAGGCCCTGCAGTGCGCAGGAAAGCCCTCCCACTCCCACGGCCGAGAAGTACCGACCCCCGCACGTCAGTGGTGGTGCAGTTACACCTGGACTTGGGTTGCCAAGGTCTTCTCCTAAAATGCAAATGTTCCTGGTAAGTCAGCCCTCCGCGCTTTCCCATGAAACTGCAAATACAGGGATTTTTCTCCCTAAAGCTCCTAACAATACCCAAGCCAAGGGGTGAGCATTCCCATGGGAAAGGAAGCAGGAACCTCGGATAGTGGGAAGGAGGGCAACTGTCCCCCTGCCGGGCGCCTTGGGCCCACCAGCACCCGCGGGAAGGGCCAGGCTCCCCCAGCGGCCCAGGTCAGGCGCGTCAGCAGCACGTGATCAGAGCTGACCGCGGCCCTGCCCCTTCCCCGCTCAGGCTCTGGCTTGCTGACAACCACTTCCACCCCGTTCTAGAACAACGGAGTCTTGGCTGTGTTTCACGGTTTACGGGCTTCGTTTACACGCGCGGCTCTGGGCAGGCTCCGTCCCCCTGCCGAGCCTGGAAGTGGGGGAATAATAGCGCGGACACCCCAGGGCCGTTGGGACAGCGCAGGGGGCCCTGCGAGCCGTGAGCCAGCGCCTAGCAGGAAGCGCCTTACGTAACAGCACAGCAACATCCGTGACTCGGCTGCGGGGCTCGCTCTTCGCGCTCTGAGTCCTCAACCCCATGAGGAGCCTGCGCGCTGGGAGAGGCCAAGGCGGGGGCGGGGAGCGCGGCAGCCAGCGCCCCAGGAGCGCCCCAGCCCCGCAGGGGAGCCCGCCCGGCCCTGCCCACTCGCAGACCTGGAGGTGAACCCGCCCTGGGCCCCTTCACCCCCGCCCTCCGCCTGTGTCCTCCGGATCCCCCTTTCCCGGCAGCCGAGCCTTGGAAGCCGGGGCCCGCCCGCTCGGCCCACTGCATGGCCTACGGCAGCTGGCGGTCACCAGACCCCCGCAGGCCGGTCGGGCACTTGGGGCCGGCCCTCCCGCGGAGCCTGCGGGCGCCGAGCTCCCTTCCTGCCCAGGGCGCCCACCTCCACTTCACCCGGGACCCTCGGGAGACAGCCCAGAGAGGACGGCCCCACTGACCTCTCCAGGCCCACCCACTCTGCCCACCCCTGCCTCGGGCCCCACTCAGCCCCCAGTCCGGGCCCAGCGTGCCGTGATGAGGCCGACTGGGCCTCCGTGGGCAGTCACGGCGCAGGACTCCCAGCCCCTGAGCCCGCGTCTCAGTTCCTCTTGACTCGCGGTCGGCCCCGACCCTGACCCTCCTGCACGGCCTCCCCCGATGACCCCACAGCGACACACCAGGAGCCGCAGGCCAAGCCAGCAAAGGAACCAGCACCCGCATCTCTTACTGACACCATTCTCTGCCCCCCACTGACTCACCCGGCAGGGTGGGGAGTGACCCGGAGACCAAACCCCTGACCCTCCAGCTGCCCCGGGACCGAGAAAGTGCGCAGCGCAGCCTGGACCCAGCCCGTGACAGGTGCCTCTCAGAGGCCGGGCTCGCGCTAGACAGCCGGCGGCAGGGCGGGTGATTGTCCACACACTCACACTCCTGCACATATATGCGTGCACATGTGCTCTCTCCTGAGCCGGGGGCCCTCCGCGGGTCCACTGGGCGGGTGCACACGCGCCCACACACCTACAGGCCCTCGTATACACACGGGCACATGCATGCATTCACCACGCCGGCTCCCAAGCCCCGGGAACCACCCAGATACACTCACGCAGGCATGCGGGTCTATACTGGGTGCACACCAGGGGCACACGCTTCGTGGCACGTCACTCGTGGTCCCACTGAGCCCCCACGGCTACTCACAACAACCAATGCTCCCTTGTGGGAAACCCCGAAATCCCGTTGCGGAGGCTCCGAAGCCACCGGCCAGGCACAGAACCGTCACTTCCAGGGCCACCCTGGGCCCCGGGGGAGGGTGACAAGATGTCTTCCACTCTGCGGGGAGGGCGCCGGGAGCCCTGGACAGACAAGGGCAGGAGACGGAGCAGATCTGGCCCACGCGGCAGGACCCCACAGGCTCGAGGACTCATGAATTTTTCAGAGGCACCCGAAGCGAAGACTGAAGCTGCCCTCAGGTCCTGGTGGGTCCTGCCCTAAATTATTCACAGCCCAGCAGAGTGGTAGCTCCCGGCCGGAGGCCATTCGGGTGCCAGCTCCCCGAGCCTGGGTCTGAGCTGGCCCTGTGGCCGCCAGGCAGGGCACCTCTCTGGGCCCCCACGTTCTCCTCCACGGCCCAGGTGCGCGAAGCCTTTGGGAGCGCCCACCTGTGTCCCCAGCGTGGGCCTGCAGCCCCGAGGTTGGGCCTCCGCACCCAGGGGCACCATCGAGCTGTGCCACCATCACCCACCACAGCCCTGTCCGGCTCCCACAGGGCTCCCCAAGGTGACATACTGCCCCCCAAGCCCAGTGGACCCTGCCTCCTACCCTGCACGGCAGCCCCTGCCTGAGTGGGAAAGGGCCACCCCCCACTGGACCAAGGACCACCCCCCAGGTCCCCCGTGCCCCAAGCTTGCACCTCCGTCTTACCCCTGCGGCCACTCAGAGCTGGGCAGCGGCAGAGGTAGGAGGGGGGTCAGCGGGCCGCACCGTGAGCGCTGTTTGGTGCGGCTCCTTTCACCACCTGCCTGTCCTTGACGCCTTGCCCCCTGCACTGCTGCTGAGATCCGCCGCTCTGAGAGTTCAGTCCAGGAACCTCAGGTCCTAAGAACCTTCTAGAAGGCCCTGGAGGTCAAAGCTGTTTCCACAGTAATACCAAGGTCACATGAGGGGCTGTGCTGGTTCCCTGCAGCCCCCCCTGGGGTAGGTGCCCCCCCGTCCCGTCCACCCTGTGGGTGTGGGCAGCTCCGTGAACAGCCCGGGTTCACCCCCCCACCCGGCCCAGTGCTGGATGCAGGGGGAACAGCCTGGGGAGGAGTGCTGCCCCCACGGGGGCCCAGAGCTGCTGCACCCCCACCAGGCTGAGGCCCCGGGTCCCCTGGCCTTCCCATGGGCCCCACTCTGAGGTTGGCATGCGGGGGGCGCGAGGCCCAGAACCCTGCTGGGCTTCAGATCCGAGCGCCTGGACATTCCTGGGCATGCCCTCCTCACCTTCTCCCCGAAAGGAGGCCCAAAGCGCTGATACTCTCCCCAGAAACCCCACGCTGCACCACGGGCAGGACCCTCGTCTGCCTCAGACTCTGGTGGGAACGAGCGAGTGCTCCCACCTCTGCCTCCACACCCTCCCGTGTGCCCTGGCAGAGTCCGTGCCCCTGGCGGGATCTGTGACCCCATCCCAGGAACACAGCCCCCTGGAGGGTCCTCAGCAGGGCCCTGCGTCTGGGTGGGGGAGCCAGAGCTGCCAAGAACGGGGACGGAGGGTGAGGGGCTCACTGTGGACCTTCCTCCCCAGTGGGGGCTTATCTCACTCCTATGCTGCCCCAGGCTGAGTTTTCTCCTATGGGGGCCCAATCCTAACTGGGCCAAGCCTGTAAGGACAACTTCCTGGGGCAGAAAGTAGGGACGCCAGGTCCCCCCTGGCAGTGACAGTAGCGGGGGAAAGGGGGTGCACGAAGCACCTGGTCTCCTAAGGTAGGGTCGCAGACAAGGTATATGGTCAAGTTCAAATCTCAAAGAACAAATATTTCTCAGTGTGAATACTGGTGTGTTTATATTAAAAAACTATCGACTGTTTATCTGAAATCCCAGTTTGCCAGGGCTTCCCGTGTGTGTGTTCGCCTGCTCGCCGCCCCCTCCCTGTGGGTCCATCCAGACCCTTCCGTGTGGGTCGGTCTGGCTCTTCCTTCTTGTCCCACTCTTCCCGCACCCTCCCGGGAGCCAGGCCCACCTTGGGACAGGTGGGGGGACGCCGGCAGCCTCAGCCAGTGGCCTGGATGTGCCCCTACGGAGTTCGGGCTCCAACCCCTGGAACCCCGAGATGTGGCCTGTGTGGCGGGCCGGGCTCTGCAGAAGCAACTCCAACGTGGATCTCAAGATGAGATTACCCTGGGTTATCACGGAGGCCGTCACATGCCAGGGAGGGTGACACACGGAGAAGCCATGTGACCCGGGGGCAGCCACCAGAAGCTGCAGGAGGCGCGGAATGGACCCTCCTTAGAGCCTCTGGGGGGAGCGCGGCCCTAACCAAAGCCTGAGTTTTGTCCCCCCTAGTGGTGACTTTGGCCAAGGAGAGAGGCCGCTGCTGTGGTTTTAAGGCACCGGTTGGAGGCCATTTGTTGCGGCAGCCCAGGGACACGGAGGCGGTGGTCCCCGGTGCCTGCGGGGAAGCCCCCGCCCCGCCCGCCCCAGGCTGGGGGCTGCTTTCCTGGAGCAGCGGTGGCGGGCAGGGGGTGGTCCTCGCCGACCAGGCCAGGGCTCTCTCCGGGGTTCGGGGAATGGTGTGCCCAGGGCCCCGCTGGGGAGCAGGGTGCCGGGATGGAGCCGGAGCCGGAGCCGGGAGGGCAAGACCCAAGACGGGAGTGACCGCCAGGGGTGGGGAGGAGAGACAGAGAGCCCTCAGCCCCCTCTGTGGACTCGGAGTGACCCGGGTGACCGCTTCTTCGTCGTCCCAGACGCCCCCGGGGGGGCATTTCCAACCCCCCCACCCCCTGCAAGCCAGACCAGCTGGACTGGGATGTGCCCGGGGCCAGGCCCGCGGGCGGGGGGGGGCAGACGCAGGTGGGACCCGGGCAGGGAAGGGGCTTGGGGAGCGCAGGGCGGGCCCCCCAGATGCAGGCGCACACGGGTCTGGGGTCGCTCAGTTTATTGGTAAAACGGGCACTGAGCGCGCGGAGGCGGGGCGCGGAAGCGGGGGCGGCGGGGGCGCTTTTCCTCTTGAAGAACTTCCACTGGACCTTGATGGCGAGCATCCAGTCGCTGACCGAGAGCTTCTTACAAGCGGAGGTGCAGACATGCGCCTGGCGGGGGGGCGGGGCGCCGGGCCGGGGGCGGGGCCGGGGCGGGGCCGGGGGCGGGGCCGGGGGCGGGGCCGGGGCGCGGCGCCGCCGGGGAGGGTCGCGCCGCGGGCGCCCGCGCTTCACTTGCCCGCCTTCTGCGCCTTCTGCGCCGACTTGGTGACCTTGCCCGCGCCGCCGCTCTTCTTCTCCACGTTCTTGATGACGCCCACGGCCACCGTCTGCCGCATGTCGCGCACCGCGAAGCGGCCTGCGGGGAGGGGGCGTGAGGGCGAGCGGCCCGGGCCCCGCCCCCGGCCGGGATGCAGAGCGCAGGCGCACTCGCGACGAGCATCCTTCCCCGCCCTCCACCGCCCGCGCCTCCCGGGGCGCGGCTGGGCTCCCCCGCCCGCCCGAGGAGTGTGACCCGCTAAAGCGAGGTGGCAGGGAGGGCCCTGGGACGCGGCCCAGGCGTGGTGGGCGCCCGGCGACCCTTCGGCTGTGGCTGTCGTCCTAGGGGCGTCTGACCTCCGCAGACCGTGCGCGCCCGGGGGGCCTTGTCTGCAGGGGACACCACCCAGGCCCGGCCAGCAGGGCCACCTGCGCTCCACGGGAGGGAGGCGCCTGTCTCCCGCTAAACCCTAAGCACAGCCAAGGGCAGGACTCCCTGGGCCGCGCCCCGACCGGGCCACCGGCCGCACCTCCCTGGACGCCCGCCCAGCTCACCGAGAGGCGGGTACTGAGAGAAGCTCTCCACACACATGGGCTTCCCAGGCACCATCTCCACAATGGCCGCATCGCCGGACTTCAGGGCTTTGGGGTTGTCCTCCAGCTTCTTGCCCGAGCGCCGGTCGATTTTCTCCTTCAGCTCGGCGAACTTGCAGGCGATGTGCGCCGTGTGGCAGTCGATGACCGGGGAGTACCCGGCGCTGATCTGCCCTGGGTGGTTCAGGATGATGACCTGGGAGAGCAGGGGAGCGGGGCTGTCAGGTGTGCCCCGCGGGGGCAAGGAGGGCTTCAGGCCGAGGTAGGCTTTACTGCCCGGGCCTGGGTGCTGGCCATGAGGGCCGGTCACGCCACGGGGGACCCCCACCCCTGACATAGGCGCCAGGGTCCTCATGAAGCCTTTGGCAAGCCAAGGAGATGGGTGCCGTGAAGGGCCAGGGGCCCGGGCTTGTGCGGTCTGCAGAGGCCGGAGCTGCGACGGGGGAGGAGAGACTGGACCTCGAGCACTACACCTCGGAGGTCACACAGGGTGCAGTGAAAACGTAGAGAATCCAGTTTACAGAGATGTCTCTGGCCTTACATAAAACTACTCTCAGGAGGCCTGGGCCCCCGGCCCTGGCGCAAACCCCTGAGCCTCGGTGGCCTGGTTGGAAGGCCAGGGTCCGGGTCCTCCCAAGCACCAGGCCAAGGGGCTGTCAAGGACTCTGCTAATGCCAGGCAGCCACGTCACCGGGGACAGCCCTGCTCCCGCCCTTGAGGGAAGGGCCGCCCACCTGGGAGGTGAACTGGGCAGCCTCCTGGGGTGGGTCGGACTTGCTGTCCCCACACACGTTGCCTCGACGGATGTCCTTGACCGACACGTTCTTCACATTGAAGCCGACGTTGTCACCAGGCAGGGCCTCGCTCAGAGCCTCGTGGTGCATCTCCACCGACTTCACCTCCGTGGTGATGTTTACAGGAGCGAAGGTCACCACCATGCCCGGCCGAAGGATGCCCGTCTCCACCCGGCCCACGGGCACGGTGCCAATGCCTGGGGAGGAAAGGGGTGGTGAGGGGCCGGTTGGGTGTAGCCCCAGAGATGGAGGGAGGGGATGGGGAGACCCCGCAAGGCAGACATGGGTTCAGACACAAGTGGAGGCTCCCCTGGCCCTGTCAGGAACAGAAGAGACTGAACAAGAGAGAATGCCCAGGAATGCCTGGGCAGGAGCAACAGGAGGGCGACATGGGCAAAGAGAGGCCTCTCTGGACCTGGAGTCCTACCCCTGCCCCAGGCGGCAGCTATCCCCTGGAGGGGCACTGTAGGGACCCCTCCCTCCCTGGACTCCCCTCCTGGGGAGGCGGCAGCAGCAGAGTGGGCGGATGAACATCCCACCCGGGACTCCTGGCCTGGCTTTGCTGTTGCTGGTGTCGAGGGGAGCCACCCCCAAAGGGGCGGGTGCTCCACCCCTAGTCATGGACCTGCTGCACTCACATGGCTGCCCAGTGGGTGTCTGGTCCCCTCCCCCCGCATGTGTGGGGGGGAGGCTCCACCCCCACATCCCTGGCTGTGATGCGACAGAGACTAAGGCTGGTGGCTGTTCTGTGTGCCGGGTGAGTGTGTCACGCCTGCCCTGCCCTGCCCGTAGCCTCTGGACTGGGAGTCTCCAGCAGTGCCCCTCAGGGCCTTGTGCTTGTTTATGCTTGCCCTGTCATCTAATGAATAGATTTTCTCATGCCTGGAGCTGGACTAGATCGTGTCTCCCACAAGCCTGGGACTGTCATGGAGGGAGGGGACATGTGAGTTACCCTTGTGCCACCCACTCCTGTCACAGGGCTGAGTGCTTATCTGAAGGGAAGAAGACCCTGAAACAGATGATGGGTGGATGGGTGGGGGTGGATGGATGTGTGAATGGATGATACACAGGTGGATGAGTGGGTGGGCGGGTGGATGGACAGATGGATTGTGAGGGTAGACAGCTGTGTGAATCGACAGGTGGATGGATGTTTGAATGGATGCATGGACAGGTAGATGAATGGATGGGTGAATGGACAGATGAATGTGTGGGAGTAAATAGCTATCTGGACGGAGAGATGGATGGAGGGAAGGGTGGATGGAGGGATGGATGGATGGATGGAAGGATGGAGGGAGGGATGGAGGGAGGGAGGGAGGGAGGGAGAGAGGGAGGGATGGATGGATGGGGGATGGATGGATGGAGGATGGATGGATGGATGGAAGGATAGAGGGAGGGAGGGAGGGAGGGATGGATGGATGGGGGATGGATGGATGGGGATGGATGGATGGGGGATGGATGGATGGATGGAGGAATGGATGGATGGATGGATGGATGGAAGGATGGAGGGAAGGGTGGATAGAGGGATGGATGGATGGATGGAAGGATGGAGGGAGGGAGGGAGGGAGAGAGGGAGGGATGGATGGATGGGGGATGGATGGATGGAGGATGGATGGATGGATGGAAGGATAGAGGGAGGGAGGGAGGGAGGGATGGATGGATGGGGGATGGATGGATGGATGGATGGATGGATGGATGGATGGAAGGATGGAGGGAAGGATGGACGGAGGGAGGGATGGATGGGGGATGGATGGATGGATGGAGGGAGGGAGTGGAGGGAGGGAGGGATGGGGGATGGATGGAGGGAGGGATGGATGGAGGGAGGGATGGATGGATGGATGGGGGATGGATGGAGGGATGGATGGATGGATGGAAGGATAGAGGGAGGGAGGGAGGGAGGGATGGATGGATGGGGGATGGATGGATGGATGGAAGGATGGAGGGAAGGATGGACGGAGGGAGGGAGTGGAGGGAGGGAGGGATGGGGGATGGATGGAGGGAGGGATGGAGGGATGGAGGAATGGATGAAAGGAGGGATGGATGGGGGTACATGCATATGTGGATGGTTGGATGAAGGGATGGAGCATGGATGGGAGATGGACGGATGGATGGATGGTCCCCAGAGTGTACAGCACTGGGGAAGAGGCAGATAACTTGGCCTCAGAAGCTCCTGTCAGGGGCCCTGGGCTCAGGAGCGGAGTGGGCGGGCCGGGTGCCCCCAGTGGAGCAGCAGGTGTCCAACACTGAACCCTCACTCACCACCAATCTTGTACACGTCCTGCAGTGGCAGACGCAGGGGCTTATCTGTGGGGCGTGTAGGGGGCAGGATTGTGTCCAGGGCCTCCAGCAGGGACACGCCACTGGCGTTCCCCTCCTTACGCTCCACTTTCCAGCCCTTGAACCACGGCATCTGGATGGGAAGAAGAAGGTATCCATTGGAGGGAGAGACCTCCTGCACCCTCGCTGCCCTACACCATAGCCCCACGGCCTCCCGGGACCCTCCAGGAATCCCGGTGGAGGTACCTGACCTGAGGGGGGCCTGGGGAGCAGGGGAGCAAAGACCCGCCCTCTCCACTGCCCAATGTTCAGCTCTTTACCCACGTCCATCACGATGCTGCACGGCTGGTCCCCGCACCCTCCTCACCCCCCAGTTCACACTCCCAACATCACGGAAGCCTTGGAAGAGGCCGGGGAAAAGATGTGGAGCCCAGCCCCGCTTAGTCCCCCTTTCCTGCAGCCCTCGGACCCCCCGGGCAGGGCTGGCACCGGCGCGGGAAGGGCTGGAGGCTGGCCAGCGGCCAGGCCAGAGGCAGAGAGTCCACGCGGCCCCCAGCCACTGTGCCAACCGTCTCCGCGCCCGGCTGGCCCTTCCCTGCCCAGGGCTTCCCGGCAGCAGACCCAGCACCCTCCTGGCATGGAGCCCCCCGGCCCGCTGGCCACGGGCAGGCAGAGGCGAGGGGCCGGCAGCGCCGCCCAGCCCGCCCGGTGGGACTGGGTCCTGTGGGGGGCACAGATCAGCAGCCAGCTCCCCGAGCAGCAGGTCAGGAACGGGACACTCTAGGGTAGGGCGCCCTGTCCGCCTCCCGGGAGGGTGGGGAGTGCAGTCCACTCACCCATCGCCACACGACAGCCGTGTGGGACCCTCACCAGGCAAACCCGCAGCCCAGCGAGCCGGGGGCAGGGTCCCCAGCCTCGTCCCCTGACCACAGGGCTCCAGGACAGTCCCCCTGGCTCTTCAAGGGCCCCTCCCCGCCCGCAGCACTGGCCAGAGCAGACGGCCGCCCTCCTGGGCCAGGCGCGTCCTCTGGCCCCACTGTCCAGGCACCTGGCCTCAGGCTCTGAGAATTCCTCACCTCCCCAGTCCCCGCGCCGCAGGCTGCCCGAGCCACAGGCTTCCCACCCGGCCGGTGGAGAGCGAGCCCTCGGCCCCTCCCAGAGCCTAACCTGCCCGCGCCCGCAGAGGCTCCTGGCAAGGTGAGGACGGGCCGGGCAGAGCCCCCAGGCACCGAGCACCGGGCCTCGGACCCGGCGGCACTGCTCCCGCGCTGCCCGCCGGAGGGGGCACCCCTGGCCAGGGAAGGGGCCTGTGCCGGCCTCGCGGGGCCACGAGGCCCGCGCCCCGAGCACGAGCCCCACGCGGAAGCGAGCGCAGCAGGGCGGGGCGTGGATGCCCGGGGGAGCCCGGGTCCTGCCCGCGCCTGGTCCGCGCCCGGGCCCGGCTCTCGTGGAGGGGTCCCCGCAGCCCCGCGCCCACCCGCCCGCCCGCCCGCGGGCACTCACGTTGGGCGAGGGCTCCAGCATGTTGTCCCCGTGCCAGCCCGAGATGGGCACGAACGGCACGGTGGCCGGGTTGTAGCCGATCTTCTTGATGTAGGCGCTGACCTCCTTGACTATCTCGTCGTAGCGCTTCTCGCTGTAGGCCGGCTCCGTGGAGTCCATCTTGTTGACCCCCACGATGAGCTGCTTCACGCCCAGCGTGTAGGCCAGCAGCGCGTGCTCGCGGGTCTGTCCGTTCTTGGAGATGCCCGCCTCGAACTCGCCCACGCCCGCCGCCACGATCAGCACCGCGCAGTCCGCCTGCCCGCAGGTCGCCATGAGCCCGGGCCCCTCCAGGCGGTCGCCCGGGGGTGGGCCCCAGGGGTCTCGACCAGCGGCAGCAGCAGGGCCTTGTCCATCCGTGCGGACGGCCGTCTATCTGGGTCCGTGTGTCTGTCTGCAACGGCGGCCCTGACCCACAGTCCCTCCCGGCCCCTCTGCCTGGCTGAGGTGACGGGCACCTAATCATTCTCTGGGGGCGGCTCTGTAGCAGGTGGGGTGGGGGGTGCCTGCCCTGGCAAGGAAGCGGAGGGAGCCCAGCCACCCCTCCAGGACCCCAGGGCCCTGGCCCCTCGGGTCCCCTTGGCCCCCCACAGCCCCGCCCACCTGGGATGTGCCGGTGATCATGTTCTTGATGAAGTCACGGTGGCCGGGGGCGTCGATGATGGTGATGTAGTACTTGGTGGTCTCGAACTTCCAGAGGGAGATGTCGATGGTGATGCCACGTTCCCGCTCCGCCTTCAGTTTGTCCAGCACCCAGGCATACTTGAAGGAGCCCTTCCCCATCTGCACAGGTGGGGCATGGCTTAAGGAGGGACCCGGGACTCAGCCCGCTGGCCACGGGTCCCCCTGGGCCACGGGAGCATTCGCAGCAGAGGCCTGGGTGCCAGGCTCCCTCACTCCCCACGGGGCCCTAGGGCTCTGATCGTCTGTAGAATGAGGGAGCCAGGAGCAAGGACCCTGAGGGGCACCCAGACCTCAGCCCTGCCCTGCCCGGGCCCTGCCACCCGGTGTCCCCGGCTCCTGCCCTCTAGATGGTTGCCATTCGGACGTCCTCCAGGAGGTGGCGCAAGGGCCTGGGAGCCAGGCTTGGAGAGAAGCCACCAGGCCTTTAAACCCCTCCCCTGGCTGAGGGCTCCCCTTTATCCGCGCTGGCCACCCCCAGCCCCGGAGATCCCTGCATGAACCGGAGGCCCACAACGCCACCGTCAAGGTGTCAAGCCCAAAACACAAAACAAAACCCTCTATGACGATTTTTTTTTTAAGGGAAAAAAGGGAAATTGGATGAGGTTGCATGGAAGGGCCTGGCTTTCCAGCTCTTTCTACAGCCAAGGCTTCCAAGTAGCTCTAAGGCTCCACCTGCAGACACCTGTGCCCAGCCCGGCGGAGACCCCCATACCCTGGGCCAGAGCTGAGGCTGCTGCCCAGCAGGACAAAACCCCCGCAGGGCTGTGCATGGACAGGGCTCTGGCCTCCAGGGAGGCTGCCCAGCCAGGAGGGCCACCCAGACAGGGCCCAGAGGGGACCCAGCGAGACCTGAGCCAGGCATCCTGCAAACCCCCACAGCCTCCGCCAGCGCCAACCCCGCATGGAAGGAGGGAGTGACGCAGCTTTTGGGCTCAGGCGCGGAGGGAGGCCGCCCAGCGCAACACCCACACACTCACTCTGAGCAGGGTCAGCCCAGGCCGGCAACTGAGGCCTCCTGGGCCCAGGCCCCAGCCCCTGTCATCCAGGAAACACCCTCACGGCCACCCAGACGGGGCCTCTCCCGGAGCCCGGGGGTGGGGGGTACAGGCTGCAAAGGGCAGACACCCACTCCGTGGTCACTTCCCACCCACCGGCTCGGCCACTTAAGAGAAAGGAGGTCAGTCAACGGGGCCCCCATCATTGTCACGAGGCACAAGAGGCAACCAGGACCCCCCCAAAAGAGCTCCACCCTGGACGAGCAGCCCTCCCCAGCCCAGCCTGAGAAAATGGAGCTGATGGGCTGGGTGCCCATCAATCAGCTATTAATAGCCGCCCTGAGTCCTGGCCCAGCCCTGGGACAAGTGAGGGCATCACCCCCTCAGCCCCGGAGACACAGGAACCCCACGCGGGTTCCAGGGTGCTCCACCCCAACTCGCCAGAGGTTTCCAGAGCCAGAAAGGCTGCCCCCAGGGCACCTCCCTGACCCGGAGGCCCCTCCAGCCGGCCGGCCCTGCCCCACTCCAAGCACATCCCCTGGGAGGCTGCCCCCAGGGCCCCCATCCCTCAGGTACTGGCCCCCAGGCAGGTCCTTTAGGGCTCGTGCCCCCTCGTGCCCCCTCGCCCTGGGGGAGGTCAGCGGAGCCTCATGCCCCAGAGTCACTGAGCGCCAGCCCGGCCACCACGTGGGGCCGACCTCTTAGTGGGCGGGGGAGGGGACAGGCTCACCTCAGCGGCTTCCTTCTCGAACTTCTCAATGGTCCTCTTGTCGATGCCTCCGCACTTGTAGATGAGGTGGCCCGTGGTGGTGGACTTGCCCGAGTCCACGTGGCCAATGACCACGATGTTGATGTGGGTCTTCTCCTTGCCCATGCTGCCCGGGGGGGTGGGGAGGGGCTGGGACGGCCTGGAGCGCTGTGGCTGGGATTCTGGGATTCTGTGGGGTGGGGCGGGGGACAGGTGATGGGGGCTTCAGAGAGAACCCACAGACAGTGCCCAGCACACCCCTGCCTGCAGAAGGAGCGACATTCCCACATCTGTTGGGGCAGGAAGTCCCCTCAGCCCCCCTCAGCCTGGGCCTGGCCCGTTTGGGTCAGCCGGCAAGCCCCCACGGTCCAGTGTCCTCCAAATATCTGGGTGTCGTGCCCACAGGGCCCCCTGAAGCAGGTTAGCCCCCCTCTGGAGAGATGGAGAGACACCAGGCTGGGCGAACCCCATGACCAGTCAGGAGCCTGGTGATGAGTCACCCTGCCCTGCTCTCCAGCGCTCGGCCCTGCCGCCTGCTGCCCCACCAGGAGTCCCGGGCCCTGCGCTGCCCCCCACCCCGCCAGCAGGTGGCCAGTGCCCCCCTGCCCCTCTGGCATCCCCTCACCCCTGCGGCGGCCCCGGGGACAGGCTGGGCCCCAGCTCCCGCAGGGCGGCTTGCACAGCTCGGGCGCTCCCGATCGGATGGGCCGGGGCGGCCGGGGGCAGGGAGGTGGGGTCCCTGCTCCTGAGAGCGGGGAGGAATGTGGCCCCAGCAGCCAAGCTCTGCGAGCGCCGGAAGGAGATGCCGGCAGCCCGCTGGGGGAGGGGGCGCCTCTGCTTTTCCCTCTGGTCTCGGCCCGGGGTCACAGCCCCTGCCCCGTCCTGGAGCTCAGGGCAGAAACCTGGGCAGCCCACGAGGGGACAGGTGGCTGGGCCAGGGGAAGCAGGTGCCCACAGCGCACCGTGGGGAGCCGACACCCAGCCCGGGCTCCTGGGCCCGCCGGGGTGGGGCCGGTGCCACTGCCCCCAGGTCTCGCCGCCTCCCCGGCCTCGGGATCCCCAGCTGCTCCCAGCACTGACCACCCTGCCCCAGCCCGCGGGGCCCCGGCCGGTCCCAAGGTCACAGCGGCAGGGCGCTCGCCGCCACCCAGAAGACGGTCCTGCCGCCAGCGCATAAACAAGCGCCGCCGCGGTGCCCCCACCCCACCCCGACCGCCCGCGGGGCCGACCCGGTGCCCGGTGCCTGGTGCTCGGTGTCTGTGCCCGGTGCCTGTGCCCGGTGCCCGGTGCGGGGAGCCGCTGGCCGAAGCCGGAGCGAGCAGCGCAGCGTCGCCAGGTGCCCGCAGCCTCCCTGGGCCCGGCCGCGGGGACAGAGGAAGCCCCGGGAGCGCTGGGGGCGGAGGCGGAGCCCGAGGCCGAGCGTCCTTACCCGGAGCCGAGGTCTCAGCCAGAGGGACAGGCGGCGCGGCGCCGGCGGTTTTATCTCTCCAGGAGGGGGTCCACCTATTGACGGCGCGGGCGCAATGCACTGCGCCCCTGCAGTACGGCAATGCGGTACCGGCGGGGGCGGGGCGGGCGGGGCGGCCGGAGCCGAGGGGTGCGGGATGCGGGCGACAGGATGCGGCGAGGCAGCGAGCGCCCGGCGCGGCGCCAGACCCGGAGGGAGTGCAGGCAGGGAGAGAAAGCGGGTCGGGGCTCGCGGGGGGGCGGGGACCGGCCGAGCCGAGCGAGGGGGGCCGGGGGAGAGCAGCGCAAGAGATGGAGGCCGAGCGGCGCCAGGCTCAGGCCCTCCTGGACGCAGAAAGGGTGGGGACGGCCAGGCCAAAGGCAGTGAAACCTGAAAGGGGGTCCTTGGGGACAGGAAACCGAGGTGGGGACGTGGTAGGAGCAGGTCAGGCCTGCGCCAGGAGTGGGGCTGGGCCCGGGCTCTGGGCCGTGGGCCTGGGGGGCTCGCCCCCGCCCTCCATGCGCTTGGTGCCTGGTGAGCAAATGAAGCTCCCTTGTGCCTCCCAGCGAGGCCCTGGAGCCCTGGGGCCTTCCTCCTTTGGGACCCTGCAATTGCTTGTTTTCAGGGCCCCCATCCCCGTGCGTCGGCCACATGGGTCACCCTGGCATTCCCCCAGCCCGGCCCCACGGCACAGCCGGAGAACGGTGTCTCCAGGGTCCCCTCAGCCGGCCGAGTGGCTCGAGGCTCTGTGGGAGATCCACCTCAACCTCCCTCCCCTGCTGTCCACCCTGGGCCTCTGTCCACACAAGTCTGTTCCCAGAGCCCACCGACACCCTCCAGGCTGCCCTGGTGCGCGCGAGCGGGGAGGGGTCCCGGGCAGGCAGAGTCCAGGCTCTGGCCTCACTCCTGGCCCCCGTGTGACCAGAGTGCGAAGCCACGGATGGGCCAGTTCTGTAGAAAGTGTGTTGGGGGGGGTCTTGGAGGGTCCAGGGCAGCCCAGGGCAATGGCCAACGTGGGTTCTAAGGAGGGAACCAGGCAGGCCCGTGCTGTGTGAAAGCCCGGGGCGCAGGCCTCTTGGCCCCCCGCACCTCTCCCTGCGGCTCCATCCATCCGAGACCACTCCCACTCCTGTCTTATTCATCTTTGTAATTGCGAGGTCTGGGAGAAGGTCAAGCAAGGTGAGTGGGTGACAGCAGAGGCCCAGTGCCTAGCACCCTCCCCTGGGGCAATGCCTCACAGAGCCCCCGCAGCACAGCAGGAAGTAAAGGGGCCCAGGGCAGTGATTGGGGGCCAAGCTGGTCTCCCCAGCCCATGGGGGGCCTCTTGGGGAGGGGACAGGCCCTCCCACCAGGCCCTGCCCCACAGGACCCACATCTGCAGCCACAGCCGCACTCCTAACCCTTCCGGGCAGGGAGGGGCCCTCAGATGACTCGGGGCACTTCCAAGTGCTGCTGATACCATCAAACAGGAGCCAGGATTAAAAATAAACTGGCAAGCAGTGGAGACCCACCCCACCCCCGCCCAGCTGCCCTCTATATTTGACGTGTCCCTCCTGCCTGAAGGTTAGCAGGGATTTGGAAGACACTGGGATTGGATGAAGCTGGGATGGGCCAAACCATGACTGCAGAGGCCCAGTCCCTGGGGATGTGCACCCAACTGCCCCAGAGGGACCACCAGCACCCAGGACCCTGGGCTGCCTGCAGACCGGCCCCCCAACAGGTCTGAGCTGCGCCCCTCCACTCCTGGCTCACCCACTGCGGTCAGCCTAGTGGCGACCAAATCACACCGGGGCTGGCCTGTGCCAGGAGGCCACGCTGCCCGGGGCGGCGGCCACTGCTGGTGGAATGCAGCAGCCTCCCCGAAGGTGCTGCGCGCATCCCCCCCAAGGGGTCTCGGTGGGTCTCCCGAGTGCCTGTGTCCCCAGGCTGTGCCCCATCCGCCCGGGGTGGGCTGCCTGCCGGGGAGCCTGGACCCCACGGCGGCCAGCAGACCCGCAAGCTCACTGGACCGTGCGTAAACAAGGTACGGCGCTGAATAATGACACGCCTGCCGCCTGCCGCCTGCCGCCTGCGCCCGGTGACTCCTGGCCGGGGAGGTCTGCTGAATACCAAATACTACGCAGCCAGCCGGTCGCCAAGCCCCGCGGCTCACCAAGTGCTGGGCGGGGCCGCCGGCCACCGAGCACCCACTGGGCGCGGACCGCGGACCACAGTGCCCAAGGTCACACAGCAAGGAGGGCAGAGCGTGCAGGCTGCAGCCGAGCCAGGCCCGTGTTACATCAGGACAGACGCCAACTGGGTCCCACCTGCACTCCTCTCCTCCCCGGGGCGGGCTCGCCACACCTCCCCCTCCCCTCCTTCTCCTTCTCCCAAATCTGAGCCACCTGTCACGATGGCCCCCATAGCAACCACGGGTAGGGTGGGGGGCGCGAGCCAGGAAGGGGCCGGCCAGCCTGGTGCAGGGGGGCGGGCAGGAGGGGGTGCAGGTCCGCCCCCTCAGGCCCCTCTGGCCGCAGGTGCCCCCAGCCATGAGCGGCCTGGGGAGACGCAGGCAGCCCCCTCTTTGGCTGGCTGAGGCTTCATGAGCCTGGAGAAAGAAGATCCAGCTAAAATTAACCGTTATCAAGCTGTCAGCCTGGAAATAAACGCTGCTCCGATTGGCTGCCGGTGATGTCACCGCCCGGTTAATAATAACCGCGAATGCACACTGACCACCTGTGCATGTGCTGCCCTGTGGGGGCCAGGGCCACCGGTCACCCTGCTAGCTGCTGCCCAGGCGTGGGGGCAGGGTGGGGGCAGGGCTCGGGCGCCCCGCCGCCTTGGGGCGTCTCTGAATGACCTCAGCTCGCGGCCTGGGGTGACAGGACGTCAGTGCTCAGCCTCCCTGCGGGGCCAGTGACATCCAGTGTCCAGCCGTCCTGGGCAGCACGACCCTGGACGGCCTCGGGGACACTCGCTCCCGCTCCCAGCTCCCTGGGGAACCGAGCAGCCCCTGGGGCCGGAAATCGAGTGGCCTCCACGGCCAGGAGCTTCCGCCAGAGAAGCAAGATCGAGGCCCCAGATCTGAGAAGTTGGTGCTCCCAGGGGGCGGGGCTGGAGGGGCGCGGCCGGCACCCCGACCCCCCAGCGGCCAGCCCTGTGCTCGCCCCGGGGCACTGGTGACCCTGGACAGTCCAGGCTGCCGGGGGAAGCCAGCGTGCCTGGGGGGTAGGGGCCGGGAGGAGGGGCACCGGCCTGGGCCCGCCCAGGAGCTGCGGTACCTGCGCCCTGGCTGTTGCCATGGTGACGGAGCCGCACCGCCGGGAGGAGCCTGGTGACGGTCACCTGGGCCGGGGGGCGGTCCGCCAACACTGGAGCTCCACCCCTGCCCGGCATCCCCCTGCTTCCAGGGAAGGGGCGTGGCGGGCTTGGCCCCCCAGCTCCCCGAGAGGCCAGGTCTGTGGCGCCCTCCCGGCAGGTCCATGCGGCTGGGGGCCACCGGAGAGCCCCGGGGGAGGACAGGGGGGAGGGCGAGACGGCCCACTGCCCGCCCGCGGGTGGAGGGAGAGGGCTCGGGCTCAGGGAGGAGCGGCTCCGGCTCGGAGGCCCTGGCGGAGCCAAGCTCCTTAGCAACGGAGCCCAGGTGTTCACCTGGGGAATCGCCGCCTCCAGAGCAGCGGCCCCGGGGGCCTCGGGTTGACTGCTGCGGAGGCTGCGGTGGCGTCACTGTCCCCATGGGTGGTGGGGGCCCAGGAAAGACCCCCTGCACGGCGGCCGGGCTGAGGAGGCCAGCCCTCTCCTGGGGAGGAGGCGGGGACGGGCGCTGCCCTTGAAAATACTTAGGAGTGCAAGGGTCCCCATGTCCCTGACCCGCCCCAAGAAAGAGAACACCCCCTCCTGCCCTCCAAGGTCACCGCGTCCCGACTGCAGACCCCAGATCGCACTGTCTGCTGGCAAACTTGCCCTGCGTGGTCTTCTGTGTGGCTCCTGCCACCGCCACCTGTTGTCATGCGTCCGAGCTGTTGTGTTTGCTGGTTGGTCCTCCTCACTGCCCCGCGACAGTCCGTTTCCGAATTGGAACGACCGCCAAGCCGCCCGTGCGTCCTGTGGGCTCCGTGTGCCACTCTGCCCGCGGACTGCCCCTCGGCTCTCAGGTCACACTTCAGCACCTGCTCTGTGACGATGGGCAGAGCTGAGCGCTTCCGCTTCGGGTGAGCAGATCCATCCTGTAGGGCAGGCGGTGAGGACGGACTTACAGCTGAGAGCAGATGAGCTGCTACGCGGCCTTTTCCCTCTGGGATGAGGACATTTACCTATTGCTTTGCACATCTAGTAATCTGGGGCTGGAAGTTGAACGCTCTGGGAACCCTGGGTTCCGTGGTCCTCGCGTGAGGCCTGCTGGTTCTCGTCTTGCAGCCATTTGATCTCGGCTGCAAGCCTGCGGGCTCCTTGCGGCCGGTCTACGGGTAAAACCGGCGGCGCGTCTTCCGAGCCCCGGGGCTGGTTAGATTCGACTTTCAATCTTGGTCCCCCGCTCTCCACGGGGCTCGGCTCTAACTCTTCTTAGATGGTCCTAGAGTAGACATGACCATGGGTTGTCGCCTTTCCCCTCTGGTATTAAAGTGTTTATTCATTTAAGTCCTCTCTACACTCAACATGGGGCTTAAACTCAAGACCCCGAGATCAAGAGCTGCACTTGATGGGCGACTTTTGTGTTAAAAAAAAATAAGTCTGGGGGCACCTGGGTGACTCAGCGGTTGAGCTTTGCCTTCAGCCCAGGGCGTGACCCCAGGGTCCCCGGATCGAGTCCCGCATCGGGCTCCCTGCATGGAGCCTGCTTCTCCCTCTGCCTGGGTCTCTGCCCCTCTCTCTCTCTCTCTCTCTCTCTCATGAATAAATAAATACAGTATTAAAAAAAAGACTCTGTCTTGGCAGACAGACCTAAGCGAGGGATTCTCCTACCAGCCTTGAAGAGGTGAGCTCCCAGGAGGTGAGAAGGCCGGTGAGGGCCGATGGCAGGAGACCGTGGGCAGCTCCTCCACGCAGAGCGGGCCTCCAGCTGTGCATCAGACAAAGGGGGCCTCAGTCCTACAGCCCCGTGACCTTAGAAGACGACCCCAAGCCTCGGCTCTGACTGCTCACTTTTGAAACCCTGAGCAGAGGACGCAGATCAGTGGTGCCTGGACCTGACCACAGAGCCAGGTACGTACAATAAACGCATGTTTTTAATTTTTTTTAAAGATCTTTATTTATTCATTTGAGAGAGAGAGACAGAGATAGTGACCGAGAGAATGAGCAAGGACGAGAGGGAGAAGCAGACTCTCCGCTGAGCAAGGAGCCCGACTCGCAGCTCGATCCCAGAACCCCGAGATCGTGACCTGAGCCAAAGGCAGGCACTTCACCGACTGAGCCGCCCACGTGCCCCTAAACGCATGATTTTTAAAGTCGCTGAATCTGTGGGAGGCTGTTGTGCAGCAGTCGGTACCAGTACTCGGGGCACGGTACCGCCCGCCCTGGGACGCCTCCGCTGGCCTCCCCTGCCCCGGCCACAGGCGGGAGCCTCGCACCCGAGCTTCCCCACAGGTCAGCGGCCTGCACACCAGCCCGGAGCCCCCGTGGGCGGCCCAGCGAGTGTGGGTCGGCGGAGCTCACGTCCCTCCAGCCGCTGCCCGCCTCGCGTGGAGCTCCAGTCGCTCGTGGAAGCGGGGCTGGCCTGCGACCTGCCACTTCTCTGTGCTCGGAAGTGGACGAAGGATCCACACGCATCCATTTTTTTATCTTGAAAAAATTTCACACTTGGAGAAAAGTTGCCAGAGTCAGTGTCCCAGGCATTGCCTGTGGCCTTCGTCCACACCCACCGGTCGTCAGCGTCCACCTGTCTGTGATCGTTCTCTCCGTGTCTATGCTGATCCACGTGTGAGAGGGCTTCGTGAGTCACGGCCTCTACTCCCCAGTACCCGAATGGGCATTCCCTGGGCTGCCCAGAACCCCATCCCCCCCAAGGCTGCCCAACCCCTGGGGCTGCCTGGCACCCCATCCCCCCGTTCCAGGACCACATGTGCTAGAAACAGTTCCCTGCCGTGTGTCTTCTATGACCCTGGGATGTTTTAGAGCCCAGGCCAGCTGTTTTGAAGATGACCCTCTTTTGGCTTTCCTGATGTTTCTGCATGAAGAAACTCAAGTGTTGTTTTGTACCGGGAGCACCAGCAGAGCGACACGAGTCCCCGCAGCCCGTCGGAAGGGAAGCTGCTGACACAGGGTGCTCCTTAGCGGTCCCCCGGTTGAGGTGGTGGCCGCTAGCTTCTTCCATAGTAAAGTTACATTTTTCCCTTTGTAATCAATAGCTAATTAATGAGGAGGTGCCTCGGGATCTATAAATATCCCATTCCTCATGGAAATCCCTCTCGCAGCCTAGCACTCAGTGATGCTTCTCACCTGAGTCGATTTTTACTATGATGGTTGTGCTTTAAAATTATTATTATTATTATTATTATTATTATTTTAAGATTTTATTTATTTATTCCTGAGAGACCCAGAGAGAGAGGCAGAGACACAGGCAGAGGGAGAAGCAGGCTCCATGCAGGGAGCCCGATGTGAGACTTGATCCCGGGACCCCAGGGTCACACCCTGAGCCCAAGGCAGACACTCCACCGCTGAGCCCCCCAGGAGTCCCTATTATTTTTTATTTTTATCTTTTTAAATTATCACACAGAGGGATCCCTGGGTGGCGCAGCGGTTTGGCGCCTGCCTTTGGCCCAGGGCACGATCCTGGAGTCCCGGGATTGAGTCCCACGTCGGGCTGCCTGCATGGAGCCTGCATCTCCCTCCTCCTGTGTCTCTGCCTCTCTCTCTCTCTCTATCATAAATAAATAAATAAATCTTTAAAAAAATAAAAAATAAAAATAAATAAATAAATTATCACACAGAAACGAGCCCCTGGGAAGTCACACAGTTGCATGAGTGTTAGCGCATGCACGGGTTCCTGACGCTCTGTTGACCAGGACCCGCCGCCGTGTTCCCTCTGCTCAGACGGTCCTCCTGCCCTGGCCGCCGTCTGTGCTCCGGGCTCCGTCCTGGCGATGGAAGCACGGGCTTCGTCCTTGGGGCCGGGGCTCCTCGCACTCGGCACAGCACCTTAGAGGTTCATCCCGGTTATTCTCGACCAGCTGTTCATTCCTTTTATCAATGAATAATGTTCCGTGTGTGGAGCGACCACAGTTTACTTATCCACTCGTCCCCCGAATGCCATTGGGGTTGTTTCCGGTTTGGGTGGTTATGAAGAAAGCTGCCGTCGACGTTTGTACGTGAGTTTTTATATGAACACGTTTAGGGTTCTCTTGGAAGATTCCAGGAGTGGGACTGCCGGGTCGCATGGCATGTGAGTGTTCAACCTTGTAAGAAACTGCCAGACTTGGGCAGCCCGGGTGGCTCAGCGGTTTAGCGCCGCCTTCAGCCCAAGGCGTGATCCTGGAGTCCCGGGATTGAGTCCCGTGTCGGGCTCCCTGCATGGAGCCTGCTTCTCCCTCTGCCTGTGTCTCTGCCTCTGTGTGTGTGTGTCTCTCATGAATAAATAAATAAAATTATTTTAAAAAAAAGAAAGAAAGAAAGAAAGAAAGAAAGAAAGAAAGAAAGAAAGAAAGAAAAAAAGAAAAAGAAGAAAGAAAGAAAGAAACTGCCAAACTGGTCTCCAGACTCAGGTCCCATCCTGCACACCCCCCGCAGGGCATAGGAGTCCCCGGGACTCCGCACCCTCCATAGCGCGTGGAATGTCTGGGTGGAGGGTGCTTTCTGCTGCTCTCGTGGGTGTGTGATGCCATCCCGTTGTGGTTCTAGCCTGCATTTCTCTAATGGCTGATGACGTTGAATAACTTCCCGTCTGCTGATGGGCGCATCTGCTTTCATGAAGTTCTGTTTTGGTCTTTTATCTGAAAGAAGGAAGGAAGGAAGGAAGGAAGGAAGGAAGGAAGGAAGGGGGGAGGGAGGGAGGGAGGGAGGGAGGGGGGAGGGAGGGAGGAGGGAGGGAGGGAGGGAAGGAAGGAAGGAAAGAGGGAAGGAAGGAAGGAGGAAGGAGGGAGGGCGGAAGGGAGAGCTTTATCAAGGTGTCACTTACATACCACAAAGTGCATCCATTTAAAGTGGATAATCCAGTGGCTTTAAGTGTATTTGGAGTGTGGGACCGTCACCGTCAGCCCGACTGAGGACATTCCATCACCCCACAAGAAATCTTGTACCATCTGGCCATCACTCCCACCCCTCCCCTACCTTAAACCAAGCCCAAGGCAACCACCTGACTCTGTGTGTCTGGATTCGCCCGCGCTGGCCACTCCGTAGGCACGGAGTCAGGGGGCATGTGGTCCTTTACGACCGGCCTCTTTGCGTGTTTTCAAGGCTCATCCCGGTTGCGGTCGTATCGTTACCTCCTCCCCTTTCTCTCTCTTTTTTTTTTTTTCCTCCCCTTTCTCAATCACCGGATAATACCTTGCTGGTTCATAAATAAATAAATAAATAAATAAATAAATAAATAAATAAATAAATAAATAAAACCTTGCTGGTTCCTTACACCACGTCTTGTTCATCGTTCATCAGCCGATGGACTTTTGGGAGCTGCTGTGAACACCCGGGTCCGAGTTTTCTCTGCGGATGCGTGTTTCCAGCTCTCCGGGGTAGATATCTAGGAGTAAAACCGCTGTGCTGGGCGACCATTAGCCTTTCAAGGAGCTGCCAGACTGTCTTCCACAGCAGCTGCACCATTTTGCATCCCCGCTAGCAACACGGGAGGGCTCAGCTTCTCCTCATCCTCACCAGCACTGGTTACTATTTTTCTTTTTTAAAGATTTTTTTGGGAAAGAGTCTCAATCAGACTCCTTGCTGAGCAGAGACCCCGATGTGGGGCTCGATCCCAGGACTCTGAGATCGTAACCTGAGCCAAAGACAGACACTTCACCGATGGAGCCCCCCATGTCCCCCTTCCAATCCACGTTTAGATACATAACCCATTTTGGGTTTTTTTTTTCATTTGCTTTTATTAGAGTTTGATTTGCCAACATATAGTATCACACCTAGTGTTCATCCCGTCAAGTGCCCCCCTCAGTGTCGTCACCCAGTCACCCCAACCCCCCCCCACCTCCGCTTCCACTTGTTTGTTTCCCAAAGTTAGGAGTCTCTCATGGTTTGTCTCCCTCTCTGATCTTTCCCACTCAGTTCCCCTCTTTTCCCTTATAATCCCTTTCACTATTTCTTTTTTTTTTTTAATAGTTTATGTTTATTTTTTTATTTTTTTTTAATTTTTATTTATTCATGATAGGCACACAGTGAGAGAGAGAGAGGCAGAGACACAGGCAGAGGGAGAAGCAGGCTCCATGCACCGGGAGCCTGACGTGGGATTTGATCCCGGATCTCCAGGATCACGCCCTGGGCCAAAGGCAGGCGCCAAACCGCTGCGCCACCCAGGGATCCCGCTTTCACTATTTCTTATATTCCCCGTATGAGTGAGACCATGTGATGACTGTCCCCAGGTTGACTTACTCCACTGAGCATCATACCCTCCAGGTCCATCCACGTTGAAGTAAATGGTGGGTGTTCGTCCCTTCTGAGGGCCGAGGGATATCCCACTGTGTACAGAGACCACAGCTTCTTCACCCACCATCTGTCGATGGACACCGAGGCTCCTCCCACAGTGTGGCTGTTGTGGACACTGCTGCTGTGAACACTGGGGTGCAGGGGTCCTGTCACTGCATCTGTATCTTTGGGGTAAATCCCCAGCAGTGCAGCTCTCTTCGTAACTCGCTGGGGAGCCCGCGGTCCCGCCCACGGTAGCACAGACCTTTTCACAATATCGATTCTTCCGATCCATCAGCATGGAATACTTTTCCATCTCTTTGTGTCTTCCTCAATGTCCTTCAGAAGTGTTCTGTAGTTTTTAGGGTACAGATCCTCTACCTCTTTGGTTAGGCTTATTCCTAGGTATCGTATGCTTCCGGGTGTGATTGTAAATGGGGTTGACTCCTTAATTTCTCTTTCTTCAGTCTCATTGTCAGTGCGTAGAAAGGCCACTGATTTCGGGGCATTGATTTTGTCTCCTGCCACACTGCCGAATTGCTGGATGACTTCTGGCAATCTTGGGGTGGAGTCTCTTCGATTTGCTACGTACAGTATCATGTCATCTGCGAAGAGGGAGAGTTTGACTTCTTCTTTGCCAATTTGAATCCCTTTTATTTCTTTTTGTTGTCTGACTGCTGAGGCTGGGACTTCCAGGACTATGTTGAATAGCAGTGGTGAGTGTGGACATCCCTGTCGTGGTCCTGATCTTAGGGGAAAGGCTCCCAGTGCTTCCCCATTGAGAATGATATGTGAGGGGATCCCTGGGTGGCTCAGCGGTTGAGCGTCTTCCTTCGGCCCAGGGCGTGACCTCGGAGTCCTGGGATCGAATCCTGCATCGGGCTCCCTGCAGGGAGCCTGCTTCTCCCTCTGCCTGTGTCTCTGCCTCTCTCTGTGTGTCTCTCATGAGTAAATAAAATCTTAAAAAAAAAAAAAAAGAATAGTCGCTGTGGGGTTTTCGTAGATGGCTTCTAAGATGCTTAGGACTGTTCCCTCTGTCCCTACACGCTGAAGAGGGTTGATCAGGAACGGATGCTGTATTGTGTCAAATGCTTTCTCCGCATCTATTGAGAGCATC
Source organism: Canis lupus dingo (assembly GCF_003254725.2). Taxonomy (NCBI): domain Eukaryota; kingdom Metazoa; phylum Chordata; class Mammalia; order Carnivora; family Canidae; genus Canis; species Canis lupus. Next base: position 47,220,275 of record NC_064266.1, read on the forward strand.
ATATGGACCTTGTTTTTCTCTTGTTGATGTGACGCATAACCCATTTTGAATTAGTTTTTGTATAAGATGTGAGATTTAGGTCAAGTTTTACTTTCCTTGCATAAGGATGTCCAATTCTCCCAGCGCCGCTTATCGAAAAGATTCTACTTTCTCTGTTGAATTGCTCTTGCATCTTCTCAAAACGCAGTTGGACATATGCTGGGAGGGCTTCTGGACACTGCTCTGTCACATTGATTTATGTCTGCATCTCTTTACCAAGACCAACCTGACCTGATTATTGTAGTTTTATAACAATTGCTAAACGTAGACAGTGTGGAAAGAACAGCCTCTAGAGCGATGGTGCGGCAATAGCTGGTAGACACGTGAGGGAGACTGAATCCAGGCCCCTGCCTTCTGCCAAGTGCAAAAATTAATTCAAAATGGATCAAAGGCCCAATAAAACTATAAAACTGTTAGAAGGAAACATGGGTGTAAATCTTCATGACCTTGGATTTGGCAGTGGTTTCTTAGATGTGGCACCAAGTCCGTGAACAACAGAATAAAATGTAAGCGAACGGGACTTCATCAACATTTTAAAGTCTTGCACTAAAAAGGACACAGTCAAGAAAGTGGAGACACAGCCTACAGGATGGGAAGGACATTTACAAATCACGCTGGACCGGGGTCTAGTATCCCGAATGTATGAGGAACTATCAGGACGTCATGACGCACGGGCCACAAGTCAATTTAAAAACGGGCAAAGAAAAAAATAAAATAAAATAAAATAAAATAAAATAAAATAAAAAAGGGCAAAGGATCTGAATAAACACTTATCCAAAAGAAGACCTGCAGATGGTCGAGAGGTGCGGGAAAAGATAGTCAACGTCATTGTTGCTGTGCGTGGTGACGGGTCAGCGAGATGCAGGACGCAAACCCACAGACGTTTCTGCAGTGACAGTCGGAGACGTCAGTCCCGCCCTGACGACGAGCAGGCCGCCCGGACGGACGGACAGAAGCAAAGGAGGGAAGCCGAGGACTTCACGCTGCAGACCAGGCAGGTGGAAGGCGCATGCGGGACCCGCCACCCAGCAGCACCCGCCGGACACCCGCGTGGGCCTCCCGCACGGACCGGATGTCGGGCACAGACCGGGTCTCGGAGGGTGTTGGAAGCTGTTCGCGTGAAGCCACCTCTGGACTCACAAGAGGCTGAAGGTGGGCGCCCGAAACAGGTCACGCTGGAGCACCTGCGGGTCTGCGGAAACCAGACGACACGGCTCGGAGGGGGGACGGCGGCAAGACCTGGCGGAAGGTGGGGAAGGATGACGGCGTCCGCGGCATAGGCCACGCACCAAAAATGGGGCCGAGGAGGATGTTTATCGCGACAAACGTCCGTGAAAGCACAAGAAAGGTCTCCTGTCAACAACGTGACCTTCAGACGAGGACGAGCTCTACCCCGAGGGTGAGAGTGGAGCCAAAGACGGGCGGTGGCGCTGCACCCGCAGGAGGTGGCGGGGACAACATCGGGGGACACAGGGGTTCCGGGGCTGTTAATGGGGACAGAGTCCCAGTTCCACGGGTGAAAGCGCCGGGAGCAGGCGGCAGTGAGGGCTCTCCCAACGCCGCCGGGCCGCACGCTGAGCAACAGTCGGGGGCGTCGCTTCTGTGGCGTGTCCTTTACACCAACGGCGATCTTTCTGGAAAAGGGGACGTCGGGTGCCACGCTGCAGTGTGCGTGAGCCCCATCGCCCGGCAGAGGGAAGGAAGCCGGACCCAGGAGCCCCCACGCGGGCCGAGCCCACGGACGCAGAAGGCAGACTCCTGGCCACAGGGCGAGGAGGCGCCCAGGGAGGCACCACTGCGTGAGCACAGGGCCTCCTGGGGGCGGCGGCCAACGCGTTGGACTGGGGTCACGGTGGCACGATGCCGGCTCCTCTGTTACAGGCATGTCACCCCAATTTGGGGGCTGTGATTCCTGCACATTCTTCTTTTCCAAAAACGTCCTAGTGCTGATGCCTCATGTGTCTGTCACATAGCTCGGGGACTGCTCGTCTCTCCTCTGAAACCTTGCTGCCGTCGTCCCTGGCCTGCGCCGGGCGCAGGGCTGGACGTGTGCGCTGGGCTCAGCCTCTGTTTCCCTCATCTTCCTTGGCTTCTCTCGTTGGCATTTTATGTTTGGCACCTAAGTTTTGCCAGGTTTAAACCTAAGTGTCTCACGGCCGGGACGCACCTTATAGATGGCCGTGTCTACGCGTCTGCTTCCAGTCGTCAGCGGCCCGTGGAAGGGAACTAACGCCGCCTCCTGCTCACCACGCTTGTTCACTCAGCTTTTTTGTGGGGTCCTTGATGACAGGCCGTCGTGCCACCAGTGGACAGGGATGCTTTCATTCCTCGTGGCCGGTCCGTGTGTCTTTTGTTTCTCTTTCTGGCCTTGTGCCGGCTGACGCGTCCAGCAGGTGCAGGATACCGGCGGCGGCGGCAGTGGACAGTCCCCGGTCCCGGGGCAAAGACGCGGTCCCTCTCCGTCGTGCACAAGGCTGGCCGCGCCGGCCCTAAGTTCTCCATCGCTGCTCCACGATCCATCGCACACCCTCTCCTCTATTCCCCGTCTGCTGGGTAGTTGCCGTGAGCGGATGCTGGGTTTTGCCAAAGCTCGTTCCCCATCACTCGATACGGGTGCTCACGAGTGCCCGCGGCTCCGATCCTGCGACAGCTGCCCTATGGCCTTTGTCACATCGTCCAGCATCTCGACGTCTCAGTGTCTCGGGGTTTGCTGTGGTTTCCCGCACCAACTGCGCTTTTCCTGGTGCTTTTATGCTGAGTAATTTTGGATTTTATCCTAAAGTTCGGTATTTTTGATGAATGAACCCTTTCCAGTTTGTTGTGTGCCTTGGGTTGAATTTCAGAACACTAAAATGGCTGTTTCTGACATTTTTTTTTTCCAGGTTTACATTTGCGTTTTGGAGAGAATGTTGACCTCCTCACTCCTTCATCTGTAATATCTTTTATTACTCAATTCACCCTTTCATCAAATATATTTATTAAATGTTTTAAAGATTTTATTTATTTATTCATGAGAGACACAGAGAGAGAGACATAGGCAGAGGGAGAAGCAGGCTCCACGCAGGGAGCCCGACGTGGGACTCGATCCTGGGACCCCGGGGTGACACCCTGAGCCAAAGACAGATGCTCAACCACTAAGCCCCCCCCGGGCACCCCCCTCCTGCAAATTTTACTTAACCACCTAGTAAACAAATTAGGTTAATTTCCAGCAGTGAAAAGCGCTGTTAATAAAGCTCATGCCTTTCGCTGAGCACCTGCTACGTGCTCGGTACTGGTCTAAGCATTTACGTGAAGCATCTTTAACCTCAAAATAGCCCGTGAGTCGGGCTCTTTCCATTCCACAGGTAAGATGATGGGAAGGGCTGCGGTCCCGCCCCCAGGGCATCATCCGGCCGCAGGAAGTGCCCCCCATAGTCTGGAGCGTTACCTCCTCCTGCGGAGGGGGACATCACCTACAGAGGCACCAGCTCCTGCTAGGGAAGCCCACAGAGCTGCGGTCTGGGGAAGGAGACCTCTGACCCAAAGGTGGGGGGCAGGGCTGGGCTGCTGTGGTCCCCAGGGGCCTCCTTCTCCGGGAGCAGCCTGAGCCCCGAGAGCCCCAGCCCTGCTCTTCCCTTACCCCAAACACCTGCGGCCGGAGTGACAAGCCAGGCCCTCTAGCAGCAACCTTTGATTTATTTTTTATTTTTTAAAAATATTTTATTTATTTATTCATGAGAGACACAGAGAGGCAGGGACACAGGCAGAGGGAGAAGCAGGCTCCATGCAGGGAGCCCGACGTGGGACTCGATCCCGGGAGCCCGACGTGGGACTCGATCCCGAGACCCCGGGGTCACGGCCTGGGCCGAAGGCAGATGTGCAGCCACTGAGCCACCCGGGGGCCCCCTTGTTTACAGTTTCAAGGAAAACCGCCCCCTTTCGGATTTTCTGTTCCTGAGGACGCCAGCGAGGTTGGGGAGGCGGTGGGTTGTGGCAGGCGGCCTGCAGGTGGCCGGAGGGTGGCCTGCGGGGATGGGCATCGGAGTCCTCCAGGGAAGGCCCCTGCCTGGGGGTGGTCAGCGCACAGCCCCCGCCGCCAGCCCCCGGGCCCCAGGACCCGGTCCCCCGGCAGCCGTGCTGGCCGAGCGCGCTGGGGGCAAAGGCCCTGCCAACCAGCCACCCCTCACAGAACCTCTCATTCCAGCGCTGCACAGGCCCCACTGCTCCGCCCCCCAGCCCCCCCCCAGCGCGCACCCCGCGACTCCAGCCACCACTCGCGAGGACCTGGCCTGTGACACCTCGACGGGAGGCAGCCCCACGGGGAGGTGGCCGCGGCCAGGTCGAGGCCATGTGCCCTGCCTGCCCAGGCTCCCTGACCCGGCCTACCGCAGGGTGACCCCGGGCACGGCTGGCCTGGCCCTCAGCCCTGCAGGGTGCTCGGCCCAGAGTCCCCACCAGCACGTGCCTGCACCCGGGCAGGGTGGGGTGTCCCATGGCCCCAACAGGGTGAGGAAGGGCCTGGAGGCTGCAGCTAGAGAGACCACGCGAGAGCCACCAGACCTCATCAAAGCAGACGGAGCATTGCCACGTGGCTGTGTGACACGCTCTGGGACGTGGAAGAGAACACGGGACGTCCCAGCTCCAGCCTAGGGAGAGGCCTGGCCTGAGAACTCGCCTCGCGTCTCCCGTGAGCGCCCGAAGCTCCTGCCCCTCTGATGGAGGTTCTGGAGCAGGGGTGTTAGGCCCCAGCCTGGCCCCTCTGCCCTCCTCCCAGAAGCCTCTGCCCGCAGGAGCCCAGGCCTGGGCCCGACACGAGGAGCCCCTGGGAGCCCCGGGCCTGGGTACCGAGGGGAGCAGGTGCGGGCTGCGGCGGTGTCAGGGCCTCCCGGGGGGCAGGGCCCAGGCTTCAGGGGGAGCGGGTACCCTGCCGGTGGGCCCATCTCGCCCGCTGCTCCCCAGGGCTCCTGGGGCCTGGGCCTGTGCGCCTCCCGCCCTGGGGCTGCCACAGCACCTGTCACCCTCTGGGCACAGCCCGCAGAGAGCAGGAGCTTCCTTACCCGCCCCGATGCACAGGCCTGGCAGTGTTGTGCCCCTTGCGTGTACGAGCCGGCTGACCCCCTGCTGACAGCCCCTGGACCTGTCCTCTTCCCCGTGGGCCAGCAGGGGACTGGCAGCAGGGGACTGGTCCACGGGGAAGAGATGAAGGAGGTGGAGAAGCAGTGAGCCTTACCCAGCCTGCCGCTCCCCCACGGTGCCCTGGGCCACACTGCTGCCCAAGCCGGGGCATGGTCGGAAAGTCTGCAGCCGTGACCCCCACCCAGCCAGACAGGGGGTCCTCTCCAGCGGCTGCCAGGCCCCTCCCTTCCTGAGGCCTCGACCTCCTGTCTGCTGAGTGAGGCCCAGGAATCCTGGAGGGGTCCTGGGCGGGGGGGGGGGGGGGGGGGGGGGGTGTTGAAGATGTGGCGGGCCCAGCGGAAAGGGTCATGAGATCTTCCTCGGGGCTGTTCCCTGAAGCCCCATGCACTCCTCCAGAGCCTGCCCGGCCAGGGCCAGGAATACCGAGCGCAGAACTTGGCCCCCTGCACAGAGGGAGGCCGGCGCGGGGGCTGGGGAGGGCTGAATGTCCACAACAGGAGAGGCCTCCTCCTGACACAGCAGGGTGTGCTGAGGCCCCCTCACTGCAGGGGAACATTCTGGGCTTGCCCCAAGCAGGGGGCCTGTGCTTCCAGCTAGGGGAGGCATCCCCACATGGCCACCGTGCACACGAGCCTCCCTGCCCCTGCGGCCCTCCACTGCCACCCTCTCCTGCACCCTGTGCCTTGTGGGAAGGCCAGCGCTGTGCTGGCCGCCAGGGAGTCAGCTCCCGAGACACCCGCACGGGGACGGGCACCTACTTTGATGTCCTGAAGGGCTGTGCCCACCACAGGTCCAGCTGCAGGGCCCGACACACACAGTACCCCTGGGGAGCACCCGGTGCCCACGGCTGCGGGGAGGCTATGCTGCTGGGGCCTGCTCAGAGGGCTGAGCACACAGAGCCACGCCCCAGTCTGGCCCCAAGGAGAGTGGGATGGGCCCCATCCCCAGAGAAGGCCCGATGAGAGGAGGCCACGGCCCTGCGCCCCCACCACCTCCAAAGGATGGGAGAGGTGGAGACAGGTTGGACCACCTGGGGTCCTGGATCCCAGAGGACTGCTAGGGTTCAGGAAGGTGGACAAGCCCTGCTGTGGGATGGGGGAGAGGCCTCCTTTAGGCCGGGAGAGCTCTGCTCCAGGACCGGGTAGGAGGGTCATTTAACCACCCTAATCCCAGGCCAGGCCTCCCCAGGGACGGAGCCTTGGGGCTGGACTTCCCCTAGAGCCAGCGGGCTGGGACCCAGGCCTCGCAGGGAGGGGCTCGGCAGGGGCGGGGCCTCGAAAGGGGGCGGAGCTCAAGGACGGGGGCGGGGGCTCGGAGAGGGGCGGGGCTCACGGACGGAGGCGGGGCCTCGGAGAGGGGCGGGGCCCACGAACGGGGCGGGGCCTCAGAGAGGGACGGGGCTCAGGACGGAGGCGGGGCCTCGCGGGACGGGGGCGGGGCCTCAGAGAGGGGCGGGGCTCACGAACGGGGGTGGGGCCTCGAAAGGGGCGGAGCTCACGGACGGGGCGTGGCCTCGAAGAGGGGCGGGGCTCACGGACGGGGCTCAGGACGGGGGCGGGGCCTCAGAGAGGGGCGGGGCCTCGCGGGTCGGGGGCGGGGCCTCGCGGGCCGGGGGCGGGGCACCCTCCGTCCGGGGCGCGAGCCCAGCGGGTGCGCCCGCGCATGCGCAGGCGGCGCGGCCGTCGCGGTCTCCGGTGCCCGCGGCGTCCGTGGCCCGGCGCCCCCGTCCCCGCCACCTGTGCCCGCGCGCCGAGGTCCGCGAGGGGGCGCCGCCGAGGTGGGGGCGGGGCGGCCGGCCGGGAGCTCCGGGGCCCGGCGCGGGCGGCGGCGGCGGCGTCATGGCGGCCATCCCGTCCGGCGGCTCGCTCGTGGCCACGCACGACTACTACCGGCGTGAGTACGGCCTCGCCCCCGCCCCGTGCGGCCCGGCCCGGCGCGGCGCGGCGCGGCGCGGCGCAGGCTGACCCGGCCCCCCCCGCAGGCCGCCTGGGCTCCGCGTCCGGTAACAGCGCGTGCGGCGGCGCCGACTGCGCGGGGGAGGCCGCCCCGCAGCGCCCCGGCGAGGGCAGGCCCCCCACGGCCGCCGCGGGCCCCTGGTGGGCCGGCTTCTTCTCCGGGAGGTCCGCGCTCGCGTCCACGGCCACCGTGCTGCAGTCGCCGGCGCGGTGAGTGCTCGGCCGGGCGCGGGCGGGCGGGGGGCGGGCGGGCGCCTCTGAGCCAGGCTCTCCCCCAGCCCGCAGCCTCCCCAGGCCTCCGGCGGCGCCGGCACCGGCGACTCGGCCCTGCGAGCCGCGAGGAAGCAGCCCGGGCGCCAGCCTGGCCAAGCCGACCCCGGGCCGCCGTCCTGAGCGCCAGCACCGCTTCGAGCTTCCGAGGCTTCCGAGGCTTCCGAGGCTTCCGAGGCTTCCGAGGCGCCCGGCTCGTCGGGGGGCCTGGCTCACCCCCTCCCTCCCCTCCCCTCCCCTCCCCTCCCCTCCCCTCCCGCCCTGCCCTAGGGACCAGGCAGGCTGCGGCGAGCACAAGCTGTTGGGTTCTTTTGTATCAAAATAGCACAACACCAAAAAGGAAGTTGAGAGAATCCCACTCTTTACTGTCCAAGCCGCACGCGAGCCTTCCCGACACCCTGGAACTGTGTGCCTTGCACCAAGTGGAAAATAAACTCCAAGCAGCCAGTGGCCCTGGTGGTGTGCGTGAGCTCTGAGCCGTGTGCCCCGGGGCCTGGGGTTGAAGTCACCAGACCCTTCTCAGCCTCACTTCCTGGCGGGGGCGAGGAGCTGGCCTTGCTCCCTGGGCCGTCCCCCGGCCCCTCACTGGGGAGCCCCCTGCCAGGTCCGGCCCAGGCTGAGGCCGGCAAGCTGCTTCCACAAGTGTGGGGCCTTGGCTGCTGAGGGGGTGGGAGCCGGGGAGAGCAGGCTCAGGAGTTGGACAGGGAGCCTCCCCTCAGGGCCCTGGGCTAGAGGGAGCTGTGCCCCTGCCCCCCACTCGTGACTGCAGGGAGGGAACAGGGCCAGACTGTCTCCAGGAGCCTTCCTATAACGGTGGTGCCTCTTCTAGGCCGTTGTGGGACACGTCCTGGGTACAGGGAGCCAAAACTAACGCTGAGTGGCAAGGGGGTAAAGGGGTGTCCCATTCCTCACAGGTGACCCAGCTGTGGACCAGCTCCAACCAGGGACCTGGGGAGCCTGTGCTCGTGTCCTCCTGGGCGGGCGGGCCGGTGCACAAGCAGTGCCCACACACCGCAGCGGCCAGCGCAGATTGGCCCGGCTGTGCTGGTCAGGAGAGGGCAGCCTCGGGAGGGAGGTCAGGGGCTCTGCTGGCTGCGCTCCTGCCCCTCTTCCCCGTAGTGGGCTATAAATAGCTGCGCACCAGCAATCGCAGGTGTGGGCAGAGCCTGCGGTTCCCTGGGGCTGCAGCCCCGTCCTGTCTGCTCTGTCCAGGCAGGAGGCTGGCTAGGGAGGCCATCCCCACCTCATCAGATGGACCCAGGGTGGGATAGGGGCCCCAGAGGGTCGCCTGAGAGCTGCTCGGGCTGTGTCCAGATGAGGCCCTCCAGCTGCTGATTGCCATGGCAGGAAGGCAGGGACGGCGCCCAGCCCCGGCTGGCAGACAGCAGAGCCCCATGAGCCAACAGTCCGTCCTGGGAAGTCTCTGTCCCTCCCCCCCCAGTCAGGAGGAGGCTTGGGCCACATGGCACAGGGTGAGCCCTGGGCCCTTTAGGAAGGAGGGTAACCAGGCGCTGGAGGGTTCTGGAATTGGCGTTGGCTGTGGAGAGCTGCGGCACCGTCCAAGAGTCTCAGGAGGACAGCAGGGGCCACGCCTCCACTGCGCCGGGACAGGGTGGGCCCGTGGCCCAAGGAGCGTGTTAGCACCTTCCTCTGCCCGTACTCCTGATCTGAGGCCCAGGGTGGCACCCAGCCCCTCTCCCCGGGTCCTGGGCCAGCTGCCTCCACGGTGCAGCAGGAGGGGGTCGTTCAGAGCGGGTCCTCGTACCTGGTGACATAGGAGAGCCTCTCCCGCAGGGCTTTGGAGCAGGGCCTCTGCTCGGGGTCCCTGTGCCAGCACGAGAGCATCAGCTTGTGTGCGGTGGGTGGGCACTCGGGGGGGCAGGGCCCACGGTAGCCCGAGTCCACCCTCAGGAAGGCCTCGTGGTTGGACATGCCTGTGGGGGGGCGGCGAGAGGGGCTGCGGGGGCCGGCAGCTGGCGCCCACCTCCCCTCCCCTCCCCCCTAGGAAGCCACACTGCCATCTGCTGCCCTGGCAGGAAACCCTGGGCCAAGCTCCCGCCCGCTGCACCCCTGCACACAGTTCTAACACCCCCGGAGGGCTGGCTGGTGCACGCGCCGGGTCCAGGTGATGGCACCCTCCTGCCCCACCCCCCACCCCCGTCAGGGACCCTGTTGGGGGCCCAGTACCCGGATAAGGCACCTGCCCCCTGCTCAAAATCTCGTGGAGGAGAATCCCGAAGGACCAGGCGTCAGATCCGATGGAGTAAAGCGCTGGGGAGGGGGCGTCGGGGGCGGTCCTGGGAGAGGTACACGTCCTCCTGCAACCGGATCAGGCGCAGGTGCCCCCAGAGGGAGGCACTTGGACACGGGCCCTGGGGGCGCCGGGAGGCGGGCGAGGTGTTCACACCGCGGGCTCACAGGGCTGCCCCCAGCGGGCTGGGCACGGGAAGGCCGTGCGACCGCCTGTCCTGCCTGCTGCCGGCCACCGGGTGGGCGAGGAGACGGCCTTCCCGGCAGCACCCGCTCGCGCCGAGCACGGAGCCGCGGCGTCCAGACGGCAGCCCGGGAGCCGAGGCCCTGGACGCCGGCCGTCAGCGGGGACATCGGAGCTGGGAGCGCGGCCAGCGCAGGAGGCCGTGGTGACCGCTCGGAGCGGACGCGCGCGTTCGTGGCTTTCAAGGGCTCGGGAACTTGGCTCTGAGGGGCGTGGGCCGGAGGCCCTGTCAGGCGCCCGGTGTCGCGGCTGTTTGTAGAGCTGCTGAGTGTGCGCGGGGCTCGGGGCTAAACCGCGTGGAGGGGGTCCGCGGATGGGCCTGGGAGGCCGGGCTGCCCGGGCCGGGGGGGGCCTGCCTGTCCCCTCGCAGCTTCCTGCGCCCGCGGCCTCCCCGAGGCTGGGCGGCCCCCCGCGCCCGACACCCCGGCTGCAGGCACTGGACGCCCGCCGCGGCCGCCTACCTTGGTGAGCCTGGCGCCCGAAGTCCCCGGCTTGCAGATGTCGTGTGGCCCCCCGGGGGCGCTCCGGCGGCCAGGTCCTGGTGGGTGTAGTGCTGCGACTGCAGCAGCACGTGCCCTCGGCCACCTGTGACGCGAGGCCCACCAGCTCCGAGAGGGCAGGGCTTCCTCGTGGGCGTCTGCAGGGGCAGGAGCCGCGGTCAGGGGCTCGGGGACCCGGCTGCAAAGGCAGGGCCTGATGCAAAAATGGGACCAGTGGACCTGTCGCAGCCCTCCTGGAAGCCGGGTCTGGGTCCGGGCGCAGGCACGGACTGTACACACCCCGTCGCCGTTCCCCCAATTTCCTTTCCGGGAATGGACACTAAAGTGATAGGAACTGAGCGGCGTAAGGACCGGGGCGTCCGTCACAGCAGCGCTGACACGGCTGAGGACCTCGCGGAGTCTCAGCGCCGGCGAACACACGAGGCGGCTCCACTGGTGCACGTGGTCGTGGGCCCGTGGGAACGCTGCGCGCCTGACACCCAGCGTCCCTGGTGCTACAGTCTGGGCAGGCACACGCGCGTGTGGACGCCGCCCGTCCTGCGGCACACCCGCGTTGTCTCGCGTCTCTAACGGGCAGCGGCCGTGTGTGCTGCGGGTGCTAAATGAGGTCCCAGAGGGCGAGGGCTGTGACTCGTGTGCACATGGGCGAGTGCCCGTGCACACACCCCGGAGGAAGGGCCAGCGCCTTCCAGAACAGCAGGGAGGACCCAGGCTGCGTGTCCGGAAGCCAGAAGGGCGTGCTGGAGGCCTGTGCCTGGCACGGGGCCACGAGGGGTTTCTCTGCACGTCTCCCACGCCCTCCAGCGAGCACGGGTCACTAGGACCCCAGAGAGGAAGCCCGGGTGCCGCCCGCCAGCCCGCTCACCCCGCAGCAGCTCCAGAAGGCTCCCCTTGGGCATGAGCTCCGTGACGATGTACACGGGGTCCCCCCGGATGCCACGGCCTACGGTGCCAGGGCGTGCTTGTGTCGGAGCTTCTTCATGGCCTGGACCTCCGCCTGGAACGTGTGCTGGTGTAGGAGGTCACCTGTGGGGGCAGGAGGCCTGGGTGGCTGCGGCCCCGGCCCTGCCATCCCCCCCCCCCCGCCCCAGGCGTCACGGCTGCTCCACGCGGCCCACGCCCGCCCAGGCCACGTGCAAAGCGGAACATCCCCCACGTGTGTTCCTGCGAGCCCCTGGCTCCTGAAGGGGATCCGGACCTCGTGAGTTGAAAGGAGATTTTAGAGGACTCGGCAGGTTTCTAGGGGTCTACTCACTTTAATGGCTTTCCATTTACATTAAGAATTTAAAATTGCTTTCTTAAATAAGTGCATTTAGGCAATAGCACATACATCGAAAGGACGCCAGAGGACCCTGCCGTGGGTGCTGCGCGCAGGCCGTGACACCCGGGCTGGCTGGGCCGCCCGCCCCCTCCGCGAGGCCCCACTCGCCTCGAGCAATCACCGTGATAGCCACGCGGACCTGGTCTTTCCAGAGCCCCTCGAGGACCTCCCCGGGGTAGCCGGACCCCAGCTTCCTGCAGAGCGTGAACTCCCCCTATGGCCTCTCCCAGCCTTCACGTGGGGCAGGGGCTTGGGCTCGAGCTGGAGGGACAGCAGGGACACAGGCCAGGGGTGCTCCCCCCAGTCCACCCTCAGGGATGCCCCCCTCTGACCCCAGGACGGGGGCCCCGCTCTGCCCTCAAATGTAGAGCAACACAGGGTCCGGCCTGTGGCCAGGCTTCCCGGGCGCCGCAGACACCCTCAGGGCCCCTGCAGGCCAGTGACCTCGGCCGCGGCCACTCACACAAGACTCAGCTAGCCGCCCTGTCCCCAGGCTGCCCCGGCCTGGAGGGACGCAGGACAGGGGACGCGGGGCGGGGCGGGTGCACAACCGGCCCCTCCCTGGCCCGGGGGAAGGCACATCCCACCCCCGCCGCCAGCTCTGGGGGACCACGGCCTCCAGGACACACCGACCTCCACCTGGGTGACACCGAGGGCCGTGCACGGGGGTGGGGGGGGCAGCGGGCGGCCTACCTTCCAGCAGGGCACGGTCAGCCGTGGGCCGTGGGACAGACTCCGGGTCCGGTGATGCTCCGGGAGCTCGGGCAGCCCGCGGGAGGACGTGGCCGCACGGCCCGCCTGTCCCGCACCGCAGGGGACAGAGGCGCTCGCGTCCGGGGCCCCAGGAACTAGCCGCCCTGGGGGAGTCTGGGCGGACACACAGACCGAGGGGGCGGGCCGGGTCGGAGGACCCTGAGTCCCGCGGGGGGCCACGGGCTGGCGCCAAGGGTCGCGGAGGCCGTACCCGAGAGAACGTAGTCGGCGCCCGGCTTTTCGCTGCCCCGACCAGGGAGGTGCCCGGGGTGTCCTCGGCCTGCAGCCGGTGCGGCGCTTCGGAGCACGAGATGCGGCCGAGCCACCTGGGACGGGGCGGGGCGGTCCGGGGCTGCTGACCCCACATCCTCCCAGCTGCGCCCCGACTCCCCGACTCACAGCCCCCATGATCCCGTCCCTGCCCAACGGCCACTTCTCTGGCCTTCGGAGACCCCGGATGTGCCACAGGGCCGGGCTGGACCCCAGGAAAGGCCGCAGTGACCCAGAAGGGCTGCAGGCACCGCTGCCCCCTGCCCAGGGCCCAGGGTGTGCCACCTGTGGGGTCAGAGCCACTCCCATCCCACGGACATGAGTGGGACCCCGGGGTCTGGGCTTCAGCAACCGCGTGGCCAGGCTCAGCGGATGCTCACGCACACGGGCCCACGGGTGCCCACACGCGCCGGCACGGGGCAGGACCAGCCCTGGACCACCGGGCGTGACTGCCCAGCTCTGCCCTTGGTCCCTGTTCCTTCAGGCGTCATGAACAGGAGCCCCCACCCGGGGCCCCAGGCCCCACGCCCGCCCTGATCGTTAGCACACCCTGAATCTCATTTGCTCACCTCTCCGACCACCCTCCTCCTTCCTGCTTTTCAAATGCACTAGGATGTGGGGACCTCAGGGCCTTTGCACCAGCCGTGGCCAGCTCTGCCCTGTCGCTGTCACGGGACCCTGCCTTGTGAGAGCGTGCTGTGTCCGATGGCACTGCCGGTCTCCCTGCAGGAGGAGGACCCCTCGCCCGGGCCCCAGCAGCTCCCGGGTCACAGGAGGCAGGCACAGAGCCCCTCAGGCCGGCTCTCGGCCCCGAGCTCAGGGGAGCAGTGTGGGGCGCCGTGCACACGGCTCTGCCAGGCTGCCCAGGGTGGCCTGCACATCCTGTGCTCCCACGGGCCGTGGGGCAACCACCACGTCCGGGAGCCCCTGCACCCAGACAGGCCTGTCGCATCGGCCGTCCTGCTCCAAGTCGGTCACGCGTCTGGTTTTGGCTGTTTGGAAGGTGAGTGAGGCTTCACTCCCCAAAAGGCCTAGTCCCTGCCCCGGACCCCTACGCAGACCCCAGCCCTCGGCTGGCCATCCGGGAGCCCATGGTGGACCCCCTGTGTCCTCTCTGGGTCCTGGCACCATGAAGTGACTGTGGGGGAGCCCAGAGAAGGGGCCACGTCCCCCTGCAGCCCCCTGTCCCCAGATGTCACATGCCCAAACCTACTCCGCCGTCCCGGGACCAGGTGGGGGCGTCCAGCCCAACAGGAGGCACAGGAGGTGGAGTCGCGTGTCCCCCAGGAGCAGCCCCGCACCTCAACCCTCCCCAGGACCCAGCCACTGGGCAACACACACTGTCCTGAGGGCTGCGGGAGGGGGGCCCCTTGGGGTGACCCAGCAGGGCCATGGGGACACTCACGGCTCAGACTCTACCGTCCCCTTCCCAGCCAGGTAGCTGTGGGGCACGTAGCCCTGGCCCAGGCCCCACCGGCCACATCCAGCAGCACGGCCCCCCACAGTCCTCCTCCTTCCACGCGGAGCAGGTCCCCCGCCCAGAAACTCAGCTCCCCGTCCGTGTGGGGCCTGGAAGTCCCAGAGGCCCACGTACTGGGGCCCCGGGTGGGCCTGGCCCGGGATCCCATGGCCGGTGCAGCAGGACTGGCCTCCTGGCCTCGCGGCCGTTCCCTCCCAGGCCGGGAGCCGGCCTGCTCCCCTGTGCGGAGGCGGCCCCACCTGCAGCCACCAGGTGGCCTCTCCCTGGGCTCCCCGGCACCCAGGGCTGCCCCCCGCCGGCCCAGCAGCTCTCTCCTGCACCCCCCCTCTCCCCCCCGCTGAGGCCGGGTCCGCCTGGGCAACCGTCATGCCCACCTGCTCCGGGAAGCGTGTCTACCACGTGGCCACGCAGCCGGGCCTCAGCCACTTGGGCCCTTCCTGGGGTCCCGGCCAGCCGTGGGGGCTCAGGTGGGAGTGAGGCGGGAGGGGGAGGGGGAAGGACAGGGCCTGTGGGAGGTCACCCCGGCCCAACCTGCGGGGGCTCGGGACCAGCGGGGCGGGAGGGACGGCGAGCTCTCCACTGCCTGAGGCCCAGGTGGGCGCTGCCGTCCGCTCCCTGCCCTGGGGGCTCCCGGCCACCACCACCCACCACCCACCGAGGGGGCTGGGGCGGCCGGGGCGCCCTGGGGTCGGCGCGAAGATGGCTGAGGCCCAGGGCTGGGGAGGCGCAGGTGATGCCTGCCCGACGTGGTCCTGGGAGCGGAGTCACCGCGGCTCAGTCTGGTTGCGGATCAAGAGGAACGTGTATTGCTCGGGAAGTTCAGCAGCAGGCGGCGCGGGGGGGGGGGGGGTGCCCCCTCTGCGCATCCACCCCCAATCCTGGGCACTCTGCTCCGGTCCCCTGTGCCCTGGGGACCCGTCCCGGCACCTCGGTGAGTCGCTCAGCGCACACCTCCCGGGATCTCCGTGGGCGACCCCGGGAGGCAGGAGGGTACTGAGGACGGAGGGCCCCCCGCCCAGGCCAGCCCGAGGCCCCGGAGCACCGAACCCATTCGGCTTGTGGCTGGTGACACGCCAGGAGTGCGCCGAGACCCCCACTCATGGCTCCGAGCCCAGCACGTTCCTTCCCTCAGAGGCCACTGCCCGGCCGGCTCCACCCGCACCGGCTCCTTGGTCTCACCCGGAGGCCCCCCACCCTCCAGGGCAGGACCCAGGGGTCCCAGGGCTGCAGGCCAAACCCTCCCGAGGTGAGGGGTGCTGGCCCCAGCCTAGCCGGCCAGTGCCTGCCCCCTCCCTCCGTGCTGCCCTGGCCTGCGGTGACCTCGGCACCCTCCCCAGCCCTGCGAGGCATCTGTGCCCGCTCTGGGGTCCCGGTGACCCTGTGCCCGCCCTCGGGCAGGGCCTGTGATGGGGGGAGGGTACAGAGCTGGCCGAACTGCACGGAGGCCCAAGAAGCAGGGGCGCTTTGCCTGCCTCTCCCCTCCCGTCCCCCGGGCCCTCTGCGGGCACGGTTGCCATCACGGGGGTCGCGGGGGGCGAGGACCTGGACACCATCTCATGGTGACTGGAGCGGGCGGGGGAGTGAGAAGCAGCACCGCGTGTGTCACCCGGACGTCCCCACCGGCGGGAGATCAGCCCAGGTGGGGCAGGCCCACCCGGACGCCCGCTGCTGCCTTCCCAGGAGCCGGTTGTTGCCAGTGGCCTGAACCCCACGGCATCCAGCCGCGCCCCCGCCCGACCCTGCACAGCCAGGCCGGCTCCCAGCGCCCCCAGCACCGAGGCGGACACCCTGCCTGCCTGACCTTTGCCCCATCTAAGGGTCTCCCACCCGGGGCAGCCACCCGGCCTGATGTCCCCCACTTGGGTCGCAGCCTCAGGGAGTCTCGGGCCTGCTGGGGGCCAGCACCCTGGGAACAGGGTCCCCTGATCCGGGCACCAGGATGCCCTGGGCCACGGGGTGGGCTCTCCTGCTGTGACCAACCAGCTCCCACTCCCGCTGTGGTTCTGGGGGTCGCGGCCCACGCAGAATGCGTGTCTGTGCGTGTGTCTGAGTCCACGTATATTTATAGGGTGCTGCCTTGAGCACCGGTCTCTGTGCCCGGGGGCCCAGTGTGCCCTGTGCCCGGGGTCTGCCTGGGAGCCCAGCACGGGCCACAGGGGGACTCTGCAGAAAGTCGGGAAGAGGGCGCGAAGGGTCCAGGAGCAGGGCTCCTCTGTGGGCCAGAACCAGCCCGGCAGCCCCTGGACGCCCACGCGGGGACCTTCCCTCTCCAGGGACACCAGGTCACGCCGGCCGAGGACCTCAGCCCCTCCTGTGTGAGCGGGCGTCTGCCTTCCTCGTGCACACGCGTGCACGCCAGGGCGTGTCAGGGTGCGAGGCCCACGGCCAGGGGCGGTTTCAGGCCGCCGGCACCCCGGATGCGTTCAGCCAATACTGTCCGCGGGCACAGGCCACGCAGGGACGCCCGGCCCCAGCCCCGTGCCTGGCGCCGCGGGTCACGTGTGAGCAGGGCGGAGGCGCCCGTGGGCCGCGCTCAGCCTGTCCTGCAGCGTGGCGAAGGCCGGCCGCCGCGCGGGGCTGCCCTTCCAGCACTCCAGCATGAGCGTGTAGACCTCGGCCGGGCAGGCGGCGGGCCGCGGCAGCCGGTAGCCTCGAGTCACCTGCTGCAGGGCCTCGTGGTTGCTCAGCCCTGCGGAGGCGGTGAGAGGGGCTGGCGGGCGGCCTCTCCTCCCCCGGGGTCGCCGTGGACACCGCCCGGCTCTCCAGATCCCGCCCCGGAGGCTCGGCGCCCTTCCGCGCCAGCGGCCGCCAGGGCAGGGGCGCCTCCTCCCTCAGACCCCCTCGCAGCCCACCTTCGTAGGGACACTGGCCGTGGGTGAAGACCTCATAGAGCAGGACCCCGAAGGACCAGACGTCTGACTTCGGGGAGTAGATGCGATAGTTGGCTGCCTCGGGCGCCGTCCACTTGACAGGGATCTTGCAGCCACTGCTTGGGGAGTAGATGTCCTCCTGGGCGAGGGGACACGAGCGGTGGGCGGGCGGCGGAGCGACGCCCTCCCCCCAGCCACCGCGGGGTCGGTGGTCCCCACCTGGACTGACCTTGAGCAGCCGGGCCAGGCCGAAGTCGGCCACCTTGCAGGCCAGGTCGTCACCCACAAGCACGTTCCTGGCCGCCAGGTCCCGGTGCACGATGCGCCGCTCCTCCAGGTAGCTCATGCCCTCAGCCACCTGGCACGCAAAGCTCAGCAGGACGGGCAGGCCCAGGGCCCGTCCCTCGGGGCCTGCGAGCAAGGCCGCCGTCAGGGGCCGGGTGTGCACACCATGCCTCTCTCTGTGCCTCGGGTCCCCGCCCCTAAGGGGGGACAGCAGGCACCGTGCTGCACGGTGACCCCCGGTGGGCTGCTCCCTGGCGACCTGGCCTGCGCCCCCAGGAGCAACCAGACACCAGGGAGCCGCCCGGGGCTGCGCTCAGCTCAGCCTGGGCCCGCCGTGCTCTGACGGGGCCCCCACAAGGCACAGGACTGGCCCAAGGCCCGAACCCACCGCTGGCCGGAGCCCGCCACCCCTCTGGGCCTCCGACGGCCGCACCTGGTGCACTGCCCAAGGCCGTGCCGGGAAGGGGCCTGGCGGTCTGGGCTGCGCGTGGACGCCCGGGTGCCCCGAGGCTGCTGGCGGGTGGGCCGGGGCAGCCACTCACCGCCCAGGAAGGCCTGCAGGTTGCCCTTGCGCATGAGCTCGGTGACGATGTACACGGGCTCGCCAGCCGAGCACACGGCGTGCAGCCGGATGAGACGCTCGTGCCTCAGGCTCTTGAGTGTCTGGATCTCCTTGGCGAGGTCCGCCAGCTTCATGTAGGCTGCGGGAGGGGGCACCGCTGCCGCACCCGCCCACAGCAGCCTGTGGCCGCCCCGGGGCTCGCGGGGGCAGAGGGCCTCACCCACCTGATTTAATGACCTTGACGGCCACCGGCGTGGAGCCAAGCCACAGGCCTTCCCACACCTCCCCGAAGTGGCCTTCTCCCAGCTTCCTCCGCAGGGCAAACTCTGAGCGAGGCCGCTCCCACTCGTCCTGCTGGGGGAGCTTCTGAGGGGGCGGGGGGCACCCCGAGCCTCCGCCTGCCGCTCCCTGGAAACAAAGGACGGTTTCTCCCGGAGCGCCGGGCCCTGACCTGGCCCTCAGTGGCACCTGCTGGAGGTGGACACCCACCCACGGACACTCGTTACCGCCCTGCCAGGCCTGTCATTAGAAACCAGAGGAACAGGATTGCCGCCCGGCCCGGGCACGATGGCTCGTCCGGCGCCGCCAGCGCGCAGCTGCTCCAGCGCAGGGCCCCCGGCGTCCCTCCTACGGCTTCCGCCCGGGCCACGGCCGCGCCCCCTCCCCAGACTTGCCCCAGCCCTCGCGCCCCCTGCACAGCCGGGTGTGGGAGTGGGGCCTCCAGGGCTCCTGCGCCGCAGCCCCGGGAGTCCCCAGAGATGGCGACGCCACGCACGTGGGGCAGAGCCAGCCCAGGCAGGGCCTGGCTGGAGCGTGGAGGCACAGCCGGGCCCCCGGGGCTCCCAGGCCTTTCTGGCTCCTGGTCCTGCTCGCGGACAGGCCTGGGCCTGTGGCCTTGCTCGCTGCCCTGACGTGGGCCGGGCGCCGGGGCAGGAGGTGCGGGGCACCGGCCCACCTGGGCCACACAGGGCTGCAGCAGCGGGTTCCGGATCAGCTTCCAGTTGGCCGCGTAGTAGGCGAGCAGCTCCTCCAGGCTGGGGAAGAGCCGGCCCTTCTGCAGGTAGAGACCGTCGGCGGCCGCGGAGATGCGGTAGTGGCGAACCTTGGCCTGGGCCCGGACTGCAGTGGGCACAGGTGAAGGCCGTGTGCGGGCCGCCCACTCCCTCCACCCCGGCCGGGTGGCGGCCCAGCCTTCCCTGCGCCCCGCAGACGCCTGGAGCCTCGCGGAAAAGGAGGGGGCATGGGCAGCTGCGGGCGTGGGCCGCGGGGGGCCGCGAGCCCAGGGTGCCCCCCCCCGACAGGCAGCGCGTGGATGGAGGCAGGTGGGGTGGGGCGAGCGGGCCTGGCCTGCCGTGGGGCAGCCCGGCCTGGGGACCCCAGGGGCCCGCCGCGTACCTGAGAGCGAGTAGTCCCCGTGGCTGCTCTCGCTGGGCCGAACGAGGAAGGCCCCGGGCGCGTTGGCGGGAGACAGGAGCAGCTGCTGTGCGCGGGCGCGGCTGATGCCGCTGAAGTACCAGCTGCCGGGGCAGAAGGCGTCAGCGCCAGGCCCGGCCCCCGCGGCCCCTGCCCCCACGCCCCTAGGAGCGCGACTGCCGCTGGCTCTCGGGGACCGGCCGGGGGTCCCGGGGCAGGGTCTGCATCGCCCTCCCCGCAGTGCCCGCCTGTGGAGTCACCGGGGAGGGGACAGGAGGACAGTGCGGCCCGACAGATTCCCCGTTAGCCGGGCTCACAGAATGACGGCGGCCCCGGCCGGGGGCTGACCTGCCAAGCCCCGACTGCCGAGCCCTACTGGGGCCGGGGTCCGCCGGGGCCCGACTGCAGCACGAGGCTCCGAAGCCCCTGGACGGGCATGGCCCGCCTGCCCCGCGTGGCCGACAGGTGGGGCCCACAGAAGCTCCCTCCAGAGCTGGAGGTCGGGCGGGAGGCACCCCAGGTCCGCCCCTGAGGGTCCCCTGGTGCAGGCCAGCCCTTGCCCTCGGCCCACGCAGACACGCTGCCCCCATGAAGCCGAGCACGCTGAGGGTGCCCGGGGCTTCCCCATCGGACACCCCATCTGGGCTGCAGTCCACCTGAGTCACAGCAGGTGCGGATCCCTGGGTCCTCGTTCTGGGAAGGAAAATGGAAATGCTCCTGCCCCGCCCCCCCACATCGCCTGCCCAGCTTCCCATCCTGGGACCTCCTGCTTCCCAGGGATTCTGGGGACCCCGTCCTCAGGGACAGCCATGAGCACGGCCCTCTTCCACCCTAAAGGGGGACACAGGGTTCTAGGGGCCACGGAGTGGCTCTGACCCCTCCTTGGGGCTTCAGGACCCAAAGCCTGATGCCTAGTAAGTCGACACAAGCAGGGTGTCCCCTGTGAATGGACCAGGTGGTCAGTCATGGGCATGCCCAGCCCCGTGGGGCCCACCGGCCAGGACGGCTTCCCGCCTAGGAAGGGCCGCAGGGACTGCCCGGGACAGCAGCGCCAGGGAGCAGAGGCACGGGTGTCCCTATCCCCAGCTCGCCCCTGGAGCTGAGTCCTCGGGAAGTCTCTGGGGCAGGACAGTGGCTGACAGGAGACTAGTTGAGGGTCCTCCCCCTGCCCAGCCTGCCTGGCCCTGGGGACAGACGACCAGGTGTCTGCAGCAAATGACACCACGAGTGTGGGCAGCCCTTTCATCCTGGGCCCAGGCAAACAGTCATTACGGCTTCCTCCCGGCACCCGCTCCCAGCCCCGGTGCCCCCCAGCCCCGCAGCCTCTGCTAAGAGCAGCTCCGCAAGCAGAGGGTCTGTGCGCCCCTCCCCATCGGAGGCTGCCAGTAGGCGGGCGCGGGGTAGGGACACCCGGAGCCCCCTCAGAAGGTGCCTCCCTGTGACCCAGGCCTTGCCGTGGCACATGCAAATACCCCAGGACACGGTGGGGAGGCCCAGGGCCCCTGGGAAACTGGACGTGGCCTGAGCGAGGCTGAACCCCAACGCTGGTTGGCAGAGGACGTGAGGGGCCCAGGCCAGCCCAGCTGGACACAGACAAGAGGCCAGTGTTGGGGGGAAGTCCGGGCAGCTGGGCCTGGCCCTGCTGGCTATTCACCAGCTTCTGGTCTTTTCTCACCCGGCCATCACCTCCATGCACGCTGGCATCGCCAGCCCGCTCCCCGTGCCCCCCAGCGGGGTCTCATCTGTCTAGACAGCAGGTCTTGCCGTGGCCACGACATCCAGGCAGACCCTCTGCACCCAGGGGAGAGGCAGGGAGGGGCACGATGTCCACCCAGCCGGAGCTGGCAAGTGGCTGTGCCAGGAGCTCCCCGAGCTGCAGACCCTAAGTCTGGGCTGAAGGTCACGTCCTCCCCAAGCCCGTGGGAGAGCCCCCGCCCTGCACGATTCCCTCCACGATCGCAGACTAGCGAGCCAACAGCCGGGTGTCCGCCAGCCCGCCCCCGCCTGCAGACTTTGCTGGCCCCAGGGCTCCTGGGCGTGCTGGGGGTGGGGGCTTGACCCCCCCCCCCCGCGTGCCCCCCTCTGGGAGGGCCCTGTCCGCTCCATGCCTGGCCCAGTGCAGCAGGGAGAGTCCTGGCGCCTACAGTCCAGGGAGGGGGCAGGTGAGCGCACCTCTCAGCTCAGCAGGTCACCCCCACGCCCTCACGGCCTGCGGATGGCCTCCTGCTCACCTAGGTCCTCATCGGGAGCTCCAGGACCACAGGGCCGGCGTGTCACCGGCGTCTCACCCGCAGCTGCGCCCAGGACCCTAGCCCCTGCCCTGCCGGCAGCGACGCTCCGCCAAGGCGGCACGAGAGGCCCCAGGGTGCGCTCAGGGCCAGCGCTGAATCCCCATGTGACAGCAGGAGGGCCTGGCTGGCCCCGGTGTCTGGCCCCCGCCCTGCCGGCCGACCGCTCCTGCCGGGGCCATCCCCGCGTTCCCTCCCGGCGTCCAGGAACCAGGACAACCCCGTGCTTGCTCCGCCAGGTGGGAAGGCCGCAGGGTCCCGGGCACACGGGGGCGGGTCGGTGGAGGGAAGGAAGGAAGGAGCCGATGCTGGCCCCAAGCCTGTGCCTCCCCTGCCCCCAGGGCGCGGTGCTACTCACGGGCGGTCCGGGAGCGGCTCCGGCTCCGGCTCCGGCTCCGGGGCGGCCCTGGCCAGGTGGCTGAGCGGTACCGGCCCGGGGCTGGGCGGGCCCGAGAGCCTGCGCGCCAAGAGGTAGTCGCCGTCCTCCCTGAGGGCGCACGGCCGGTCCCCGCGGCGGACGCTCAGCTCCCCCGCGCCCCGCGCGCTGAAGTCCGCCGTGCGCTCGGGGAGCCCGGGGAGCCCGTCGTCCGGCGCCGCCACCGGCCAGATCTTGTCCCAGAAGAAGGACAGGAAGGTCAGCCGCTTCCTGAGGAAGGGCTCCATGCCCCCGGCGTCGCCGCGGCCGGGCTTCGGGCCGGATGGGGCCCAGGGCGGCCCTGCAGCCCCCGCACGCGACAGCCGCGCCCCGACGGCCTGGACGTGTTTGGGGCCCGAGCAGGTGCGGGCGGGGCGGGGCCGCGGGAGGGGGCGGGGCCGCGGAGGGGCGTGGCTACGGGCTCAAGGGGGTCGCGGGAGGGGGCGTGGCCGCGGGAGGGGCGGTGCTATGGTCGCACGGGGGCCGCGGAGGGGGCGGGGCCGCGGAGGGGCGGGGCCGCGGAGGGGCGGGGCCGCGGAGGGGCGGGGCCGCGGAGGGGCGGGGCCGCGGAGGGGCGGGGCCGCGGAGGGGCGGGGCCGCGGAGGGGCGGGGCTATGGGCCCAAGGGGCGTCCGCGCAAGCGCACGCGGGCGCCCGCCCTGACCTGAGCCTTGCCCTCCGAGGCCGGGCTCCCGACGAGGACCGGGAGCTGCGCGCGTGGCGCCGGCGGGTGTTCCGTAGGCGTGGGCCGCGCCTCGGCGCAAAGCCCTGCGCAGCCCTTCCCTGCCCGCCCGGAGCCGGCGGGGGAGCCCGGCGCTGGCAAGTGCGGTCAGCGCCCCGCGCCCCGGCTGCACGTTGTGCAGGGAGCATCGGTGTCCCCGGGGGGCTCGGGAGCAGCAGGAGCGCTCCCCGGGGCCGCCCGGTGCTGGGCCGTGCACCCGACCCCCGCGGCCCGGACACCCCGACAGCCAGCTGGGGAGGGGCGGGGTGCGGCGGCACAGAGGGTGGCGGGGAAGCCTGGGCCGGGGCGACGCCACCCTCCGCTGTGCTCCCGGGTCGGTGCCAGGTCAGCCTCCGGTTCTGGGCGGGATGGGAGGGCGGCCCCGGGGTTCCTGGGGCAGGGTCCTTGCGGGGGGGCTCCAGCCCCAGGCGGCTCAGCCCCTTGGGGCCCCGATGGCCACACCCCGGCCGCCCGGGGCTGGATTGAGCCATGTGGTTGCCCACGGCCCCACGGCCCCACGCCGCGGCTGTTGGAGCTGCAGCAGGGCACAGCCTGGGGCTCCCCGGGGCACTCGACCGCCCGAGCCGCCTGCGAGGCTCGCAGACTGTACGGCCCCACGTCACCGGCCCTCCAGTCTGGCCCTCCCCGGCACCCTGCAGAGGAGCCCCAAGGCAGCTCTCTGGGGTTCAGGCAGCCTGGGGAGGGTGGGCACGACCCTCATCCTGTGGGTCGGCAGCTGGAGGGAAGGGCCTGGAACACCTGAAGCTTGGGCACCACCGCCTCTCGGTGACTCTGCCCGCCCCACCCCTGGGAAACCAGGCTCAGAGCCTCTGACCCCCTGGGACGCAGGGAGGCCTCACCAGGTCCTGGGACGGCCCTCCGTGTGCTACCCACGCCCACACCCACACTTGGGGTCAAGCACTGAGCACTGGACGGATGCCTCCTGGACACTCCCAGTGACTCCAAGCCCCAGAGTCCCAGCTGCTGGGACTCAGCACATTCCGTCCAGGAGTCAGAGCAGGTAGGGAGGGGCCCCCCTCGGTCCTCTGGCCTGGCCTCCACGGGGTTCCAGTGGGGACACTTCTTAGCAGGACAGTGTGCTGGGCAGTGGGGACCTGGCTCGCCAAGAATGCCTGGCCCACCTCCAGGTGACGAGGACCGGGGAGGGGGAGCTGAAGAAGGCCCCGTCCCCCAGAGGGAGAGAGGGCAGTGGGCTCACAGGGAGCACCCCACTCCACAACCTCTCTGCCGGGCCCTCCCCCGTCGCCCCACCCACAAACCCCCAGACCAACTCTCTTCGGCAGCCCCTCCCCTCCAAGCCACCTCCTGTGCTCACACACACACACACACACACACACACACATACTTACACACACGCCCAGGGCCGGGGAGGGGGGCTGGGAGCAAGAGCCACTATGTCCACCTTGTCATTGGCAGCTCTCGGAGTTCCCTGGCACCCGCTGGTCTAGCTGCTGCCCTCCAACGCCCGGGCTCCGGGGCAGCCACCGGGCACAGCCCTGACTCTGCCGCTGGCCTGCAAGCCTCCCCTCCTCGCTGGCCCTAACCACAGGAATGGTGCTTCGTGGGGGCGACGGGAGGACCCCCCCCCAACTCGGGAAGGGGTCAGAGCACAGGCTTCTTTTAAGATTTTATTTGAGGGAGAGAGAGCACAAGTGGGGAGGGGGGCAGAGGGAGAAGCGGACTCCCCACTGAGCAGGGGGCTGGACCCCAGGACCATGACCTGAGCTGAAGGCGGACACTTCACTGACGGAGCCCCCGGTGCCCCAGAGGACAGTGCTGCTGTGGCACCCACTAGCCCAGGACGTCGGGGAAGGTGCACACAGCGCGCAGGGCCCGGGTGAGGGCTCCGAGCAGCTCTGCTGGGAGGAGGGGGTCGCTCTCTGGAGGACACGCTGTGGGGTCTGTGCCCCTGGGGTCCCACCACCCCCAGGCCCCCACCCTCACGGCTCTCCAGCCTAAGGGGAGCCCGGTACTGCCCCCCTGCCAGGGCCCCGAAGGTGGGGGGGGGGGGCTGCGGGATGGGCCAGTCCTGCGTCTCCTCCCATGCACAACCAGGTGTCATCAAAGATGTTTGCGCTCCGGGAACTGGGCCAGCATCATTCTCTTCCAACTGCCTGAGAATCTACAATTCTCTCAAAACCAAGAATTTAAGTTTTTATAGTTAAGTAAAAAAAAGGGGGGGTGGGGCCGAGGAGAGGGCAGAGGCCCAAGACCTGGCCCAGGAGGGCAGGAGTCTCCGGCTCTCTGGGGTGGGCTGCAGCCTGGGGTGGCTTCCTCCTCGGGCTCCCCGCTTTCCAGCGCCGCCTCCCCCCAGCCCTCACACAGCACCCCCTTTCCAAACCCAAGGGTGAGCATCTACTGAGCGGGGCGGAAATGGCATCCGCGTGCCCCCCAGGGCTGACCTCTGCAGCCTCTGTGCCAGGCCTGGACTGCCCCGCCACCGCTCGCCGGGGGTCACCCCGAGGGGCCAGTGCAGCTGGGGGGAGTCCCTGCATGCAGAACAGGCTGGCAGGGAGCTCGGAGACAGGTGCCCTATCCTGGGGGGCCGCCAGGGTACCCGGGGGGCACGCCCACCCCCATCCTCCCCAAGGAGGCCAATAGCGCCTGGGTGTCCGAGAGGGGCCTCTGCGGGGAGGCCCCAGGCCGCTGACACGGCTCAGGGAAGGGGCTCCCTGGCGGCCCCATGTGTCCAGCCGGATGGGGAGTACCCGCCCAGGCAGTTGTCACCACCCGCCGGCGCCGCCCAGCTCTCCCCTCTCACCGGGCGCCGGGACAGGGCCGGGCAGGCGGGCGGCCAGCCTCAGTTTACTCCTCCCCGCGGGAGCCTACTTGGGCTTGGCTTGCGGGACACCTCGGCCGGTCGCCCAGTCGGGGCCGCCCCCTCCCCACACCCCGGCGGCGCCCGCCCCGCCCCCGCCCCCGCCCCCGCCCCCGCCCCGCGGGCGGAGCGCACAGAGGCCGCGGTCGCCATGGCAACCCGCAGGACGCGGCGCGGAGCAGGTCCCGGGCGGCCCTCGCTCCCGGACGCAGGGCAAGTGGGCGCGGGCGGGGCGGCGGGGCGACCGGGGAGGGCACAGTGGGACCCAGGGCGGCCCAGCGGCGGCCACCCCCGGCCCGGCCCGGCCTCGCAGACCCCCTCTCTGGTGCCCAGGGCCTGCTCTGGCTTCTCCCCGGGAAGGTGAAGGGCTGGCCTCTGGGGAGGGCCCAGACTGGGGTCGGCACCGCCCTGCCGCTCGGGGCGCTCTCAGCAAGTCACTCAACCTGCCAACTCTTTTTTTTTTTTTTTTTTAAGATTTTATTCATTCATTCATGAGACACACACACACAGAGGCAGAGACAGGCCGAGCGGAGGGAGAAGCAGGCCCCATGCAGGGAGCCCCATGTGGGACTTGACCCCGGGGCTCTAGGATCAGGCCCTGGGCCGGAGGCAGGCGCTAAACCGCTGACCCCCGGGCTCCTGCCAACTTTCTTTGTGATTAACCGAAGCCTTGGGTGGCTGCGGCTGGCCCAGAACCTGGGGCTGTCTCCCCGTCTGAGGGGCGGCTGGGGCCCAGGGCAGCCGTCAGACTGCTGGCCCTTCAAGGAGCGCAGCCTGCAGGGGGGGTCCTGGCGCCCCTGCGCCTGCCCCAGCCAGCTCCCTCCCACCGCCCCCTAGAGCTGGGAGCCGGGGCAGGGGTGGCACGGGAGGAGGGTCAGGCCCTGGAGTTGACGGCTGGCCTCAGATCCTGAACTGAGGAGCTACAAGGCATTTTAGCTTCAGGTACCCCGATTATGAGATGGGGCACCAGGATCTTCCCGCCCCGAGGGGCGTCGAGGCACAGAGTGGGGCTCAGTAACCAGGAGCTGAGGCCAGCGGCCACCCCGCCGCCTCCACTGGCTCCAGGCACCAGCTGGCCTTGTGTTTGGGTGAGCCCTGGCCCCCTGCCCCGGCCTGCAGTGACAGGGAGGGGTAGCAGGCCCGCAGGGTGGTGGTGGCCCCCACAGGGAGTCTGCTGCTGCCCGGACAGGATCACACCGAATCCTCTCAACAGTCCCCAGGGCGCACCCTGAGGCCTCAGCCAGGCCCCACAGCTGCTCGGTGCTGCCCCAGAGCCCATTGGCCTCGCCCCTCCCTGTGTCATCACAATGACTCCCCAGCGAGTGGTTGCCCCCCAGCGGGCGGTGTTACCCAGATCTGCAGCCTGGCCACCTGCCTCCGGCAGCGCCTTCCCAGAGAGACGTGCTCCCCCATAAGCTGCTCCTGCGGGGCGGGCCCCGGGGCCCAGGATGGAGGGCAGCGGGCCCGGAGCCGCCCCCTCCGCACACAAACACTGACCCGAGTGAGCCCCCGCGGGTGGCGGAGGCCGCGGGCTGTTTCCGCTCACAGCCCCCGCCCCCCCCCAGACAATGAACTTGCAGGTGACAGGCCTGGGCCTGGACAAGATGAAGCTGGACAGTCCTCAGTCCTTCCTGGACCAGGAGGAGGCGGAGGAGGCGGAGGAGCAGCAGCTGCTGGCGCCGGCGGCTTGGCGGACCTACATGGAGCGCCGCGCGGCGCTGCGCGAGTTCCTGACGGCGGAGCTGAGCCCGCAGCTGCTCAAGCGCCACCACGCCCGCATGGAGCTGCTCAGGAAGTGTTCCTACTACATCGAGATCCTGCCCAAGCACCTGGCCCTGGGTGACCAGAACCCCCTGGTGCTGCCCAGCACCATGTTCCAGCTCATCGACCCCTGGAAGTTCCAGCGCATGAAGAAGGTGGGCACCGCCCAGACCAAGATCCAGCTCCTGCTGCTCGGGGACCTGCTGGAGCAGCTGGACCGCGGCCGCGCCGAGCTCGACGCTCTGCTGGAGTCGCCTGACCCGCGGCCCTTTGTGGCCGGCTGGGGCCTGGTGGAGCAGCGGCTGGCCGACCTGTCGGCGGTCGTGGACAGCTTCCTGGCCCTGATGGTGCCCGGGCGTCTGCACATCAAGCACCGCCTGGTGTCTGACGTCGGCGCCACCAAGATCCCGCACATCAGGCTCATGCTGAGCACCAAGATGCCCGTCGTGTTCGATCGAAAGGAGTCGGTGGCCCACCAGGACTGGGTCAGCCTGCGCTGGTTCGTCACCATCCAGCCAGCGGCACCAGAGCAGTTTGAGCTTCGCTTCAAGCTGCTGGACCCACGGACACAGCAGGAGTGCACGCAGTGCGGCATCATCCCCGTGGCCGCCTGCACCTTCGACATCCACAACCTGCTGCCCAACCGCTCCTACAAGTTCACCGTCAAGAGAGCAGAGAGCTACACACTGGTGTACGAGCCCTGGCGGGACAGCCTCACCCTGCACACCAGGCCGGGGCCCCCCGAAGGGCGCGCCCCCAGTCGGCTAGGCAAGCCGGGCCTGCCCCTGCCCACACTTTCTGAGAGATGATTTTCTAATATTTATCCACTAATAAAGACTATAAACTCACACACACACAAAGAAACAAACCTACTTATGTTTTAGAGGCAGCAGCAGCCACGCGAGTGTTTTCTTCAGACTCTGCCCCAGGCGCCCCGGGCTCCCGCCCTCTTTTCCCCGGTGCGGGCCCAGGCTGGACCTTCCAGGGTAGCCGGTCCCGGGAGAAAGAAACCGCAGTCCCGGCGACCTGCGGCCACGAGCAAGCATGAGGGATTCTCCAGGGGCCTCAGCCCCGTGGCCCAGCCCCTCCCGCCTGCCCCAGGCCAGGGTTCCCCACGGGGACCTGTAGCTTCACGGGGACAGTCCGGGTTAAGTGAAGTCTTTCCCCAGAAGGAGCTAACGCTCATCCGCACGCCTGCCCCGGGGCGGTGAGGGCCGGGCAAGGCAGCCTGGCCCGGGCCTCCCCGAGACACAGGCCAGTGCAGCTGCCGCGTGGCGGCCCTCGGCGCCAGCTGCCACGCCCCGGGCGACCGGCCAGCCCCGCGCTGATGCCGCTACAGCCTGTCCTCGCCCTCCGGCTCGATCCCGCAACCTCGGGGTGCTCAGCCCGCTCGGCTCCGCGCACACGTCCTGCTGCCGCGGCTTGCCTGCGTCCAGGTCCAGGAGGACGGCCCTGTGTGGGGAGCCGTGGGGACCCGCCGTCCGCAGACCGCCCCTCCACTGCCGTGCCCGTCTCCGGGGTCGCAAGGGCCCCTGAGAGCAGGTGTGGCAGGAAAAGATGACCAGGAACAGGGATAGTCTCCCCCACTGGCAGAGGAGTGGTTTGCAGAGCGCGCGGGTCCCCAACTGTCAGAAATGCCCCGGGACCTGCCCCCCAGCTCTCGACGTGGGGTAGGCTCCCCCTAGGCCTCGCCAGGAGCTGACCCACTGGGCGCTGCTGCATGCCATTCAGGAGGCCAGGCCTCACTGTGGCATTAAGTGGCTGTGGGGTGGACACTCCTGGATGTTCCTCAAGGCCCAGTCACCCCAAGGCACCCTGGAGAGGGGAGGTGGGTGGGGGCAGGGGTGGGGCAGAGAGAGCAGAGCCAGAGCCCAGGGATCCCGGTTTGTGCCAGGTCACAGATCGCACCAAGAAGGGGGAGTCCGGTGTTGGGGGTCACCAAGGGAGGCGGGTCCCTGCGGTGAGAGCCCCTCGCCACCAAGCCTGGCACTCCCGCCTCTTCGAGCCTTGCCGGACTCCGGGCTGATGAGGGCACGACTTCCTGCCGCAGGGCACCTGTTGGTCCTCCCTTCAGTACTCCCCAGGTAGCAGGACTTCTCTGTGCCTGTACGGCTGTCCAAGACCCCCTCCGGGTCGGGCTGGTCTGGCCCCCTCTGCAGCCTCACAGGGGGCTCACAGGCCTTGGAGGCTCCTTGACCCTCCACACCCGTCTGATACCCACGCTGGCAATCAGGGAGGCCAGGGCCTGCCGCGCTGGCCTCGGCACAGCTGGTGCTGCTGGAGGCCCCGGGCGCTCAGAGCAAACGAGCCAAACCCTGAGTGGCCTGAGCTGGCCTGGAGGAGGTACGCAGTGTTCAGGCGTCCTTGGGGAGTATTCAGACCCTGGACCTCGCAGGACGCTGTCAGGGCTGGCAGCCTTGGGGACTCTGGACTTGGACTCTGCAACCAGCCCTGCCTGGGGTCAGAGTTCACTAGGCTGGGCACGCGGTCCTAGACGCAGCTCACCCCTGTGGCCCTTGGTCACCACCACCCAGCTTCCCGTGTTGTGGGGCAGACACTCCTCAGCCTGCCGGCTGCTGTCAGCTATGATGTGGGGACACCAGCCCCTGAGTCCTTGCTTGTCCGGTATCCAGCTATAATGGGCTCTTGGTTCTTGACAGACGCCATAGCCACCCTGCAACCCAAAACAAGAGGACAGGCCACCCTTTCTTGACCCAGTAAACCCCAAACACCCAGAAGTGAGAATAACATTCGGAGTGTTCTTTATGATAAAATTATTATTGAATCGTATAGCACAGAAACAAGAAAATATATATAAATTGGAATGTAGACATTTGATTTGTAGCAAATATCAGAACATCATCATTGTCGTCCCCGCCCACCCCCCCACCCCCGGCCCCCTGCCCCACCGCTGGCAGAGGGCTCTGCAGCAAGGCCACAGGGAGGGCAGGCCCCTCCTAGTATAAGCAGTTTGTTGGCAGCATCCCTCAGGCCGTGGGGACGGTGGAAGTGCAGAGACTCTGGGCCCGAGCTGCCTGGGGGTGGGCTGGGGTGGCCTGAGGTGAGGGCGGATATCAAGGCAGAAGTTTCCAGAGCAGGAAGGACATGAATGCACCCTGAGTGACAATGAAGGTCCTCAACCTTGCAAACACAGGACAGGTTGTCCCAAAAGTCCTGACCTGGCAGCAGGCTTGAGGTTGCAAAGGGGAGGCAGAGGTCAGGCTGAAGGCACAAGAAGGCTGCCCATCCAGGGTCATCCCAATCCCAGGCCACCCCGCACACCCATGGTCCAGGTGTGGGCACCTGGTTCTGGTCCTCCCTTCCTCCTGCAAGGGCAGGTGGCTCCTGAAGGACACAGGGCTGGGGTCCCACTTAGGGTGGTGCGGACACAGAACAGGCCCTCTCTTCCAGGGGGCCTCTCTGTCAGTTTGGGCGAAGGAACTTGTTCCAGTAAAAAAAGCCACTGGCTTTTGGCTTATTTAAAAATTAAAAATAGGGGGGCCTGGCTGGCTCAGTCGGTACAACATGCAACTCTTAATCTTAGGGCCAGGAGTTCAAGCCCCACGTTGGGCATGGAGCCTACTTGAAACAAACAAACAAAAAAAGTAAAAGAAAGAAGAAAGTAGACCGAGCTCCCCAGCCAGCAGCACCCAGTGGGGTCAGGGATGGCATCCAAGGACCGAAGAGCAGCCCGGCTGGGACCTCCTTCCCGGCCTCTAACCTTCCGGGCAACACCAGAAGGCCCAGAGGCCCCCTTCCCTGACCCCTGAGCGTTCCCTGTCACCCAATGTCCCAAGGGAAGCAGCTCCCCAGGAGGCCGGCGTTCTTCCCCCAGTGTCCGCACCTGCCGGCTGCGCGGGCCTGGCCGCTCCCTGCCCCGGGAGAGGCCAAGACCCCGGAAAGGGGTTATTATTGCTCACGAGCCACCAGGTAGGCGGCCAGCAGGGCCCGCGGAGGGCCCGGGCTTCTGCGCAGTGGGCGGGGCAGGGCTCAGGGCTTGGCCTTGCCGCGGGGCAGCCCCAGGCCCGGGCAGGTGGAGCGGCCGCTCCCGGGAGCCACGGCGGGCCTCCTGCAAACGCGCACCTGGCCGGCGGGCACCAGGCTGCGCTGCGCCTCACAGAAGTCCAGGAACCGCCGCCACAGGGGGCAGCAGCTCAGGAGGCGGTGGTCTCCTGCGGGGCGAGGGAAGGCGGAGGGCTCCGTGGGGGGCCCAGCCCGCCCAGTGCCCCCCCAGGGAGCACCCCAGGGGAGCCCCGCCCACCGGGAAGCCACACCCCCGGGGAGCCCCGCCCACCGGGAGCCACACCCAATCACGGAGCCACACCCAGGGAGCCCCGCCCACCCAGGAGCCACACCCCGGGAGCCCCGCCCACCCAGAAGCCACACCCCCGGGGAGCCCCGCCCACCCAGGAGCCACACCCCCGGGGAGCCCCGCCCACCCAGAAGCCACACCCCCAGGGAGCCCTGCCCACCGGGAGCCACACCCCAGGGGAGCCCCGCCCAATCAGGAAGCCACACCCCCGGGGGAGCCCCGCCCACCCAGGAGCCACACCCCCGGGGAGCCCCGCCCACCCAGAAGCCCCGCCCCCAGGGAGGAGCCCCCGCCCACCGGGAGCCACACCCCTGGGGAGCCCCGCCCAGCCAGGGAGCCCCGCCCCGCCCCGCCCCGCCCCACCCCCGGGCAGGCAACCTTACCGATGACGCAGAGCCCCTCTCTGGCCCGGGTGATGGCCACGTTCACTTGGTTGGGGTCCACGACGAAGCCCAGGAACCTCTTGAGCCAGCTCTTCGTTGGCCGCTGGTCCAGGTCACTCTCCTGGCACGTGCGGACCGTGCTCACCAGCACGTAGCGCCACTCGCTTCCTGCAGTTGGGCCGGCACCATGAGGCCCGCCCCGGCGCTTCGCCCACCCTGGGACCCGCGTGGCACGCGCCCCCTGCCCCAGGGCCACCCTCACCCTGGCTCTTGGTGATGGAGCACACGGTCACTCCGGAGACGCCCTCTCGCACCAGCCTCTTGCTGATCTCCGCAGCCTGAGCGTTGTAGGGAGTGAGGATGGCGACGTCCTTGGGCTCCACCGTCCTGCCCAGAGTCAGCTGCTTGGCAATGCGGACCTGAGGGACCAAGGGGGTGCTGTTGAAGCTGGCCCAGGCGCCTCTCCTGCCCTGGACACCAGGGCCTCGCCCGTTCCCTCAGTTCCTCTGCCTCCTCCTCCAGGAAGCCCTCCCTGACCCTGGGGCACTAGGAAGGTCTCACTGGCACTCACCACCGCGGCCACCTCCTCCGGGTTGGCCTTGGAGTTTTCATTCCCTTCATCTGTGGACACCAGTAGGCTCTGCTCATGGCCCTGCACGTGGCCGAAGATGACAGAGCAGCTCTCCTTGCCAATGTGGCCGAGGATGCTGGGCGGCCGCCTCAGGCCCTGCCAGGTCTTCAGCTTCTTCTCGTAGAACTCCATGGAGGGGAAGGCACAGATGCCCTCGTGCTGCAAGGCAGGGCATGTGCCAGGGGCACGTCACTCTCTACCTGTCCTAGGGCTCAGAGCTGGGGGGCCTGGGGGCCTCCTGTGGCCCAGAAAAGGCCAGGTGGACACCGGAGGTCAGGGCCCCGGGTGGTGACACCTGGGCCGGAGGCCTAGACCCTGGGACCGGCTTACCATGCGGTACTGCGTGTCCAGCATGTGCGCGTCCACGTGGTACCTCTCGAACAGAGACCGATCCAGCCCCAGATTTTGCAGCTGTTCGTTCTTGACCACTGGCCGCAGCTGCTTGTGGTCCCCGAGAAGAACCACCTGGGGGGCAGGCGGGCACAGGCCTAGAGGGACGCAGCTCCGTGGCCATTGCCACCGCACCATGACCGCGATGCCGCCCTCCGGGTTGAAACCCACAGCCCGTGACACCCGCACGGGGCTCCCGGCACTCACCTTCTCGGCCTTGGAGAAGGCCACCAGAGGGATGAGGGTCTCCGGCTCCGTGGCCATGCCTGCTTCGTCGATGAGGATCTGCCGGACGTCCAGCTTCCTGAGGCTGGCTGAGGCCGCACAGGAGCACGTGCACAGGATGACCCTGTGCTGGTCCAGCTCGAACTTCCGTGCTTTCCCCAGGATGGTCTTGTACCTGCACCGGGATGCCATCTGGTCCTATAGCGAGCCCACGGCCCGAGGCCAGAGACAACCCCACGGCCCCGGCTGCTTACCAGCTGAGGTCCTCCTTGGAAAGGATCTCCCCTTTCTGCAGCCGGGCATCAAAGTCCCTGATGTCCGGTGCGTAGGGGTTGGAGGATTGCCGGACCCTGTGGTGCAGGGTGATGCTCCTGGGGTGGGGGACATCCATGAAGCCGCATTAGTTCTCGCCCAAGACGGGATTGGGGCCTCCACTCACACACACACAGCTGAGCAACCGCACCTGAGGGTCTGGTTGGGCCTCCCCTCCCGGGGGCTCTTCTTGGGCAGGCCCCGGCTGCCCACACCCGGCACCGGAAATTCTGTGGCCTCGGCCTGCTCACTGTACACTCGCAGCGGCTTCAGCTCCGCTCTCCTGCTCAGGAGCAGCCCTGGTGGCCACGGGGCGTCAGGGACGGTCCCCGGGCCAGCACCCCTGGGCGAAGCCCCCACAGCCAACCCCACGCACCTGCCAGGACGTCCACCGACTTGTTAGAGGGGCCACAGTACAGGATGCAGGGACCCCCCAGCTGCTTCTCCCTGGGGGTGTCACAGGCCCCCGTCTGCTCCTCATTTGACTTGTGAAACCAGAACACGATGTGGAAGGCCACCACTGTCTTCCCGGTCCCTGTGGGCAGAGAACGCGATGAGCAGAGCTGCCGCCCCCCTACCCCGGGCAGCCCCAAGCACCCACAGCCCCGGCAGGGGCCCCACCTGGAGGGCCCTGGATCACGGTGAACTGCTTCTTCAGAGCCGCCCTGACAGCCCTGTTCTGGCTGCGGTTCAGCGTGTGGGGGCCGCCAGGGAGGTCGAACGCCTGCTTCTCCAGGAACCTGCTGTATGTCCCTAAGGGAGGGTCAGGCCTGGCTGAGCAGGGGTGCAGGGCAGGGCCCAGGCCGGATGAAGGGACTCAGCGGCGGGGCGGGGGCTGGCCGGACGTCCACCTACCTCGGCCACGGGTCTGCTGGGAAAGAAGCTGGCGGGGCAGCGGGATGGGCCGGCCCAGGGCAATGTTGATGACCAGCGGGGATGCGCGCTTCAGCCCGCGCACGGCTTCTTCCTTGCGACTGGGGGCAGGTGGTGGTGAGGGGGACACTGGGCACCCGCAGGACTGGCCCGGGGAGGGGACCCAGGGAGCTGTCGCCCCACCCCGCCCGCCAGCCTCTCCCTGGCGTCCCCCCGTGGAGGCCACTCACATGTCCGGAAGCTGCTTGGGCAGCACCTCAATGGTGAATCGGGCACCAGGCCTCAGCACCTCTTCTGGAACCTTCTCCATGGCCATGTGCTGGATGAAGAAGTGCACCTGCTTGGGGGTCTCCTGCCGGTCGGCCCGGCCCTCCTTCGGGTCCCAGTCTTCTGTCAGCCCGTGGGCCACCCACGTGTACGTGTCGGGGTCAATGCTCAGGAAGGGGCCGGGGCCGCTGGGGCCGCAGGCCGGGGTGGCCGGGGGAGGCTGGCCGGGGCCAGCTGAGGGGAGCCGCTTCTCTGCGGCGGGCACGGCCAGCAGCCCCTCGAGCCGGAGGCAGAGGTAGCAGTGGCCAAAGCTGAGGTCGATGCAGTGCTCACTGAGGAAGGAGGATTCCAGGCAGAAGGAGCCCCGGAGCCGCCGCTGCGGCATCTGCTTCACATCCCAGGATATGCTCACGTGCTGCAGCGTGATGGAGTCACTCTCCAAGACGGCGCCGGTGGCCGACTCCAAGGAGCAGAAGGGCCCCCACACGCGGGAGTACTCGGCCACGTCGGGACAGCGGTCTCGCACGGCCTGGGGCATCTGGTCCAGGAAGCAGCTGCCCAGCCGCTCCACGTGCTCCAGGCAGAGGGTGAAGCCGGGTGCCACCGTGCACAGCTGCAGACTCGGTGCCAGGAAGCCACGCTGCAGGGTGGCACTGAGCTGCACCTGCAGCGTGTCCCCCCCGCCCAGCTCCCGGGCCACCTCCACAAAGTGGCCGCAGGGGCTCTGCCACACCCGGCCCAGCATGCGCTGCTGGGGCTTCGCCGCGCCCTGCTCCCGCACGAGGGCAGCCAGCTCCGGCCACCGCTGCTCCTGCACCAGCTCCAGCAGCTGCTGCCACAGGCTGGCGTCCACGGGCCTAGTGTGTGGGTCGAGCAGGGCGCCCGGCAGCGGGGAGCGCGGCCCGTCTGCCCACACGGAGTAGATGCGGCGCCGCCACACAAGCCGCAGGCCCGGCCGCCCCTCCAGGTTGCCGGGGTGCTCGGCCAGTTGCAAGGAGCGGTAGTGCACGGGGCAGAGGTCCGGCAGGGCCTCGGGGTCGGCGGGGAAGAGCAGCCTGAAGCAGCGGGAGCCGGTCTCCACGCCCACCACGAAGCCCAGCTTGCTCCGCGGCTGGACCTTGAGCTGCGCCGCTAGATGCAGGCTTCGGGCCTGGCGCTGGTAGCTCTGGGCGCGCCCGTGCTGGTAGCTGAATTCCTGGCACAGCCCGTCGATGTCGCGGGCGGAGTAGGCGGGGCCGCCGCGGCCCAGCGCCAGCAGGATCTGCCGCTGCAGCACCACGTCCAGGTACCTGCGGATGGGGGAGGTCGCCCACGTGTACCAGTCCACCTGCAGCGAGTAGTGGCCAGCCTCCTGCCGCTCACCTTGGCAGGAGCGGCCAAACGCAGAGCGGGCCAGAGCCTTGCGGAGGTCCAGGCCCACGGGAGCCAGAGAAGGGTGCAAGTCGTCCGTGGTGATGAGGTCCT
This sequence comes from Canis lupus dingo, assembly GCF_003254725.2. Classification (NCBI taxonomy): domain Eukaryota; kingdom Metazoa; phylum Chordata; class Mammalia; order Carnivora; family Canidae; genus Canis; species Canis lupus. Next base: position 47,256,482 of record NC_064266.1, read on the forward strand.
CCACGCGGTTCCAGTCCCCGGCGCGGGCTGCGAGCTGGACGTGCTCCCACAGGGAGGCCAGGAGGTAGATGTGGCTGCCGGGGGACCCGCGGCTGGGCAGGTGGTGGCGGAGGTGCAGCGACAGGGCCACCAGCTCTTGGTGCTTGTCACACAGGGCCCCCAGCTGCCGCTCACCGGGCGTGGGCTGCCACCGCAGCGGCGTGACGGTCCGCGTGGGCTCGCTGCTCACCAGGAGCTCGGCCACCAGGCTGTTGAACTGGATCATGTACTCCTTGATCATGACGTGGGCCGCACGGAAGCCCAGCACACAGTCCTCGCTGGGCTGCTCGTAGTGGGAGTCGGTCTGCAGGCGGCGCCGGCGCAGCACCCGGGAGAAGTGGCACGCGGCCACGACACAGGCGTCCACAGAGTCCAGCTGGGCGGGCAGCTCGCGGCCACCACCCGGGTGCCTCCGGATCACGGCCTCAGCTTCCTCGTAGGACAGCTGGCGGTCGGAGCAGATCACAGAGGGCGCGAAGTGCAGGCTTTTAATCTGGTCACTGCCCTTCTCCACGGTGAGGAAGAGGGAGATGGCCAAGCGGTCCTGGCCGGGCAGGAGGCTGAGCACGTCACGGCAGAGGCCGGCTGGCAGCATGGGCACCGGCTCCCGGTCAGGGGCATAGAACGTGATGCCCTGCCTGCGGGCCTCCAGGTCCACGGCCCCGTCCCTGGGAAGGGAGCTGGCCACGTCAGCAATGTGCACAGCCACTTGGTACCTGGGGCCCAGATCGCGGACGCTGAGGGCATCGTCCAGGTACTGGGCGCCCTGGGGGTCCACGGTGAAGGTTGGGAAGCCGCGACAGTCCTCCCGGTGGTCGGGGGCCCGGCCAAGCTCCGCCCGGTACTTCTGCAGCACCTTGCAGAGGGCTGCGGGCTCTAGTGAGGGCTTCTTCAAGCCGTGCTCCAGGTCCAGGACGCGGAGGCCCTGCTCCCACGTGGTGGCCTCGGGCAGCACCTCCAGGACGATGCCCAGGGGGTAGTAGAAGCGCTGCCGCCACAGGACGATGCGCACCCAGAAGAGCCGGCTGCCCCGGGCCTCGGCCGTGAGCCGCTCATACCCCACCCGCTGCACGCGGCCCTGCTGGACGCGGTGGATGGGCACCTGCAGCGGGTCCTTCAGCTCGGCCACGAAGATCTTCGTCACAGAGCCATCGACGGGGGTCATGATGCGAGAGTCCCACTCATCCATGCGGCACACGAACACCAGCTCCCGGCGCTTCCTCTTGAGCACGCCCACCACGCAGCCCTGCCGCCTCCCCGGGCAGCCCGTGTCCTGGCCCAGGACCTTCACGAGCACCTCGTCCCCGCTGAAGGCCATCCCACAGTGCAGGCGGCCCCTGATCTGGATGGGGCTGGAAGCCACGTCATCCAGCGGGAGGGCTGTCGCCTGCTCGAAGGTCTCCTGCACGAAGGCACAGTGGCGGTACAGCTCGGGCTCCGAGCAGAGTAGTTTCTGCAGGGTGGCCCGTGGCAGGTGTGTGTACTGCCGGGCCTGGTGCGGGGACTCGGGCCTGGCAATGGTGTCCAGTAGCCCATCTTCCCGGACGGTGACCGTCACGTTCCGGCCTTCATCCAGGAGCTCCTGCAGGATGGAGTCGTCCGCGTTGAGCTCCGTGTCAGAAGGCCAGAAGTCGGACTCAGTGTCCTCAGGGTCCTCGGGGTCCCTGTTCTCCGTGGCCGTCAGCCCTGCCACCGCATTCCTGGAGGTCCCGTCCCCCAGCGATGAGGTCCTCGATGGTGCCGATGTTGCGCCTTCCACCTCCGTGGGCACCGTGGCAGGGCCCCCCACCACGGAGCAGCCCCTGGCCACGGACCTTGAGGCCGCGTCCCCTGCCTCTGCCCGCGGCGCGGCCTTGTCTCCTGCTGCCGAGGTCTTAGACGGGAAGGTCCTCCCCCGAGCCGTGGCCCCCGTGGCCGCACGCTCTGGGGCCGGCTCCCCTGCTGCCCTTTCCTCTGGGACAGCGTCCAGGGCCGCCGCTGCCGCAGACCTCCCGGCCTGGAGGGCCCAGCGCTGCTGCTGAAGCACGCCCTGCTCGATGTGCTCCAGGGACAGGCTCTCGGGGCAGACGCTGTGATGCTTCACACACTCACGGATGAAGCTCTTCCAGAGCTTGCTGCAGGCCCCGGAGGAGCAGAGGGCCAGAGCGTTCCCCACGGCCACCACCTGGGACTGGGCGCGGGTCATGATGGTGTTGAGCACGCAGGGCGTCCGTGAAGAACCCGAGGGAGGCTGTCCCTGAGCTCAGCAGGCTGTGGTGGTTGTGCACGGTGCTCAGCACCACCACCCGGAACTCCCGGCCTGCAAGGGGGCACCGTCAGGCCAGGCCAGGCCAGGAGGGGAGGCCCCCCCGCCCCCGCCCCCGCCCCCGGCGCCCACCTGGCAAGATCTCAAAGCTGCCCACGGACACCTGGCCCAGGTTCCTCTTCCTCAGCTCCTGCCTCAGCGCAGTCACCTGGAGACACGCGGCCGGCGCAGCGGGCCTGGGTGAGCGCTGGGCGTGCGGTGCGGGCCCCCCAAGGGTGGGACTCTGGCCCCCCCACCCAGTGCCCCGGAGCTCCCGCCCCGGCTGCAGTCACGGGGCTCAAGCGCAGGTGGGTGCACTTACCTGGGCGCCGTGCGACACAACGCAGATGTGCTTCTGCTCCCGGGCGCCCCAGCAGGAGGGCCAGCCGTCGTGGAGGTCCCGCACCTGCTCCACGACCTGAGCCACCTCCGCCGCGTTCAGCCAGGACGTGCTGGACAGGTCGCGCTCGGGGTTGCCCGCCACGTGACAGAACATGAGCGGGTGCAGCCTGGGGTGTGGGGGCACGCGGCCGCTGGCGTGGATGGGGCTGCCCTTGGCCACGTAGAAGTGGCGCGAGACGAAGCTGAGGATGGCCTCCGTGGAGCGGTAGTTCTGGTGGAAGATGAGGCGGCTCCGCTGGGCCACCTCGTGCGCCTCCCGCTGGTAGTGCTGGAACAGGCGGTACAGCAGCGTGTGCCCCGCCGCCTGGGCCCTGGGCACGCTGAAGAGCCGGGGCGTGACCTGCATGTGGTCCCCCGCCAGCACCACGCGGGTGCCGGGCGCGGCGTAGCGCAGCGGGGTGAGCGCCTCGCACTCCAGCATCTGCGCGGCCTCGTCGATGAGGATGTGCGAGAAGAAGCCGGCGGGCACCCTGAGCTCGCGGGCCTGCGACGTGGTGGTGACCACGATGCGGTGCTGCTCCAGCTCGGCCCGCGTCGGTGCGCGGAAGGCCCGGCGGTCCTGCGTCAGGCAGCAGTACTGCAGCACTGTGGCGTCCGTCTGGCTGGGCGGCCGGTCCGTGTACATGACCCGGAGCGGGGCGGCCTCGGGGTGGCCGCTGCTGACGTAGCCGTGGAAGTGCTCCTCGATGTAGATGTCGGCCGCACTGAGGGCAGAAGGGCACACGGGGCCTCAGCGGCTGTCCATTCAGGCCCCGACTGTGAGCCCGGCCTGGCCTGCAGCGAGGCCTGTCCTGCCCCCACAGAGCTTAAACACCAGCACAGAGGACGGACACACAGACAGAGAAACACGGAAGGTCAGAGCCAGACGAGAACTGGCAACAGCGCAGGTCGGGGAGGCCAGGGAGGGCTCCCCGGAGGAGGTGAAGGAGGGGCCGGCCGTGCAGAGAGGCAGATGGGGGAGCCGCAGGGGGGCCAGGGGCCGGGAGACCTGGCGCCGGCTCTCAGGAGCACTGAGGCCAGCCCCTCACACACCCAGGGCCAGCGCATTCTGGGGCAGAAGCCGGGCCCCCGCGGGAGAGACCCCTCCTGAGCAGCAAGTGCTGGGAGCTAAGAAAACCACACTGACCGAGGGGATCGGGTGAGAGGTTGAGGGAAGAGTCTGTGTTCGTCTCAGAGACGACGCCAGGACCTCGCCCCGGGCCCCTCCCCAAGCAGCACACCCTGACCCCGGGGCGCCCTGCACTGGGCCTGAAGCACAGGTGTCCCCTGTGTCTCTTAGCCCAGGACCAGTCAGCTAGGACAGAGGGTCCCTAGGGTCAGAGTGACCAGACTCACCCCAGGGGCCGCGCTGCTCCCCGCCCCCCAGCGTCCACAGGGCAGCCAGAGGATGCGAGCCGAGCCCAGCCCCACTGGGCCGATGGCCAGGCAACACGGGCGGTCATGCCCGGGCCTCCAGCGGCCTCCCCTTCCTCTCTGGCGGTGACCCCCCAAGCCAGTGGCACACGCTCCCCAGCCCTAGATCCTAGGGAAGCAGGCTCCGGGCAGGTCTGGGTGGTGGCTCTGCTCACCTGTTGGTGTGTGTGCAGATGAGCACCTTGGTGTGCGGCTGCCGGATGACCTCCAGGGAGGCCATAGCCAGCGTGTAGGTCTTGCCTGTGCCAAAAGGGCCGTAGATGAGCAGCGGGGCAATGGGCCGCTGGCCCCCGGGGCTACTGCCCGCAATGAAGGCCACAGCCAGCTTCTGCTTGCGGTTGCCCTGCATTGCGGGCGGGATGGGCAGAGGGTGGGGCAGGTTGCAAGTCGGCAGGTCAGGCACCACCAGGCGCTCCTCAGGCAGCGCGTCCACCGCCTGGTGCCAGAAGCGGAAGGTCAGCGGGTCGACCTGGAACTGCACCTCCAAGGTGGGGCTGGTTTCGGGCTGCAGCCCCAGGGCCGAGCAGCAGTGGTTGGGCAGCAGCAGCCACAGTGCCTGCTCGGAGCTGGCCCGGGTCTCCAGCCGCACCTCGTACACGGTGTGGTCAGGCGCGGGGACGGGGGCCACCAGCGCTGTGCTGACCGCCCGGCCCAGCAGGAAGCCCTGGTCCGTGTCTGGCAAGAGAGAGGAGGGGCTGGGGACCTCGGCGAACAGGGCTCCCGACGGCGGGAAGAGCATGCCCAGGGCCGGCGTCTGCAGTGACGTCCTCAGGGCCACCGCGCCCCGGAAGTTCAGCCTGCGGGGAGGACAAGGGTCAGCGCACGGAGCCGGCACTCGGCCGTCGACACCCCAGCAGCGGCCGTCCCCCGCCCACCCGCCCTCACTCACTTGGCCACCAGCTGCTGCTGCACGGCTTCCTCCTCATAGAGAAACTGGTGCATCCTCTGCCGGTAGTTGGTGCAGGACATGGGGCCGGAGGCCAGGCCGCCGGGACTGAAGTCCAGGGCCAGGGCGGGCACCTTGTACATCGCCACCAGGGCCTCCTGCTCGGCCGTCCGCACCACACCAGGCACCACGTGGCGGTTGCCGGTGTGCCAGCGCTCCAGCTCCTTGGGGCGGCTGTCCCCCGGCCTCCCCCGCAGCCCCGGGCAGGGCACCTGGCCCGCCTGCAGCCTCAGCTTCCGCAGCAGCACTGGCCTGCGGCCGAAGTCCAAGACCAGCCACTGCTCGAAGCAGCCGAAGGAGGCAGTCCGCACGCGCACCTCCACCTGGAACGCGGCTGGCGAGGCACGCGCCTGGAAGCGCTCGCCCTTCGCATAGAGCTGGCCCGACGGGAGGCCGGGGGCCGCCAGCCAGAAGTCTGCGCCCAGCTCCTGCTTCAGCAGGGCCACGTGGAGCAGGGGCTCCTGGGGGAGAGACTGCACAGTCAGGGCGCCCAGCCCCGGCCCGCCCGTCAGAGTCCAGGCGACACATCCGGCCCTCCCCACCCTGCTGTCACCCCAGAAGGGCGCTCGGCCAGTCTGAACCTTGGGGTCCCCTCTGCAAAGGGGGCCACAGGCTGGCTGAGGCAGCCCCCGTGGATGCTGAGTGAGGCCACGGTGTAGGGAAGCTCCGGGCACACGCGGTCACTAGCCCGGTCCCCACCCTCTGTCAGACACTGCACAGAATAACCCCACAGCGCTTGACGTGCTCCGGGTCACACGGGCGTGGCCAAGGGGAGGCACAAGGCAGCGGCCGCAGACCCCAAACCCCAGCCAACCCGGGGCCTGCTGGCTCCTCACCTTCGAGTTGACGTCAAATATCCAGCTGTGCTGAGTCTTCTTCTCATGGGCCTCATGCACCAGGGGCTGCTTGCACGTGATGGACACGCCTTCGACGGTCTCGGCCAGCTGCGCAGGGAAGCCTGGCTGTCAGCGGGGTGGCTCTGGCCCCAGCGACGCCCTCCCACTCACTTGGTCCCCGCTTACCACCAGAACCTCACTGCTACTCCGCTGGTACTCAGCCAGCAGCCGCGTCTGGTAAGACGCCAGCCCCTCCTGCCAGGCGGCCCGCTCCCGCAGCTTCACGGCCTGCACCCGTCGGGTCCACTCTTGCAGCTCCTGCTCTGAATGCGCCTTGGTGCAGATGTCCCCATACTCACAGAGGCTGGGACTAGGAAAGGGGAGGCGAGCAAGCAGAGCAGGGCTTAGCCCTCTCAGCCCCATGCTGGCTTGTGGGGGAGGCGGGGCACATTCCAGGCCTGGGGGCGGCAGGGTGGGAGCAGGGACCTCCTCTATCCTATGCCAAGAAGAGGCCCGGCAACAATGGCCTCAATGAACCTCCCTTGACCAGCCCCAGAGGCCAACGTGGGGGCCCGCCTGTACCACGGAGGGGACAGGGAACCCCTGGCTCACCCTCCCACCCCGCTCCCCCACCCCACGGTCCTTACTTTGGGCAGAGCTCAAATGTGGAGAGCCCCGTGGGTGGGCTGCGGTGCTCCCAGCACTCCTCCTGGTCCAAGACCACCATCTGTGCGTGCTCCAGGGACGAGCAGTGGTTCTCAAAGGCCTCCTGGGAGTGGCAGGTGACCAGGCAGGCCCGGCAGTACAGCTTGACCCTGGGGGCCTGGCCAGGGCGGGCTGTGCGCTCCTCCCCGCTGGGGGCAGCGGGCGAGAGCAGGTCGCACCGCTTGAGGCCGTCCAGCTGCTCAGCCTCCCACACGGCCATCTCCACCGCGCTGTGCGCGTACTGGCAGCGGGATGCCCCGTGCCGGCAGGGCCGCCCGCGCCCCACGAACATGCAGTAGGCCAGTGGCTGGCCGTACTGGGGCTGCGGCCGCACCTCCACAACCTGCTGCTTGCGGCGGCCCTCGGTGCTCACGTGGGTCAGGAGCGAGGGGCAGGCTCCATGCTCGGGGCAGCGGCCCCGGGCGTCCACCGGGCAGACGCGGGGAGGACAGCAGCGGAAGCAGTGGGAGCACAGCAGCTGGAAGTGGCCGCCGTACTCGGCACGGATGGCCTCGGCTGGGCTGCGCAGCTCGCCCTGGGCCCCACCGCCCTGCAGCTCGGACTTCAGCCACATGCGCCTGACGTTGTGCTCACGCTCGAAGGTCCAGACCAGGGCCTCCTCCCGGCTTCGGGCAAAGGTGCACTGGTTGTGGTGGCGCTGGCAGCCGAGCCCCGGGCTGTAGTACCAGCAGACCTCATAGCGGGCAGGCCGTGGGAAGCTGGGCCGGCGGTCCACCTTGCGCCAGACCCTGCTCTTGGTGGCTCCTTTGAAGCGGGCCAGCAGGATGGCTTGGGGACAGCTGTGCTCTACCTGGCGCAGTAGGTAGGTGCTCTCATTGAGGCGCTGAGTACAGCGGGAGCAGCCTAGTCGCAGGTCCAGCTGGGCACACAGTCTGGCCAGAGGTAGCTCCTTGGTGGCCATGGGGCTGCTGGGCGATGAGCTGGACCCTGGGGACACCATCTCTGGCCTGGCTCTGCGGAGCGGCATCCCAGGCTCCCGGTTCAGCTGGTCCTCTGGGGCTGTTCAGCCATGTGAAATGTCTGGAAGGGAAGGAGCAAGGTCAGACCCCGAGGCCAGGAGGCCCACGTGTACCCCGGGGTGGGGGCTCGGATACACGGGGCGTCCCCATCAGGCCGGGGGCGGCGGAGGTGGAAGCAGAAGCAGGGAGCATTCCGTCCACCAGACAGGAGGAGAGGTGCTAGGTCTGAGGAGCTGGGCCCCACTGACCCCAACCCAGCCAAGACCCTCCCTCTTCTGAAGGGTCTCTGGGACCTGCTGGAGAGGAGCCTGCGGCGGGGCGGAGGGGGGGGGTGGTTTGCCCTGGCAACAGGAGCCTGCAGAAAGGCAGATGCCCTCGGGGCCCAGGGACTCTCTGGGTTCCCGGGAGCCTCCCTCCTGGGTCCTTGTACTGAAGTCCCCTCAAGCACAGACTCCTCTAAACACACAGCAAGCACATGCCCCCCACTGCACCCCCGCCCCCCTCCCTGGCTCTGCAAAGTGATAGCTCCTGAGAACCGCGGGGCAGCCGGAGGGGTGGGGCGGGGCAGCCAGGACTGCGAGCCTCGGAGCTGCAGAAGGAAGGAAATGGGGATGCCCTGGGTCTGAGGGGAACTTTCGGGGAAAACTTTGAGGGCACCGAGAGATGTTTTGGAGGAAACAGCTGCAGCCGCAGCGTCAGCCTCGAGTGGGAAAGCCCACCCCACTCCACAGAGAATCCTGAGTCCACCTGCAGGGGGGCCGGGGGGACCTCCAGCCGGCTGGATATTGGTAAACAGGGCAACGCGAAGGGTTCTGGACCTGAGGTGTGGAGACCACGGCCGCCTCCCACCCCCGGGGTGAGGGCAGGATGGCAGCAGGATGGGGGTAGGATGGGGACAGGATGGGGGGCAGGACAGGGGAGCAGGACGGGGGCAGGATGGGGGTAGGATGGGGACAGGATGGGGGGCAGGACAGGGGAGCAGGACGGGGGCAGGATGGGGGTAGGATGGGGACAGGACGGGGGGCAGGACGGGGGGCAGGATGGGGGCAGGATGGGGACAGGACGGGAGGCAGGATAGGGGGCAGGACAGGGGAGCAGGATGGGGGCAGGACGGGGGTAGGATGGGGACAGGACGGGGGGCAGGACGGGGAGGGCAGGACAGGGGAGCAGGACGGGGGCAGGATGGGGGCAGGATGCGGACAGGACGGGAGGCAGGACGGGGAGGGCAGGACGGGGGAGCAGGACGGGGCCAGGATGGGGGTAGGATGGGGACAGGACCGGGACAGGACCGGGAGGGCAGGACGGGGGCAGGCCGGGGGCTTCGGGGCCCAGGGTGCAGGTGGCTTCCGAGCACCCCGGCCCCCCGCCCCCCAGGGACGTCCCCCTCCGCCCCGGCCCGGCCCCCGGAGACCCCCGAGCCCGGCCCGCGGGCGCTTACCCCGCGCACGGACCCCGCCGCCCGGCGCCCCGGCTCCCGCCCGGCGCCAGCGATCACTTTCGATTCTGCCCCCGGTGACTCAAGCTGACGCCCGAGCGCGGAAATTACCTCACCGCCCCCCGCCCCGCCCCCAGCCCGCCTCCCGCCGCGGCGCCGCCCCCGCCCGCGCCCCGACCCGACCCGACCCCCGGCCCGGCAGGCGCCCCGAGCTGCCCCCAGGTGCCCGCGCGCTCCCCGCGGGGAGGATGCTCCTGTGCGGTTTGCAGAAGGGGCCCTGCCCGCGGGGGCCGGGGGCGGGAGAGCCGAGCGGAGCAAAGGGCAGGTGCTGGCGGGCGCCCCTTTGCTGCAGAGCCGCTCAGGCAGCGGAGGGGGCGTGGGGAGGGGGCACCGGGGACCCCGCCGGAGGCCCGGGAAGGGGAGAGGCTGAGCGCCGGGGGCGGGGCTTTCCCAACCGGCTCCGTCCAGTCTAGGTCAGAGGGGACCCGCCCTCTTACCTGGGGAGGTTCTCACCTGAGGATGCTCTGCAGCCACATCCAACCCCTCAAAATACACCAAAGCTACCGGTGAACCCTGAACGAGCGAGCCGGGAGGGGCCACACCCCTCTCTAGACAGCTGGAGGGGTCAGGAGCGTTTTGCAGCTTAATTGTATTTGATTCCCAACTTTCCTGCACAGGTGTCATCCGTGGTCACCTTTGAGGAAACTGAGGCACTGTGCTCACTGGCTGAGACTCAGCAGGCAGCTAGCTAGCAAAGCAGCCAGTGCCCCCACTGGGACTTGATGTACCCCGAAGGGTCCTTGCTTCCTAGATTCATAACCTTGTAGCGTCCCCTTGAACCATGGAGAGAGCTAACATATGGCAGCTGTCTGACGACCAAGGCTGGGCCAAAGGACACTGTGCTTGCTCCCGGCTCGCAGGCTGACTGTGGGGGGAAGCCAGCCGCCTCCGTGCGAGGGCGCTCCAGCAGCCCTGCTGACAGTCCCATGCCAGAAGGGACAGCAGCCTCCTGCCAAACCCCAGCACCAATTGTCTGGAATGTATGTGGGTCATTCTGCAAGGGGACCCTCAAGTTCCAGCTTGACTGCAACCTCAAGAGAGACCACAAGCTTGAGTCACCAGCTAAGCCACTTCCAACTATGAGATAATAAATGTTTAATGTTGTTTTAGGCCAACAAGTCTTCGGGTGATTTCTCACACAGCAATAGATGGTCAACACACCAAAACTGCACCTCGGTGACATGCACCTGTATGGAGACAAGCATCACATTGTAAGGGGCAACAATGGCCTCAATGAACCTCCCTTGACCAGCCCCAGAGGCCAACGTGGGGGCCCCGCCTGTACCACGGAGGTACGATGATGGGAGGCAATGATGGGAGCTCCCCAACTAATTCAGGAAATTGTCTGGGTGCATCCTTAGTAATCATACTAAGAGCCTCAAGATATATAAGCATTGGGGAATCCCTGGGTGGCTCAGCGGTTTAGCGCCTGCCTTCGGCCCAGGGTGCTATCCTGGAGTCCCGGGATCGAATCCCACATCGGGCTCCTTGCATGGGGCCTGCTTCTCCCTCTGCTTGTGTCTCTGCTTCTCTTCCTCTCTCTGTGTCTCTCATTAGTAAATAAATGAAAATCTTTAAAAAAAAAAAGATACACAATCATTAAGTTAGAGGACGTAACAGAAGAAAGTATTCCATAAATAAGGGCAGCAACACAAGACCTAGGAGTCACCTTAACAAGAAACATGCAAGAACCCTGGAATGTTCCCGAGACACAACAGAATACCACCGAAAATGGAGTGGAGTACTACATTCATGGATAAGGACATTTAACATAAATATATTAACTCTTCCTAAACTCATCCATGAATTTAATACAATCCCAATAAAATTACTAAGAAGAATTGGGGGATAGACAAGCTGATTTTAAAATTCACTGGGGTGCTCGCTTCGGCAGCACATATACTAAAATTCACTGGGAAAAGCATTACCTAAGCCAGCAAGAGTGGGCAGGAAAATTATTACGAGGAAGAGTAACAGAAAACGGAAGAAGAGAGATCATTCCCAAACTCCTCGTACAAGCCCAGCATTACCCTGATCCCAAAGCCAGATAAGGACACCACAATAAAAGAAAATTAAAGACCAATAGCCCTGCTGAATATAGATGCAAAAATTGTCACTAAAGAATCTACAGATTCAATGCAATCCCAATAAAAATTCCAATGACATTTTCCACAGAAATAGAAAAAAACTATCCTAAAATCCATTTGGAACCACAAAAGACCCCAAATAGCCAAAGTAATGCTGAGAAAAAGAACAAAGCTGGAGGTGTCACACTTTCTGATTCTAGGTTGTAATACAAAGCTGTAGTAACCAACACACTGTGGTCCTGGCATAAATACGGGCACATAGACCAGAGGAATAGAATAGAGAGCCCATGGGCACGTGGGGGGCTCAGCGGTTTAGCATCACCTTCAGCCCAGGCCGTGACCCCGGGGTCTCAGGATCGAGTCCCACATCGGGCCCCCTACAGGGAGCCTGCTTCTCCCTCTGCCTGTCTCTGCTTCTCTCTGTGTGTCTCTCATGAATAAATAAATAAAATCTTTAAAAAAATAAAAATGAGCAAAGGACCTGAATAGACACCCTTCCAAAGAAGACATCCAGGTGGCCGACAGACACGTGAAAAGATGCTCCACATCTGTTGGCATCAGGGAAACGCAAATCAAAACCACCAAGAGACGTCAGGAAACGACAGATGTTGGCGAGGACGTGGAGAGGGGGGAGCCCTCTTGCACCGCTGGTGGGGATGCAGGCTGGTGCAGACGCCTGGAGATCAGCGTGGAGGGTCCCCAAGAAGTTAGACACAGAGCTGCCCTAGGACCCGCAATGGCACCGGGTTTGTATCTGGAGGAAGTGAAATGAGCCTCGGAGGCCGCCTGCACCCCCATGGCCAGGACACGGAAACCCACGCGTCTGTCACCTGATCAACGGGTAAAGAGGACATCGGTGAGTTAGTTTGAAAAGAGTAACAGGGGGATCCCTGGGTGGCGCAGCGGTTTGGCGCCTGCCTTTGGCCCAGGGCGCGATCCTGGAGACCCGGGATCGAATCCCACGTCGGGCTCCCTACATGGAGCCTGCTTCTCCCTCTGCCTGTGTCTCTGCCTCTCTCTCTCTCTCTCTGTGACTATCGTGAATAAATAAAAATTAAAAAAAAAAAGAAAAGAAAAGAGTAACAGGAGAGGAGTTCTGCCAAATATGAAAACACCCTGTGCAGCTGCTGAGTGTGGTTCTGGAGCACAAGGGGACAAGCCGTGGGCAGAACAGAAAGTCCAGAAACGGGCGGACTTGCAGAGCTCCCTGCGTAGCGGGAGACCGTGTGGCCGGGAAAAGCTGCTGCCTCCCACCAGCTCTGTTAGGGCTGCTGCAGCTCTACGATTCCGCTAGGACAAGGGGCTAGCATCTGGAAACGAAAATAGGGCGGGGGATCCTCTACACAGGACCTCGCACCTCAATAAAATAGCAGACGGATCAAAGATTTAAACAGGAGAGAACGCTCCTCCTCGGCGCCGCCTGTGGAGGTGGCAGCCGTCGACCGCCGGGCATCACGGCCACCCTCAGACCGCTGGGGAAGCCCAAGATCGTTAAAAAGAGGACCAAGAAGTTCATCCAGCACCAGTCAGACCGATATGTCAAAATTAAGCGCAACTGGCGGAAACCCAGAGGCATTGACAATAGGTAGCAGAAGACTCAAGGGCCAGATCTCGATGCCCAACATTGGTTACGGGAGCAACAAGGAAACAAAGCGCGTGCTGCCCAGTGGCTTCCGGAAGTTCCTAGCCCACAGCGTCAAGGAGCTGCAAGTGCTGCTGATGTGCAACAAATCTTACTGTGCAGAGATTGCTCACAATGTATCCTCCAAGAACCGCAAAGCCACTGTGGAAAGAGCAGCCCAGCTGGCCATCAGTCACCAATCCCAGTGCCAGGCTGCGTAGCGAAGAAAAGGAATAGACAGCTTATGTGCGTGTCATATTTGTGTTAATAAAACCATAAAAATAAAAAAATAAAATAAATAAACAGGAAAAAACCGCCAGCCGGAAAGGCACAGAAGGAGCCGTTTGTGCGGGGAGGTGCGGGGGCAAGGCCCTGGTCGGGGGCGCTCTCGGGCAGCAGGTTCAGCGGCCGCCACGTCCCCAGCTCCTCGGACTCGCTTCACTGACGTTCAGGTGCTGGTTTGAAATCCGCCGCGGACGCTGAATCGTGGCTCTCTCTTTCCCCCTCAGAGCGCGGGTAGCCATCTACCAGCACGCCACGAACACATTCAACCACGCGAAAATAAAACAATTCTTTTTTTTTAAAGATTTTATTTATTTATTCCTGAGAGACCCAGAGAGAGAGGCAGAGACACAGGCAGAGGGAGAAGCGGGCTCCATGCAGGGAGCCCTACGCGGGACTCGATCCGAGATCCCGGGGTCACGCCCTGGGCTGAAGGCAGATGCTCAACCACTGAGGCCCCCAGGCGCCCCTGCACCTTGGGTTCAAAAAAAAAAAAAAAGGAAAAGCATATAAAGTTCAGGGGCACCTGAGTTGGGTGAGTAGCTGACCGTTGATTTCAGTTCAGCTAATGGTCTCAGGATCATGGGATCGAGCCCTGCCCTGCTTAAGACTCTCCCTCTGCCTCCCCCACCCTCTTTCCCCCTCTCACAAAAAAAAAAAAAAAAAAAAAAAAAAGAAAGATAAAGAGAGAGTGCGCGTGCACGAGCTCGAACTTCAGCTACAGAATCAGAAGAACCAGAAGCCAACTGCGTGGCCGGGGCGGGAGGAAGGCTTTTGCCCTCTCCTTTCTCGTAGGCCTGAGTTTATACTAAGGGCTCGCGATCCTCACTGAAATAGGAAGGCGGAGGGTAAGAGGCGCCGTGCCCTGGATGGTGAAGGCGTGCAGAGCGCCGGTTCTCCGCGGTTCTCTGCCGGCCCGGCCCTCACCTTTGGGCTTTGCAGCTCCTCCCGGCGCTGATGGGGCCCACGCGGTCATCTGGCGCAGGGCTCCTCCCGGACGTGGACGCTCGCACTCACGCCGTCCTGGCCTCTTCGGCTTCTTCCCGGAACGCCAGGCAGGCACGTCACTCGATGCTGGGCCCACACCTTCTCCTCTTGCCGCCCCCAGATGGACAGATGGGCAGCCCATCCTCCCGGGGGTCCAGGCGTCCTGGACCCCTCGTGCTTGCCACGGACAAGCGGTCAGACGTCTCCCGGCCTTGGGATCAGGGCTCATCACCCCCACAAGGCAGACACATCTCGCACGGGGCACGGCGCCTGGAGGACACAGCCCCTCCCTGAATTTCCAGCCCAAAATGCAAAACCTCTTATCAATCAGGCGGGCGCCTGGGCGGCTCAGCCTCAGCGGTTGAGCATCTGCTTTGGGCTCAGGGCGTGACCCTGGGGTCCCGGGATCGAGTCCTGCATCGGGCTCCCCGCAGGGAGCCTGCTTCTCCCCCTGCCTGGGTCTCTGCCTCTGTCTCTCTCAGGAATGAATGAATAAAATCTTAAAAAAAAAAAATTCACAAGGAACCATCACAGACTCTACTAAATGACCCCCCCTGCAAAACCGTCCGGGTCATCAAAGACCAGGAGAGGCCGGGGCACCGCAGATTCTCACACTAAAAACCGCACGTGCGTATATATCGAATTAGGAGGCATCGTTAAAGGGGAAACGTGGATGTGAGCAACCGCCCAAGTCTCCTGGTTTAATGAGTGACAAAGTACACCTTCTTAGGAAGCAGACACTACGAAGTCAGGGGTCAAGGGTAAAGGGCCTGACGTCAGGGGTCAAGGGTAAAGGGCCTGACGTCTGCAACGTGCTCCCAGAGGGCTCAGACATAAGTTTATTTATATAAAAAACCAAGCGGGACAGATGTCAGAAATTGGTGAATCTAGGGATCCCTGGGTGGCGCAGCGGTTTAGCGCCTGCCTTTGGCCCAGGGCGCGATCCTGGAGACCCGGGATCGAATCCCACGTCGGGCTCTGGGTGCATGGAGCCTGCTTCTCCCTCTGCCTATGTCTCTGCCTCTCTCTCTCTCTGTGACTATCATAAATAAATAAAAATTTTTAAAAAATTGGTGAATCTAGATGGAGGACATAGAAGTGCTTTGCACTATGTTTGCAACTTTAGCCTAAGTTTGTTTGAAATCACATCACATTAAAAATAAATAATGGGATCCCTGGGTGGCGCAGCGGTTTAGCGCCTGCCTTTGGCCCAGCGCGCGATCCTGGAGACCCGGGATCGAATCCCACGTCGGGCTCCCGGTGCATGGAGCCTGCTTCTCCCTCTGCCTATGTCTCTGCCTCTCTCTCTCTCTCTGTGACTATCATAAATAAATAAAAATTAAAAAAAAATATTAAAAAAAAAAAATAAAAAAAAATAAATAAGACGTCCACCCAACACCTCCCCCAGTTAACCAGGCCTTCCCCACACAGAGGATCTCCTAGTGGATAAAGCTCGGCCCTCGCCGTCCGCGGCCCTCTGCTGTTGCCAGAACTTCAGGAAAGCCCCGGATGCCCCTACAGACACCACTTGGGCTTGTGGAGGTCCCACTGCGGGGCCGTGGTCCGGCCCGGGCTTCACATTACCCCGTCTGGTCTCAGGTAATCCTTCAGACCCACCTAAAGAGAATTTGAATACCCAGGTATGGCCCCCAGGGACCTCCCAGGGACCCACCCAGCCAGGAGGTCACACCCTGGCCTTTGAGTCTAGGAGTGGGAGGCTCCCAGGGCACAGCCTGGAGGGTCTGTGGAGCGGCCCTCATCCCACCTGACCTGGGGGCAGGGGAGGGGGAGGTCTCATCCCAGGAAAGGTCTACACAGCACTTTGTCCCAGCTGCTCTCCCCGCCCCCACCCGACCGTGCGGCTGCCCTGCGCCGCCCTCCGTGCACCCCCACCTCGAGCCTGGAACCCTTCCTGGAGCCCCTGAGAGTGAGCTGTGCAGAGTGACGAGGATGGCCGTGGTGAAGACTGAGGACAGCCCCCGAGCCCCCGATGTGGGGGAGGAGCTGGCCAGCCTGGCACAGAGCGCACAAGTCAGACTCCTCCCCACCGGGTCCTCTAGGGTCACCGGTTGGGGGCAGGGCGCCGCCCCGCAGGTGGAGGGTGTGCCGGCAAGCCCTGCAAGGGAGGAGCCGCTCCTGTTGGAGGACTGGCCTCTGGGGACGTCACACACCTGCCTTAGATCCCGGCGCCGGACCCCTCCCCTCGGCTGGACACCTGGTGTGCTCCCTTGGCGGCTGTACCTGCCTCCACCTCCTACCCATTGGGGGCAGAGCTGAAGCCCCGGCTCAGGATGCGGGTCGGGGGGCCAGAGCCCTGGGTCTCCTCCAGGCCACACACCTGGCCTCTGGGCCTCCCCCCTCAGCTCGCAGCCAGCTCGCCCTGTCCCCTCCCAGGCAAAGTCCAGTCCCCAGCCACCCCCACCCGTTGCCTCCAGGACCTGGCTTGGTCGTGTAAAGAGAAAGTTCAGGACAAGGAAGGCTGATTGCATGGCAGGCGCTGGGCAGGCTGCGGAGCCGCGGGAAGTCGCCCGCCATCCAGAACCATCCAGAACCGTGGGATGCTGGCCCGGTCCACCTGCAAAGGTCAGGAGAGCGCCCAGGCCTGACCCGCAGCCTGTCTTCTCCAACGGCACCAGGGCAGGGACGGCTCTGCCGAGGACGGAGTGGACCCCAGCCCTCCGTCACACCACACTCACTCCGCGTGGATCCCTTCAGTGTCAGGGCCCGACACTAAGGCTTCTAGAAGAGAACAGAAGAAATCACCACAGCCTCCGGGTAGGCAAATACTTCTTTAAAGGAACATGAGAAGCGCTCATATAAAAGAAAAAGTTGGGGCAGCCCTGGTGGCTCAGTGGTTTAGGGCCGTCTTCAGCCCAGGGCGTGATCCTGGTCCTGGGATCGAGTCTGGGCTCCCTGCATGGAGCCTGCTTCTCTGTGTGTGTGTGTGTGTGTGTGTGTGTCACATGAATATATAAAATCTATAAAAAAAAAATTCCCTTTCAAAAAAAAAAGTTGATAAACTGCATTTCATGAATAATCAAAAATCTCTGTTCTTCAAAGACACCAGTGAGAAACATGAAAAAGCAAGACACGGGCTGAAGGAAAATATTCAAAATACACATACCTGATGAAGAGCTCTATGCAGATTATTTTTCTTAATCTTAAAAACTCAGTATTTTTAAAGCATTCTTTTAAAAAATGAACAAATATTTGAACACATGCTTCATACAAGAAAATATGCAAATGACCACAAGCCCGTTAAAAAGGGGCCCAACATGCCTTCAGCTCAGGTCATGGTCCCAGGGTCCTGGGGTCGAGTGAGTCCTGGTCCGGCTCCCTGCTCAGTGGGGAGCCTGCTTCTCCCTCTGCCTCTGACCCTCCCCCTGCTGTGCTCTTAATCTCTCTCCAATAAATTAATAAAATCTTTTTTTTTTTTTTTATTTATTTATGATAGGCACACAGTGAGAGAGACAGGCAGAGACACAGGCAGAGGGAGAAGCAGGCTCCATGCACCGGGAGCCCGACGTGGGATTCGATCCTGGGTCTCCAGGATCGCGCCCTGGGCCAAAGGCAGGCGCTAAACCGCTGCGCCACCCAGGGATCCCTAAAATCTTTTTTTTTAAAAAGTGCCCGACATCACCAGGGAAATGCAGATTAAGTGAGATGCCACTCAGACTACAGAAGAGCGGCTGACTCTGAGAAGACTTGGAAAACAGTTTGGTGGTTTCTTCTTCCTTTTTTTTTTTTTTTTTAAAGATTTTATTCATTTACCCATGAGAGACAGACAGAGAGAGAGAGAGGCAGAGACAGGCAGAGGGAGAAGCAGGGAGCCGGATGCGGGACTCGATCCCAAGACCCCAGGATCACGCCCTGGGCCAAAGGAAGGCACTAAACCGCTGAGCCACCCAGGGATCCCAGTTTGGTGGTTTCTGATAAAGTTAGATGAGCTCCCAGGTGTCTACCCAAGAGAGAGCAACATGCTGCTCCTGCTCCTTCCCCTGCTTCTTCCCCTTCCTTCTTCTTTCAGAGACAGAGAGCGGACAAGTGAGGACAGGCTGAGGGAGAAAATCTCAAGCAGACTCCACGCCCAGCACGTAGCCTGACCCCGGGCTCCATCTCATGACCTTGAGATCAGGACCTAAGCTAAAACCAGCAGCTGGATGCTCCACCACCTGCCCTGCGGGCGCCCTGCATCTTCATTCCTGGCGAGGCCTGGCCTGGTCAGCGGAGCTCCTCCTGCGGTTGCAGGGGCTGGTGGCTGTCCTGGTCCTTGGGCCTGTGGGTTCATTGTAACCAAAATCTGGAGACAATGCAAATGTTCACAATCAGGCCACTGGATAAACAAATTCTGGCGTGTGTACAATGACACTCCACTCAGGAAGCCACAGCATTGCCGACGCTCACGAGAGCGTGGATGGATCCGAGGGATGTTCTGTTGAGCAAAAGCATCCTGGCCTGAGAGAATACTTAGCGCATGACTCCATGTAGATGAAGCTCAAGAAAGAGAAATGATCACAAGGTCAAAGGATTACGGACTCATCCCGCCCTCGTGGTGCAGGCTCCCAAAGCACAGAACGGTCACGTAGAGTCTCATCTGGAAACCACAGGGCCTGGCTGAGGCCACAGCAAAACTGTCTTGCAGATGAGTGTCCAGCTAAGCTGTTCCAGCAGACAGGAAACCAGGGGACAGCCCCCTCCCCAGGCCACCAAACAGAGAGTAGGACCCAGACGTGGCTCAGATGGAGAAGCTGATGAACACAAGTATGTCCCAAGATGTTATATGGGTGCCTGACAAGGGACCCCAAAACTCACTGAAATCAACCCACCATGTATTACGCTCCTGAGGTCTGTGGGTTGGAACTGGCACGGGGCCAGCTCCAGGGTCCAGAGCGTCGGCCCAAAGACTCCTGTTCCGTGGTTGGGGTCATCCGAGACCCCTCACTCCACGTCTGGCACGTGGGCCACGGCTGGGAGCGCGGGGGCTCCTTGAGGCTGCCTCTATCTTACGTGGTCTCTCCAGCCTGGCCCCCCATGCTGCAGACCAGCCGCATTCTGAGACACGGAAAACGGAAGGTGGATCTACCGTTGCCCATCCCTGGCCCAGCCCCAGAAGTCATGGCCCTGGATGACCTTTGCCTCGTCCCGGTCGTTAAACGTGAGTCACTAAGGCCAGCTCACAGCAAAGGGAGGGAGGTCCACCTCCACCTTCCGTGGGACGAGTGTCATAGAATCTGCGGACATGGTGTAAAGCCATCAGGCAGAAGAGAGCTGAGCGACCCACACGCTAGGGAAAAAGGGAGGAAAGCAGAAGAGCACAAGGCAACTCGTCACAAACACTTCAGCCCCTAGTCAACTTGGTAAGAGACCTGAACCCAAACACATCAGTACAATAAATGTAAAAGGACTACATTCTATCAAGAGATTGAGAATCTGAGAGAGGATTTTGAAAGAAGGAAAGTCAGAGATGCCAGAGATGCACCCAAACGCAAAAGCCTAATACAGTCAAAAATAAAAAAGGAAACAGGTACGCCAGGCATCTACCAACCAAACATAAATAAGTCAACGCTGACATAGCAGTATTAACTTCAGACGATCTAGAATTTAGGAGAAAAAAAAACACCCACAAAATAAATAGATATAGGAACACGACTTAATGAAAGAGGGGATCCAGCACAGAGTGGTCTTCAAGCTTTTTTGACCAGCATCACAACCAGAGTTTCCAAAGTGCTGCTTTTCCTACGAGTGGCCCCTCTGTGGCTCAGAGGGCCTCAGGGCCGGATGATCGGGTGAAACATGTCTTCATGTTTGTCCAAATCCGCAGGTGCTGTGACACCAGCAGTGACCCTGCTGCCCACCTTCCAGCGATGGCCTCTCCAGGTCGCCCGAGCACGGACACTACCTGGACTCCCTCTCGTCCCCTCCGCCCCCGGAGAGGGCTGTGCTCCTCGTTAGTACCCCCGTGACCGCTTTCCCTCCCGACCCTTCCTGTTGGGTGGCCCCCTAGGCCACAGGTCATAGACCACCAGCTTCACAGGCCCAGCTCCCGGACGTCCCCAGGGCAGGCCCCACTACCCGCTGCTCCACAGCCGAGGACGAGGACGCAGGGGTGGGGAGCGGCCGCGTCGGGGCTTGCGGTGCTCCTGAGCTGGCGGTTGCTGGGGGGGGGGGGGGTCTCCACACAGGGAGGACAGCGGCAGGGGCTCCCCACACACTTCACCAACAAGGGCGAGGGGACCCCTGGATGCGGGGCCTGAGAGGAGTGGGGAGTCTTCAGAGCACCGCAGCAGGCGTCTGGTGGTCAAGGGAGCCCCAGAAGGGGCTACGGCGGGCAAGAGGTGGAGGGTACAACAGAGCCCGCAGACCCCCTGCAGACGATGTCCTGCTCCCGGGGCCCACACAGGCCCCCCGGCTGCCCGTGGGGGGCACCCCTGATGCTTCTCGGTCCTGGCGGCAGCTCCCCACCAGGGGCAGGCAGCCTGCTCCCAGCCAGGCTGTGCCACCCTCTCCTGCCAAGTAGCTCAACCTCCTCCCCTGTGTGAGAGGGGGGTCAGGCCGTCCACTGCATGCCCACCGCGGGAACCCCTCGTGTCACCTGCAGCCTGTGGTAAGCACGCACCACCTCTGGGGTGAAGACGTGCACACACTCTGCTGGCCTCCTGGGGGTGGGGATGGTGCCGACACGACAACACCGGTGACCTCAGGGACACAGGGAGGGAGGGCCTGGGCCCCGACCACAGTCTCCCAGGGCAGGTGGCATGGCCTGAGCGCCGTCTGCGCGGGACACGCACCTGCACCACCGTGACCCCCTCCATGAGCTCTCATCACAAGACTCAGACACACGTTACGAAAAATGTTTTTACTGTAAATCAAAGTACCAAGCAGATACTTGCAAAACATACAAAGTAGAACCCGGATGCTTCCCTTCCCCAGGCTGCCTCTGGGCCGGCAGCCGTGAGAGAAACCAAGTCCAGTCCTGCTCCCCAGAAGCAGCCCGCGGTCCCGCCCGGGGACTGGAGGGGTGCAGGCGGCCCCCGCGGCCCCCCGACAGCCGGGACTCGGGGCCCTGCCAGGCACAGGTGTCCCCCCGCCCCCCGCCCAGGTGGAGGGAGGGGCTGCAGTTATTTCTGAAGCTGCGGCTTCCGTGCTATGGCTCGGATGTGCACTTCCCTCCAGCCCTGCGGTCTGACTGCCGGCGGGGCGGCGGCTTCAAAGGGGCCGCTTGTCTGACTTTGACAAAGGCCCCAAGGGCAAGATGTGCTTTCTCGCACTGCCCGAGCTGGTGCAGACGCACAGGACAGGACAGGACGCGCCCACCCCGCGGTCACGCTGCCACAGGCATCGGGACTCCGTAACCAGCAGGTAAACACCGTGCTGAAACCAGCTGACCCGTGACCACGGCAAACAAGTATGTGACAGAAAGAAAACAGGAAGGAGCGCCTGGGAGACTCGGGGAGGTGTGGGGCACCTGGGATGGAAGGACAGACAGACAACCCAGTTCCCTTCGAAGCACAAAGTAGGGCAGTGGCTGCGCTGGAGCCCCCTCCCCTTCCGGCAGAGAAGGGTCTTCCGCAGGCAACTGAACTGGCCGCCAGGGGAAGCGTGGCCGCGGGGACGTCCACTCAAGGGCTCGGGCGGGCCCTGGGACCCCTGCTGCTCTTCCTCCTGGGTCCACAAGCAGACCTGCGCATGGCCCCCGGGTGGCCCCGCCGTGACAGACCCTGGTCCAGACCACCCAACTGCCACCCCACACGCCCTCGGGCACCAGCGCCAGCCAGCAGGGTGCACCTCCACCCCTGGGTGGGGGTCCCGGAGGGCCAGGGGCTAAAGCTGTCACGGCGGCCCCGCCAGCAGGCTGAGCACGGGGTGGATGACGAGCTCCCCAAAGGCGGGAGCACCTCGCCCCACGCAGCCCCTCCTCGGTTCCTGTCTTGCTGTGTTCGCACCCGCACCCCCGGAACCAAAGCCGCAGGGGCGCACCACCGTCACCGCCACCCTCCTCCGGGCGGCCCGCCGGGCGAGTGCTCACCGCCGGAGCAGCGGGAACCACCAGCGCAGTCGCCCCGGGGCGGCGCCCACAGCTGCCTCGTACTGAGCACTCTGGAGCCCAGAGCGATGCAGGAAGCCTAGGCACTCAGCATTGCTTAGGATGAAAATGCTAGAAATCTGACTCTTCCTAGAAGCCTACTAATAATTCACTTAAAAACACCCACGGCGCGTGTGCAGGGGCCCCCCGGGGGGCCCGAGCGCCTGCAGGGCGGAGGGAGGTGGGCAGACGGCAAACTCAGCTGCTGGGGCCTCTGGGCCCTCTGCTCAGGCGGGTGCCCTGGGGGTGGCACTCCAGCCCCGGGTGCCCAGGCGCCCCTGCCCAGGGCCGCGTGTGGACCTGCAGCAGCACGGCGCCCGCTCCAGAGACGGGAGATCAGGGTGCCGGGACCCGCTAAACCTACAGAAAACTGTGGGAAGAAACCAAATCCATAGGATCCATGGGTTTCCACACTTGGGGACGGTTCCCAAGACTTGTGTTCGTGATACCCCCCCCCGGGGGCCCCTCGCACCCACGGGGTCCGCGCCCTGCTCCCCGGCGGTGCCTCCTCGTCCTCTCTGCCTGGCTCCTCATCAGGCCCAACGTGTAAACAGTATCAATAAGCAACAGATGGAAGAATGTATTTCCTAAGAAAAGGGGGAGGAAGTTCGAGGTGGAGGCTGACCGCACAGGCCTGTCGCTGGCGATCCCTTTCTCTTCCGTCTGTTTGGTGTTCCCTCTCTTTGGTTCAGCCCGACGTGACCCGCGGGGCGGCGGTGCCGTGCTCCCGGCCGGCCGGGGCTTGAGGAGAGGCGGCCAGCCCTGTGCCCACGAGGGGCCTCGCCCTCCACCAGCGTCTACTTGTGCTCGTGGCCCTCCGCCATGGCGGCCACCTCAATGGTGGCCGTGTGCTCCTCAGGCCCCGAGGCGGCCACGGCGCTCTCGACGGCCCCCGTGGGCACTGTCACGATGGTGCTACCCCCAGGTGACACCTGGGCCACGTTCTGCAGGGTGGGGCCCAGGCCCGGCAAGGTGAGCAGCTGCAGGGGGCTCACCACCTTGACCACAGTGCTGCCGTCCTGCATGGCGGCTGTGCTCAGGACTGTGAGGCTGGACGCGTCCGGGTGGATCTCCACGGTGCTAGGAAAGGTGGTGCCCGACGAGGCCAGCACTGTGTAGCCCCCGAGCAGGGGCGAGGCTGGAGAGCTGGCGGAAGCAGCCTGGGGGGGTCCCTTGCCCAGCACGGGGGACGGCAGGGTGGACACCACTTTGCCGAGTGGCACGCCAGTCAGCTGGGAGACGGGCACGCCGGGGCTGAGGGCGATCTGGGCAGACTGGGTGAGCACCTGCGAGGCGATGGCAGCCGGCCCTGACGTGGCCCTTGCCAGCCGGGGCCGCTTCGTGGGGGGTGGCAGGGAGACGGGGGTCAGCGTCATGAGCACGTTGCTGAGGTGCTGAGATTTGTGCTTGAGTTCCTTGGCCCGACGGCGGTGCTCGTCACACTGCTGCTCTAGGGCTGTGGGCGGACAGGGGCAGAGTGTCACTGGGAGGGGCGGGGGGACAGAGCATCACTGTGGGGGGGACACGGGACAGAGCATCACTGCGGCAACAGGGGGACATGGGGGACAGAGCTTCACTGTGGGGACAGGGGGACACGGGACAGAGTGTTACTGCAGGGAGGGGGACACAGGACAGAGCATCACTGCGGCTACGGGGACATGGGACAGAGCGTCACGGTGGGGACAGGGGGACATGGGGGACAGAGCGTCACTGTGGGGGGGGACACGGACAGAGCATCACTGCAAGGACAGGGGGACATGGGGGACAGAGCGTCACTGCATGGGCGGATGGGGGACATGGGACAGAGCATCACTGTGGGGAGGAGGAGTCAGGTGGGGGGGGGGGAACAGAGGCCAGTGCGGACACAGGGAGGGAAACACATGTACCCTGACCAGTGATGCTCTGTCCCTGTCCCACCCCATCTCCCCCCAGTGACACTCTCTGCGGTGCCTGTGCTGACTGCCCCTCCGAGAAAGCAGAAATGTCATCTCAAAGGCGGCCTCTAAGCTGCCAGACGAGGACAGACCTTCCCCATTCTAACTTTCTGATCTTTCTAGAATCTGCACAGAAAGTTGCTTTTGTGAAGCATGAAGATACAAAATAGGTCAAAACCACACACGTGAGCCATCTGCTGCACACGAGCGCCCTGGGAGCGCCAGGAAGGAGAAACACACACGTCAGAGAGTGACTCTGGGGGCCCCAGTGGCACAGCCTCACCTCTCCCACTTTTCTCCTGTAAACAGTCGCAGGGGAGCCGAGGGCGGGCCACCTAGGCCCTGCGTGTTGGCTTCCCCGTGAGACGCGCTAGGCTAGGCTCTCCTGGTCCTCCCCCCTCCAGACTGTGCCTCCTGTGCTCTCTCAGGAGCAGCTGTCCCACCAGGCAGTGACCAGGGACGGCCACGGGAGCACTGGGCCCAGGGAGGCCCTGGCCACCCGACGTACCTGCCAGGTCTCGGGCGTACTGCTCCCGAGAGCGGTCCATCTGGCACTTGTGGCTGGCCAGCACCTTCTTCACCAAGTCCAGCATGCCGAAGTTCTGCACGATGTTGTTGAGGAGGACGGCATCTTGAAGGCGCGAGCACACGGTGAGAACGGCCCCCACAGAGACGTCCCGCGGACACAGTGACCCAGGGGGCCGGCCGCCTGCCTCTGCTCCGCCCCCTTCCGCCACCAGGGCTGAACCAGGCCCAGCCGGGTCCTGAGTCTACAGGGGCACGGCAGGGCAGGAGGGGCAGCCGGGGAGCGGGGGGAGGGTGGTGCCGGGCACACAGAGCCTCTCACCTCGGAGCTGCAGGGGGGGGTCCTGGACCCGCTGCTGCAGGCCTTTCATGGTCTCCATCAGCTCCTGGTGGAACTCCTGTATGACCTCGTCCAGCAGGCCTGCGTCCTTGAGGCCTCGCCAGAAGGAGAACGTGTCGTCTGTGAGGGGCAGGGGGGCTCAGAGGGCAGGAAGAAGCAGCCACGGCAGGCTTCTCGCCGCAGGCCGGAGCAGAGCTGCCAGGAGGCCTGGGGCTGGGGGCCAGCGTGCACAGGTCTGCATGGGTGGAGCTCCACCGCCGCACTGGCACTTCCTCCGGGAAGCCCCCCGGCCTGCCTGCAGCCTGCCCAGGGCCACCCAGCACATCCCGCCCCTCACCCCCAAGCAGCCCAACCAGAAGGACTGGTACCTCCGATGGCCGTGGTCCAGTCGCCAGGATCCTCACAGGTCTCTATGGTGATGGTGGCGGGAGACCCGTTCACTGCAACCCAGACACGGCCACCGTGAGCCTCGCCAGCCAGCGAGCAACCCTCCCAACCCACCATCCCAACACGGGCTCTAAAGCTCTCCTTTGCACCAATTTTTTTTTTTTTAAGATTTTATTTATTCACGAGAGACACAGAGAGAGCGAGAGGCAGAGACACAGGCAGAGGGAGGAGGGAGAAGCAGGCTCCATGCAGGGAGCCCGACACGGGACCCATCCCGGATCCCCAGGATCACGCCCTGGGCTGAAGGCGGTGCTAAACCCCTGGGCCACCAGGGCTCCCCCTTTGCACCAGTTTTTATAAAATCCACAAGCACACGTGTACCAGGGCAGTCAACAGGTTCATAGCTCTGAGGTACACCTATTTTTAAGCTTCTGAACCGCACACATCATCAAACACACATGAAGGAGAAAGAACGGAGTCTCCCTGACGCCACCACCAGCCTCGACAAATTCCCACCACTGCACTCGTCTCCAGGCGCTTCCGACCTGCCCGCACACTCCTCGGACCGCAAGGCCAGCACCCGGACTGCCCCTTCCCCGCGACCTCCGCTAGGTCCACAGCGCCCTGACCTCGCGTGTGCCAGCGCCGCCTCCCGAGATCAGGGACCTACGCCGTCCGCTCAGGCTCACGCCCCGGTTCCGCTCTGGTGCCCGCACAGCTGCGGACACAGCGGGCACCTGGCCGCTGAGGCTGCTTCTGATGGAGGCCTGGCTCCACACAGACCCCGCTGAGGCACAAGCCTGCGACTGCCTAACATCTGCGTAAGCTCCCCAGCCTCACACGGGCCTCCTACGACCAACGACGTCGTGCTGAAAAACGCTATGTGCTTAGAATAATTCGGGGCAAAAACACATTTTCTCCATAGTCTAGGTGACACAAAATCTTTCACTAACTACACAACTGGCAAGATGTTCCCTGAGAACTCTGGCTGAGCAGACCGCACGTAGCTAAGTAAAGGAACACACAGCCTCGTCCAGACCGTCGAGACGTGACAGCGTTCAAAGAGCTAAATCCTAAACCTGATGTGGCCTTCACCGGACGTGGTGAGTGCTGACTGGAGCGCTCAAAGCCTGGTCCCTTCTTGGAGACTGGAGACCCGTCGTCCCAGGCGGACTCTCATGGCGGAGCAGGGGGTCTGGACCCATAACCCGGTGTCAGCCCTATTCTCACGAAAGCTACAGCCCACTGGGGGTGCAGAGAGGGCTTTGGGGTGACCCAGGCCCTCCCCACACTGCGCTGTGCCTTCCAAGGAGCCAGACCAGGCCCCAGCCTGGGGCTTTGGCCCAGAAAGAAGCCCAGGCCCCAAGGCCCCACATCACTGCAAACTGTAACCAACGGATGAGGAGAGCTGACAAAAGAGCAGCTGGCTCATCTGACTACCGGCAACTGTGTTCCTGGAGTTTCCAGGAGGGGCTCTGAAGTTCGGCCAGCCAGCCCGTGCCGGCGGAGTGCAGGAGCGGAGCTGGAGGCTACGGTGGAACCTCGCTGTTGTGCCTGAGACTCTCCCCCATCCTCCCAGGACCCCTCCACTGGCCACTGTCTGGCCAGTGACAAGGACAGTCCCTGGCCCCATGGACTGACAGGTATAGTCAGGTTAGTTCAGGTGACATCACTGGAAATGCACCACCTCCAAGTTACCAGCAGGACCAAGGACCGAATTTGCTCTAACTGCAGTTTTATTTTTTACTTTTTTTTAAGGTTTTATTTATTTATTTATGAGAGACACACAGAGAGAGAGAGAGAGAGAGAGGCAGAGAAGGCAGAGGGAGCAGGCTCCACGCAGGGAGCCCAACATGGGACTCGATCCTGGGACCCTGGAACCACGCCCTGGGCCAAAAGCAGGTGCTAAACCGCTGAGCCATCCAGGCGTCCCTCTAACTGCAGTTTTTTTTTGTTGTTGTTGTTGTTGTTTTTTTTATTATAGTCACACAGAGAGAGAGAGAGAGGCAGAGACACAGGCAGAGGGAGAAGCAGGCCCCATGCACCGGGAGCCCGACGTGGGATTCGATCCCGGGTGTCCAGGATCGCGCCCTGGGCCAAAGGCAGGCGCCAAACCGCTGCGCCACCCAGGGATCCCTAACTGCAGTTTTAAAAAGAATTTCTTTCTAAAAGCTGGAAGGCTTCCTGGGAACATGCGCATCTACCAGCCACAGCCACAGGCGTCATCGTGGAAGGATATGGAGGGTAGGTCAGCCGAAAGCCAGGAGGTACCAGCACGTGGGCTGAGCACCGGGTGCTACAGGCAGCGCGGGCCTGCGACACAGCTCAGCCCCGGGGCTGAGAGGAGCCCACGTCCGCCACATGGGTGGCGTCCCTGAGTGAGTCGGAGCTGGTGATGGTCACTGGACGTCTGCACTAACCTTCCTTCTACACTTCTCTACTCACAAATTATAACAGTTTACGTTAAAAATGACTAAGAAAAAGTACCCGAATCTTCCCTGTCAACGACAATAACAATCGAGCTAGACTCTCCACAAAGAAGGTGGCGGTGGTGGACACCACAGGACCAGGGCGGGAGGCCAGGCTCCACGAGTGGTGTGCAAAGGCCCACCCCATGGCTGTAGCTGGAGTGGGAAGGCTCAAGCCCCGGTGAGAGCAAAGGCTCCAAGCCAGCACGTACCATCAGCCGTGGCAGGTGTGAGGGGAATGTACTCGGCCGAGGTGGGGCTGCTCAGGGACACGCGGGCGCCTGAGAGATCGATCTTGGTGCTGCGGCAGGTGTTGGAGCAGACCTTGTCGTGCTGATAGAAGTCCAGCTCCCCAGAGTCCATGATCTTCCTGTGGCAAAGGAGACCAGGGACGGAGGACACGTCCAGAGAACCAGTGGGTGCGGGTGGACCTCAAGGTACCTCGCTCCCCTCCCTTCCCCCCACTCCAGCATCCTCAGGTCCTGATGGCAGGGCAAGGAAGGGCTGGCCTGGCGGCAGGTCCCTGGGGAGGTGGCGGCTGCAAAGTGGCCAACCACGGGCCGGGAGCTGGGTGCCCCTCGGGCTCCAGACAGGCCGTGACAGCGCCAGCCAGGGCTCCCTAGGCCAGTGTGGGACCTCCAGCTGCCAGCACAAGTCAGAAGTCCATGGGGACCGCAATCACATGGCTGGTGGCCAGGACAAAGGAGGGTGCTGGCAGGCAGTTGTCCCAGGGATGCTGGTCACGCCCTGAGCCCTCCGGGGATGTTCCGCCGCCTGCCAGCCGCAGGTGAGCAGACCCCCGGCTAACAGAAGAGCCTGACGGCGCACCCACAAGGTGACCGTGAGGCAGAGGGGGATGAGAAACCCTCCGGAGCAGCCCGGCCCTGTGTGTACAGCAACACAGGACGGTGCTGGTGCCTCTGGCTTCTGGCTACACACTCAAGGTGGCTCGTTTCCCATCCTCGACTGCAGCAGGGGGCACGGCACGTCCCTCACCTGCCAGGATCACCCTCCCAGGGAGGCCCTTTATTACAGCCTCTCTGGAGGGCCTGGGTTTTTTTTTTTTTTTTGATTTATGATTAAATAAATCAGAGAGAGAGAGGCAGAGACATAGGCAGAGGGAGAAGCAGGCTCCATGCACCGGGAGCCCGACGTGGGACTCGATCCCGGGTCTCCAGGATCGTGCCCTGGGCCAAAGGCAGGCACCAAACCGCTGCGCCACCCAGGGATCCCTGGAGGGCCTGGGTTTAACCCTGGGAACACCTCAACTCACCCCCCTCAACCTGTGACAGGGTCGGGAGGCTTGATGGGGCCTCTGCACGGTGTGCCTGCACTGACCTCCAGGTGAGCAGCTGACCCACAGTGCACCTCCCCTGCGTGCTCCTCCAAGGAAACAGCCAGTTGCCTTCTCACAGCTAAGCCACCAAAACACTTTCTAGAAAGTCAGGAGCACGTTTAATGGGTGGGGCTTAGGAGCCATGAGCACGGCAGGATGGGACCCAGCCAACTGCAAGGGTGCCAAGCATGCTCTAGAAGCACAGGTATCAGCAGGCCGGCTGGGTCTCTGGCCGTGGGCATCTGGCCACTTCAAGCCCAGGCTGTGGTTCACGGTGACAGTGAACAGGACCGAGACCCAGGCCTCACCACAGGGCCGTAGGCACTCCTCTGGGCAGCAAACCCACACCCAAGGACAGCACAAAGCCACATCTCCCGGGAATAACCACATAGAGGAGAGCAGCCCCTTTAGCAGCAAAGTGACCCGGTCCAGCCTTGCCAGACACCATCAGAAACAGCAGCCATCTCTGGACTGGCCGGCAGGGGGGGCCACGGAGTGAACACAGGGGTGGGGTGGGGACCACCAGAGAGAGGTGCCCTCTGCTTCACCAGGAGGGGTGAGTTGTTACCACCAAAGCAGGAAATCCGAAAACGTGAAGACTGGGACTGACATTCTGGGCGTGTGAACTTAAAAGCCTAGTCTGTCCTCAGGCTTCTCAGAAGGGGCATCACCATTCCTGTTTCACGAGTGACGGGAAAGGGACAGAAGGCCACTGGGGACAGGTCACACACACCCAGGGAGGGCTAGCAGAGCAGACATGGCCTTCACATCGGCTTGAGAATCAGCCCAGGAAAACAAGCGACAGGACCCTTGGGATGGACGCTGCCCGTGGAGAGACAGAGGCACAAATCCGTCTCTATTCTGGGATTTCATGTCGGCAAGGGAGCGGAGAGCCAGCCCCAACCTTTCTACAAATTCCTGATTAATCTCAAAGGGAAAACGAGATCTATGAGGAGTAAGTGGGCACCTGACCAAGAGGACACCACCATCAGCAGCCAGAGACGGGGCACCAACCCAGCACCCCTGACCTGATGACAGGAAAGGTCAGGGATCTAGACTAAGGCCCTCTGGGACCCACTGTCCTGTACCCTGAAAGCAGTATTGCCACAAAAGGTGGAGAATGTCCAGAAGACGGATGTGTGGCCAGCAAACTAGACGTAGTCTGGGTGAGACCCTCAGCAGGCAGACCGGCCGTGCCAGGAAGGGACAAGTGGCCAGACACACCACCCCACCCCAGGTGAGAGACCTAGGCCCCTGCCCAGGCACCCCTGGGTTTAGTGGCTGCGGTGGGAGATGCAGGATGCAAAGGGAGGCCGTGTGAGGACATCAGAATGAGACCACATGCCTGCAGGGCCGTGGCAGGTGCGGTCAGCTGGGTCAGCTGCACTGCAGGGGACACGGTCAGCTCTCCTGTTCAGAATGTGCCTCATCTTATTAAAAACCAACAAAAAAGCCATAGAAGGACACCTGGCGCGGTCACTTGCACTCCACTGCGGAGGGCTCGCTCTCGCAGACGCCCACCTGAGCATGATGCCGTTCATCCGGATGGCCCTCTTCCAGTCCTTCAGGGTGGACTTGCCAGCCAGGTGCACAAACTCCTTTGGGCTGATCACATGCTCGTCATACTGAGGAGGGAAGCACAGCTGGGTCAGGACGCACATGCGACCCACCTCTCCCGCTTGCCCAGCCCGGGAGAGCAGTGCGGGGTGGCAGGGCAGAGTGCCACGGCCTGGCTCCAAGAGCAGCAGGCTTCTCCTCTCTGATGTTTCGGGTTCAACCAGTGGCAACCCTGACCATGGGAAAAGAACACTTCAGGCAAAATAAGACCTGGCCCTCCGCACGGGGGCTGGCATGGGGACCTGTGGCCGGCACTGCCCCCAAGCCCGGGGAGGGAGCCCAGCACCTGGTGCTGCCTCGAGAAACAGATGGTACGTCTGAGCCAGGGAGAGCTGAGGTGACACCACTCAGAACAGCAAGACGCTCTCTCCCTCCAGCTGGGACTCAGCAAACCCACTCATTCCATTAAATACTCACGTATGTGACATCTAACACAGGACGTGCACAGGGTAAGCTGTGATTTGTCCCCTTCACCCCACCCGACCCACCGCAGCACCCTCTCACAGCAGGCATCTCTGGCCCTGACGCACAAACATCCATTTCAATGTCAGGGTTTTGGGGCCAGTTTTACCCAAACCCACTCGATCGTGAAAAACAAGCAATTGTTGGAACTTAAGAATCAAAATAACACTATAGACAGGAGAGAGATGAGTCACTGGGACTCAGCAGAAGCAGCAACACAAGTGCCGCTGGGCCTCCCCTTCCCAGGAGGCCTCCTCCAGGGCCCTGGGCGGTGTGGGATCGTGTAGCGTACCCTGCTGGGAGCACGGAGCACCGAGCACTGGTACCTCCAGCAGACTGAGGTCAGAGCAAGTGCAAGCAGCCTGGGGACCCCTGCAGATGGGAGTCATTTTCCTAACATCCTGACCACCTACACACACCCTCTCACGGAGTTCACAAAGCCACTCGACCCCTCACTCGAGGGTCGAGGAGATGGGCTGTGAGCCCAGGCAGCGGAGGTGGACACCCCTCTGGCCCCTGCGCAACCAGCAGGACACTCACCCTGGGCCCAGCCTCTGCCAATACCTCCCACACCCCACTCCCTAGACGTGACACAATCAGTGTTCCCCCACCAGACACAACTCCAGTCTGTCCCCCCCAGCTAGTGTGACAGTGTCTGTCCCTCCCCCACCCCACGTGACACCATCTGTGCCTCGGTCCCTGGCCTGCCACAGCTGAACCCAACTGCTCCATCTGTCTGGAGTCTCGTGCTTCCATCCACTTCCCTGCGTCCACACGCTGCCTCCTCTCCTCTCCTGCCACCATCTGGGCTGAGCACCACTCTTGGAGTTCCAGAGTTTTCTCCAGTAGTTGGCATGTCATGCTCGACTCTCAGGGCGGGTGCAGGGCCTACGTGGACTATCAGCGTCCAGAGCTAACTGACCCCATTGCCAGGTGCCGCGTGTTTTATCTGGTCTGGAGTCTTCCTAAGACATGTTGTCAGAGCTACAGACTCACTCACACTTTGGCTCACCCACACATTTCCACTTCCTTTGCTCTGCACGCCTTCAGTACCTAACACTCCTATCTGCCGCAAGAACACTTCCTGGAACACCCTGCAGTGAGGACCTGCTAGTGGCCACCACAGTTCTGTCTGAAATGTCTGCATCCCCCCCAGGTCTAAAGATGATTCCGCCACGTGCAGCTCTCCTCTGTCAGCACAGGACACAGCTCCATTGTCCTCCGGCTGCTAGGACACTTTCGGGAACTCTGCCACAGTCTACTTCCTGAGGAAAAGGTTCAGCTGTGGAACCACAGTGCTCAAACTCAGGAAATCACCATTAGTCTGTATTATCTCATCAACAGGCCACATGCAGAACCTGTGAGCTGCCCCGACAACAGCCTTTGGAGCAATGGGTCTCTGAAGCAGGACTCAGCCCAGCCTGCACGCCACACCTGCTCCCCGAAGACTCCACCTTCATCTTCCTGACCTGGACATTTCTGAAGCATGCCAAGTGAATTTCTTGACTGTCCCTCAAGTCTTCTCATGAGAAGAGTCAGGCTGTGCCTTCCTTGTGGGAATGCTACAGAATTCCCGCCTATTCAATCAGGAGAGCCGTGACGGAGGTCTGCCCTGACACCACTGTTATCACTTGGTTGAGGAGCTACCTGCCAGGCTTCCCCTGCAGAGCTGCTGTTTTTCCTCTACAATTTTTTTTAACTTTTTTTTTTTTTTTTTTTTTTATTCATGATAGACACACAGAGAGAGAGGCAGAGACACAGGCAGAGGGAGAAGCAGGCTCCATGCAGGGAGCCTGACGTGGGACTCGATCCCGGGTCTCCAGGATCAGGCCCTGGGCTGAAGGTGGCGCTAAACCAATGCGTCACCCGGGCTGCCCCTCCTCTACAATTTTTTAAAAAATATTTTGTTTATTTATTCATGAGAGACACAGAGAGAGACAGAGACAGGCAGAGGGAGAAGCAGGGTCCTTGTGGGGAGCCCTATGTAGGACTCGATCCCAGGACCCCGGGGTCACGCCCTGAGCTGAAGGCAGATGCTCAACCACTGAGCCCCCAGGTGCCCCTTTCCTCTACGGTTAATACCTAATTGATGGGGGATATTTTGAGCCTAGAGAACATCGTGCTCCCCAACCAGCTCTCACCAGTCAGCTTCACTTCTTCCACCTCTACAGGACTTGACTTTCCAATGTAAGAAGCTTTGCTTCTATTTGATAGAAACAGCAGGAAATACACAGTAATAAACACTACTTTACTCCTACCTTCCGGTTCGTGAACTCTCCCTTCAACCGTGTCTAATCTGCACCTATCCACTAAGTGTTCTATTTTTCATTCCTAGTTTGTTCTTCTAAATACGCTTATGCTTTTACGTCAAACTTTAATCTTGAGATAAATTAAACATATAATTCTTTTATGTTTCCTGTCTAAAAATCCCAATGTCTGCAGCATTATGAGTCTCCTATCTTGTGGTTTGTGCACTTGGGTGTTTGGTCTCCTCACATGCTCAGTGTTTCTGCTTGTTTTACACAGTGAGCTGGTTCTTCCTTGAAACTCTGTCTGGTGACATTACTGAAAACCTGTGACAAAGATGAGATCCTCCAAAAGGTCTTTTCATATGCTTGTCAGGCTCCTGCAGGAACTGTCTGCCAGGAACTGCTTACAACTAAACACTTAGGATTTTCAGACCATCAGGCTCCCATGCAAATCCTCAAGAGGGTGCCTCTTTCCCTCAGTGCTAAGATGGGTGGCAGGCGGTTGGTTCCCTGTCCCAGGGGACAGGATGGGGCTGGGGCTGACAATCTGAGGTTAGGGGTCCACCTGACACTGAGGGGAGAGACCTTACAAGTAAGAGCCTTACAACCACACAGTTCAGGGAAGCCCTGGCTTCACCTTCTCAACTCCAGCCCTGTGAGGCTGAGAAAGTGGGGGGCCGATGAAGGCTCTGCAGGCCAAAGCTGGAGGTGGCACTCGGCCTTCTCCAAACCCCGTTACTCGGGCCCCTGGCTTGAGTATTTCATCCATTTTTGCCAGCTCATGGAAGCATCTAAAAGATGCTTTAGTAAAGTATCTTAACCAGCTTTTTGGGCTGTTTTTAGCATAAGGCCAGTCTGGGCACTCAATCTAACATGGCAGAAAGAGAATACCTCTCGCATTCACCTTACTCATGGCTATTAAATGAGTCTTTCCAAAGCATACACCTCATTCAATCTACCAAAACAAGTAGCTCCCAACTTGGTGACTGTGGCCACCCCCCACATGACCAGGGCTACCTCCCTAGCCTCTTCCCACAGCTGCATTCCAGAAAAAGGAATCGACATCTGATGCTTTCCCCTGCGGCCCTCAGCAACAGTGTCCATCCCTGAAGGCTTACCCCTGGCTCCTCTGTTCTCCCAAACACAGCTGACCCCTGCCTTCTGCACTCCCCCGCACAGGTCATGCCCCCCTTGGACCGAAGTCTGACATTGCTGGTCTCAAGGGTGTGGCACCACGAGGGCCTCCCTCCCCTGTAGTCCTGGCACACAGGTCTGCACTCTGGTTATACAGAAGCCTCACCTGAACACACTTCACATTGATGCCCGGGCACACAAACTTCCTCCAAATCAGGTTGGCTCTGCTGTCTCCGCAGGTAATGGGGTACACGATTTCAGCCTCCAGGCTCTCCTCTTCTTCAGCCACCTTCACTTCTCACAAGGTGTGGTGACAGGGAAAGGGTAAAAACAAAACCAGTTACAACCTTTCCCAAGTACTTCCTTCAGCAAAAGCACCGACATAGCTGCCAACCAGACACCAGAAATTAAGATCCAGGAGGGACTAAGATAGGGCGCAGGTGAGCAGAACATTACTCCTTAGTCTCAGGTTAGAGTTTCAGATAAAACCACAAAAATCAATCTTATGATAATAATGTTAGCATAATTAAAATACAGTTCAATGGAAGAACCACTTAAGGAAATAAAATCAAGCTTTGTTTTGAATAATTCTGGAGAAGCTTGTCGTTTCTATTCTGAGGAGTTCCGAGGCCGTGAGCATTCACTGTGGTCTTACAACCACGGAGAGGGGGGGTTCGGCCCGCCACGGGGAAGGGCTGAGCCCCCCTGCAGATGCCAGCAGGCCACACCTGGGAGGACCCTGGGGCCTGAGCCCGCACCACCCTCGCTGCACCACCCTCGCTGCACCCGCTGCACCCGGGGCAAGAGCCAGCAGGAGGCCCCCCACACCCCAGGCCCCGGGGACCATCCAGGGGAAAGCGCGTCTGAGCCGCCCGCAGAGGCACCGAGCGGGAAGGCAGGCTCCCTACCTAACACAGCCTCCTTGAGCTGCGAGGACGCCGTGAACGCAGCCGCCGCGGCCGCAGCCGCATTTTCAGTCTCCATGCTGTCCTCCGCCAGCTCGCCCCTAGGAGGGAGGGACATATCAGCTCGCCCCGACCTGCCTGGCGCGCCCTTCTTCCCACATGCAGCCCCCTCCTGATGCGGCCCGGGGGCCAGCACCGGCCGTGCAGGTCGGGGACCTTGCGGGGACAGTCCCGGTGCTGCCGTCCACCCGGCGTCTCCCTGAGGGTCTCCAGTGCCCACAGCACGTCTGTGGAGACAATGGCACTTACATGGCAATTTAAAACCCCCTCCTCTTTCTTTAACAAAGTTTTTTATTTCAGGGTACCTGAGGGGCTCAGTTAAGTGTCTGACTCTTGATTTCAGCTCAGGTCATGACCTCAGGGTCAGAAGATGGAGCCCAGAGTCAGGCTCTGTGCTGAGCGTGGCATCTGCTTGGGACTCTCCTCCTCCCCCTGCCCCTCCCTCCACCTGCTATTATGATTTCAAATGGTTACAGAAACTAACAAAAAATATAAAATATTAGGAAAGGGAAAAAAATACCCAAGGCCTAACCTCATGTTGTACCAAAACAAATTACATAGGAGTAAAAAATAAAGGTAAAAACTAAACCACAACAGTGTCAAAAGGAAAAAAAAAATTAACAGTGGTAAAAAGTTTTCTTAATACAAAAATCCAGGGCACTTGGGTGGTGCAGCAGGTTAATATCCAACTCTTGATTTTGGCTAAGGTCATGATCTCAGGGCTCTGTGCTCAGTGGGGGGTCTGCTGGAGATTCTCCCCGCCCCCCCCCCTTTCCTCCCCACCTGTTCACGAGGGCAGTGTGTGCTCTCTCAAAAAAATAATAGTAATAATACAAAACCCAGAAATAAAAGACGTAAGTTTTCCTTAAAAAGTAAAAATAGGGACGCCTGGGTAGTTCAGCAGTTTAGTGCCTGCCTTTGGCCCAGGGCGTGACCCTGGAGTCCTGGGATCGAGTCCCACATCGGGCTCCCTGCATGGAGCCTGCTTCTTCCTCTGCCTGTGTCTGCCTCTCTCTCTCATGAATAAATAAACAAAATCTTAAAAAAAAAAAGGTAAAAATAAGGCTCTCTGCTCCTCCCTGTTTGACAGATAGCCGCATCTTCTGGCGCAGTGCCAGCCATGTCCCTGAGACACGATGGTGAAGGTCACAGTAAACAGATTTGGTCATACTGGACACCTGGTCACCAGGGCTGCTTTTAACTCCGACAAAGTGGACACTGTCGCCATCAATGACCCCTTCATTGGCCTCAACCACATGGCCCACATGTTCCAGTAGGACTCCACTCACGGCAAATTCCATGGCACAGACAAGGCCGAGAATGGGAAACGTGTTATCAATGGGAAGCCCATCTCCTTCTCCCAGGAGCGAGATCCCGCCAACATCAAACAGGGTGATGCTGGTGCTGAGTATGTTGTGGAGTCCACTGGGGTCTTCACCACCATGGAGAAAGCTGGCACTCACCTGAAGGGTGGAGCTGAGAGGGTCATCATCTCTACCTCTTTTGCTAAAGCCCCCATGTTTGTGATGGGCTTGAACCATGAGAAGTAGGACAGCTCCCTCAAGGCTGTGAGCCATGCCTCCTGCACCACCAGCTGCTTGGCCCCTCTGGCCAAGGTCATCCGTGACAACTTCAGCATCGTGGAGGGACTCATGGCCACAGTCCCTGCCATCACTGCCACCCAGAAGCCTGTGGACAGCCCCTCCGGGAAGGTGTAGCATGGTGATCCAGGGGCTGCCCAGAACCATCATCCCTGCTTCTACTGGTGCTGCCAAGGGTACAGGCAAGGTCATCCCTGAGCTGAATGGGAAGCTCACTGGCCTGGCCTTCCATGTCCCCACCCCCAATGTGTCTGACCCGCCACCTGCCAAATATGATGACATCAACAAGGATGCTGAAGCAGGCACTAGAGGGCCTCCTCGAGGGCATCTTGGGCTACATGAGGACCAGGTTGTTTCCTGCGACTGTACAGTGACATCCACTCTTCCACCTTCGACGCTGGGGTGGGCACTGCCCTCAATGACCACTTTGTTAAGCTCATTTCCAGGTATGACCGTGAATTTGGCTACAGCAACTGGCTGGTGGATGTTATGGTCTGCATGGCCAAGGAGTAAGAGCCCCCTTGACCATGAGCCCCAGCGAGACCAAGAAGAGAGAGGCCCTCAGCTGCTAGGATGTCCTTGCCCGACTCCTCCCAACACACAGAGAATCTCCTGACTGCCAAACGGTTTCTATCCCAGACCCCCTGAAGAAGGGGAGGGAGGCCAGTAGGGAGTCTTCTTGTCATGTACCACCAATAAAGCATACTGTGCCCAAGCAAAAACAAAACAAAGTAAAATAATAAAATAAAAATAAGAATTTTCTGTATGAAGGAAAAACACCATGAACAATTTCTTTTTAAAAGAGAGAATTAAAAAAAAAACAAAAATAAAAAATAAAAAGAGAATTGAGGGACAGGCATATGGTAGCACAAGAAAGACAGCTTGTTTCTGACGTTACCTAAGGAGCCCTAGGATTGACATGACAACCCTTGAGGACAACGGCCCAAGACCTAGGGCAGAGCCCCTGAGCCATGTCCAGCACACTCGAGCCGGAGACGGTGGGGCCTGGCAGGCAGGCAGCAAGATGCTACACCCCTCTGACCCAGACACGCACTTGTAGGGACTAACCCAACAGATAAGGTGCCCTCACACCTGCCAAGCACCATGGGGAAAACTGGTCTGGGGCCTGGACGAGGCTCACCAGGTGTATCCCCTCATGACCACTGAGGGCATCCGTGCACTTCTCTGTGGGAAAAGGTGTGGTCACACACAAAGGCCCAGTCAGGAATGGCTCACGGGCAGCCATTCACTTCCCCAGCAAACCACACGAGCCGTGGCTCCTCTCACGGTCTCTGTCAGCGTCCAGGACCCGGCCAGACCTCTCAGAGCACGCTGGGTCTGAGGCTCTTCCCACCCAAATCCTCCCATCCCTCCTTCCTCCCCCAGGGTCAGACCACCTCCCTGCACCCTCCTTTGATCCTTCAGAGGCGCTCCTCCTGCACACCGAGCAGACGCACAGCTCAGTGTGGCCTCTGACGGCAACATCCCCTCCCCTGCCCGCTGACGACTGCTCCTGCGGCAGTAGCTCCACAACCCTGCAGCACCAAGGATGGCTGCCCAGGCCAGGCCCACTTTCCCAGTCTCCACCTCCAGCCAGGTCAGAAGTGAGAGCTGACAAGAAAGGCAAACTTGGAATCTGGTCTTCGGGGCCTTCCAGGAGCGACTCCTCCATGAAGAATACTACCAAGGGCGAACATCGGAACTCCAACAATGGTGCACGGACTCAGAGGGAAAGTGTCTTTCCCAGCCATAAGGTGGAAGTGAAAAGGGTAATGACGAAGCTGGGGCACGCCCCTTTACACAGGAGAGCCCCTAAGAAAAGTGAGTCAGGAGTGGGACACAGGGAAGTGCCAACCAAGAGCCAGAGCCTGGCCTCACCATGGGTCTGTGCACAGAGGCAGTAAGCCATCCACGGGGACCACCCTGGGGACACCCAGCCCTCAGGCCCCGCCCTTGACCAAAGGGCCATCCAGGAAGGCAGACACGAGGGGCAGACCCCCAACTGCACCTCCCTCTGTGCCTGCCCACCACACACACCAAAGATCAAACCCCCCCCTGCTCTTAGGACAAGCCAATTAACTGGCATTTGTTATTCAAATTTTATTTGAAAAATGTCCACTTAAATCAAATGTTTATAGGAACTGCTGGCTATCTACAAAATGCTACTCTCTTCTTCCCAGCCTGGGCCACGCATGCCCATCGCCATGGCAAAGCAGTGGGTGGGAGGCAGGCCTAGCCGGCTTTCACGAATGAGGAACATTCCCAAGCTCTCCCCCGAATACCCAGCCAGAAAAGAAATCAGCACCCACAAGGAGGTTAACTGGCTTCTTCACTCCACCCTTTTTGTTAAACACACAGCAAGAGGGAATCTCTGCTTCCAAATACTGGGACAGTAAGCAAGATTTCTCATAGACAAAGAAGAGAAATATCCTTGGGTCCTTTAAGATAATCTTGCCCCCACCCCAGCATGGGGTTTTGTTTCCCAGGGAGAAGGCACACACAGCCTCTCCTTTCCTCCATAAATGACCGACCAACATGGGCAGTGCCTCAGTACCCTGGCTCCAGGACCATGGGATACAGCCAGGCCCCAGTAGGTCTTGCAGCTCCCATGCCTACTACTGGAACCTTCCATTATGAAGGCAGCCAGGAAGCGGTGCTGGAGGGTGAGAGCCACGAGCAGAGCGCTTCTGCCCTTCCAGTTAGTGAGGGCGGGCACACTAGACCATCTGGCTGGGCCCAGCAGCACCAGCCTCGGCCAGAACCACTGCCTGGCCGGCCACCGTTTCCAATTAAGCCCCTGAGCGTGGGGAGGCCATGCAGCAAACCTAACAAAGAAACTGTACCAGAAATGGTACAGCTGTCACAAAATCCTGGGAGGAAGCACAGAGATGGTGAGCAGGGGTAGGCTGGGGACGGGAGCGGCTGCGGCAGGCTTGGAAAAGGATCCTGCACCATACAGTAGAGGAAAAACTGGCAAAACGTAAGCCACAGTCACAGAGAAAGTGGAAAAGATCCTAATGGACTTGTGTGTGGCTCTCTCAAGGAAGATCTCGGGCAGAAGGCAGAAGGGAACAAGGAGCTTCTCAGAGCAGAAACAATCATGTGTGAAAAAGGGAGACAGTGATCCTGTGGGGTGCAGAATTTACCGGGAACACGGGAGTCCAGCTGCTTCACGTCTCCAGCTTCCCACCTGGCAAAAGACTTCAAGGTGAGAAATGGCCTCAGGATAAAGACCATGTCAAGGATTCGCTTGATGGCCAAAGGGCTTCGAGAATTTTTAGGGCACTGTCCACAGCAGCCTGCCTCCCAGCCTTTGAGGGTCGACCTCAAAGAACCCACGATGAGCAGAAATGGAGGAGAGATGAAAACATGTCAACGTAGAAAAGTGGAGACCACTGATTAACACAAAACCAGAACAAAAAGCACAATACAGCTTGATCAAGCTCATCTGCAGGACTGGAAGGGAGCCTGCGGGGGCTCAGGGGTGCTGGAAACATTGCCTTCGCCTCTGCTTTCTCCACGTGCACTACTATACCGAGTAACAAAAAGGCTTAGAGAAAGAAAGACTTGTGCCTTCGCTTCCAAGCAGGACACCTGGAGGGCCTGCTCCAGGGTGCTGGCGGCAGCAATCTCCAGGTGGTGGCAACACAACCTGCTTTAGTCTTTGCTCAACAATATTTCCTAATTTTCTACCACATATTTCATAATAATAATTTGTTATTAATTTTTAAGAACCTATTGCAAACTTCCCAGTTAAATAGGAAATAAACATGAGACAGACACTCCACATCCAGAGGCTTGGGCACCGGCTGCCTTTGGCAGCAAGAGTAAGGGACGACAGAGCAGCTCTATCCCAGTCCCAGCCTCACCTGCACAAGACCCTAGAAGGAGAAAGGAGGCCTCCCACTGATAGGGCCTCAAGCACCAGGGGTGGGGAGGGGCACGGGGAAAATCCAAGCATCCTGGACAGTGAGACCCTGCCTGCCCCCAGCCCAGCCCCTAAAACACCAACAGCAGTTGACAGTCACCACCCAGGAAAAGGGTGAAAGTGTGTTGCCAGCGACTGAACTGCGTCCTCCCCCAAATTCCTCTGCTGATGCCCGATCCCCAGGATGACTCCCCAATGTGGAGAAACGGCCATTAGCAAGTAATTCAGGTTAAATGAGGTCCTAAGGGTGGGCCCTAATGCAACAGGACTGTGACCTTGTAAGAAGGGGAAGGGAGGAAACTCTCTCCCCACCATATGGGGACATGGTGAGAAGCTGTCCCTGCAAGCCAGGGAGAGTCCTCGCCAGAACCCAAACCCTGCCAGCGGCTGATCTTTGACTTCCCGGCCTCCCGAACCACAAGCAGGTAAGTTTATTTAGTGCAGACCGTCCCGTCTGTGGTACTTTGTTATGGCAGCCAGAGCTGGTGAAACGCCTTGTCTGGGGAGTCTGAGCAGCCCAAGGAGACAGACCCAGACGCGCTTACACTGGCAGCCCCGGACAAAAGGGCAGAATGGTGTCACCCCACAGCAGCAGCCACAGTATCGGGGCCACTCAGGAGACTCTAATGTGGGGCTAGATCCACCCAGGACTCCTCCCTGCTGGGTCAGGCACCTGATGGGGGGGTCGCAAAGCTGGGCTTGACCAGGACCAGAGTACCTCCAGGAGAATGGCTGTGGATCAGGGCTCCTCACAGCATCCAGGGCACCAGGCAGGCAGGGGGAGGGGGCGGGGGGCAACTTACTCCTGACATGGTGAATCATCCCCCACAGGCCGTCCCAAATCCAAGGGAGGGCGCTTGGGTGCCGCCCCCTGGCGGGGAGGGACATGTTGGGGTTGCAACCTGGATAGCTGCCCACAGCAGGGGCATAGACAATGAACGCAAGACAACTTCGGTGGGAAATCCAATTGGAAGGCCCTGCGTTTCCTGCCACGGTGACGCAGCTGAGCATCCGGTCTGTCAAACCCAGGGGCCTAGCAGGAGCCAAGCCCTCCTCCATGCTGCCTGCAGGAAGGCGGGTTAAAAGGCCTCCGAGGGGGACAGCTGGGAGGGGCTCAGCGGTTTAGAGCCTGACTTCAGCCCAGGGCGCGATCCTGGAGTCCCAGGATCGAGTCCCACATTGGGCTCCCTGCATGGAGTCTGCTTCTCCCTCTGCCTTTCTCTGTGTCTCTCATGAATAAAGAAAATATTTTTTAAAAAAGTTAAAAAAAAATAAAATAAAAGGCCTCCATGGGAGGGCACAGCTCCAAAGTGCGGAAATGAGGCAGGAAGAGTCCAGGCGCCTGGAGCCACACGGCAACTCCAAGTTAGCTACACAAGGAGGAAAGAAAACCCAAGCGCCCTCTAGGCCAGCGACAGGGACCAGTGCTGAGGGCGGGTCCTGGTCTAGTACCTTCCTCTTGAAAGTTCCGTCAGACGGAGAAAAGGCAAAAGCTTCCCGCCGCTGCACGGATGTGCTGAGATCGGTGTGAACGTGCCCCATGCAGAAAGACGAGACAAGAACACCACCCCAGCCTAAATCCCTCTGCGCAGGAAGCACAAGGGGACGCAGGCCCCCTGCGCAGGGTCACCTCTTATGTCAGCCCTTCCAGAGAGGGCAGAGGTAGTGGGCGCTGCACAGGCAGGAACCATTCTGCCCCCACAGGCTGGCAGATTCATGAAGTCAAATGTGGACATTTTAGCCAACTGACGTGTGTGTGTGTGTGTGTATATATATATATATATATATATATATATTATTTGAGAGAGAGAAAAAGAGAGAGAGAGGGAGAGAGGGAATATGGGGGGGTAACCTCAAGCAGGGTCCATGCCCAGCATGGAGCTCGGCTCAGGGCTCAATATGATGACCCTGAGGCCATGACCCGAGCTGCAATCAAGGGTCGAACAAGTCCTCAACTGACTGAGCCATCCAAGCGCCCCTTCAGCTAATATTCCACGTGCACCTCTATTACAAGGGATGAGGAAGAAAAAAATTCAGTTTTTGTGAAGAATGTCAAGAAAATCACTGACTTTTCAACTTCATTTTGAAAAAACAGTCCCCAATTGTTCCCGCTGTCCCTCTTACGAAAAAAGAAATTACCATGTGTCTTTAGAAATATAAACGACGTGACCACGTTTCACGTGGGAGAAAAAGGCAAAGATGAAGTGTTATCTTTGCTTCCTGGATGATGTGATGTTCCTATTTTTCCTTCACGCTCTCTACTGACATGGACATTCGACTCCAGTTTAGAACATTTAAGTAAGGGAAACTCCTGCCGCGTCCCCTTATGCCATGCCCAGGACACCCTCACAGGACAGAGGCCCCATCTCACCCGTGAGGAGCCAGGTTGGTCGTCACCAGCACAGTCTTCACCTCCTCCACGCCGCTCCCGTCCACTGCAGTGTCTGGTGTGGTCACCACCACCACCTCCTCCATGTGGACACTCACATCCGGGGTTGCCATGGCTCAGCGAAGATGACACCGGAACCAGGAGTGTCACTCCGCCAGGGTCCCAAGCCCTAGAGAAACCACAAGGCAGGGCGCAGGGTCTCAGCGAGCCTCTGTTAGGCACAACAGAGCTCCCAGCACCTGCGCCTCCGTACCTCCCAGGCCCGCCCTTCAGTCCGAGCCTGCTCCCTCCTGACACAAATGACAGAGGACTATCCCGGGGCTGCTGGTTCTGGTGAAGATGGAATAAATACAGCCCACCCATCTTTGCCACTAGAAGAGTTAAAACCCCCAAGTGAAACACAGAGCTGCCGCACGTGGGCCCAAAACTCAGTGGTTATGTAGCAGGGGACAGAGCAGGACCCCAGGACCCGGGATCCCTGGGTGGCGCAGCGGTTTGGCGCCTGCCTTTGGCCCAGGGCGCGATCCTGGAGACCCGGGATCGAATCCCACGTCGGGCTCCCGGTGCATGGAGCCT
This sequence comes from Canis lupus dingo, assembly GCF_003254725.2. NCBI lineage: Eukaryota > Metazoa > Chordata > Mammalia > Carnivora > Canidae > Canis > Canis lupus. The sequence goes on from NC_064266.1 coordinate 47,300,553, forward strand.
GCTTCTCCCTCTGCCTGTGTCTCTGCCTCTCTCTCTCTCTGTGACTATCATAAATAAATAAAAAATTAAAAAAAAAAAAAAGGACCCCAGGACCCAAGCAGACTCCTCCGGAGGCGAGTCCCGTGGCCTCCGCGCAGAGGCAGCCCGCATTGCAGGACCGTGCACAGTAAGCATATGGAGACGAGTACAGGCTCCGGTCTGCAGAGCTGGAAGGAAAACCCACACCAGACAGAAGAGGAGGAAACGCCCTTTTATTATTATTTTTGCTTTTACTGGCTCTGCCTTCTAGCAAGCCTCGATCCCTGCTAAATCCCTGTGATGGCAGGAGCCCAGCAGGCACCTAGAACTCTGAGGGACTAGAGGCACACAGGTCCACCGACTGGCGGATCCCATTGCCCTCCAGTTGACACTCACCCGAGGCAGACCTTGTGCTGAGGTGTCACGGCACAGAGGACACACGAACACCAAGGTTTCTAGCCAGAGAAAGGGGGCCCTGGGGTCAGAAAATATGGCGGAGACTGTGCAGAGCAGGGAGGTATGGAAAGGGTGCCTGGGTCACCACCCCAGAACTGTCTATGGGGGTCCAGACCCTAAATGGCAAACCAAAGGTTTGGAGAACTCACCCTACTGGTCAGTTCCAAAGAGCACCACACGGGCTCTGAAGACGGAGCTGACGTAATGACCATGCCCATGGCAGGAGCTCCAAACCTGCGGCCTGAGCCTAACCAGGCTGCCTTCCTGCTAGGACAGAAATGTCTACACTCTGAGATTTAAACAAGACCCAGAGCTTCAAAATACGATATTCAAAGCACCCAGAATATAATCCAAACTTTTCTGACATAAAAAGCAGGAAAGTCTGGCCAATTCTCAAGAAAAAAAAAAAAATCAAGAAAAGCCCACTCTGAAATGAATCGTCAGAGACTTTAAAGCAGCTGGTGTACCATGCTTCAGGGACAAAGCCAGACGTCTTGAAACAAGTGGAAAGATAAAAAGTCTCAGCACAGGAACAGGACCTACAGCCAAATGGAAATCTGAGAATGTGTGTGTGTGTGTGTGTGTGTGTATGAAAATAAAAAATTCACTGAAAGGACTCAATAACAGAAAAGAGATGGGAGAAGATGGACGTAGAACAATGAAATGAACACAGCCCAGTGCATCATCCAAACTGAACAACAGACAAAGGTGCACGAACAAAATGAGCAGGGCTGAGTGAACGTGGTAGAGAGGCGGACGGCTGTGTCCCTGGGGTCCCAGGAGGGACGAAGACAGTGTGAAGCCGAAGAAGCGTGTTTCGAAGAAATGATAGCTGAGCACTTTCCAAATCTAATGAAAGGTACAAACTTACACACTCAAGCCGCTCAGCAAACCTCAAACAGCTCCATGCCTAGATCCTAACAAATTGCTGAAAATCAAAGAGAAAGTAAGAACATTTCAAAGGCAGCCGCCAAACGGAACACACCACATTCCCAACAAGAAGCCAAGGGGCCCAGAGCCCTGGCCGGAAACCAGCAGGCCAGGGGGCAGGAGCATCCAGAAGGTGCTGGGGGAACAGAGCTGTCCGCCCAGGATTCGAGAGTGAAGACGTCCTACAGAAATAAAGACGTTCTCAGGGGAAGGAAAAGTAGAACTGGTCACGCGGAGACCTGTTCCAAAGGAGGCACGAGGGGACGTTCTTCCGCCAGAAAGGAGAGGAAGCCTGTCCCGTCGGGGACGGAGACAGAGTACCTGGGACGGTCAGATCTGGGCCAGTACACACTGAACCGTTTTCCTCTTATGAGCATACGACGGCTCGAGAGCAAAAGCACTCGTGGTCTGCTAGGGCTTCCAAGGCGCCCAGGCCAGCCAGGTGTGCCGCGTGCCGGGGCCGGGGCAGGGCTCGGCTGGCGGCTCGGCTGGCGGCTCGGCTGGCGGAGCGGCTCTAAGCAGACCGGGAACCGAGTCCTTCAACAGGTGAGGGGATAAACGGGTGTTTATGCTCCACACGACGGAACATCATCCAGGGACAGCGACAAACGGGCTACGAAGACAGAAAAAGACATGGAGGAAGCTTAACTGCACACCGCTAAGTAAGAGGAGCCAGTCTGGGGAGGCGACACGGGGGACACGGTCAGATGAGCGGCTGCAGGGGCTCTGAGGGCGAGAGGCAGTGACAGTCACCGCAGGACGCCGTGATGGTGCCCACGTGATATCACAGAACATAAGCACCGAGAAGAATGTGACGCAAACCCCAGATTTTGGGTAGTTACGATGCGTGCAGACTGCGCCTCGGTCAAACACGCACCACTGGGCGGGAGATGCTGATGGCGAGAGACCGGGTCCTCTGCCATGAGGTCCCATGGCAGGGCCTCCAGGGACCTGAAGCCTGTGCTCAGACGCCTTAAACCAGGAAAGCTGCACGATGAAGTCACTGGCGCTGACGGACGCACTGCCCATTTCTAAAGTAGAGCTGCTGTGTCCTAAGTCTAAGCGGTAAAACCAAAACCTCTAAACGAACATGAGTCAAAGTCTACTGTAAAATCGTACTTCTGGGGCACCCGGCTGGCCCAGTCTCTCGGTCTCAGGATTTTGAGTCTGAGCCCCACGGAGGATGTAGAGATTACTAATTAGGGATCCCTGGGTGGCACAGCGGTTTGGCGCCTGCCTTTGGCCCAGGGCGCGATCCTGGAGACCCGGGATCGAGTCCCACGTCGGGCTCCCGGTGCATGGAGCCTGCTTCTCCCTCTGCCTGTGTCTCTGCCTCTCTCTCTCTCTCTCTCTGTATGACTATCATAAATAAATTAAAAAAAAAAAGAACTTTTAAAAACAATAAATTTGTTAATCTTTATTGTACTCAAAGTAACATTGAACCGGTTTAGCTCTCACCAGCAGGGAGCCCTGCTTTCAGTGGGTGAGCTCCGTGGGGCCACGAACGCCCCCTCCACGCGGCAGGAAGGCGGGGTCCTCCCTACAGCAGCTGCGCCCACCCAGAGCAAGACGGGGTGAAAATGCACACAAGTGAGCTCCTGCCTCTCCGGTGGCAACTGTATTAAGTTTTCAGAACAACCCGGAGGAAAGTTACTTCACAGAACTCAAGGCCTTGATACAATGATGCTCAGCCGCGGAGCGAGGCCCGCAGGGAAGAGCGCGGGCTCCCCCCGGGTTCCCCCCGCAGCTCGGGGTCCTGCGAGCCCACCCAGGCTCCATGTAACGTTCGGGCGAAGGAGATACTGTTACTTTCCCGGGGGCCCTCCGGGGCGATGGTACGTGAATACTAGACAAAAGCGCTAGTGCGCGGTGGGCGCGCGCGGTTCAGCTCTGGCTTCCCACGGGGCTTGCAAGGTCAGGAACGTGCTTCCCTTCGGTAAAAACGCAAGGAGCGCAGCGGAGGCCGCAACAGCCGCCCACGGGCACCGGTTCTCAGATCCTCGCAGGGTTTTTTTTTTGTTTGTTTGTTTGTTTTTATAAACAGAAACAGTCTTTTTTTTATTTATGATATGGAGAGAGACAGGCAGAGATACAGGCAGAAGGACAGGGAGAAGCAGGCCCCATGCACCGGGAGCCCGACGTGGGATTCGATCCCGGGTCTCCAGGATCGCGCCCTGGGCCAAAGGCAGGCGCCAAACCGCTGCGCCACCCAGGGATCCCTCTCGCAGGGTTTCAAACGTTTTTAATGAGTTGCCGACTTTGTGGAAGTTCACACGGCTCGCACATGAAGTCCCGGGTTCCGGGGGGTCTGCCCGCGGGGGGGGGGGGGGCGCCCGGCCAAGCGGCCTCCCTTCTCAGCTCAGGCACCAACCGGGTTACTTCGGGCGCCTGACCCCAGCCTGACCCGAGCAGGGCTCCAGGGCCGGCGCGCAGGGAAGCGCCGCTTGCGCCCCGCGCCCCCATGGGGCAGGTCCTCGGGCTCCAGGACCCCAGGGCAGGGCGCCCGCTCTGGGCTCGGGGCTGTACGCCTGGCTGACTCGCGCCTCGCACACGGCGGGCGCAGCTCCCGGTGACCCAGCGCCCAGGGCGGGGCGCACCCAGGGGGCCGGGGCCGCGTCCCACGGGAGCCCTGGAACGCTCGGCAGGTGCACGGCAGGTGCACGATGGCCCAAGGGCGGGCTCGCGGACGGGGCGGGGCAGCGGAGTCCCGGGGAGCCTCGGGCGGGCGTGGCCACGGCCCCCACAGAAGGTGCTGGAAGGTGCACCGCGTGCTCCAGGCCGCCGAGGTGCAGGGCAGGGCTGGGGTCCCCGCGCTGCTCCTCGCAACGCGCCCGCCCCGCGCGCAGGGGGCTCCCGGGGAGGGCCCCCGCCCAGCAGCCCGCCGCCCGCCGGCCGAGCCGCGCGGCTCCCGCCCGGGACCCCCACCCAGGGCCCGCCGGAGGCGCCGCGCGGACGTGGCTCCCGGTGGGGGCGTATGGACGCGGCTCCCGCCGTGGGGGAGGGGGGCCCGCGTGGACGCGGCTCCCGCCGCGGGGGAGGGGCACGCGGGTGTGGGTCCCGCCGCGGGGGAGGGGCACATGGACGCGGCCCCCGCCGGCCGGCGGAAGCGGGGCGGTCGCACGGTCCCCCCGGGGCCGGGGTCCGCGCCCAGCCCGAGGGCCATGCCCGCCGCCCGGCCGCCGCCTTCCGGCAAGATGGAGGCGGACGCCGCCGCCGACGCCGCCTGACGCGGGCCCGTGACGCCCGTGACGCCCGTGACGCCCGCCGCGCGCCGCCGCCCCTCCCCCGCTCCCCTCCCCCCGCCGTAACGTCCTGACGCTCCGCAGGGACCCCTGACTGGACGGCGGCGCGCGGCGGAGCGAGAGGCCTCGCCGCGGGGGGGCCGCGGGCTCTTACCTGGGCCGCGGCCGGGCCTGCGCGGGCGCCGGCGGGCGGGCGGCGGCGACGGCGTCAGGCGGGCGGCGGCGGCGGCGGCGGCCGCGGGCTCCGCTCCTTGTTGGGGATTCGGCGGCGGCGGCGGCGGCGGCGGCAGCTCGGGCGCGCGCTTCCTAGTGACGCAGGCGGCGGGGCCGCGCACGCAGGGCGGGGGCGGGCCCGGAGACTTATTTGGCGCTCGAGGGGAAGGCGGGCAGCGCCAAGAAATAAGGCCCGGTGGGGCCCGGCGCGCGTGCGCGGGGGCGGGGCGGAAGCGGCGGCACCTTCCCCGGGCCCCGCCCACCGGCGCACCTGCGGATTCCGCCCTCACGGGCGGGTCGCGGCCCCCCGACGCCGGCTCCGCGGGAGCACCTGCCTAGTTTAGTCCCGGGCGGGGGCTGGGCCGCGCCGGGGTCTGTGTTGCGCCGCCTCCGCACTGTCCCGCCGTGGCGGCGGCCCGCGTGCTCCGCAGCTTCCCCGCGCGCAGAGACGCCCGACACACCCTGGGGAGGGGGCGCCGAGGTCGCCCGCGCGCTCTTTTTGCTTAATTACAGGTAAAGCCCGTGCATTTCCAGAACGCAGGAAGGGACGTGTTCGCCAGTTCTCGCGGAGCACCTTGACCTTGCAGAGCATCTTCATCTTGCGGAGCACCTTGACCTTGCGGAGCACCTTGACCTTGCAGAGCATCTTCATCTTGCGGAGCACCTTGACCTTGCGGAGCACCTTGACCTTGCAGAGCATCTTCATCTTGCGGAGCACCTTGACCTCGCGGAGCATCTTGACCTTGGGGAGCATCTTCATCTTGCGGAGCACCTTGACCTTGCGGAGCACCTTGACCTTGCAGAGCATCTTCATCTTGCGGAGCACCTTGACCTCGCGGAGCGCCTTGACCTCGCGGAGCGCCTTGACCTGGAAGCCGGGCACTAGCATCCTTGTGCCCCTCGACCCCACGGGGCTGCTTACGACAGTCCTCCGCCCTGTCCAGAGCAGGCGCGGTGGTGAGGCTTCCCGCTGTCGGTCCGAGGGCCCCGGGAGCCACTGCGGCCCTCCCCTGCCTGCGCAGCGAGGGGCAGGTCCCCGACGGCTCCGGCTCTGCTCTCAGAGCCCGGCACGCTCGCCCGAGCCCTCGGGATCCGGGTGCGATCGCTCTCCCTGCTCACCCCTGCCCCGAGTGTGAGCGCACCGAGAAGGCAGGAAATAAATGCCTGTTAGGGCCAAGCCATGAGCCCGCGTTCACCCTCAAGCACGATCATCACTGAAGACCACTTCTCAAATGGGAAAATTCAAGCAAACTTCATTTAAATAATGCTGTAATTCACTGTTTTCATAATTTAGAGTGTCTTTAAGCCAGTGATGGAAAAAAATTAAACTTTTTTTTTTTTTTTTTTAAGATTAAGCTATCAGGGTGCCTGGCTGGCTCAGGTCATTATCCTGGGGTCCTGGGATGGAGCCCAGCTTAGTCGGGCTCCCTGCTCAGCGAGCAGCGTGCTTCTCTCTCGCCCTCTGGCCCTCCCCCACTTGTGTACTTTGTTTCTCTTTGAAATACATAAGATATTTTTTTAAAAAACATTAAACTGGGACACCTGGGTGGCTCAGGGTGTGATCCCAGGATCCGGGATCAAGTCCTGCATCAGGCTCCCTGCATAGAGCCTGTTTCTCCCTCTGCCTGTGTCTCTCTCTCTCTCTCTGTGTGTCTCTCATGAATAAATAAATAAAATCAGACAGAGAAAGAAGCAGGCTCCCCACAGGGAGCCCAATGTGGGACTCTTCCTGGGACTCCAGGATCATGACCTGAGCCAAAGGCAGATGCCCAACCGCTAAGCCACCCAGGCATCCCAACAAATAAAATCTTTTTTTTTTTTAAGATTGTATTTATTTATTCATGAGAGACACAGAGAGAGAGAGAGGCAGAGACACAGGCAGAGGGAGAAGCAGACTCCATGCAGGGAGCCCGACGTGGGACTCGATCCCAGGACCCCAGGATCACAACCTGAGCCAAAGGCAGGCACTCAACCACTGAGCCACACAGGCCCCCCTAAAATCTTAAAAAAAAGAAAAAAAAAGATTAAACTATTGAGTTTGTGTTCATGCTGTTATTTTATTATTTGGTAAATATAAGAATGGTTGTGCACAATCTGTGTCTGTGTTATTTACCTGAGTTTCTCGGTGCTCGTGTTCTTAAGATAATACCGATACAGTTAAAGGGAGAAGGCCCCAGAAGGGCAGTGGTGACGGACACCGGGCCCATATGGCATGAGACTGTGCCTACACAGCTGCCTGCTGCTGTGGCTACCTGCCCTGGGAGCTGCAGGGCCACACGTGGGTATGAGGTGGGCATAAATAAGTTCAGCACAGACCAGTGGACTGATGGAAGCATATGAAAAGTTCACTGGCGTGATTTCAGACTCACATTGCGGCCAGCTTCAAAGGAACTGCCCCACGACAAGCTTTAGTTTGGTATTTAAATAAACAATCTATTAATACGTTCCTTCAATCATGGATTGAGGCCAAACTTATTCATCTGCTTCATCCATTCTAACTTTTTTCCCTAGGAAAATGTTGCTCATTTTGTTTTTGTTGTTTTTTTTTTTTTTTTAAGATTTTATTTATTCATGAGAGACGCAGAGAGAGAGGCAGAGACACAGGCAGAGGGAGAAGCAGGCTCCATGCAGGGAGCCTGACATGGGACTCGATCCTGGGTTTCCAGGGTCACGTCCTGGGCCAAAGGTGGCACTAAACCTCTGAGCCACCAGGGATGCCCCTGATGATTTTTTTTTTTTTTTTAATGTAAGTATAGTTGACACAATACTGTTTTTCATTTCAGAATGTTAACATGTAATGGGTGTATCATTTAAATGATTTTTTTTTTTTTTTTTTTTTTTTCTGGGGAGATCCCTGGGTGGCTCAGCAGTTTAGTGCCTGCCTTCGGCCCAGGGCATGATCCTGGGGACCTGAGATCGAGTCCCACGTCGGGCTCCCTGCATGGAGCCTGCTTCTCCCTCTGCCTGTGTCTCTACCTCTCTTTCTCTCTCTGTGTCTCTTAAGAATAAATAAAACCTTTATACATAAATAAATAATCAATCAATCTCTGAGTTTTAATTCCTAATGTGGTCACTGTCCATCTGTATCATCCAAATAAACAAAAAGTTTATGAGACCAAAAAATGGGCAAAGTTTTCTCAAACGCCCCAGTATATCCATAAACTAGATGACCACGCGGCCGCTGAAGCAGGTTATGACGTGGGAGAAGTGCTAACGTTACTGTGTGTAGTTGTCAGAGGTTTGAGCACTGGCTTCCCTCGATGCCCCTGATGGAGCGAATCCGCTGTGCAGGAAAGACATTTGGGTGGATCAAGTTTTTTTTTTTCTTTGTGCTTTGCAGTGATGCAGTGAACATATATTACTCATATAACCAGAAAAAATATGAATGTCATAAAAATAATGCCTACTCTGTTTTTTTCCTCATAGTGGGCATTCTGGAGATTAAAAATATGTTAAAGTGGGATCCCTGGGTGGCGCAGCGGTTTGGCGCCTGCCTTTGGCCCAGGGTGTGATCCTGGAGACCCCAGATCGAATCCCACGTCGGGCTCCCGGTGCATGGAGCCTGCTTCTCCCTCTGCCTATGTCTCTGCCTCTCTCTCTCTCTCTCTCTGTGACTATCATAAATAAATAAAAATTAAAAAAATAAAAATAAAAAAAAATAAAAATATGTTAAAGTGCTTTTGAAAAATCATAAATTGGGGATCCCTGGGTGGCTCCGCGGTTTTGCGCCTGCCTTTGGCCCAGGGCGCGATCCTGGAGTCCCGGGATCGAGTCCCACATCGGGCTCCCTGCATGGAGCCTGCTTCTCCCTCTGCCTGTGTCTCTGCCTCTCTCTCTCTATGTCTATCATAAATACATAAAAATAAATCTTTTAAAAAAAGAAAAATCATAAATTACAGTGAGTGCAGAGAGTCTCAGTGACTAGCATGAAAGTTCTCACGGGGCAGGGGCTGTGCTCTCAAATCAAGGGCATTCTCTAGAGTGATACACACACTTGTACTAAGTAGCAAGCACTGGCTAAAATGCTGAATATGTGAATAAATGTGTGAATGTTTTTAAGTTAACTATCCTGGAGCACCTGGCTGGCTCCGTCGGTGGAGCGTGTGACTCTTGGACTTAGAGTTGTAAGTTCGAGCCCCCATTGGGTGTAGACATTACTTTAAAAAGAATAAAATCTTAAAAAAAAAATAAAGCTATGTGTTTGTTTCTACAACTTCTGTTTTTAGCTGAATCACGTCCCCCAAAGCTACATTGACATCTCGATTCTCAGTAACTCAGAATGTGACCTTATTTGGCAATGGGGTTATTGCAGGCGTAATTAGCTAAAAGGAGGTCATGTTGGATTAGGATGGGCCCCAATCCCATGACTGGTGTCCCACAGAGACGCACGTAGGGGAGGTGGCCACGTGACCACAGACATTGGTGTGATGCGTGTGCAAGCCAAAGACTGTGAGTGTCCAGCAGCAGAGCCACTGAGCTTCCCAGTCCCGGGGGAGGACCCCGGCTACGAGGAGGAAGGCAAAGCTCACAAGCCCCCGGGGTAGGAGTGCCAACACTGCCGCCCCCCGCACCCTGGCATTGCGGGTGCCCAGGCGAACGTGAGCAGTCGGGCGCTGACACGGCAGCTGTGCTCACGCAAGAGACACAAGGTGTGCTGGGGCGGCAGGTGGCGGGCACACGCCTCCCGGGCCGCAGTGGGAAGAGCCGAGCCCCGGGTCTGCAGGAGGGCACGGCCGAGGGCGCTGCCCCGGGGCGGCGGGTGGCTCACTGAGCTCCCACCGGGAGGCCTGGCCCGCTCAGGTCTGTGGGTCCCTACCCGTTGGAAAGAAGGCTTCCGGGCCCAAAGCCCATTCTTAGGCGGCTTTGTGCGGGGCCCCAAGATGACCTTTCCCAACAGCAGAGGTTAGGAGGGGCCGGGGGGACCCCAGCACAGGCTTCAGAGGAAGCGGGACCTTGGGACACCTTGATGTGGGGCTTCCGGCCCCAGAACCGTGACAGAGTACGTGTCTGAAGGTCGGGTCGCCAGCCGTGGTGCTGGTCACGGCAGCCCTGGGACCCTGCTGGCGCCTCGGCCGAGGAGTAAGGCCCGTGGCCGTGCTGATGCCCCCACCCTCGGGCCTCTGCGGCCTCCGCTGGGCTTGCCCGGCACCAGGCGGCCCTGCTGCGAGACTGTCCCTGCCACCAGACACCGTCTCCTGGGGCCGCCGCAGCCCCTGGGCGCGGAGTGAACGCGCGTGTCCGGGCCGCAGGTCCCTCGGCAGCACCGCGGACCTGCTCTTAAACTCTGCGCAGATTCTCGCCATCCGTCCTCGTCGCGGGTGGAGTCCCCTGGGGCCAGCCGCCCAGCCGAGGACGTCCACGTGGCGAGGACCCGAGGCCGCCTGGGGCCCCGTGGGAGCACCCCCCCCCCCCCCCCCCCCCCCCGCCCAGCCTCCAGCGCGCAGGGCCTCAGCCGGCGTCGCGACTGCAACCTCAGGGGGTCCCCGCGCAGGCTGCCCAGCTCCTGGATTCCTGACTTAGGGACACAGCCGGCCGCGTGAGACACGGTGCTTGAGGTCACTAGTTACACGGGAGGAGGTAACCGAGGCAGGCTTGGCTCCCAGTAGGACCCCACCTGCAGGGAAGGCATGGGGTCTGTGGAGGGGTCCCCATCCGTGCCCCATGCAGAGGCTCCACGCGGTGAGTGTGTCAAATGCTGTCTGCCCCTAACGGCTGACTAGGGCCCCCTGAGGGTTGGGGCGCCCTGGCCCCTGGTCACCTGGTCCTCTGGGGATGTGCCTGTACGTGGCATGCACGTGTCTGTGTGCCCAGAGTCCCGGCATGCAGAGCTCACGCCTCATAAAAGCATCTTCGGCCACTCCCGTCCTCTCCTACCGCTCTCCCGAATTTTGCTCTCGCAGGTTTCTGATGCCTGTGTCTTCGGGGGCTGCATGTCCCAGATCCTGACTTTCCCACCTCTCCTGGGGCAGGGGGGGGAGGGGACGTGGCGAGAGGTCCTTGGAGCCTGGGGAAGTGGCCAGGACTGCCCCAGGAGAGGCCCGGGAGTGGGGGGGAGTGGTCTCTCGGGGTCTTGGGGAGCCGGCACTTACCCAAGGCCTGAGCATAGCCTCCTCCCTAGCAGAGGGGTCCCTGCTGGGCACCCCCAGGGCCTATTTGGGTCCTAGAGGACAGGCCTACCACCCGTGAGTCTGGGGCTACATGCTCACAAGGAGTGCCCCGTGACCTGTCTGATCCCACAGATGTAGGATGCACGTGGGGACAGTACAGCCACTTAAACACACAGGTTTTGGGGTTTTTGTGTCTTTAATCATTCAATTTAATTTTAAGTTCACTTTCACTACGTGGATGAGATGGGTACATATCACACTAGGCTTCCACTACGAGAGAGCTGCCACTGCAGAAAGGAATCCAGCCCTCCGTTCTCTTTCCGCTTCCCTTTCTGAGTGGGACAAGTGGGACAACTGGGTTCCAATCCTGGCTTGTCACTCCCCTGGGGGCTGTGTGGGTGGGGACGAGGACAGTGGCATGGGTCACTACTTCCCTATTGTGGGGGATCAGTATCCACTGCGCTCTCTGGCTTGCCCTGGGAGTCCATTGGCGGTGTTCCTGTAGGTTTCTGCAGGATGGAAGCCGGTGGAGGGTGGGGGGCTGCAAGCCACCTGGTTTCTGAAGTGCTGGCTCTGTCCCCTCATGCTTTCCACCCAGAGGATGGTCAGCAAGGACCCTGCCTTCAGTACTCCGCTACGGCTGGATACCCCCCATGTCCAGCAGGCGACAGTCCTCAAAAGCTGGTGCTGGGAATCTGTGAGATTCCCCCTAGGCTGAGGGAGGAGATGGAACCCAGTCCAGGAAGGCTTGGCAGGAGAGGCCTGGAGCCAGAGGGGGCCATGGGTCAAGAATGTCAAGGATGGACTAGGCAGGAAGGTGCTCGGGGAACCCTGCCCCCCAACATCTGAATCTGCAGGCAGCTGGTCGCTGACTCCCCCTGCTGTTTGCTCCCGGGGGCACTGGTGACTGCCACTCACACCTAGCTACACCTGTCCAGAGGTGAGCCTGAAACCTGCGTGGCCCGGAGCATCACGGGAGCATCTTTCTACCAGGGTGAGGGCCCGGGAAGGGGCAAGGACTCCAAAGGGCTCTAAAGGTGGGGTCCTCCAAGGGTCTGTAATGCCCCGGCGGTGGGGGGGGAGCGGTGATGGAGGAGGGCACCCCTGGGAGTGTCAGGGCACCCCCAACCCGCGAGTCCAGGGTAGCTTGCTCATGGGTCCCTGGTGGGGAATGCCCACTCCCCTGAAGACTCGGCCAGGCCACATCCCCCCCAGCCCACTCCAACCACAGGCAATGACTGCAGCCTCCCAGGCCAGCCCAAGCCTCCAACTGCAAGCCAGGTGGTCTCAGAGGACCCCCACCCACCAATTCCAAACATTCCACTGCACAGGTGGCTCCCATGGCTGGCCATAGTGACAGGCTGACCTGGCCACACACCGCCCAGTCACCCTTCTTTCTCCACCCCCACCCGTGTGCTCAGCCCCTCCCCCAGAAGGACTTGCAGGTGGTGTGGGGGCTGTGGGCAGGGGGCTGGCTCAGGGGATGTGCCCTAAGTGACAAGGTGTTCGCAGGACAAGCCAGCATAAGGACCCACGTGTTCCTGCTACCACCACTGGATTTATTGAGGCTGTCACCACATCTGCTAAGAGGGCCACCAAGAGGGGGCCTGGCCAGTGCCTGGCCTGTGCCTGAACTGAGGGACCGTGCCACGCCCTGGTGGCTCCTGGAGGGCGCGCCTGTGGAGAGCGACATGCCACGAGGACTGGGCAGCTCAGAGCGGAAAGAGAAGCAGGAGCTGGGAGTGCAGGGGAGGAGGGAGCAGGAACAAGAGTTGCATCTAGACAAAGTGGGACAAGACGAAACCAGAGCCCGCGTGTGTGGACGTCTCCTCTCAGGATCCAGGCGCCTGCGGCCCGCAGCCCCTTAGCCGGACATCTCCTCCCGCTGCCCCTTGTTCCTGCGCACTTCGGCGGCGTGCAGCTCCTGCGGGCACGGGGGGGGGGGAGCCCCCACAGCAGGCCTCAGGGACCCTCCGAGGTGCAGGAGAAGCCACCGAGGAGGACACCTTGCCCAAGACGAGGCCCGCAGCACCCCCGTCCCAAGTGTGCCCTGAGTGGCGCTGGCCCTCGCTGCCACACGGGTTGCTCCCCAACCAGAGAGAGCTGGGACTCGGGACGTCCTGGGGTTTGCAGGCTCCAGGGTACCCCCCCGGGGGGCAGAAGCAGGGGCCACTCCTAGGGGGCTCCCGCCTCACTCTGGGCTGTCTCCGGGCAGGGCGGGGAGCAGCGGGGCTGCGGAGCGCTGGGAAGGGGCCGCGGGGGAGGAGGGGGCTCCTGGGGCTTCCCTGGCCCCGGCCCTAAGGCGGCTCCTCCCTCCTGTGGCTCGGACCCCATGCGCGTCCTTGGGGGCCGGGGCTGTGGGCGCCGAGTCCCCTGCGCGCCGCCCCCCCGCCCCCGGCTGCTGGGCTTCCCGGGGTCCCCCGCCCGGCCCGGCCCGCGCACCTTCTCCCGCAGCCGCTCGCGCAGCGCCGCCAGGTGCGCCTCGCGGATCTCCTTGCTGAGCTCCATCTTGTGGTTGAGCTTCTCCTCCGCCAGGCGGCTGAAGTTGTTGTTGTCCTCCAGCGCTTTGTGCAGCACCTCGCGCTCGTGCTCGCGCCGCTCCGCCAGCTGCTTCAGCACCTGCGCCTCCTGCGTCTGGGGGCGGGGGCAGGTGAGCGCCGCCCCCCGCCCGGCCCGAGCTGGGGGGCCGAGGGCTTGGGCCCGCCGAGACCCGGCGCGGGGAGCTCAGCCCCAGACAGGCCCGGAGCCGCGGGGGGCCCCAGCAACGCGGACCTTGGCTCCCGCCGCCTCCGGGCAGCTGCGCTGATTCAAAACCTCCGGGCTGTCGTGGAGCCCGCACCGTGCCCTCCGACGGCTGCGCCCCGAGCGCCAAGTAGGTGCTTGGTAGGCCCGGGCTCTGGGCCCCTAAGGGGCGGCGCCGTGCAAAGGCCCCCAGGGCTGCGGACACCCGGGCTGCTGGTCCCCACCGTCCAGCCCTTCTGGGGCGGGGACTGCCTGGTGGCCCGCAGAGAGCTGAGGGGCGCGGGCCGCGGAGCCCACCCACGTGAGGTCGCTGCTGGCCACCCCCCGCAGGCCCAGGTCCCCAGGTGTCACGGGGACATGCTCTAAGGGACTTGGAGCCAGACTGCACTCGTGTGTGTGTGTGTGTGTGTGTGTGTGTGTGTGTGTTTCCGGCTCCGTGGGGCTGGTGTGAGGGGAAGAGGCACTTCTCCCAGGGCCCAGAGCTCCCAGCAGGCCTGGGCTTTCGGTCCCCAACACATGGGGGAGTCCCCTTCTTCCCCCTTCCCTCCCCTGGAGAGGGATGCCAGCCCAGGCTCGAGTCCCAGGGCCCCCTGCTGGCCATGCCCATGGACACCCCGTTCACCTCCCTGTCCCATTCTCATCTTCCAAGAGGAGAGCAGGGAACCACGAGACCCTCTCCATCCCCCCACAGCCCCCCACCCCAGCCAACAGCCAAGAGGCGGCTTGGAACACTCTGTGCTTCAGGGACCCATGTGTCCACCCTCATCGGGACCTGGGGGCAGAGGTGGGCTCCTCACCTTCCTTCGCTCCTCAGCAGCCTCCAGCCGCTTCTGCAGCTCCTCCAGGGAGGTGTCCTTCCTCTTGGGGGGAGAGGAGAGCACTGGGCTCTCGGGGGACAGGTCAGAAGGGGACTTGAGGATGACCTCGAAGCTCTGGCCAGAGGCCCTCTTGTCCAGCTGCTTCACCTCCATGTCTGCAAGACCACACGGGGGCTCAGGCTCTGAGGGGACACCTTCCCAGCTCCTGCCCAAATCCAGGGCCGCGGGAGGGGGCGCGGCTGCTCACGTGGGACTCCTTGAGCTCCCAGGGCCACCTCCCACCCGAGGCCGGCTCTCCGGACGCCAGCTGAGCCGAGGTGCGGGGAGGTGGGCCGGAGAGGCCGCGGGAGCAGGGAGCAAGGGGAGGAGAAGGAGGGCGCCCACCAAGTGGGGCACTCACCCCCATACTGGTAGATGGTGTTGGGGTGCGGCTGTGAGTAGAAGCAGGAGCAGATGAGCGACAGCACCGACAGCTCCTTCATCTTCTCCTTGTAGGCTGTGGGCGTGAGGCCAGCAGTGAGGGCGCCGGGCGCCGCCGTCCTTCCTCCCCGGCACCCCCCACGCTGCGTCTCTCTGGAAGCCTATTCTCTTGCCCCCTACACCTCTCCTCTTCCCGCCTGAAGCTGACCAGAAGGGGGCCTGGTCTGTCCCTGGGCGCACCCCCCGTGGGCTGTCCTGCGTTCTGCGTTCTTCACTTAGTATCTGCCTTCTTCCTCCTTTTCTTTCTAGGCATTTCTGCCTCTTTCCTCTCTGTGGCTGTGTTTTATCCGTCTCCGTTCATCCTCCTTCCTGACTCCTTCTGTCTCTCTCTTTCCGTCTCCATGAGTCTTTGTCACTGTGTATTTCCGAGTAGCCCTCCTTCCTCCCCTTCCCCTCTCACAGGTATTAACCACCATACTCCTGCCTGGGCCAGCACAGACGTGGAGCTTCTGCAGGCAGCACCTTCTTGGCTTGTACATGTGGGTGGAGCCCTCAGACTTCCTCCTGTGTGCGCCCCCCTCCCCCGTTTACCCCATGACCCAGCTGAGACCCCGAGATCACCAGGCCGGGGCTCCCCGTCGGGCTCCAGCCAGATGCGGGGAGTTGTCTGCTCAGTACCAGAGCCGGCCCTCTGGCCTTGCAGAGCCCGTGCCCACCCAGAAGAGGAGCTGAGCTCGTCCGCTGAGGCCCTGCGCCCTGGCAGGTGAAGGTGAGGAGCCCACTGCCAGATGGAAATAATTGAGTTCTTTGTGACCTATTCGTGACAAGCTAGGCCCCACGGTAGACATGCTGGCCCGGTGTCTCACTAGTGCTTAACAATCTTCGAGCCCAAGACTGTCCCCCTGCTCCACTGAGATGATAGTGGGCCCTGGTGGCTAGGGTGACTTGCCCAGAGCTCCTCAAGTGCAATCCCAGGTGGTCCGTGTCCTTTCCACCACTCTAGCAGGTCCCAAAGACTAGGAGGCTCAGAGACCCATCCTCCCCCCTCCCTAGCTGGAGAAGCTGGTGCAGGTCTCCAGAGAGGGGGTCTGGCTTCCATGAAGTGATATTCCAAGGAGCACAGATGAATTTGGACAAAGGGTTTAGATGAACAAGAAACTTCCTGATCAAATTTCACACCGGACAGTGTCTTAAAATTGAGTTAATGTGAGGTCGGGAAAAGTGTTGGTATAGAAACAGGACACGGGACAGAAATTATCAGGCTCTTGTCTGAGGGAACAGCCTGTGGTGAGCAGGGTTTTCCCACAACCACCGCAGAGAACTTTGTCATTTGATCTAAATGTCCTGATGACCCGGGTCCTCCTAGAGAGAGCCCCAGAGACTCTACAGGGAGCACGAAGGAATCCCGGGCAGGCAGCAAGGAGAGACTTTAAGGGGTGTGGAGGGGAAGCAGGGCTAGGATGTGCATGTTGGTCATTGGCTTCAGGAGGCTGGGAGGCAGGGGGGCCATGGACACAGGCCTCAAAGGGGATTTTGGCTTGACTTGTCAGTTTTATTTTTCACAGGCATAATCTATTTGTGCATTACTTGTGCTGTTAAAAGTTAACTTTAAAAAGTAGGCAGAGGAGTACGTCACACTACATGGCTGGGGAGTTAGAGCGTATAAGACAAGGCAAGGCCAGCTCTTCAGAAGCAGCGGCCCGGGAGACATTTGGGCATTGGGAAGGCTGGGGAAATAGCCGGGCCCCTGCTCAGAGGGAGGCTCAGGAGGGGAACGTACTTGGATCCTGGGAGAGGCCACGAAGGAAGGGGCTGGTCTAACCCTGCCACCACCCGCCTCCTGGCAACAGGCACTGCCTCTCCCACCCTCCAGGTAGTCTTTCCTCACCACATGCGGGAACCCCCAAATGAGTTTAGCACATAGGCGGGGAGCTTGGGGCCTCACAGCTGCTCAAGCTCCTCTCGGCCTTGAGAGGAAGTGTTCCCAGGAAGACGAGAATTTATTACAGAGGAAGAACACGTTTACAGACAAATATTGGGGCAGCTCCCTTCTGAATAACTGTCACCCCTCAGCAGGAAGGGAGGCTGGGCAGCTGAGAGCACCGCACTGCTAGGATAGAGGGGAGAAGGATGGGGGGTGTGCTGGAGACTGAAGTCAGAGCTCTCGGAGCCCTGGGGGGCCAGTGTCCAACCAGGAAAGGGGAGGACTGTGTCCCGCGGCTGGTAATAGGGATGCAGCTTAGTGCCTGACGGTCACAGAGATTCTCCAGCTTTGTTTCTCCCAGGCTGATGGCCCACGAGGAGCTTCCTTCCCAGAAGACTCATCTGAAGGAGCCTTGTGGGAAGGGGCACCCCTAGAAGGGGGCTTGGGAGGGAGGTTTGCTCTGTGGTCTGGCTGCGAGTCGGAAGGGACTGGGCAGCAGGTGGGGAAATTGGCCAATTTGTAGAGCTGGGGCTGGAGAGCAGGGCTGGGCCCAGCAGCTCAGAACAGCAGTGACACCTGTGTCCTCAGAGCTGCAGGGGCTTGAAGGCCATGTCTCCCTGCAGAGGGGAGAGGTCGAGGCCCAGACCCTTCTAGGCACCTCACCACAGACAGCTGGGATGTGTTTCTCCACATCACCAGCCAGGACTCGTCTCTTCCTTCCCATCACTCACTTCAGGGAGTCACTAAAAACAAGTCTCTGCCATGAGCTGCATTGCTTTCATCTCCTTCCTTTTCATAGTAAATGTGAAGTATGCAAAAAAAAAAAATGCACGATGGCCTTTGGATGTTTAGGTCCTAGATGAGCAAGAGTTAGAAGGCACCAGGTCAGCCTACAGCGGCACAGAAACCATAATGGCAGCACTCATGAGGTGAGTCCCAAGTAACCCTTAAGACCAGCCGACAGAAACCCTTGTCGGATTCATTTCTACCGAGGGAAGAGAGAGAGGGGGAGGGAGAGTGAGTCCCAGACAGCAAGGAGCCCACCCAGAGTCACAGCACGACAGCATGGGAGCCTGGTCAGGACTCCCAGCCTCCGACTGCACCTTCCTGGTGGGAGCCTCACGGCGGTGAGGAGGGGGCGCCTATCCAGACCTGGGAGGGCAGAGTGCCCACAGATGCCCACACCCCTAAAAGGGTCCCGAAGGCTGCTAATTGCTTCCTGACAGATGGAGCGGATTGCTACTCGGGCCGCCCTCTCACTAGTCAAAGTCAGAAGCAGGACTCTCCAGCAGATTCACCTTCCTCTGGGCAGGAAACTCTGGGAAATGAGGCTGCAAGAGTCATACGGCCCGGCATGGACTGGGCTCCCGCCTCTTGCCAGGCACTAGGCCAAGCACCTTTCCTGAAGTACCCTGTTCATCCCCCAAAACAAGCCCAGGAGAGGCGCTGTCACTATCACCCCCATCCGGATGAGGCCCTGAGGGTTTAGGTCGTGTGTGCGAGCCCTCTCAGCTCCACAGAGTTGCAGAAGGAGAGAAACATGAGCACGAGTCTACAAAAGTGTGTGAAGAGCCGAGTGGGAAGGCTACCAGACCCGGCCACCTCCCCAGGAGTCCCACCAGCACAGCCGTCAGCAGGCGCTCAAGGGAAAGGTGGAGCCACGGCTCTTCAGCCAGCAGAGGAAGAGAACGCTGAGGTCCACCTTGTGCCGACGACAAGGTCATCAGACAAGACTCTTCAAGACGAGATGAAGCCCGCCAGCGAGCTGGGGCAGACAGGCCACGAGGCAGGGAAGGTCAGTGGCTGCTCCAACCAGGGAGGCCTTTTAACAGACAAGCCCCTGGGATTCACTCCAACTGATTTTGGCCACAACTGACGTGCCCACGCAGCCAGTTCCGGGCCAGGCCCCCCGCCTGTCAAACCTCGATGGAGGTGAGCACAGCCGTGTACACGTGTGGGCTGCACTGATGACGACACGGGAGGCCCAGCCCTGTGACTCTGGCCAGGGGCACTTCTCCAGCTGGCACATCGCACATCTATGAGGCGGTGGCCGTGCTGGACAAAACTGATGGCGCTTTGCTTTCCCTCTTCACGCCAGCAGCAACGTGGACATCCAGAAAAACCCTGGGACGAAGCGTGGGTCGGCAGTGCCCAAAGCCTGGCGATGGAGACTGGGCTGGCGCCAGGGGGCCGGGAGGTCAGAGCCTGCGCTCCCACCCCCGGGGGCCATCGCCAGGGCAGCTTTGGCTCTGTCCCTTCGCCACCTACCCTGTCTGCCTGTCTGTCAGGCAGGAATAAAGCCTACTGAGAAGGGTTTTTACGGAAGAGGTGAAGTAAGAGAAAAGGCTGAGAGCATCTCCCACCCATGCTCGTTGTCTCCCACTGGGGCACGATCCTGAGCCAGGGCCCCAAGCCCTGCCTTGATGGGGGCACTGGGGTGGCACTCTGGCCGTGAGAAGGACAGACCACCCTCCGACCCTGCCCAAAGCTGAGCTGAATATCTCCGAGGAGATCAACCAGAGAGCAGGGGGCAGGTGAAGGCCCGGGTGCAGGAGGGGTGTGCTCAGTGACACACGTGGTCAGGTGCCACCTGGGGCCTGAGAGGCTGGACACGGCACACGTGAGAGTGGAGCTCGCCAAAGCGTGTGTTCCCCCTGGAGGGGACCAGGCTGGCTGGGGAGAGGGGACCCCCAAGAGGGAGGGGAGGGGAGGGGGTGTTGGGAGTGGAGCTTCGGGTCCAGGGGGAGAAGGGGCGTTGCTGGGGGGAGCTGCTGCCCGGACGTCCCCGGAGGCCGAGGGCGCAGAGATGAAGTGGGTCCTGGGGCGGCCAGACAGGGCAGGGTGCGCCCGGGGAGCGAGCCCTCCCGGCCAGGGTGGCGGCAGCCCCGCAGGCGCCAGGAACTGCTGGGCCCCGCGGTGGCGGTGGCGGTGGCGGTGGCGGTGGCGCAGGCCGGGAGGGAGGGGGTCGCGGCCTCGGGCGGCGGATCCGCAGCCGGGGAGGCGGGGCGGCGCGCGGAGGAGGGGCGGCCCGGGGGGAGGCTTGGAAGCGGCCGCGGCCCCTCCTCCCCCAGCCCCGCTGCGCCAAGGGCGGCGGCTGGCTGGACCCCGGGCCGGGCGGCGGCGGAGGGGCGGCGGAGGGGCGGCGGCTGGGCTGGGCTGGGCTCTCCTCCCCCGCCTTCCCGCAGCGCCCTCCAGCCCCCGGAGCCGCGGAGGCCGGCAGCTCCCGCCGGGCCCCCCTGCCGCCCCCTCCCTCGGCCAGGGCCGCCAGGGGCCGCGCCCCCCCCCCCCGCCCACCCAGCCGCGCGCCTCCAAACCCGCCCTCACCCCGGGGGCTCTAAGGCGCGGCCCCCGCCCTGGGGCGCCCGGTGCTCGCAGCCCCGGCAGAGCGCGGGCCGGGGGCGGGGGGGAGCCGCCCGGGGAGTCGCGCCCCGCGCCCCGCGCCTACCGGACAGGGTGCTGGCCATGGTGCTGGCGGCGCGGGCTGCGGAGGCCGGGAGGCGCGGGCGGCGGCTGGAGCTGCAGTCGGCGAATGCTGCAGTGCCGGGGAGGGGAGGGGAGGGGAGGGAGCAGGGAGGGCGGGAGGCGGGCGCAGAGCGAGGAGAGCCAGCGCCTGGCTGGCTGTGGCAGGGGCTCGCAGCCGTCAGAGGGAGGGGACGGTGGGAGGGGAGCGCCCAGCTGGGCCCGGGGGTGGGGTGCTGCGGCCGGGGCCCATCCACCCACTGCTTACCCCTTAGACCCCCCTGCTGCCCCAACTGGGCTTTGTGCGGGCTTGGAGGCAGGGTGGGCGGGGCGGGAGAGGAGGGGGTCCCCACATCAGGGTGGGGCTGGGGAGCCCGCCTGGCCGGGAGGCGCCTTCCGTGTGCCCAGGCCCGTGCTGAGAGCGCGTCACAGACAGTGGGGGTCGGGATGGGTCGGGAAGGCCTCCGAGGAGCATCCCGGAGGGCGAGTCGGTTCTGAGGCAGAAAAGAGGGTCAACGGCAGGGGTGGCGAGGCCTAGAACAAAGCCCTGGGAGCCAGCTGGAGAGGAGAACAACCCCAGCTGACACCCCACTTGCCGTGCGGCTGGGACCCAGTTTCTGACTTCTTCATACGTCTGTTTCTCAAGTGTAAGAGGTGACAACAATGCCGGTGTCCAGATGATGGAGAAGAGGGGTGCACTTGGTCACGTGTGGGGCCACGCCTCCCCTCCTCTCTGGGCATAGGGTTCTGGTTGATACCTGCAAAGGGAGAGCCTGGCAGAGGCGGTGGGCCCCTTGCTGCAAGGGCCATCTCGTCTCCCTTTGGGCCCGGGAAGCCGTATGGATGGAGTGTCATTCCCATTTGAGGGGTGAAGCCACGGAGGTCAAGAGAAGCACTTGCTCCACAACCGAGTAGGTCCTAAGGCCAGGAATCAGACCGTGGAAAGCCTCGGGAGCCTGTGGAGAGGTGAGGCAGGCTCAGAAAGGGGACGGGCCGGGACAGACCGAAGGGTGGGGGGCAGCCCGCAGGCCCGGCAGACGTGAATACAGGCACACCTCCAGGTGCACACATGGCAAGTGGGACGGGTTAACGTGTCCTGTGGTCCACAGTGTACCCCACAGGGCCCACAAGAGCAGGCTCTCCATTCAGCTTTGTTGACTTGGCCAAGATCTCTGCGCCTGCTGGGCGGGGCTGGTCACCGCCAGCCTTGGGCCCGTTTCCTCTCATCTTTTGCGATTAGGTTCAGATGTGGCATCGCCAGTTATCATTTCTAGCGGGCTGGGCAGTCCCACAGAGGACGTGCGACCGGACAGCTTGTGCGCTGGCTGTGGTTTGGGCCCAGGGGCCCCGAGCCTGTGGGTCCTGCCTTGCTTTGCCTGGGCCTCCGGGAGCACCAAGGCCTCTGCTCTTAGAAGACGCGGGGGTGGAAATGAAGAGCAGGACTCAGGGCTCTGAGCCCCGGGGCTGCTGGCTTTAGGCGGTCTGCTCCCCACCGGCCCTGGACCCCATAAGGAGAGAATTTTTTTTATTTTATTAATTAATTAATTAATTATAGTCACAGAGAGAGAGAGAGGCAGAGACACAGAAGGAGGCAGAAGCAGGCTCCATGCACCGGGAGCCCCACGTGGGACTCGATCCCAGGACCCAGGATCACGCCCTGGGCCGAAGGCAGGGATCCCATAAGGGATCCCATAAGGAGGGATTTATCTGAGAGGCCGTTGGGAGGACAAACCTGTCCACGCCTGAGCTGGACTGGAGCGGGTGGGACAGTCCTCTCCCCGCCAGCGGCCCCCAGGCCCCCCAAGCACGAGGCCTCCGGGCAGGGACGTCACGGGGCCCCCCCGCAGCTTCGGGGGCGGCGTTGCCAGGCGGCTGCGGGCTGCGGGCCGCGGGCTGGCAGCTCCCCAGAGGCGGCTTCCTCCCGGCGCCCTTCGGACCATGCTGGGGCGTCCGAACAGCTACGCCCAAGGGGTGGGCAGGCCCCGGGCCCACGTGACCCCCCGCGGACGCGGGTGCGGACACCGCCGGGCAGGCGGGGAAGAGCCCCGAGGCGCCCCAGGATGGGGCGGGGCAGTCCCACGAGCCCGGGCAACGCAGGGGCGCGGCCGCGGAGGGCGCTGGAAGGCGGGCGCCGGCGGACGGCGGGGCGGGGGAGGCCGGAAGCACACCACCCCCGTGGACGCGCGGGGCCCCAGGCTCAGGGCGGGGCCGGAACCCAGCGCGCGGACCCTCCACCGCGGGACGGTTTCCGCCCGGAGCCACGCCCTGCGGACCGGAACTGGGAGCGGAAGTGCAGGGCGTCCGGAGGCGGCCGAGCGCCTTAGCCCGCGGGGTCCGGACCGGCCGACGGCGGCCGCGACGCGGTGGCGGGGCCTCGGCTGACCTGGGGCAGATCCTGGGGGCCCCCCGGCCGCGGAAGGCTGTCCGCGGAGACGAGTGAGTGGCCGGCCGCAGAGACCCCGGCACGGGCGCCCCGAGCCGCACGCGCCTCCGGGAACTGCAGCTCCCAGCAGGCCCCGCGCCGCCCGGCCCGCGCGGGTCTGTGCCGCGCTGCATTCTGGGGCCGGTGGTTTTCCTGCGCTCGGGGGCGGGGCCTCCGGGGCGGGGCGGGGCCTCGGGGGCGGGGCCTCCGGGGCGGCTGCGCGAGGGGCCGGCGCGCAGTGTTGGCGCCAACTGGCTCCGGTGCACGGGCGCCCGGCCGGGAGCGGGCCTCCGAGCTCCGCGCAGCTGCGGGATTGCAGGCGCGGCGTGTGCCGCCCTGCTCGGCCCTGGCTCTTGCCCGTCCTGTGGGCCCGGCCGCCCCTCCCCGAGCTCGAGGGACCGGTTTGGGACCGGAGCGCAAGGCAGGCCCAGGGGCTGCGCCTCCCCTCCCCGGTGTCCCAGGCCGGCCGTCCCACCGCGCGGGGCGGCTGCGTCATTGCCCAAGTGGCCTGGCGCCCCAGGAAGGCTGGCTGCAGGCTCCTGGTGCCCCTCTGTGCCGTCGGGCCTCCCGTGGAGCACAGCGTGGGGTCCCAGCCGCGGGCTGGCATCGCTCATCTGCAGTGGCTGAGACCCCATGTTCAGAGGGGTCGTGTCTCTCCCACAGCCTGGGTGTCAGCCAGCCTGTGTCCTGAGAACGGGCCAGCATGCCCAAGATAACCCTGAACGGCGTGGCCGTGGATTTCCCATTCGAGCCCTACAAATGCCAGGAGGAGTACATGAGCAAGGTGCTGGAGTGTCTGCAGAAGGTACAGCCGCGGGTGGGTCAGCACGGGCGGAGCTTCAGCCAAGTCCTGACGCAGCGTAGCTCCACTCCCGGGTCACTCGTGCTGAGCCCTGCTGGGTACCAGGCCTCCTCCCCGGTGCAGGGCTCAGTCCTAAATGGGGCTGGTGTTCTAGGAGACACGGGAGACACGAGGACAGAAAGGACGTTGTTGCTCGGAGGGAAGGTCATGAGGTCACAGGCTTGGGAGCACCTTGAGGGCCCTTCTGAGGAGGTGGCATTTGAGCCAAGGCCACTTATGGAGGAGCAGCCAGCAGTTTGAGGATCTGGGGGAAGGAAGTATTCCCACGGGGCTGGATACTCAGCGTCTCGTCCTCGCTTGGGAAGGGGTTTGAGCTCGGGGGGTGCTGGAAGGCAGAGGGGTGCAGGTCGCTGGCTGACTCTTGGCATGCTCTCGTGCATCCGGCTCGGGCCCCCGGCCCTGCAGCCCCCAGCCTTCTGCAGCCCAGCTCCTGGCCGCTGTTGTGGGCACGGACTCCCGTGCCCGGGCACAAGGAGCACGGCGGTGCCCATTTGCCTCCGTGTCTCCCCAGCCTGCTGCTCGGGCTCCCGTCTGAGGTGTATGTGGGTCATCAGGTTCTGTTCAGCACGAACTACCTGCGGCTAAAGTCACGGAGCGATGTTCTGTGTTGAGATTTGGCACCTGATTAGTCACCTTACTATTTATATCAAGTTGAAAAATACCGTCGAGGTTTGAGTAATGCTCTGCAAATTGTTTGCTAACGAGGGCCGAATTAGCTCATAGCTTTTGGCTGGTGGCCTGAGCGAAGCTCTGTCAAGTTATCACTGTCCCCAGGCCTTGTGCTACCTGCGGGGTGGCCTCCGCCTCCGCCTCAGGTGGGCTGTGGTCTGCAGTGCCTCTCCCCTGCTTCCCGTGACCTTGCTCCTGGCCCCATTCAGAGAGTAAATGGCATCCTGGAGAGCCCCACCGGCACGGGGAAGACGTTGTGCCTCCTCTGCAGCACGCTGGCCTGGCGGGAGCACCTCCGTGACGCCATCTCTGCCCACAAGATTGCTGAGAGGGTGCAAGGGGAGCTTTTCCTTGATCGCACCTTGTCATCCTGGGGAGATGCCGCTGCAGATGCCGGCGCAGGTCAGGCTCCTTTCAGCTCCTCTGGGGCCTCTGCAAAGAGGTGGCCACGGGGTAGAGCGGGCTGGTGAGTTCCCGGTGCAGCTGCTACGTCCTCTCTCGCCATAGGCCTGAGGTCATGACCGTGTGGCCAAACGAGAAGGCCACACATGTCCCCCTAGGTCATTCCTCGGACTAGGGGCGCAGGGCTGAGGTAGCCAAGTGCCCCTGGGTTAACAGCACACCAGAACTTTGTGTCATGGAGGTGTGTCCTGTTCTGCTTCCTTGTCCCCGGGCAGCTTGCTACGCGGACATCCCAAAGATCATTTATGCCTCCAGGACCCACTCACAGCTCACTCAGGTCATCCGCGAGCTGCGGAACACCTCCTACCGGTAGGTCGCGCGCTCACCCTGCCTCTGAGGTATGGGGGGGTGGAGGTGGCCTTGGCAAGGTGGCTCACGGTGCACTGTGCCTGGACCCCACTCTGAGGCTTTGCTGCGCTCCAGCATGTGCCGTGCACTGGGCTGCAGCCAGGGCCACGCTGTCCCTGCCGCCCACTGCTGACGAGGCAGCAGCTCCCAGAGTACGTCCCGCCTTGGGGTTAGCACCCTGCGCTCCCGGGGGGCGCTGCCGCCAGCTGTGGTGGGGGGCTGCGTGCCGGTCGTGTGGAGGGAAGGAGGCCGCCTCCACTGCAGGGCGGGGGCCGTCCCAGGGTCTCACACCAGCCTCGTGGGGCCGGGGGCCTGGTCGGCGGGTGTCCTCCCGTGTGTCCCCTGCCCTGCCTCCTTGCTCACTCTGGGCCGTGCGGCGGAGGAAGCGCCTCCCGAGCCCAGGGCACGTTCTGGCCACGGCCGCTCCCTTGGCTTCCCAGGTGCACACGCGGGTCACGTGTTGAGGTGCTCCGCGGTGGCCCCACAGCTCACGCTTGTGCTGCTGGATGGCACCAGGGCTGGTGCTCTGGTTCCTGGGCCCACGCTCTCCCTCCCGCCAGGCCGAGGGTGTGTGTGCTGGGCTCTCGGGAGCAGCTGTGTATCCACCCCGAGGTGAAGAAGCAGGAGAGCAACCACATGCAGGTGGGTTTCTGGGGTGCGCGCTCGGCCTCTGTGGTTCCCTTGGAGCTCTCGGCTGCGCCCCCAGGGGACGGCCCAGGGAGGAGCCGGTGGGCCAGGGCTGGCACGGTGCCGGGCAGCACCGCCCGTAGCGAGTCCCCTGGCCGGCCGGCGCCCCGCCCTGTCTTCACCATCACGCTAGCCGGGCCTGCTGCCTTTTCCTCCCAGATCCACCTGTGCCGAAAGAAGGTAGCAAGTCGTTCGTGTCATTTCTACAACAACGTAGAAGGTAAGAGGATTCGTGGAAGCCACTCTTGCTGGTTGGCGGCACCCAGCCAGGTGGGCTTGGAGCATGTGCTGCTCAGGCCGCGTGGCCTGCTGGCTGTCCCGTTTGGGGCTCCAGAGCGGCCACGTCGGTGCTGCCGGATGAGGTGGTGCCGGGCACTGTGTCCCGACCATGCACCCATTGGATCGTGTGTAGAAGGGCTCGTACACCAGGGCAGGAAAGGCTGTCGTGTCAGAAGGGCGTCCTGGCAAGGCTGGCCTCTCGCGCCGGGGTCTGGGAGCTTGGATGTCCGGGGTCGCCACCCCCTGCGAGGAGGGGCTCTCGGGGCCTAGAGCGTCCTACGCAGAGCAGATGCTTCCTCCCGGGAGTCTGGGGCTGGGGCGCGCGGCAGCCGCGGCATCTACGTGAGCGGCCCCAGCAAGAGCCCCGGGCTTCTGGCCGGCTGCCCAGCCGACAGCGTTTCACACGTGGCCTCGGCTCGTTCGGGGCATTTGGCCTGCGGAGGGGGTTCTGGAAGCCGGGCCTGGTCCCCAGGACGCCTCTGCGGGCTTGTTTCCCGTCACTGATTCTGCTGTGTGTCCCTGGGCTGTGGTAGGGCCCCGTGTGGGTGTGGCTTCCCCGGGGCCCCCCGAGTGCTCGCGGCTCCCAGAGGTGGCTGAGGTGACGGCACAGGGGCATGACAATAGCTGGCCCCGCTGTGGCTTCACGTGTGTGACCTTAGGTGCCCACAGCCCTTGGTGCCTGCTGCTACTTTCCTTAGGCCCTGGGTGGACGGCTGGCCCTGGTCTTTGCTTTTCCCCGGGCGGGTGTCCCTCACATCTGTCCAGGAGCAATGGCAGAGGCGCTTCTCTGGGGGTGGCCTCTGTAGTTTCCTGTCTGCAGTCAGGGCTCGGTGGCTTGGGGGGGTTTCATTGGAGTGGGGTTGGGGTCCCCTGTTTCCTGCTTCAAGGTGGGGACTCAGACCCGGGTTCAGAGGTGACAGGCCCTCGGGCACGCACAGGTGATAGCGCTGGGGTTTGGCGTGCCCAGCATCCAGGGCAGTGCTTGCTCCCGGAGGCCTGAGCTGGGGGGGGGGGTCCCTCACCCCCCAGGGAGAGGCATCCCTGCACCCTGTCCCGGGAACTCACTCCTCGCCACCGTGTTTGCTGTGGTGTCTGCTCTGGCGGCACCGGGGACCCTCGGAACAGCAGGGGAGGGTGCATGGGAGGTTGAGCTGTAGCCTGGCCGCAGGGGGCCTGGACGGGGGTGGGGTGGGGTGGGTAGGGGCAGCTGGCAGCCCGTGTGGCCTGGGGGCCTGGGTGGCTTTTCTCCTTGGCTGGGTCCGCCTTCTACTCACAGCCCTCCTGCCTCAGTGCAGCTTTCCCATGGGCCTTGGGGCCCCCTATGGCGCTCATGGAGTCCTCTTGTGCCCCGTTGTGGCCGCCTCCCTCGCCCACGTTCCTGGCAAAGGCGGGGTTGCAGGTGTTCAGCTTACCATGTACCAGAGCCTTTGGGCGGAACCCGGTGGGACCTGCTGCAGCCACCTTTCCACAGCGGTTTGTGGTTCAGCTCTCCACTCTGCAGCCCTTGCCTGCACCACCCCCCCTGCACTGTCCTCACCTGCACAGCCCCTCACCTGCTCCGCCCCTCACCTACGTAGCTCCTCACCTGCACTGTCCTCACCTGCACAGCCCCTCACCTGCATGTCCTTACCTACATAGCCCTTCACCTGCACTGTCCTCACCTGCACTGTCTTCACCTGCACAGCCTCCCACCTGCTCCGCCCCTCACCTACACAGCCTCCCACCTGCTCCGCCCCTCCCCTATGTAGCCGCTCACCTGCAGTGCCCCTCACCCGCACTGTCCTCACCTATGTAGCCCCTCACCCGCTCCGGCCCTCACCAGCACTGTCCTCACTCGCACTGTCCTCTACCTGCACTGCCCCTCACCTACATAGCCCCTCACCTGCTCCGCCCCTCACCTACGTAGCTCCTCACCTGCACTGTCCTCACCTGCACAGCCCCTCACCTGCACTGTCCTCATCTGCACAGCCCCTCACCTGCACTGTCCTCACCTACACAGCCCCTCACCTGCTCCGGCCCTCACTAGCACTGTCCTCACCTGCACTGCCCGTCACCTGCACAGCCCACCAGCTGCAGTGCGCTCACCTGCAGCATCCTTTACCTTACCTGGTGGGTGCCAGAACAGGAAGTGGCTGGGAGGTGAGTGGAGGGGTGGGAGCCGATGGAAGTGGAAGTGACCCCCCTGCCCCCACTGTCCCTGGCCCTATATGGCGACGTGAGGGTGCCTCAGCTGTTCTGCTGGCTCCAGGCTTCGTCGGCCTTCCCCTGGCCCCCAGCCTTCCTGCTTTGCCCTGGTTCTTGCCGCGTGTCCTGTCGGATGTTCACGGCGCATCCTTGCTGTGCCTCAGCCTCCGCTGCCCTCCTGGCACGGGGTGTGCGGGGGCGTCGCTGGCAGCCACCCAGCCCTTGGGGAGAGTGAGCGGAGCCTCCGGGAGGAGTCCAAGAGGAGGAGAGGCATGTGTGGGAGGAAGGCGAGAGGTGCTAGGGCCAGAGTCCTGCCTGCCTCTGTCTGGGGGAGCAGGCCCTGCTGACCACCTGCAGCATCCACACGCAGGCGGCCGCCGTGGGGCCCCTTCTTGAGCACCTCCCTGCCCTGGGCCACCTGGGCAGCTAGCAGGGAATGGTGCTTATCCTGGGCTGCCATCCTGGGCAGGGGCCCTGAGTGTCAGGCGTCAGATGGGTTCTGCCTCGGGGCGCCCCATCTGCCCTGCCTCAGATCCATACTCCTGCCCTGTTGACGTCGGGGGCGGGGCAGGGAGCAGAGAGAGGAAGTGACTTGCTGCCAGACTGAAGCCTGGTTGTCTGACGGATGCTTCCAGGGCACGGCCTGAGGGCCTCTGGGATGGCGGAGTTAGGCAGGGGGCTGTGCTCCCCCTCCGGTCCCCACGGGTCCCCTGCCCTGTTTACGCTCAATCTCAGGCCAGCAGCTAGCGTCTGAGGTATAGAGTAGGGCTTCCTGAGGATTATGCAGGTTTGGGGTCCCTCCAAGGTCGCTCTGAGACTCACAGTGGCCTCTCGTGAGTCCCCAGGTGGTTGGGTGCCTGGGCTGCCCTGAGGGAGAGTCCTAGGGTGGCCGCTGCCGCTGCCTGGGCGTCCCTCTGGGGTCTGTGGTGACTCACGGGGCCTAAGGACGTGTCTTCACTGTTGCCTGTGTCTCCAGAGAAGAGCCTGGAGCAGGAGCTGGCTACCCCCATCCTGGACATCGAGGACCTGGTCAAAAGCGGGAACAAGCACAAGTAAGAGCCCCGGCCAGGCAGCGGCGGCTGCGTCCCTTTAGGACAGGCTCTGCCGTGGTGAACGCGGGCACGCCACTTCCTGCCCTCTGCTGTCTTGACTGAGTGTAAAACTAACCGTTGTCAGGTGGGAAAAACATAAATGGTTTTGAGCATGATGGGGTCAGCAGGGAAGCTCCCCCTGCCTCCGGTGGCCCCTGTGCTGATGGGCAGCCCCGGCTCCCAGCCCGTGGGTTGAGCATTTACGCTTCTCTCCTTGGCTGGTTCCGCTGAACATGCTTGCCTTTCTGACGTTTGCTTTAGGGCTTCGAGTGGTGCTGAGACAGGACAGCATCTGCTTTCCGATTGCCTCGTTCCTCTACCCAGGGACGGGACTGGGGTTTCTTGTTTACGTAGATTTTTAGACGGCTGATCCGCTCACGTTAACAGCTGATGGTGTGAAGCGCGGTGCGGTGAGCCCTCCCAGGGTCCGCAGGCCCGGCTCCGGTCTGGGCCCCCCATGCAGCACGAGGCTCCTTCCTCCTGCTTGCCCATCAGAGGGCACCTCGGCCGGCGGGAGTGCTCCTTGGTCTGGGCCTCCCTCCCGGCTCCGGTGCGTGGTGCTCACAGCGTCTCCTCTTTCTCCAGGCTGTGCCCCTACTACCTTTCTCGGAACCTGAAGCAGCAGGCTGACATTATCTTTATGCCTTACAACTACTTGTTGGACACCAAGGTGAGGTCTCCGCCCACGTGGCGGGTGATTCCTGATGTCGGGGTGTCCCTGGGCTCGTGAGGGGCCCTCAGAGTCTTTGTTGGTTCCGTTTCTGAGATGAGACCGTCAGAGCGGCGGGCGTGTGGGAGGACGTGGCCCGCTGCCTGGTCTGGGCCCAGTGGTGCCCGGCAGGGGCTGTGGGTCTGTCGTTCTGGGCTCTCTGGGCGTGGGCAGGCTGGTGGACTGGGGAGAGCCATGGCTGCCCCCAGGGCCAGTCCCTGGTGGCTCAGCTTTTCTCTTTCCAGTTGGGCTCCGTGAGGCAGGCCGAGTGTGCTCTTGCACGCTCTTGCCCTCCCTCAGTCGCTCTCGGGATGCACGTGTCCTCCCATCTCTGCACACCCCTCTTGTGTTTTTTTTTTTTTTTTTTTTTCTACCCCTCTTGTTTTAATGCGGGGCTCACTCTCCATGTGTGCAGCGGCTTGTCCTCCCTGGAGTGGCCCAGGGCCCCTGTTCTTTCATCCCCTCAGCACCGCTGCAGGGGAGACCGTCAGAGGGCAGTTGTGGGTGCCGCAGGGCTGGGAGGTGTCAGGAGCGCAGCTTTGGGGACCACGGAGCCAGCAGCCGCAGGGGTGCTGGAGGGGGCGGGAGCAGGCCGCCGTGGCGCGGAGCTGGGGGTTTGTGCAGGGCTTGTGCATGGTCTCGAAGACCAGGCCTGCCCCAGAACAGCTATGTCACCCTTGAAAATGTGGTTCTTACTGATCCTCGGGAAGTGGAGAGAGGGGAGGAGCGGGGCGGTCTGACAGGAGGTCGGGGCTCCAGGCCGCGCTGCCGAGCGCAGACCAGGCCGCTGGCCGCTTGCACGGTGGCGCCGCCAGGGCACACCCATGTGTGGCCCTTGGTTTTCAGCAAGCTTGCGTAGGTATTTCAGCAGGAAAAGGTAGGTTGGCACTTTTTCCCCCTAAAAATTGGTGTTGCAGTAGTTGGATACCTGTTTGGAGAAGAGTGAACCTCAGCCGTTACCTCACACGGTACAGCCTCAAACATAAAAGCCAGAAACGTGACGCTCCTCTAGGACAGAGCAGGGAGGGCAGGCCGAGCTTTCTGAGCTCAGACGCACAGCGTCCTGGCCACAGACAAACCCGTACCTTCGACTTCACTGTAATTTAAAGCCTTGACTCTTAAAAAGAGTGGAAAATTCAGAAAATTACAGCAAGTCATAAAGGGAGAGGGTACGCCTGGTCTGTCTGGGTCTCGAAGGGCTGTGCTGCTTCCAGGACAGCGGGAAAGGCCGTGCACGCCTGCTGGCGCGGAGCGGGCCAGAGGTCGGGCGGGAGGGAGTGGGTCTCCTGGCCCGGCTCAGTGCTCACGTCGACACCCAGCTGCGTACTGAGAACAGGCACTTTATTTTATGAAAATTGAACATCGTGTGCAGTCGAAGCCCAGAAGTACTAGTGCTGGCCCCCAGCCCGCTCGCCTCGCCCCTGCTTTGGGCGTCCTCCACCCCGTGGCTGTGTGGCAGGCATGGTGTGGGTCGGGCCTGACGTCCAGCTGCGTGGTGGCGGGTAGAGCCAGGTGGCTGTGGCGCGAGGGCCTTCCCCTGCCTGCCTCGTGCCTCTTGGCTCCAGCCCTGCTTCCTTCCCCTCTTGCTGCAGAGTCGCCGGGCACACAGCATCGACCTGAAGGGGACGGTCGTGATTTTCGACGAAGCTCACAACGTGGTGAGTGTCCAGGTGGTCTCTCCGCCACACCTGCCCTCCCCCACTTCCCTGCAGGGAGCACGCAGACCTTTCTGCCCCAGCCCTGGGTAAGACATGCTGGCCAGCCTGTGGCCCTGTCCACGCAAAACCTCCACGGGCCTTCTTGGTGGCTGCCTGGCCTGCTGCTTGCCCCTTGACACCACCACCTCGGTTCAAAGAGGCCACCTCCCGGCCCCTCGCTGTCACCTCTAGCCTGCTCCACCCACTCCTGGGGCGTCTGCTCAGGGCCCTGTTTTTCCAGGAATGGCTGGCCTTGACCAGGGCACGGAAGGAAGGCCACTTGGGTGCTCCGGAGCCTAGTGTCCTAGGTCAGCAGCGGCCACCCTCAAGCTCCCACTTGGTTCCAGGCGCTTGTCCTGGACGACCATAGGCCCAGTAGGCCGGGTCTGGCTTTTGAGGAAAGCTGGAAATCTACATACACTTTTTTAAGTTTTTTTTTTTTTTTTTTTTTTGAAGTAACTTCTACACCCAGCTTGGGGCTCGAACTCATGACCCCGAGGTCGAGAGTTGCACGCTCTTAGACTGAGCCAGCCAGGCGCCCCAGAAATCTATATTCTAACGGGAAATTTTCCCATAACGAAATTTCAAACGGCGTGGTCGTATGGCTGACGTTGGACCAGTTTGTGACGTGGCCTTAGAGACCGGGGTGGGGCTTGGGGGCCCACTGCTTCCTGTAGCCCCGCACCCCTGCCCCACCCACCCTCCTGGATCCCCGAGTCCCCGCCCGCACCGGCCGTAGCATGGTGTGCTTGGGCCCTCAGGAGAAGATGTGCGAGGAGACGGCATCCTTCGACCTGACCCCGCATGACGTGGCGTCTGGGCTGGACGTCCTAGACCAGGTTTTGGAGGAGCAGACCAAGGCGGCACAGCAGGACGAGCTCCGCTCGGAGTTCAGTGCTGACTCTGTCAACTCAGGTGAGCTCACAGGTGGGAAATGAAAGAGCGGCTGCGAGGTGGTCTCGGGTCCGGAGGCCAGAGCCTTCCCAGGCCCTCCTTTCAGTCCAGTCCTCGTCCGGGCACAGTGCAAACTTCTGTAAGAGGTTTCTAAGGACCTCACAGGCCAGGAAGTAGGTACCACCCCACCATTCCAGCATTTTCTAAGGACCTCTCTGTACTTTCCCAGCCAGTACAGACTTTCCTGCACTGGATAAAATTGAAAACCAGGGCCACCTGGGTGGCTCGGTTGGTGGAGCGTCTGCTTGGGCAGGATCCCATGATGCCCTGGGACCGAGTCCCGCGGCGGGCTCCCTGCTCGGGGGTGGGGGGGTCTGCTTGTCCCTCTCCCTGTGCCCCCCACCCACACCCCCTGGCTCATGCTCTCTTTCTCTTCCTCTTTCTCTCTCAAATAAATAAAAATCTTTAAAAGAAAAGAAAACCAAACGTACTAACCGTGAAGTGTGCTGCTTTTGAGTGGCCTATGAGCATTGTTCGGGTATGACCTCCTCTTCTCACAGGTTCCCCTCTGGTGTCTTCCCTAATGCGAGGGTGAGCGGGGTGTGCGTGGACGTCTTTGCTGGACACGGTTTGCCCAGGTGTCCTCCACAGTCCGTGAGGGGCTGACGGGGACCCCGGATGGGTTTGAGCAGACCGCTCTGCAGTAGGCGTCTCCGCTACTTAGTTGCCAGAGGTCATGGGTTTGGGCGTTGTGCTGTGGGCGTCTCCAGACGCTTGCTGTGCCCTGCGCTTGGGCGTGGGCCCCGGCGTGAGCAGCTGGAGCTTCCTCCTTCCCTGTGTGACCACACACACACACACACACACACACACACACACACACGGACGGACCCCAGGGGGGCAGAGGCCCCGGGCACGCTCCGTCCGCACCCTTCTTGCCCTTCCGGCCTGGGTCTTTTCCAGGACTCGTCTGACTTGCTCGGTGCCTGTGCTGGTGCGGGGCTTGTAAGCGGCCTTTGTCTGGTCAACACAGTTCTCAAAAGTTTGGGTGTTGAGACCCTTTATGTTTTTTTTTTTTTTTTTTTTAGGAGTTTATGTATTTGGGAGGGAGGGAGAGAGAGAGAATGAGGTGGGGAGAGACAGGGAGATGCAGACTTCCCGCTGAGCAGGGAGCCTGATGCGAGACTTGATCCCAGGACACTGGGATCACGACCTGAGCTGCAGGCAGATGCGCACGCACTGATGCACCCAGGCACCCCTACCCTTTATGTTCTTAAAGCTCACTGAACTGGCTTCCTGTGAATTATGTCTCCTGGTAACTTCTATATCAGAAACAACTAAAAAAGTTACAAAGATTTGTTTATTCACTTGTCACAAGCTATCACATGTTACGTGAGGCTCCTGGGGCTGCTGTCACTCAGCACCGGAGCCGGAAGGCTTGGAACAACAGAGCAGTCCCCACTATGGCGCTGGTGGGCAGGACTGCGGTCCTCGCGTCGGCTCCACCCCACGCCCAGCTCCCTGCTCCCAGGCTCCTGCGGGCACGCTGCTCCGTCTGCACCTGGCTGACCCCCTGTGCGTCTGTGTCCAAATTTCCTCTCTCGTAAGGACACCAGTTACTGCAGTAGGGCCTGCCCCATCCGTAGCGATCCCGTCCTAACTTAGTCGTGTCTGTAGAGACTGTATCTCCAAGGTCATGGTCACAGGAACCAGGACCCGAATAGGTCCTTTTATTTATTTTATTATTTATTTATTTATTTAGAAAGATTTTATTTATTTATTCCTGAGAGACACAGAGAGTGAGGCAGAGACACGGGCAGAGGGAGAAGCAGGCTCCTCGCAGGGAGCCCCATGTGGGACTCGATCCCGGGACCCCAGGATCACGCCCTGAGCCGAAGACAGACCCCCAACCGCTGAGCCCCCGGGTGCCCCCATCTAACAGTTTAAAAGCATGCGTGGTAATCTGGCTCCGTCGGAGGTGGTTGGGCCTCACAGCTTTCTGCTCTCGGTCTAACGTGGTACCGCTCGCGCGTGCCGTACGCCTTTGCTGGGGCCGCTCTGAGCGTCGCCGCGGACTTGGTAGCCTGAAGCTACTCGGGTTTGTTGTCTCGAGGTCTCAGGGTGCGGTGGACGAGCCGCACTCCCCTTCCGGAGGCGCTGCCGGCCGTGGCTCCCGGGCCCGCCGCTCCGGCCTCCGCCGCCTCTGCCTTGGCCTCCTGCCTCCCCTCCGGTACGGGCCGCGGGTACCCAGGCTCCTCGCCCCGTCCCACGGCCTCTCCGTAGTCCAGTCTGCAGAGCTCCTTGGGCCGAGGAGAGTGATGTCGCCGCGTCCCGGGATCAGGACGCGGACGTGTTTGGGGGCTGTCGGCAGCCTCCGCCGTGTACCCCCTGGGGAACTGCAGCGCGTTCCTGAGAGCACCGGAGGGAAGAGGCGAACCGGGTGTGGTTTCCAGTGGTCGTACCGTGGGGGCCGCTCTGGCCTCGCTCCGCCCTGAACTGACGCGGGCCCCGGCCTCGAGCTCGCCCGTCGCCCGTGGGGCCCTGCCTGTGCCGCTGTCCCCCTGGGGCAGGGTCTCCGAGTGGGAGCCGCTCGGGTAAATCGCCGAGTGCCTGTGCGGTCATCCCGGAGCGGGTCATCTGGATGGGCGGTCGGACGCTTTCCTTAAACCCTGTATCTTGAAAAACTCCTTTTAGAAGCCATATGTTCTTTTAGGAATTTTCTTTTCTCTGAAGCCCTGTCACCAGTCATTGTGTAGAACGTTTCAGAGTTGACGTTTCCGGGCCGATGTCCAGCCTATGGCACGTTCTTTGACCATGTGGTCTCCAGGGTGCCTTCAGTCTGGGGGCGATCCAGGCCGCGGGCACAGCGCCGGCTCCAGGCTGCGGGGACCCTCGCGGGGCCGCACGCGCGGTCTCCGCCCCCGGCTGCAGAACTTGACCACTCCAAGTCCTTTTGCTACTCTTCCCCGACCTCTAACAGAGGTGCTCCTTCCCCTCCCGCTGCTCTGGCTTTTCTCTTCCCCCTAATTTGACCTTCGTTTGTAAAATAAGTTTTCATTTTTCTCCTAATTCTGTTTGAGTTGTCACTTCATTTCTGAGTGTTTGAAAATCTCATTTATATTGTTTCATGTCTTGTATCTTATTCTGAAATTTTTTTTTTTTATTATTATTCTGAAATATTTTTAAGACAACTTTTATTTTAAAACTACGATCTGGGTGGCTCAGTCGGTGAGGCATCCAGCTCTTGATTCCTGCTCGGGTCGTGACCTCTGGTTGTGGGATGGAGCCCACAGTGAGCTCTTGTGCGTGAGCATGTGCATCTGGCTTTTTCTCTGAGATACGTAAATAAGTAAATATTTTAAAAATAAGTAGAATAAAATAATTTCCAGCTTACAGCTAACTTGAAGGTGTGACTTGTCCACCCAGAGTCTCACTTGGTAGTCTCCTTTCTCCATGGACAGATAATCTCTTTTTCTGTACCCTTCCTTTGTTATTTATTTATTTATTTATTTATTTATTTATTTATTTATTCATTCATTCATTCATTCATTCATTCATTCATTCAGACAGAGAGAGAGAGAGAGAGGGAGAGAGAGAGGCAGAGACACAGGCAGAGGGAGAAGCAGGCTCCATGCAGGGAGCCCGACGTGGGACTCGATCCCGGGTCTCCAGGATCACACCCCGGGCTGCAGGCGGCGCTAAACCTCTGTGCCACCCGGGCTGCCCTGCACCCTTCCTTTGACTGTGTCCTGGCGTGTGTGTCCCAAGAGCAAGGACGTGCTGTGTGGCCACAGTGCCCTGGTCTGATGGGAAGCCCCTGCGTGACTGGCCGGGCACCTTAGAGTGTCTCTGGTTGTCCTCATCATAGCCAGAGGCACCCTCAGAGGACGTGCTCTGGGAGCCCCCCCATCGCCGTATCTCTGCGGCCTTGGAGCTGTGACCTGGACAGAGTCTCAGGTGTCCTCTTCCTTGGAATAGACGCTTTTGAGGATGAAGCTTAGTTACTGTGCTGCTGAGTGTCCTGCACTGTGGGCATGTGTGAGGTGTTGTAGATTCTGTTCAGGTTGTGCACCTTTGACAGGTGTCCCCGGAGGCACAGCCCATCTGCCGCATGGTTGGGGGTGCTGACTTGGATTATTCCCTTAGGTGACAACTGCCACCATTGTCCCCTGTGAGGTTACTGTTCCTCCATCAGTAAGTCCTGAGCAATCTGTGGCATCCGTGGGCGACCCCCTCCCCCCAGAATTAAGGACTGCTTGATGTTTATGAAGCGCTGAGTCTCACCCCCACGCCCCTTGCGTCTGGGCCTGTGGGAGCGGCCAGCTCTCCCGCGCAGCATGGGGTGCCCTGCACACCCTGCTGTCCCATCCAGCGCCGCGCTCGTTCCCCCGTGGTGGCGATTCCGTGCTTCCCCTGCTGGGAGAACCGTGGTCCCGCTTTCCTTGGCGTCTCTTGTGCTCCGTCCGCCCTGGGACATGCAGGCAGCTGTGTACAGCAGCTCCCCGGCCGTGACAAGGCAAGCTGCTCCCCAGAGCGCGTGCGTCCGAGTGCTGGTCGGGAGACCAGGCTCACGAGTCCCTGTTGCCCCCCCGCCCCGTGGCTGCGCTGTCCTTTTAGGGTCATTTCTTATTCAGTGTTTGTCCTCATTGATTCTGTTGCTTCGGTTTTCTTGGGCGCTGGAAACCTCTGTGTGGTTCTGGAGGCCGCGAAGTGTCTTCCTGGTTTCCGGCTTATTCTTGCTTGGCTGCGTTTGTCCCACGCAGGAGCAGACATGCGCATATTTTGTTCACGCTTGCTTCTGCGCTGCACACGGGCCTGCCCCCCGGAGAGCGCCCCCCAGGGCCGCCTGCCTCCCTCAAGGCGACGGCCCGCATCCGGGTCTGCTGCCGCAGCACTTGCCTGGTGATGCCGGCAGCTCGGCCCGGGGCCCGGGCGCCAGCCCCGTCGGCTGGTCCCGGCTGGGGGGGGGTGGGGGGGCGGGGGCGGGCTGCCGAAGCCTGGGCCCCGCGTGGCGCCTGCTGACTTGGACGCGCCAGGCCCGAGCGACACGGCCCCGGGATGCTTTCGACTTGCTCCTCTCCGAAGTGGGCGTGAGCACTGTCTTCACGCATTTTGTGTTGGAAATGGCCATCCCGGCGGGCGCACAGTGGCTGCCGGTGCTTGGTTTTCCAGTGACGTCCTTGTTCTGCGCCAGGAAAGCCCGCACCAGGCATGTCCCCTCGGCCTGCTCTGGTCCGTGAGCTCTTGCTAAAGCCCATAGTTGGAGGGTCGCCAGGGCCTTTGGTGGCATGTGCCTTCGTTGGGAGGCAACTGTTTCCTCGTGGGTTCCCCGGGCTCTGGGATTTGGGAGAAGCACGGGTCCAGCACGGTTCTTGTCGCGCCCTACGCTCCCCGTGTGTGGCTGAGGACTGTCGCTGTCGGCTGTTTGTGTCGGGTTCTTCCCCGGTCACGGTTCGCCTCCTTCCTACCCCGTCCCCCGGAAGGGGCTGCTCAGCATGGCCCCGGCGGCTTGCACTCGGCACCCCCTGCCTGGGGCTCGCTCACCCCGGTGTCGCTCCCCGGGCTGTGGCCTCAGAAGTGATGCCGTGGGGACGGCTGGCCGGCTCGGTCAGTGGAGCGTGTGACGTGTGCTCTCTGGGGTGACCTCCCGGGTGGGGGTGGAGGTGACGAATAAATATGGAAAAACCTTTAAGGAAGGAACAAGTGCTGCTGGCTGAGAAGCACAAAGGAAAGAGAGACGCCCGACGTCATCACAGTCCAACTGTTAGGCTTCGGAGATGCCACCGGGACAGCGGAAGGACCGGCCAGAGGACGGCAGGTCTTTTTTGTGGATCACGTATCTGATAAGGAATTTTCATCCAAAACACACAGGAAACTCTTACTACTCAAAGAAAAGACAGTCCCGTTAAAAATGGACAAAAAGTAGGAACAGGTGCTTCAGAGTAGACGCAAGGGGTCAGTGCGCACGTGGAGACACAGGTCTGAGCGCCGAGCGACGCCCTGTAGGCCCAGTGGCACGGCTGCTGCCAGGCTGATGGGCAGTGACCAGTGTCGGCAAGGGTGTGGCCACCGTCCCTTAGCTTCTGCGGGCGGCAGGCGGGTCCCAGGAAGGAGAGACCTGCCGTGGCCACGCGCCCTGCTTCGCTCCAGCCACCGACCTGGTGGAGCCGCAGATGGGGTGGCTTCAGTCACCGCACTTCGTCTCCGGAGGCGTCTCCGGGCGGCAGGTTCTCGCCGTGGCGACGGGAACACCGTTGCGCTCGGTGCTGAGACCCGGTGGTCACCAGGGCATTGACAGAGGGTCGTGTGCCCCCTGCACTGCTCGGTTTATTGGGGGGGTGACTTCGTCGAGGTGCTCTCACCTCGGCTGTTACTCGGTGACACCGTTCTCACAGGAAAAGGCGGATAGATGCTTGATATTTTGCCCGTTTTTGGATTTGGGAGTTTGAATTTATCCCTGACTTGTGTGATTGGTCCCTTGTCCCCTGAGGAGGAGAGCGTTTAATGTTGTTGGTGGTACTCGTGTCTAAACGCACACGACAGCCTCGGTCCCGTTGCTGAGCTCGGGCCCCTCTGCAGATGTTCCACGGCCCTGCCAGGCTGACGGGGAGTCGGGACATTGCTCACTCGCTTGCGTGTCCTGCCCCAGACCTGCCATCAGCCGCGTTTCCCAGGAGCCCTGGTTCCTTGTCGCGGGAGATGGTCTCTCAGGACCCGTGGGCGGGGGGGGGGGGGGCCCTGTGGCCGGGTCGGTCGTCCTGGGTCTCCAGTGAGCAGGGCTGGGGAGTGCGCCCACGTGCGTGAGCGTGCCACCGCGTGTCCCTCGCGCTGAGACAGCCCCTGAGCTCACCCTGCTGCCTCCGGCCCATGATCGGGCTGCAGGGATGTCGGATCCTCTTGTCCGTGGTTATCTCTGTGCCTCGCCTACTTGGGGACACAGGCGGGAATCCAGCCAGAGTCCTGGCTCGTGGGGACGCGGTTGGCAGAAGTGGGACGTGACCACGCATTTGCTGCTTTCCCAGGGCTGCACATGGAGCTGGAAGACCTCGCAAAGCTCAAGAGTGAGTGCTGGCCTCCCCCAACGCCCGTGGCTAGGCGGGCCGCCCCTCATGACCCCCTCCCCACAGTGATCCTGCTGCGCCTGGAGGCGGCCATCGATGCTGTCGAGCTGCCTGGGGACCACAGCGGCGTCACCAAGCCAGGGAGGTAAGGGGCAGGGCGTGCGCAGCGCTCCCTACGGTGGGCCCCCTGCCCCCGGCCCCGCCTGCACGCCTGTGAGGTCTGATTTGGTTTCAGTGGCCCATGAGAGGCTTTGTACTAGGGTGTTGGGGCCTAAGGCCAGTGCGCGTGCAGGCAGGGCCCCTGTCCCCGCCGCCCCCTCTGGGCCGGCCCTTTACGCTGAGACGCCTCTTCCTCCCAGCTGCCCCTTCCGGCCTCGGGAGCCCCGGTGGCTCTGACCAGGGCGCGGGGCTGCGGTCTCAGCAGCCCGGGGCAGCTGGGGTTCTTTCCCAAAGGTCATGGTCTGGGGCTGGTTGTGGCCCTCCTCCGGGTGCAGCTGGCAGCCGTGCTGGGATCCAGGCTCGGGTTCTGGGGGTCTGGGGAATTCTATAATGTGCTGGAGCACCGCTGCCTGCCTCCTCCCCGAGCCCGGCTGCTGTGCTCGGAGCCTCACAGGGCTCCACTTGCTTCCCAGAGGAGCCAGGCTGCTTGGCCCGCCCCACCCACCCCTCCACGGCCCAGACGGCAGGCTTCACTGCCTCCCACAACGCCGTGGGAGCCTGGCCTTCTCCTCAGTGCTCATGTCTCTCTCACCTCTGGGTTCGGCCAACTCTGGAGCCCTTGGCGCTCGTGTCCGACTGCGGGGAATATAGGGCCGCTGGCTGGCGCCCCGCATGAGGCCCATTCTCCCACAGCTACATCTTCGAGCTGTTCGCGGAGGCCCAGATAACGTTTCAGACCAAAGGCTGCATCCTCGACTCCCTGGACCAGATCATTCAGCACCTGGCAGGACGTGAGTCCCCAGCCTGCCCTGCAGCCTGCGGGGTGCTAGGCCTTGACTCAGGGCCAGAGCCTCCTGCATCCCCGAGAGGAGCGTCCCCCCCAGACCTCCCTCTCCGGCGGTGACACTGGGGCATCAGCGCTGTTGGACGGGCGTCTGTTTTGTAAAGCACAGCCCAGCTTTCCGTTTCTTGGTCGGGCCTTTAAAGGAAGAGTGCTGAGGGACCTGGTGGGTCAGTGAACCTTGGTGCTGAGCCCCCACATCCTGTTTGCACCCCGAGGCTGCCCTACGGGCCCACTTCTACTGGGTGGGGTCTCGTTCTCTTGGGTGACCGGCGTTCTGGGCTCCCGGGCCCTGGGGGTGGGCAGGCAGGCCCAGCCGTACTGGAGCACAGGGCCTCTTTTCTCCTCCCGCTGACTCCGGAGATGTTCTGGGGGCAGCGTGGGAGATGCTCCCCAGGGGCACGCCCCACAGCAATGCCGGGTTGAGGCTGAGCTTGCTCGTGGCTCCCGGGGGTGGGGGTCGGAGCCTCCCCTGGTGGGGCGTGGACGGCCAGCGGCTGCTGCTCCCACAGGCACGGGGCTGTTCAGCAACACAGCAGGCTTGCAGAAGCTGTCGGACATCATCCAGGTAGGGACGGGCCTGCGGCGAAGGTGCGGCGTCTCCCTTCCCGAGGGCCGTGGAGGGGGGCCTGGAGCTTCTACTGGCTCCAGACTTGGGGCAAGGCCAAGGTGCTTGGAGCCAGCAGCCCGTGGAGTGCACTTCCTCTTCCCCGGAGGCACCCTGCCCGGCCCGGGGGGTGGGGGCGGAGGCGGGGGCGTGTCCTGAGTGTGAGGTGTGGGCCGGCGTCATCCCAGCACTTCTGCGAGGGGACAGCAGGCGCCCAGCCTGCCACCGCGCTGCAGCCACGGCCCCCGCCGGGCCCTGCGTTTGTGCTCCCCGTTCCCAGTGCCTTTTCTCGGCCCCTGCAGGGGAGCCGGCCCTGTGCTCTGCTGCCCCCTCCTGCCATGCCCTGCTCCAGGCCAGCCCTGCGGCCCCGGCCCTCACCCCGTCCCGGGCAGCGCCCCCTCCTCCCCAGAGGGCCTGTCCATGCCACAGAATTCTCCCCCACAGCCTCACTGAGCCCAAGCACCCGTCACCCTGAGGGTTTGGGGTTTCCTGTGGCAGCTGCCCTAAGAGGGCCTAGCAGATGACTCCGTGTCCCCTCCTGCCCGGTGCTGCCTGCGGGCCTGCTGCTTGCTCTGCTGTGTCTGTTCCAGCTGGATGGAGTGGGACTGGGCGGCGGCTCATCCCTCATCCCACAGCTGGCTCCCGTGGGCAGGGGGGCGCACTGGGCCAGCCCTGGGACCTCAGCGGGGCAGCCTGTGGTGAATACCCGAAGGGCTGCCTGGGGGCCCCCCGCCGGTGGGAGAGCCTTGCACTTCCCCAAATCCAGATCCCCGCGAAGTCGTGTGAGCAGGGGGTCTGCTGCTGACCGAGCCCGGGGACCGCAGGAGGCGGGCCTTGGAGGGACGGGGGGCACCGAGGGGGCATGAGACGGGCTCAGCCACTGGGCTGGCCCCTGATCCCCGGGCACCGCAGGC
The DNA here is from genome assembly GCF_003254725.2 of Canis lupus dingo. Taxonomy (NCBI): domain Eukaryota; kingdom Metazoa; phylum Chordata; class Mammalia; order Carnivora; family Canidae; genus Canis; species Canis lupus. The sequence goes on from NC_064266.1 coordinate 47,342,765, forward strand.
CCAGGCACCAGGCAGCACAGGCGCCCCCTCTTCACTCGTTGATGCGTCTGCTTCGGTGCCGTCTCCTCCTCGGCCCTAACCGCCTGTCACCTGGCTTTGCTGGCTCCGGAGTCGGGCAGTCTGGTGTCTGGCGTCTCTGCCTTCGTGCTCCGTCCACGATTTACCCGCTTGCTGCTTCTCCTCGGCTGGTCGCCTTGGCTAGAGTGTAGTTCTCTGTACTTGGATCAGGGATGATTTTTATCCTTTTACTTGGGGGCTGAACCAGGTCCTTCTCGGGTCCCCACCTGCCGCGGACTTGCCCCTGGGGGGAGCGTGCGGACCAGGAGGGGCCTGCAGGATGGCGGCAGGGGGGACTGCCGGGAGGCCAGGCGGCGTGCGCCCCCACCCTCAGCAGGAGGTCCCCACCCGGGATGCCGACCGCTCAGCGCTGGGCAAGGGGATGGGCATGTGTCCTGGGGGGGCTGCGTCCTGCTCACCATGTTTTCACGTCTGCTCTCCAGATCGTGTTCAGTGCAGACCCTGCCGAGGGCACACCCGGCTCCTTGGGGGGGCCTGGGGCCTGTCAGTCCTACAAGGTGGGGGCTCTGGGTGGGGGCCTCCCGTCCTACGAGGTGGGGGTGTGGGTGGGGGCCTCCCGTCCTACGAGGTGGGGGCTCTCTCCAGGGCGAGGGACTCCTGGGCTGGGTCTGGACACTGTCCATTCTGTCCATCCAGGTTCACATCCACCCTGATGCTGGTCACCACAGGAAGGGTCCTCGGTCGGATGCCTGGAGCAGCACGGCTGCCAGAAAGCCAGGCATGCGGGGGGCCCGGGGGCCGGGGGGCCGGGGGCCGGGGCCTGGAACACAGCCCTGCTCGCCCCCGCACGGCGCCGTGTCCAGTGGTGGGTTTCTGAGCGCGGCCTGCTCGGGGAACCTCACAGCTCACCCCCCACGCGGCCGTTGGAGACAGACCTCCGAGCACCTGCTGGGCGTCCACTGAGCCCGGGTACAGCCCGGCCCCTCACGCCTCCGGGGACCGATCCATGAGGGGTCAGCCCACAGGAAGGCCGGGGCGCGTGCTTGTCGGCGCAGGGGTGCTGCTTTCCCGCCATCCCACCGGGTGGACGCGGGCGGGGCGGGCTCTGGCGAGGCCACTGTCCGGGCCCACCCGGTTCCTCAGGTGCTGGCTCTGTTGCCCCGACCCCCCTGTGGGGTCAGGCCTAGCCCTTCGTCCCTGGGCTCACCTGCTTCCCTGTGTCCTAGAGCTGAGGCTGCTCGTGACACGAGGATGGGTCTGTGCTGGGCCCCCTGTGGCTTTTGGTGTGAAGCTGGCCTGCCCTGGCCGAGGTGTGTGTCCGCGGCGTCCAGCCCCGGCGAGTGTCCTGGCCACCGCACGCAGGGTTGAGCACCCCTTGCAGCCTGGCCTTTAGAGTGGGGTTTGTAGGACGCCCCCGGGGCGCTGGGTCCGAGGTCAGGGGGCCACTCCTCAGCCGGCCCCGTGGCCTGCCCCCGCCTCCTGTGTTCCGGGCCCGGCCCTTCCACAGCTGCTGGCTGCAGGTCACTTGGGACCACACGCTTCCCCAGGAAAAGCAGGGCCGGGAACGGGGCTAGGGCAGGTCACCTGGCCTGTCAGCAGGAAGCAGCTTCCGGGGGAGGCGGGGAGACCCATGCACCCCTCCGTGGTGTTTGTGAGGTCACAGGAAGCAATTTGCGCCAGCGCCCGAGGCCTCACCTCACTGCGGTGCTGTCCCCGGGGGACACGGACACAGCCAGGGCGCCGGGGGCACGGCGTCCCGAGTTCTCACGCCCGCGAGCGTGAGTTCTCAGAAATCGCCGCTGCCGGGGTTGGGCGTTTGTAGGAAGTTGGTTCATGGCTGAGCTTACCGAGAAGCTAGGATGTGCGTGAGCGACGGGAGGGCCGGCCCTGGCCCCAGGCCTCTGCACGGAGGGGGGCAGCTCCCGGCCCCTACGCCCCCGCCTGTCACAGGGCCGATCCCGACCCGTGGGTGGAAAAGGCTTCTTTGGGCCCAGAAACTGGTTTGCTTTTTATGGGAAACACGTCTGACCCGTGACTCCTGTGCTGTGGGAGCGTCCTCAGCAGGAGGCCCCCCCTGCCTCCTTGCTTGTGACGCCGCCTCCGGTCCTGCCTGCCAGGGCGCGTGGGCTCCTGCTGGGTGGTTTGCGAGCGGGGGCCAGGGCCTGTGACGCAGCCGTGGTGCCCCGGGCCACGTGTCCGCCTCGGCCCAAGTCTGGGTTGGGGTCGGCGGTGCTCTCCGCCCCTGGCCCCCCCACTCTGGGTCTCCCTGCGCTCCCAGCACGCCCGAGGGAGGGAGGGAGCAGGGCCCCCCAGACCCCGAGCCTCCCCCTCCTCCCCTAGGGAAGGTGCTGAGCTACTGGTGCTTCAGCCCCGGCCACAGCATGCGGCAGCTGGTGCAGCAGGGCGTCCGCACCGTCATCCTCACCAGTGGCACGCTGGCCCCCGTGTCCTCCTTTGCCCTGGAGATGCAGATGTAAGGGCGGCCCCGGGCGGCTGCGGGTGCGGGGCCCAGGCCAGCCCTGGCTTGAGGGTGCTGGGCTCAGGACCTCACAGGGCCGCCCTGCCCCCAGCCCTTTCCCAGTCTGCCTGGAGAACCCACACGTCATCCACCAGCAGCAGATCTGGGTGGGCATCGTCTCCAGAGGCCCCGACGGAGCCCAGCTGAGCTCTGCTTTTGACAAGCGGTAGGGGCCTGGGGGGCGGGGGGCGGGCTGCGTGCCTCTGCCTCTGCCTCTGCCAGGACCCTGGTGGGGACCCTGGTGAGGACCCTGGTGACGCGGGGCTCTGGCTTTGCGCAGGTTTTCGGAGGCGTGCCTGTCCTCCCTGGGTAAGGCGCTAGGTGAGTGCGCAGGGGGCCCCGGCTCCTCCCAGCGGGCGCCCCATCCCCAGGGCGGGCCCCTGCCCGCAGCCCCCGTGAGGCCCTCTTGCTGACGAAGCCGTGGCCTGCAGGCAACATCGCCCGCGTGGTCCCCCACGGGCTCCTGGTCTTCTTCCCGTCCTACCCCGTCCTGGAGAGGAGCCTGCAGTTCTGGCGGGTGCGTCCTGGGCTGGGGCGCGCAGTAGGGCCGGCGGGGCCACACGCACCGTCTCTGACCGCGGGCCGGGCGCCCCCTTGCCTGTGTCTCGTCACAGACCCACGACTCGGCCGGGAAGCTGGAGGCGCTGAAGCCCGTGTTCGTGGAGCCGCGGAACAAAGGCGGCTTCTCCGAGGTGTGGCTCGGGGCTGGGGCCCGGGGAGGGTGCTGAGCCGTCCCTCGGGGGTGGGCGGGGCCCCGGAGCTTTCTGAGCAGGCCCTGGGTCGGCCTGGGCACCCGCGCCCTGCGGAGGCTCGGCCTGCTGGCTCCCCCAGCCGGACGGCCCCTCACCTCGGGACGAGACCCGGGGTGTCGCTCCCACAGACGGAGGGGCTGAGCGCCGTCTCCCGCCAGGTGGTGGACGCCTACTATGCACGAGTCGCCTGTCCCGGCTCCACTGGGGCCACTTTCCTGGCCGTGTGCCGGGGGAAGGTGAGGCTGCCCCGCGGGGGCCCACGCTCCCATCTTCCCCGGCTGGGCCTTTGTGGGAGGAAGCTCGCAGCTCTGACTTGGGGGCTGCGACGTGGTGGGAGGGGCGGTGCGGCCCCCAGGCCCCGGATCCACGGCCTTCCCCGGCAGCCCTCCCGGAGGCGCTGGGTCTAGGCCCTGGGAGTGGGCGCCGCTCTGGGCTCCTGGGAACGAGAGCTCCCGGGTGGGAGGCAGCCCTCCCCGCCCGCACATGGACACCTGTGCCCGGGAGGGTCTCGGCATGGGCGGACGGGGACAAGGGTGCCCACTGTCCCCAGGCCAGCGAGGGGCTGGACTTCGCAGACATGAATGGCCGAGGTGTGATCATCACGGGCCTCCCGTACCCCCCACGGATGGACCCCCGGGTTGTCCTCAAGATGCAGTTCCTAGACGAGATAAAGAACCACAGGGGCCCAGGGGGCCAGGTGAGGGCCAGAGTGGGCCTGGGGGTCGGGTGGGGGCCAGGGCGCCAGGTGGGGGGCCAGGAGGTCGGGTGAGGGCTGCGGTGGGTGGGGGGCCAGGTGGGGGCACAGGCTTGTGTGTGGAGGGTAGGAAGCGCTGGAGCCCCCCGTGACCGAGCCTCCCGTAGCTCCTCTCCGGGCACGAGTGGTACCGGCAGCAGGCGTCCAGAGCTGTGAACCAGGCCATCGGGCGGGTGATCCGTCATCGCCATGACTACGGGGCCATCTTCCTCTGTGACCACAGGTGTGGCTCCCCTCTGCTCACCGAGACCCTTGTGCTTAGCCTGGCGGGTGCCAGCCGGGTGCTGGTCCTTCGCTCAGCGAGTGGGAGCTGGGGCTGGGGGCTGGGGGGTGTTGGGCCCCGAGCTGACAGCCGGCGCCCTCCAGGTTCGCCCACGTGGACGCCAGGGCCCAGCTGCCCTCCTGGGTGCGCCCCCACGTCAGGGTGTACGACAGCTTCGGCCCTGTCATCCGCGACGTGGCCCAGTTCTTCCGCGTGGCTCAGAACACTGTGAGTCCTTCGAGCCCAGCTGGCTGCGCCCTGTGCCCGCCGCCCTGCGGGGAAGGGTCTGTGCAGGACCCAACCTCCTTGTGACTGTCCAGATGCCTGTGCCCGCCCCCCTGCTTGCTGCCCCAAGTTTGGGTGAGGGAGCCGCTGCTGCCGTGGTGGCCGCGTTGCCTGGGCCCCTCTCCACCAGGAAGGCCAAGAGTCTGGACGTGCACGTCCCCAGCCTGAGGCGGACACCCACGGGTACGTGTGCCCGGGTGACACGGCTGGGCGGGGCTGCGTGCCGCTGGGGGCCTGGCCCGCCCCTTCCCCTCCTGCCTCCCGCGCCCCCGTGGGCTCTGCGGGTGAGGTCTGTGCTCCCGCAGGGTCGCCGGCTGCCAGGGACACCGAGAGCAGCCTGTGTGTGGAGTATGAGCAGGAGCTGGGCCTCGCCCCGCGGAGGCCTGTGGGACTGCTGGCCGCCCTAGAACACAGCGAGCAGCTGGCCGGGGGGCCTGGGGACAAGGCCCCCCCCGGGGAGGAGCAGGTGCGGGGCCCAGACACACACCCCCAGACTCCAGCACGTGGCCTGGGACACATCTGTGCTCCCTCCTGGAAACCTCCGGGCGGCCGCTGTCCCCGTGCACCCCTGGGCGCCCTTCGGGAGCTGCCGCAGGGCCAGAGGCTAGACCTGTGGGAGCCCAAGCTGTGCGGCAGGAGGGCTCCCTGCGCCCCGGGGCCTGCACCCCGCACCCCATACCCTGCACAGCCCTGGGCACATGCCCACCCCTGCCTGTCCCACTCCCTGGGCCCTGGGGAGCCCCGCTGCCACAGCGACCCCCACCCTGGCCATGGATGCAGTATCCCTGAGCCTGCGAGCCACAAGGGAACTCCCCCCGCCTCTGGGCCCAGTGGTGCATCACGGGCTCTGGGGGCGCTGAGGGCCTGGCCGGACCACAGCCTGTCCCCCTCAGGCACTAGACCTCCCCACCTCGTCCGTCCCACGTGAGAAGAGGGCGGCCCAGGAGCAGAGAGCGGGGCGGAGGAAGATCAGGGTGCTGGGTGACCGTCAGGTACGTGAACCGCCCGCACGCACGCCCGGTGGGGGCAGGAGGTACAGGCGTGCGGCCCCCAGTGCGCGGGGTGTGTGGCAGGGCCTCCTCGCTGCCCTCCCAGGGGCACAGCGTGGCCCCACGCCCTGGGCTGTCCGACGCCTGCGCCCCCCCACCCGCGTGGGCCTCGAATGTTTAAAGGAGCGTCGTTTCAGGCTGTCGTGAGCTCCAGGCCCCTCCGACCGGGGCTCGGGCTGCTGCCAAGCGCCCACCGCACAGGGCCCGACGACCTGAAGGGCGTTTCAGCAGCTCAGCGCCCCTGCGGCGTGCGTGCCTGACCCCGGCCCCACGGCGCCTCCCACCTGCGTGCCCCGTGCTTGCAGTCCCGCACGCTTGGGCCCAGCCCTGGGCCTTCCACTTTGTCGTGCTTTAATGGGACCGCGCTTCGCGGACGGCACGACGGTCCAGCCAACTGAAGGCAGGGCCCGGCCGGAGGCTGCTTGGATGTGGGGCCTGCATCGGGCCAGCTTGTCCGGGCCGCGCTGGGCTCCTGGTGCCGCGTGGGACGTGCCAAGCGTGGGGAGGGTCTGCCTTCCCTGAGATGAAAGCGTTTAAGGGCACGGAGGGCCCGAGCCAGGAAAGCCCTGGAAAGCCCCGTGTACCACTTGCCTTCGTCCATCATCCTGGGCTTCTGGGAAGAAACGGGCGGTGCCCAGGGCAGGGCGGCTGGTGCCGTCTGGAGGTGGGCAGGGCGCCAGGGGCCTTGGCATCGGGCTGTGCTGGACGGGGACGCGGGAGGCTGCGGCCGTCCTGTGTGCTTCCCGGGCTTCCTGGCCGGTGGTCCGGGGCGAGGCCTGCGGGCTTGACGTCCCCCTCCACCCAGACGTCCCCCTTCCCCTGGGCTGGCTGTCCTCTGAGCCCGGGCTGCCTCTGCTGTTCCCGAGGGGCATGGCCGTCCCCAGCTGGAGCCACCCCCCGCCCCGGGCCCGCGGTAGCAGCAGCGGCCCCACCTGAACGGCCTGGCCCTGTGCCCGGCAGGAGGGGCCGGCAGCCGAGACGCAGGCGGGCAGGGCCAAGCTGTACATGGTGGCCGTGAAGCAGGCGCTGAGCCAGGCCAGCTTTGACACCTTCACCAGGGCCCTGCAGGACTACAAGGGCTCCGACGACTTCGAGGCGCTGCTGGCCTGCCTCGGCCCTCTCTTTGCCGAGGACCCCAAGAAGCACGGCCTGCTCCAAGGTGCGCTGGCTCGGGGGGTTGCCCGTCCCGGGGGGCACCAGGCTCCGCGCTTGTCCTGGCCCCTGGGGAGGTGGGGTGCTCGGCACGGGGCGCTCCTGCAGGCCAGACGCCCTCCCAACAGGCTTCTACCAGTTTGTGCGGCCACACCACAAGCAGCGGTTCGAGGAGGCCTGCGTGCAGCGGACAGGCCGCAGCTGCGGCTACCAGCCCGAGCACAGTCTTCCGCAGCGGCGGGCGGCGGCCCCGGCCCCCAGGGGTGAGCAGGCCAGCGCTGGGCCCTGGGTGCAGGGGTGCGGGGTCGGCCCTGCAGGGCAGCTGGGTGGAGCTCCGCTGGCGGGGGAGGCGCGTGCCCCCGGGGCCCCTGGGGTGGTCCACGTGCGGGGGTCCTGTCCTGGAGGCCCCTCCCACACCCACCCGGGGTGCGCCCTGCGCCTCCACCCTTGGGAGCCCCTGTCCCCGTGGTTAGCAGACAGCTGGCCCTGAGCACGGACTCTGCGGCCTGGTGTTGCGGGGGCCTGGCTTAGGAGGATGCTCGACCTCCCGGGCGGGGACCCTCCAGCCTGAGTCGCCCGTCTTCTCTGGGCTTGAGGTCCACTGGGGCCTCTCTGAGCCGGTCCCTGCGGGTCCGGGTGCCCCTGCTGTGGTCCCATAGGTCTTGTGGGTCTGTCTGTGTCCCCTGGACCTGCCTCCTCCCCGGGGAGCATGCCAGGCCTCGGGACCAGCTGGGTGGCTCCACATGTGTCCATGTCCTTCCAGGAAGCAGGGAGTGTGACTTAAAGCTGACCCTGTCCCAGGGGGTGGCCAGGCAGCTGGACCCCGGGCAGCACCTGAACCAGGGCGGACCACACCTGCTCTCCGGGCCGGCGCCTGCAGGTAGCAGCCCCTGGAGCTTCAGGCCAGGCCAGGAACAGCCCACGGCGGCTGGCGGGGAGGATCTCGCGGGTGGGGGCTGCTCCAGTTCTGCATCCCAGGGCGAGGGAGGCAGCCCATGTGACAGAGGCCCTGGGATGCCAGGGGGCCCCCCCGCCCCACGTGTCCCCTCCCCTCCAGGAGACCCCAGCAGCCGGCCCGGGGAGGAGCCGAGAGACGCCGCCGCACAGAGGCAAGGCCCGCCTGCCGCCAGCGCCTACTTGGCCGACGTCCGCACGGCCCTGGGGTCCGCGGGCTGCAGCCAGCTCCTGGCCGCCCTCACCGCCTACAAGCGGGACGATGACTTGGAGAAGGTGGTGGCTGTGGTGGCCGCGCTCACCACGTCGAGGCCTGAGGACTTTCCGCTGCTGCAGAGTGTGTGGCGCCGAGGAGGCCGCGGGGCGGGGGCCGCGGCGGGGGGGCGGGGGCAGGCAGGGCTGAGCCCCACCCGCTCCCCACAGGGTTCAGCATGTTCTTGAGACCTCACCACAAGCAGCGTTTCCGGCAGACGTGCGCAGACCTGATGGGCCCGGCTGCCCCAAGCACAGGGGCTGCCCCAAGCACAGGGCCCGGGTCAGGCCCCCAGGAGGGGGCCCCCACCACGCCGCTGGACCTCACCCCTCCAGGTAGGCTGGGGCCCCGCCCGCAGGGTGGACCGCAGAGCAGCCCCGCCCCGCGCTCACTGGCCGCTGTCTCCAGGCGCCCCCCAGCAAGAGAAGCCGGAGACCACCCAGAGCAAGATCTCTGCTTTCTTCCCACCGAGGCCCGTCGGGGACGTGGGGGCTCCCAGGCAGCCCCCCAGCGCCCCGCGCAGGCACGCACAGCCCGAGTGGGGTAGGTGTTGGGGGTGCAGGGCGTGCTGGCGGTGGGGGGACCAGCCGCCACGGTGCCCATTCACAGACGCCCCTTGCAGCAGGCTTGGCGTGCCAGGGCTGCGGGCTGGAGGACACGGTCCCTTTCCAGTGCCCTGCCTGCGACTTCCACCGCTGCTGGGCCTGCTGGCGCCGGCTCCTCCAGGTTGGCAGCGGGGGCCCTGCGGCACCCGGTGGGCTGGGGGGTGGCCGGCGGCGCTGGGCAGCACTGTCCTGTGTCCACAGGCCTCTAGGACCTGCCCGGCCTGCCACGCCCCCGCCAGGAAGCAGAGCATCGCGCAGGTGTTCTGGCCAGAGCCCCGGTGAGCACGCAGACCCCGGGGCAGGTGGACGATTCCAGGACACACAGCCCGGACATGCGCTCTTCACGGGGTGTGGGCCTGCCCGGAAGGCCCCAAGCCGCCTCGGGGTCGGGGTGGCTGTCCGCGGAGAGGTGCAGGTTGGGAAGCCCCCTTGGCTGCTGACTGTGGGTGGAGCCCCGAGACCAGGACTGGAAGGTGGGGCACCCCGGTGCCCTGCCCTCTGGACCCCGTGGGGGCCCTGGACCTGCTTTTAATCAGGTGACCGGCCGCGTAATAAAGTTGCTGACACTGTCGCGGCTTGCGGAGGGCTGTGAGGTGCTGGGAGGGGGGCCCTCCTGCCAGGTGCACACACGTCCTGCGCAGCTCAGCCTGCGTCCTCAGGGTCGGCCAGGGAGGGACAGGGACAGCCCCGTGTTCACCCGTCCACCCCGGCTGCCCAGGCTGGTGGTGGGCGTGCTCACCCCTGGGGCCCTGGTCTCCACCCCCAGGCAGCCTGGCGCCAGGCGGGGGCAAGGGGCTTCCTGGTGGGGGAGGGGCCGTGGTGACGCTGCCGACAACCCGCCAGCAGGGCCTGGACATCGCGAGCCCTCCCCCGGGGGTGTGGCCTGGCCACCCCATAAAGGCCACCAGCAAAGCGCTTGTGGGAGCAGGCGGCCCGGGGAGGGGCTGCCGGGGCGGCTGGGGCCGGTGCGTGTCCTAGTGTCCCCGCCGCCAGTCACGGCCATGTGTGCACGGGAGAGGCGGGCCCCGCCGCCCCTGACCCCGCCGTGGACGCTGTCCGCCCTGCTGCTGGCTCTGGCGGTGCCCTGGGCGGCGGGCACGGGCGCGCTCACCTACCCGTGGCGGGACGTGGAGACGCGGGAGTGGCTGGTGTGCAGCCAGTGTCCCCCCGGCACCTTCGTGCAGCAGCCGTGCCGTCGGGACAGCCCCACGACCTGCGGCGCGTGCCCCCCGCGCCACTACACGCAGTTCTGGAACTACCTGGAGCGCTGCCGCTACTGCAACGTCATCTGCGGGGAGCGCGAGGAGGAGGCGCGGCCCTGCGAGCCCACCCACAACCGCGCCTGCCGCTGCCGGCCCGGCTTCTTCGCGCACGCCGGCTTCTGCCTGGAGCACGAGCCCTGCCCGCCCGGCAGCGGCGTCACCGTCCCCGGTGGGTGGGTGGGCGGGCCGGGCCCTGGGGGGCGGCAGCGGCTGCAGCGAGGGCGCGGTCCCCCTGACCCCGGCCCACATCTCGCCCCAGGCACCCCGAGCCAGAACACGCAGTGCCAGCCGTGCGGCCCCGGCACCTTCTCGGCCCGCAGCTCCAGCTCGGAGCGCTGCCAGCCGCACCGCAACTGCTCGGCCCTGGGCCTCGCCCTCAACGTGCCCGGCTCCCCTTCCCACGACGCCCTGTGTACCAGCTGCGTGGGCTTCCCGCTCAGCACCGCAGAGCCCGGGGCGCCAGGTGAGCAGCCGGGGGGAGGGGGATAGGCTGGTGAACGCCCCACGCCCCATCAGGGAGCCCACTGCTCCCCAGAGGCCACGCACTGGCCAAGTGGGCCCCAGCCCTGCCCCCTGGGGCCCCTCCTACTGGGTCCTGACCTCCCGCAGGGGCCGAGGAGTGCGAGCGCGCCCTCATCGACTTCGTGGCGTTCCAGGACTTGTCCTTCAAGAGGTTCCTGCGGCTGTGGCACGCGCTGGCGGGCCCTGAGGCCCCAGGGCCGGTGCCACCGAGGGAGGGCCGCGTGGAGCTGCAGCTGAAGCTGCGGCAGCAGCTCCTGGAGCTCCGCGAGGCCCGGGCCGGGGTGCTGGCGGGGCGGCTGCTGCGGGCGCTGCGGGAGGCCAGGCTGCCGGGGCTGGAGCGCAGCGTCCGCGCACGCTTCTGGGCGCACTGAGCACCCCGCCCCACGCGGGCCTCACCCCGGCACCGAAGGAACCTTGGCTGACCCACCGGGCTCCTGTTGCGCTAACAAAGTTTATTTTTATAAAGCTGTTTTGCGAAAGGGGTCGTGTGAAACCGTGTCTGCGGGGGGCGCGGCGGGCACGTCGGGTGGGCGGGCTCGGGGGGGCGCGGCGGGCACGTCGGGTGGGCGGGCTCAAGCTCCCTACACCCGCCCCACGCGGACAGACCCTCCACGGGAGGGGCAGCTGGAGAGGCCCAGTGGGCAGCAGGTGTGTCCCTTCCAGCTGTGGCCAGGACGGTGGAGGGCGGTGGCGCCAAGCGCAGGGGCTCTTGGGGGAGTGGGCAGGCTGGACGGCGCCAGCGCCCGCCGGGGATTTCCCAGGAGGGGCGCGGCCAAGCACCTCCCCCGGTGCTTCCTGGGCACTTTCTGGGAAACATGGCTTTTCCCCTCAAGACGGTCTCAGAAGAGGGCTGGACAGTTCCAGAGCAGCTGGGGGACTCCCAGCACCGATCCCAGGAGGAGCCCTGGGAGGGGGGGAACCACCCTGTGGCCCATGACTCCCCCTGAGTCACCTCACCTGCAGCTGCCTCCCCAGCCCCAGTCCTGACTCCTCTTTCCCAGTAACTCTCCCATGTTCCCTTGGGGGGTCGGGGGGGGGGGGGCTGCCAGGCTAGCGGGTCGGACCTCAGCCCCAAACCTGGGTCGCTGGCTCTGGCTCAGCCACGCCCACAGAAGCGGGAAGGCGGTGCCCAGGTAGGCCCCAGCTCCAGCCCAGGGGCCCCTGTGCTGCGGTCACCATGCCGACGGCCGGGACCCACAAGCCAGGGTGGGGTTAGGAGGGCGATGGAGCGTAGCCCAGACCGCTGTGGCTCTGGACACACTCCAGCCAGTGCTGGCCCATTGGACTCATGACTGCAGCCAGGACCCCAGGCCACTGCAGGTCCCGGGGGGGGCGGTGTCTGGAACTGCCCAGGTTCCAAGGGGGGGATGCGTCCCGGGAACCAGCCTCACCTGGGGGCCTGTTAGCAGGCACAGGCCCAGGCGTGGGTCTCGAGACAGCTTGTTCCCAGACAGGACAGGGACGCCCCCCCATCCCCCCACTGGGAACAAAGGCCAAGCAGCCACCTGGCCCCACAGGAACGCAGCCTGCCCCTGCCTCACACTGGTCCCAGGTCAGCAGCAGACACAAAGGGGACACTCCTCCTTCCCCTCCTGCTGGGGAGCAAAAGGTGACATCAGGCCAGGGTGGGGAGGACACAGCCTCCCAGGCCGACTCCTGGGGCCTCAGAACCCCCAGGGGCCTACAGCCGCGACGGCAGTCCCCCTGCCTGAGGACACCGCCTCCTCCAGGCCCAGCAGGGACGGAGATGGGACAGTCAGGAGCCCAGCAGCCTCCCCTGCTGCCCGGAGGACCCCTGCCCCGGGGAAGCTCGGCAGGGGTCGTGTCGGGGCCCCGACTCCCCTCGGCAGAAGCCCCGATACCTACACTTTTATGGACACAGAAAAATTTGTCTTAAAGAAAAAACAAAGCAAATGAAAAAAACCCAGAGCAAAGCAAGCCCGCGCCCCAGGACCGAGGCACGGAGCCGGCAGGAGCGCTCCTCTGGCGCTCAGGACGAGCTGTGGGCACCCGCGGCACCAGCCACGCCTACGTGATGTCCCTCTGCCGCGGCGGCCGGTGCACGTTCCGCACGACGCACTTGACCATCCACTCGATGCCCTCGCGCACCCCTTTGCTGTGGAGACAGCGGGCGTGAGGTGGGGCAGGCTGGGCCCCCGCCCGGGGAGGAGGGCCCCACTCACCCCGTGAGGGCCGAGCAGGCCTGGGTCAGGCAGTCTCGCCTGCCAATCTTGGAGGTGCAGTCGCTGAAGGCCGTCTTGATGTCGGGGATCGACAGGCAGGTCTGGGGGGGAAGCCTTGAGGGCAGGACGCCGTCCTGCTGGCAGGGGCTGGGCTCCGGAGGGGAGGAGCGGGCGTGCGGGCCGCAGGACGCCAGGGGCAGACGCAGCCGGGCCAGCGGGGGCACTCCCCGGGGCAGCAGGGCAAGGCCAGAGCAGACCCCCACCCCAGGACCCCCCTGCGCACAGGGTCTCCCCGCCACGCCTCCAGCCGCCCCTGCCCTCCTGTGCGGAGAAGGCGCCCGCACCTGGGGAAGGTCATGTACACCCGGGACAAACGTGGCTACGGGGGTGTCTGGGGCAGGCCCCCTGTTGCCCTGGTGGCGGGGGACCGCCCCGCGGGGAGGCTCACCTCCACGTCCTGCTTGTTGGCCAGCACGAGGATGGGGACACCATCCAGCGCCTCACTCGTCACCATCTTCTCTGGAGCGGGTACAGACGTGGGCAGTGAGGGCTTCTGCGCAGGTGCGATCACGTGCGCGGCCGCGGCGGCCACAGTCCCATCTGCCTGGTGCGGCCCCACCTCCAGCCAAGGGCAGCCCCAGGGGCACAGGCAGGTGCACTGGACCTGACAAGTCCCCAGCCCCCTCCCAGCCCTAACCCCCGTACCCACCGAATGCCCGCTTGGACTCCGACAGCCTCTCCTCATCCGTGGAATCAATGACGTAGATGACACCATGGCACTCCGCATAGTACTGGGGAGGGCAGAAAGCGGGGTGCTGGGCCACAGGCACCTGGCCACCCCAAGGCCAGCCCCCAACTGGAAGACCCTCCTGGGGCGCCTTTAGGGAGTGGGAAGGTGGGGCAAAAGGACGATGCAGCCCTCGATTCCTTTAGAGAGGGCTTGCTGACCTTGGGCAGGGGGTGGCCACCACCCTCTGTCCACTTCCTGGGTGCTACACCCCCAAATCTCACTTTAGCACCTGTTCCTGGGAACTGCCCATGACTGCTGGCCTGACGGCAGCTGGAGGAGCCCGAGCTAAGCGGGTCCCCGTGCAGTTAGGGCAGTGGAGGGAGGGGCACCAGCCAGGTCATGTGCCCGCACGGATGGCAGGCCTGATGGCCGTACTACTGACGAGCCGCAGAAAGGCCACCAAGTGGACAGGTGGGGCTGAGGACAGAGCGGTCAGCCCCGGGCACACATACGGCAGTAGCGTCAGGGCCCAGGGCCCGGGAAGAGTTCTGTTGCAGACAATGACGGAAAGACAGATGCGTGAAGTAGGGCACGCGAGGAGTGGGCCCTTGGAATGTGGGGCACGAGGGGCACAGCCACAGACTGGGGGAGCCCCCTTCCTACCCCAATCAGAAGAGAGACCGGAAGTCTCCGCATCCGGCAAGCAGCAGCATCTTTGCCGCTTTGCCACACCTGCCACAAGAGCCCAGAAACCTGGGACATCTACACACAACACGACACCGGTGGGATGCGTGAGTGGCCAATGAGCCGAGACCCTGACAACCGGGAAACCCTCAGGGTGTAGCCAGGGCTCGTGGAGGGGCGGGCCCAACGCAGGCAGCCCCCTGGGCTCCGCAGGCCGCGAGTCAGTCACGTGCGCACAAGCACTCCTGCAGCCCACGCCCTGGGTGCGCAGAGGGCCGCAGGGGCTCTAAGCAGCACGACGTCTCGCTGCTGACAACTGGGAGCCGGCCGGCCCAACAGCAGGTGTCTGCGGCAGGAAGGGGCACCGCGGGGGGCGGGCAGCAAGCCCAGGGAGAGGCTCACCCCACAGCCCCCGCAATGTGTGGCCTGGCCCTGGCAGGTGATGGCCCAGAAGGGGGTGACAGATGGGAGCTGGACATCTGGGGCTGAGCATGACCAGGGCCGGGGACATGGCAGGCTGCCTCGACCCCATGGCACCGCTGATTCCCCACGGCCACACGATGGTCTTGCTGGTGTGGCCTGGAAGGGCAGAGGCCAGAAGTGCCCCCAGGGCAGGCGCAGGGAGTCCACGTCTCATCTGCTGGGAAGTTGTGGCCTAGGCTGGTACGTGGACAGACCACAGGCAGCAGCACTCAGCCTGGATGAAGGCAGGGGCCGTGGGGAAGGGCTACTGGTCACCTGCCAGGAACAAAAGGACAGCAAGCCCAACCACGTCCCAGCGCCAGACAGAGGACGCGGGGGCCAGGCTGCAGGGCGCGGCACGTGGAGCTCTACTCCCTCCGTCCTGGGGACCCACAGGGCCTCTGCTGCCCTCCTCACAGCTCTGGCCAGGGGGTGGCTGGTGTGGTCACCACCCGGGCAGCCCTTTACCAAAGGCTCAGCAAGAGACCTGCTGAGTCACAGCCCCCGACGGCCTGCTCGGCACGTGCACCAGGTGGGTTCAGAGGCCAGCAGAGACCCCGGCCCAGCAGGGATACCTGCCCCCTCGGCGGGAGCTCATGAGGGACCCAGAGGTCAACTGCAGAAGCGGGGCTGAGGGACCTAGGCTCCGACCCTCGTGACGACCCACACCGCTGACAGGAGTGGTGGCTGGGGGGGGAGGGGACGCTGCCAGCTTCGAAGCCCCCCCAGCTCTGCCTGAGAGCCAGCCCTGGAGAAGCCGTGCCCCACTCAGACGTGCGATGGGCTGCCGCGACCGGTGCAGAACCCCATGGCAGGCAGTGCACCGGGGGGATGAACCCGTTGGTCCTGCAGCACCTATTTTAAGCCAAATGCACCCTCCCCGAATCACAGCCGCCCCAGGCAGCCCACGGTGGTGACCCAGCCGGCAGCTGAGTCCTGGTCAGCTCGGCCTAGTGTGGGGCCGGTCTGAGGAACGAGCGCCCCCGTGGCCCCCTGCCCGCCGGGACCTGGGCTGACCCTTCTCACCGCCCAGCCCCACATCCCCCCAGGTCCCCGCCCGGTGCTAGTCGTCTAACACATCCTGCCCCGACCTCCGCCTCACAGTCTGCTCCTCAGACCCTGGCCTGTGATGGGACGTGAGGACCCGTTTCACACCCCCGGGGGTCTTGGTTTAGAAGAGCAGGCCCTGGCCTCCTGCGCCTCGGTCCAACTTAACTGGCCGGAGAATCTGCTAGTGACCTTCTGGCTACAGGACAGAAGCTGGCCTCGTCAATACAAGTCAGGACAAAAAAAACACTTTAGAGGACGACCAAGGTCCCTGCTGCCGCAGTCAGACCAGAAACCCCGACCTGGACACCCGGTTCTAAACACGGGGACGACTGGTAAGGGTCAGGGCGCACGCCTGCGCTCCCAGAAGCGGGGCTGCACCGGAGCCACACCGATCCTCCCGAGGGGCAGCGGAGGGCAGGGCTAGGTGTGTTCTGCTTGCACGCGCCCAACGCAAGGCAGCCAGTGCTGGGGGCATGTGGGAGGAAGAACAGTGCACGGGTGTCCCGGGCACGCCCCGGACGTCAGGGAGGCAGCTGCTCTAGGCCTCCAGGGGCACCGTCGCCAGGCGGGGAGGAGGATGCCGCAGAGCACAGGTCCTGAGGGAGAACCCGGGAGGAGGCCCCGGCGCTGAAGCCCAGCACCCACAGGCCTCCTGCCTGCCCGCACCTGCTTCCTGGACACCTCTCGTCTCGGCCTGTACTCATCGGAAGCAAATCTCTGAGTTAAAAGGGAACTGGCAGGTCCTCGCTCTCGAGGGTGGGGGCAACGGGGGAGCTGGGACAGGGCTGGGGGGAGCCTCAGGGACACAGTGGGGGACGGAGCTGAGGGGAGGCTGGGCCGGGGGTGTCCCTGGAGGAAGCGGTGCGAGGGGCGGCCTGGGCACGGCCGGCTTACCTTGTCCCACAGCGACTGCAGCTCTTCCTGGCCCCCCAGGTCCCAAAACATGAGGCGAGCCTTTCCCACGTCCACAGTGCCGACTGCGGGGAGAGGACAGAGGACAGCGCAGGCTGGGGACCCGCTGCCCCGCGCCGCCTCCCGGCCAGGCCATGGACGGACGGCTCTGGGCTCCCCGACGCGGCCCGGGCGGCCCCCCAAGCCCTCCGCCCCGGGGGGGCCTTACTGTTGAGGCCCACGGTGGTCGTGATCTTGGAGAGGCTCATTCCCTTGTAGTTCTTGTTAAAGCGGGTTTTCGACTGTTCCAGGAACGTCTGCGAAGAGACGCGCGCGGGAGGTGAGGGCGGCTTCCCCGGTGTCCGGTGTCCGTCCCGGGCGGCTGGGGGTGGCTCGGGGCGGGCGGGGGGCGCGTGGGGGCGGGCGGGGCCGCCCGGAGGGGGAGGGCCGGGGGCGGGCACCCACCGTCTTGCCCGCATTGTCCAGCCCCAGGATCAGGACGCAGTACTCGTCCTTCTGGAACATGTACTTGTAGAGGCCGGACAGCAGCGTGTACATCCTGCCTGCGCAGCGGAGGCGGCGGTCGCGGCGGGCTGGGAGCCGGGGCGCTCCCCTCCCCCTCCCCGCCCCCGCCCCCCGCGCCGCCCGCCCCCGAAGGCCCGCCGTGACGTCAGGCTCCCCGGGCTGACGACGCCCCCGCCCCAGCAGGTGCCCGGCGGCCGCGCAGCGGGAGCCCCTGGCGGCGTCCGACCCCCCCCCGGAAGCCGGGCTGCGAGGCGGCGGCCGGCGGGCGTCGCGGCCCGACGGCGGGTGCGGCCCCCGAGGCCCCGCCCCGCCCCCCGCCCCCCGCCCCGGGGCGACCGGCCCGCGCTACCTGGCGCCCGTCGGGGCCGCGGAGCCGCCCGCGCCTGACCTCGCCGACCCGCGCCGACCCCGCGCTGACCTCGCGCGGCGCCCGACGGGACGCAGGCCGCGGGGGGGCGGGGCCGTCCCGACGCTCCCCGCGCGCCGCGTCCCGGCGTCCCCCGCGCGAGGCACTTCCGGCGGCGGCGGCGCCCGGGAGGAAGTGCCGGTGGGCTGCGAGGGCGGAGGCGGGGGCGCCGGCCGCTCTAGCCGGTGAGGCCGGCGGGGCTCTATGGCGGCGGCCCGGAGCCCGCGCGGAGGCGGGGCCCGGCCCGGGCGAGGGGGCGCGGTCTGGGGCGACGGGGCCGGGGCCCGAGGCGACGGGGCGGGCGGAGCGGGCCGGGCCGCGGCGGGGGCGGGGCGGGGCGGGGGGCGGCGCGGCGCTCAGCGGCTCCCCGTCGTTGCAGCCGCGCCGCCCGCCGGGCCGCAGGATGGACGAGGAGAGCCTGCAGGCCGCGCTGCACACCTATGACGCGCAGCTGCAGCAGGTGGAGCTGGCGCTGGGCGCCGGCCTGGAGCCCTCGGAGCTGGCCGACCTGCGGCAGCTGCGCGGCGACCTCCAGGAGCTCATCGAGCTCACCGAGGCCAGCCTGGTGTCCGTCCGGAAGAGCAAGCTGCTGGCCGCGCTGGACGGGGAGCGCGCGGCCCCGGGCGACGCCGACAGCCGGGGCTCCCAGCAGGCGGGGCCCGCGGCGCCCGCAGCGCCCGCAGCCCCCGGGGCCGCGCCGGACACGGCTCCCGAGCGCG
Source organism: Canis lupus dingo (assembly GCF_003254725.2). Taxonomy (NCBI): domain Eukaryota; kingdom Metazoa; phylum Chordata; class Mammalia; order Carnivora; family Canidae; genus Canis; species Canis lupus. The sequence continues at coordinate 47,360,801 of NC_064266.1, forward strand.
AGCGCCAGCCCGAGCCGGCACCCAGCGGGCCCGGGCAGGGGGAGCAGGAGCGGGCCGGCGACGAGGACGGCGACGAGGAGGAGGCGCTGAGCGGCCGCAAGGTGAACGCGCCGTACTATAGCTCCTGGGGCACGCTGGAGTACCACAACGCCATGATCGTGGGCACCGAGGCGGCGCGCGACGGCTCTGCGGGCGTGCGGGTGCTCTACCTCTACCCCACGCACAAGTCCCTGAAGCCCTGCCCCTTCTTCCTGGAGGGCAAGTGCCGCTTCCAGGACAGCTGCAGGTGAGTCCGGGGCAGGGGCGCAGGTAGGCCGCGCCGTCCTGGGAGGCACGGTGCCCCACCCTTCGCTGCTCTGGTTCTTTCGGGGGAAGCTTGCAAAATGCAGTGTCGCAGCCCCGCAGGGCCCGGCGTGGGGCCGCCCGCTGCCCCCTTCGCCGCTGATCAGCCCTTCCTTGCCAGGCTCGTGTTTGCTCTCTCCTTTGTCTTCCTCTTGTTTGCCTGCACCGTGTAAAGGAAACCGTAGAAGTCACTGGTTTCTTTTTTTTTTTTTTCTTTCATCAATCGATGCTCAGGGTCGCATCCCTGACAAATCCGTAAGTTGGATCTTGTTCATGATGAGATTCACACGACTGTGGCAACGGTGTCACTCTTTCCTTAAAATGCCCGACTCGGCTTTTGCTCCTTATCGCTTCTATCTGTGGAAGGAATGTTTACCAAGTCTTGCAGATGATTTTCTTTTTGAGTCAATAACCCAGGGAAACTCTCTCTAGTCCTTTGGTCTTTGTCTTTGCTTACAGACCGTTGCTGGGTCCAGAGCGTCCTTTAACACGATTTTCCACAATCCTTTCTTTCCTTGTAAGTCTGATTACAGTGTGGCACCCGTACGGGAAGGTGCGTAAATCATGAAACGTACTGGAGTTTTCACAAAGCAGACCCATCCGTGTGCTGCTGAACAAACAGGTCAGAGAACAGAGCAGCAAGCCCTCTCGTCCTCTCTGCCGTTACCCTCTGGGTGCCTCCACGGGCCCGGGTGATGCCCCTTGTGACGATGAGAGCTGACGTGTCCGTGTGCTGTTCGTCTAGGCCAGGCTCCGGGCCAGGAGTTTCACGTGTGTTGACCCCTCCGTGCAGCAAGCCCCAGGGGTGGGCCCCACCACGGCTAAGGTTGCCTGGCACAGACGGCGGCACGAGCGAGCCTGCAGCGGGCACAGGCTAGCTTTGCCTCGGCCCCCAACTGCTGTGCCTTGCTCTGTTGTGTTAGCTATAGGCCCGACTGGCACAGCCTACGACAGCCACTTGCCACTGCCAGACAGATCAACGCTTTTCTTGCATTGCTTTGCATTTTTATTTTATTTATTTTTTAAAGATTTATTTGTGAGAGAGAGAGGGAGGGAGTATGCACCCTCCGTGTAGGGAGAGCCAGAAGGAGAGAGGGAGAGAATGTCAAGCAAACTCCCTGCTCAGCTCGGAGCCGACCCTGAGATCAGGACCTGAGCAGGACCTGAGCAGACGCTCTTAGCTCAGTAACCCACTGAGCTACCCAGGCGCCCCTGCTTTGTATTTTTAAAAATAAAAACAAAGTAGCTGACGCCCTTGAGTCCCGCTGTGTCACAGCCCCTTCTCCTCCCAGGCTGTGATCACAACTCCCTTGTGTTTACCTCTAGCAGATGTTAGCTCTCCGCAGACAGGAGCCTATATGAGAAGAGTAACTTTTTGTGCTACTTTTGAAACAAATGGTGTCACACAGGATGGTTTATTTTGCAACTTGCTTTTTTCACTAAGCAGGGATGTGAGAGGGCATCTGTGCTGGTATCTCCAGAGCTGTTTAATTGGTTTTAACTGCTATGTTCTTTTCTCTCACAAATGTGCCACATTTTATTATGTTCCTTTCTGATGTTTTCCAGTTTTTGTCTGTTACAAACAGCTTGCTGTGAACATCTTAGTAGTGTCTTCTTCTGTACCTGCCTGAGAATTTCCCTAGTATGGGACCGGTGTGTCGAGAGTGTGCAGAGTTCCCGCTTCCGTATGAAGGCCGGTGCCTCGTCCCTCATCCTCTCTATCACTGCCGATTCCTGCCTGCTGAGCGCTGGGAAAATGGGATCATGGTTGAATTTGTGTTTCCTTGGTTCCTAGTGAGATACAGTATTTTTTCGTTCATTTTTTATAGCTTAAGGTCTGTATTTCAATTTCTTTATCTGTAAAACAAACGAGAGTTGTCTTTCATAGTTGTTGGGACAATGGAATGCGTTACCACGTGCAGAGAATTTAGAGTAGTACCTCACAGGTTGTAAGCTCACAGTCAATGTGAACTTTTACGTTGTTGTAAAGTAAAATCAGGCGTGGGAAGTAAGTACACAGTGTGGGGATTCCTGTAACCCCGAGCAGTCACCACTCAGCTCACAACTGCAAATCTGCCAACCACCCCCAAGCCCCTCCGTGCACCTCAAACCAAATGCAGCCTGCTCCCTCCTCCAAAACGACCGCTATTCTGGACTTTTATTATGGTCACACTCAAGTGTGGTGGTGGTGCAAACACTGCAGTGCCATCTTGCTCACTCAGCTGCTGTCTCTGGCTGTCCACACCCTCTTCCCAGCCTTTCCTGGCCTCACAGCTTTTTGGAGGACTGGGCCCCGGGCCCCATCATCGAACACCCCTGGTGCGGTCCAACACAGTCCTCTGCAAGCTGGCAGCTGGATTGAGGGAGCTGACCACATGCAGGTCCACGCTCTTTGACAAGACTCTAGGTGCTGTTCCTTCATCGGGACGTACTTGGTGTCTAGCTTTTCTGTTGTGATGTTAGCAGCCTTGGACGCCATTGGTGATCGGTACCTGATGGCAGATTCAGCAGGGACTGCAAAGTAGAGGTCTTTCTCTCTGTTCATTTCCATTTGTTAGCCGTAAAGAGATGCTCTCCCGCACCTCTGACTTGGCTCCCAGTGGTACATAGAGAAAATACAGGATAAATGCTGGGCTTTCCTGTTCTGTTTACTTCATTTCTAAGCTAATAAATGGTTATCTTTCATCCTGAGAAAGTAGTGAATTAGCTTTAAAAAAATATTTCTAGGGGCACCTGGGCTCAGTGGTTGAGCATCTGCCTTGGGCTCAGGGCGTGACCCTGGGGTCCTGGGATCGAGTCCCGCATCGGGCTCCCTGCGAGGAGCCTGCTTCTCCCTCTGCCTGTGTCTCTGCCTCTCTCTCTGTGTCTCTCATGAGTAATTAGATAAAATCTTAGGGAAAAAAAATGTATCTAATATTTTTACGGACTCAGGATTTCCATATATTTGACAAATTTCAATCTAATGAGATTCTAATTTTTTTTTTATTGGAGTTCAATTTGTCAACATATAGCAGAACACCCAGTGCTCATCCCGCCAAATGCCCCCCTCAGTGCCTGTCACCCAGTCACCCCAACCCCCTGCCCACCTCCCTTGTTTGTTTCCCAGAGTTCGGTGTCTCTCATGTTTTAAGATTCTGATTTTCTATACAGGTATCACCCACTTTTCAAAAGTTCGTGTTTTAACACTTTCATGAAAGGCCTGCATTAGAAACTTGTCGGCCTTTTGCTGTTTTTGGACCCCAAAATGAGTCTCATGGGTAGCATAGAATTTGATCATTCTTTTCATCCATCCTTCCAGTTCTGTCTTTTAATTGGAGTTTGCATACTTTGCTTGCAACTAAAATAGTTATTGATAAGGACACACCCCAGTTGTCTTATTATTTTCTCTTTTTTTTAAGGTTTCATTTTTTTTTAAAGATTTTATTTATTTATTCATGATCTACACACAGAGAGAGAGGCAGAGACACAGGCAGAGGGAGAAGCAGGCTCCATGCAGGGAGCCTGATGTGGGACTCGATCCCGGGTCTCCAGGATCATGCCCTGGGCTGCAGGCGGTGCCAAACCGCTGCACCACCAGGGCTGCCCTAAGGTTTCATTTTTAACAAATCTCTACACCCAGTGTAGGGCTTGAACTCACCACCCCGAGATCAAGAGTCCCATGCTCCACCCGACTGAGCCAGCCGGGTGTCCCTTTGTTTTCTATAGGCCTTTAGGTTATTTGTTTCTCATTCCCTTCATTATCACTTTCTTTGGTGTTTGTTTTTTTCTACTCTATCATTTTGATTCTCTTTGATTTTTTTGGGTACACTTTTTTTAAAAGAGTTTATTTATTTGAGAGAGAGCGAGCGAACAGTGGGGAGGGGCAGAGAGAGAGGGAGAAGCCGACTCCGTTGAGCAGGGAGCCCAACATGGGGCTTGATCCCAGGACTCCAGGATCATGACCTGAGCTGAAGGCAGATGCTCAACCACTGGGCCCCCCAGGCACCCCCCATGTTATTTTCTTAATGACACTCCCTGGATTATGATTAACATAGCAATCTAGTGTGAATAATGCCAGTTTAGCTTTAATAGTGTAGGGAAACTACCTACAGTCCATCCCCCCATACTTGTGTGCCTGGAATAGAGATTCAGGAGTGTTACTTCATGCATTTGTCTTTCTTTCTTTTAAAGATTTTTATTTATGTATTCATGAGAGACACACACACAGAGAGAGAGAGAGACACACACAGGCAGAGGGAGAAGCAGGCTCCATGCAGGGAGCCCCATGTGGGACTCCATCCCCGGTCTCCAGGATCAGGCCGTGGACTGAAGGTGGCGCTAAACCGCTGTGCCACCCGGGCTGCCCTGCATTTGTCTTAAATCATATAGAGGAAAAACAGATGAGTTGCAAACCAAAAAAAAAAAAAAAAGAAAAGAAAAAGAAAAAGAAAGGTAGTAGCAGTTTTATATTTACTTGTGTAGTTGCCTTTATCAGTGTCAGTATGACTTAGGGTCTAATGTCCTTTGGCCCTTTCGCATTGCTTGTAGGGCAGGTCTACTAGAAATGAACTCCCTTCGCTTTTATTTATATGAGAATGTCTTCATTTGTCATTCGAAGGATAGTTTTGCCAGATACAGAATTCTCAGTTGGCAGGGTTTTGTTTTCTCTTTAAGCCTTTAAATATGTCATCCGCCTGCCTCCTGGCCTCCATAGCTTCCAGCGAGAAACTGGCGGGTAACCTTACTGAGGATCCTTGTACATGATTCAGAATTTTCTCTTTGCCTTTTTTTTTTTTTTAATTTTTATTTATTTATGATAGTCACACAGAGAGAGAGAGGGGGGCAGAGACACAGGCAGAGGGAGAAGCAGGCTCCATGCACCGGGAGCCCGACGTGGGATTCGATCCCGGGTCTCCAGGATCGTGCCCTGGGCCAAAGGCAGGCGCTAAACCGCTGCGCCACCCAGGGATCCCTCTCTTTGTCTTTGATTAAGGAAGTGTCCCCGTAACGAGCCTTCAGTGGTGTGGTGGTAAGAAGTGAGAGAGGGAGGCACTCTAGTCCTCCGACGGAGTCCCCCAGGCGCCCCTCTGGTGCTTCCTTTCCCCTCCCTCTGCCAGGGCATGAGCAGATCTTTCTCCAGTACTCACTGTGGAAAGCTGGTAGAGCTGGAGTACAACTCACAAAAGCGTGAGAGCCCAAGGGTGCTTGGAGCCACTGCCTTCGGCTCAGATCATGGCCCCGGGGTCCTGGGATCGAGTCCCTTGTGGGGCTTCCAGCTCGCGGGGAGCCTGCTTCTCCCTCTGCCGCTCTCCCCGCCCCCACCTGTGCTCTCACTCTCTCTCAAATAAATAAATGAAACTTAAAAAAAAAAGTGTGGGAGCCCCAGGGGTTTGAACTCTCAGACTTGTCCACGCGGAGCCTTTCTAGCACAGGCTCCTACGGTGGTTCCTGCCAGGCGGTGGGGGGGTTACCGTGGTGGTAGGTTGTGATTCTCGGTATCTGCCTATTGGTGTCTCCAAATTTGGCATAGCAGTTTGCCCTGTGACCTTTCTTCTCTCACGGATCTAAGAAGAGTTAGTGATTTTTTCATTTTGTTCCGTTTTTTACCTTTGGTTACAGCAAAGGGGTAACTTCCCAGCTTCCTACACACCAGGCTGGAGACCAGCAGTGTCCCAGCTAGTGAGTTTCTCATTTCAGTTATTGACTTTTCACGTCTGTTGTCTTGTTTTTACGTATTTTCTTTTTTTTCTTTTTATATATTTTCTATTTATGTTTTAAGATTTATTATTTCTTGAATCATTGTCACATTTTCATTTAGTTCTTTGAACTTACCACAATCTGCTTTGAGGTCATGGCAGATTTTGGCACTTGGACCCACTGAGTCAGATTCCATTCACTGCTTTTTTCTCCTAAATATGGGTCCCACTTTACTGTTTGTGTGCCTGGTGAGTTTTTATTGAAAATGGTACATTTCAGGTAATGTCTTGTAGCAGCTCTGGGATTTGAATCGTTTTCTTTAGTATTTTGTTTTCTTTTAATATATTTTCTGGACCTGGATTACGAAGTCTGTCCCCCCTCATAGTGCGCAGCTTCTGATATATCTGCTTAGATCCTTAAATTTATATTTACTTTTTGACCTGGCTTTTTAGGGGTCCCTTCTGTGTCCGTGTGGCTTCGTGGCCAGGCAGTGATGTAGGCAGAGGTTATTTGCAGCCACTCTTGCCCTCAAGGCTTCTCCCCATCAGTCAGTGTGTGTGGGCCGGGGGACACATTCCATGTTCAGCAGCCCCCATCTCCGTTCACGTGACGCTGGCCGGAGTCCTGACTGGTGCACCTTGTTTCCTGGAGAACCAGGGTGTTTGGGGGGGTGGAGCCCTTCTATGGTCGTTCCATTTTCTGGGTATCCCTGTGAATCGTAAGTGACCACTGAGCTGGGCTCACGGCCTCAGGGCTGATGGTTTTCCCAGGTCTCATCCCTGGTCTCACCCCTGCCATACTGCTCCTCGCGGGCACGCGGGGCATGTCCCCCACTGTGAAGCCACAGACATTCCCACCTCCCATTCTGTCCCAAAGTTGGGCAGTTTTTTTTTTTTTTTTAATTTTATTTATTCATGAGAGACAGAGAGACCAAGGCAGAGACACAGGCAGAGGGAGAAGCAGGCTCTATGCAAGGAGCTCAACGTGGGACTTGATCCAGGGTCTCCAGGATCACGCCCTGGGCTGCAGGTGGCGCTAAACCGCTGGGCCACTGGGGCTGAAGTTGGACAGTTTTTCACAAATAATGACTAACCAGTGTGTTGTCTGTTTCATTCCATTTCCAGAGTTCTGATGCTGTGAGTTTGGACCATTTTGCTTAGTTTCCCTGTTTTTCTCTACTTGGCCACAGCTGGAACTCAGAATATAGTTCTAAGTGCTTGTTTTCACATTCTAGTTTTATTCTAGAGTGTATTATTTCCATCCATGACTGTTGTGAGGTAGGTGACTGAGTTGGTTTGTCCTTTTTTTTTTTTTTTTTTGAAGATTTTATTTATTTATTCATGAGAGACACAGAGACATAGGCAGAGGGAGAAGCAGGCTCCTGCAGGGAGCCTGATGTGGGACTCGATCCTGGGACCCTGGGGTCATGACCTGAGCTGAAGGCAGACACTCAACCCCTGGGCCACCCAGGCATCCAGTGAGTTGGTTTTTCTTTTTTTTTTTTTTTAAAGATTTTATTTATTCATGAAAGATACGCAGAGAGAGAGAGGCAGAGGGAGAAACAGGCTCCATGCAGGAAGCCCACTGTGGGACTCGATCCCGGGACTCCAGGATCACGCCCCCGGCTGAAGGCAGATGCTCAACCGCTGAGCCACCCAGGCGTCCCTGAGTTGGTTTTTCAATACGGGAAACCAGTTTCTAATCTTTTCCTTATGGAACCAGCAGTCCATCCTTTCCTGACCGGTGTGTAGAATTTCCTCCATCACATGTGAGGTTTTTCATGTGTGTGTTACTCTTCCCAGGTGCTCTTGCTCATTCTATTGATCGCTTTGCCTGTTCGTTTTAGTTTTAAGTTCATTTTATGGATATGCCTTTAACTATTCCCCGTGGTTGGAAACTTAGGTTATTTCCAAGTCTTTTGAATTTAGTTACCATCCTTTGGGGCAAATTTTTGCATACTTTCATTATTATTTTTCTAGAATCAGTTCTTAGGTGTGTTTTCCTGGGTTCAGAAGGATACCAGATTTTCAGGCTTCTATTATCACTGGATATTCCTGCAGAGAAATGTTAATTGGTGGTTCTGGAGGCATGTGTCTGGGGGCGTGTGCTGAAGTGGGTATTTGGTTGAACTCAGTCCTGGGTGTAGCCCCCCCCCCCCTTTTGGACCCATTGTCTTCCTCCTTGGCTGAACGAGGATTTTCAACCAGAGTCACCACCGCATTTGGAGCCCAGTCTTGGAGTTGCTGATGCAACTACTTGGGCTCCTACTTGGTCGTTGGCAGTGTCCTGAGGGCCTGAGGACCATCAGGTGTGAGAACAAACTGCCCAGAATCTTGCCAGGGGAGGTGTCTGAGGCCATCTTTGTCCACCCATAGGAGAGGACCGAAGCCCTTCCTTGGCGTTCCCATTATCACCACCACGTCCCGCCTGGAAGGGCTTGCCAGGGCCAGCGTCAGCTCTACGTCACCCAGGAAATGCCAGACCCTCGTTGCTCTCGTAGGGTTAAAACGGTTTCCTCTTTGAAAGGCTGGCACGGTAGAGGGGATATGTGGTTAGTCTTTTATGCCTTTATTTGGCAGAGTTGAGCTTGTCATTCTTTGTCCCCACATTTCTTCCTCTTTCTTTGCCTCCTCTTCTCCCCTCCCGTCCTCTCTCGGTTTTGGTTTTAATCTCACTGGTTCACTGACATCTAAAGATCAAGGCATCACTGTTACAGCTGTGTTCTCCTACTTGATTTGGGAAGGACTCGGTCCCATAAGCGCACACGCACAAACACACCCGCCTCGACGATCTGTTTGTGCCGGGGGGCTCCCTTCTGGTGGAGAGGCGATGGGGAGCTTTCGTCACATGGTTGTCTGCCCACCACATTGTTACTCTAGCCCGGAGAGCTGGAGGGTAATGCGAGGCATCTCATCCCCAGGGTAGCCAGGCCCATCCCAAGAATGAGAGAGTGTGCACACGTGGACATACGTGCCTGTTTGTGTGCAGGGGTATACGTGTGCATGCCCCCATGTATGTGTATACGTGGGTGGGTGTGTATGCGCGTGTGTCCGTTTGTCCGCCGTGTCTCCCTCCCTTTGGGCTGATGCCCAGGCAGGTGGACTGGGTTCTCCTGGGTTCACTTGCCCCAGTGCGCTGTGTCTGAGCCCCTGCTCCCTGTGGCTGTCTTGGCAGGTTCTCCCATGGGCAGGTGGTCTCTGTGGATGAGCTGCGCCCCTTCCAGGACCCGGACCTGAGCTCCCTACAGGCTGGCTCTGCATGTCTGGCCAAGCAGCAGGATGGCCTCTGGTACCCCGCTCGGATAACTGGTGAGGCTGCCCACGGGCCTCTCAGCCGGGGCCCCTCCTGGAGAGCCCTGTTCCATGCCCAAGAGGAGCGAGACCACCCTTGACCTGGGCCCTACCTTCCTTCTAACTCCCAATGTGGTTCCTACCACCTGTTGAGGCCACTGAGCTGGCCTGTCTTTTGTTCCCTGCCTCTAGATGTAGATAATGGCTACTACACCGTCAAGTTTGACTCACTGCTGCTGAAGGAGGCCGTGGTAGAGGGGGACAGCATCCTGCCCCCGCTGCGCACAGACCCCACGGGATCCTCAGACTCAGACAGTGGCGACCCAGATGACCCCAGCTATGCCAGAGGTATGGCGGCAGTTCAGGATCCCAGAAGCCAGGAAAGTGGGGCAAGGGGAAGTGTCGGTAGCAGTCACCCCGAGAGGCTTCCGGCTGGCAGGGCCTGTGACCCTCTCACCACATCCTTGGAGAGTATGGGGGCAGTGAGGCAGACTGTGTTCAGAAGGGGCACGTGTGACTGAGGACACGTGGAAGCCCGCCACAGGCATTGGGGGCAAATGAGAGCGAGCGTGTGGAGTCTGGGGCGGGCCCTGAGGCCTGCAGATGGAATGACCCGGCCCTAGTCTTCAGGGAGCACACGGGATGATCGCAGCTCCACACCCCGCAGGCCGAAGCTGTGTCCACTGAAGCAGGGCTGGCCGGTCGGCGTGCGAGGGACCGGCGGGGCATGGGGGCAGGAAGGAGCGGCTCCTTCCAGTGGTCTCCACGTGGGGACACCTAGTAGCTAGAGGGGAGGCTGTGTCGAGAGAGCCGGGGCAGGAGCTGTTCAGGAAGGGTAACTGGGGGGGATCCCTGGGTGGCCCAGTGGTTTGGCACCTGCCTTTGGCCCAGGGCGCGATCCTGGAGACCCGGGATCGAGTCCCACGTCGGGCTCCCGGTGCATGGAGCCTGCTTCTCCCTCTGCCTGTGTCTCTGCCTCTCTCTGTCTCTCTCTCTCTGTGACTATCATAAATAAATAAAAATTAAAAAAAAAAAAAAAGAAGGGTAACTGGCTGAGGGCGTCCAGCCCTCCCAAGGGGTCAGGTAGGATGGAGAGGGGAGGCGTTCCTGTGGAATCTGTCCGGTGAGGTGGTAGTTCCTGAACCCCCATGTCCACGGTGGTGGAGGGGAGGACTGAGCCGCGAAGTCGTGGACTTTCTACGGGGGGAAGAGGGGAGCTCACCGCCTGAGAAGGTGGGTCAGGGGAGGGCTCGGGTGGGGAGGTTGGCCCTGCGGTGGGGGGGCTGGAGCAGACTGCGCCAGACTCTGCCGTGAGTCCTGCCTTAGTCACGTGCCGGTGACAGGTCTGGGCAATCACCGGAGAGTCTGAGGCTCAGGGCACCACGACCCTGGCCCGGAGCTGAGCTCTTGGGCTGACACTGGCTGGAGCCCAGGGTGCTCCCCGTCCAGCGGGGCCGAGCCACTGCCCTGTTTCCTACAGTGGTGGAACCCAGTGCTGCCGAGCCCGGGACCTGCAGCTCCGCTTTCGCTGGCTGGGAGGTGCACACACGGGGCATCGGCTCCAGACTCCTTGCCAAGATGGGCTACGAGTTTGGCAAGGGTGAGTGTGTGCCGCCCTGGGGAGGGGAGGGGGCCGCACAGCGGGGCTCGGGTCCAGCAGCGGTAGCGCCAGCCCCGTGTGCCCCCAGGTCTGGGCCGGCATGCCGAGGGCCGGGTGGAGCCCATCCACGCTGTGGTGCTGCCTCGAGGGAAGTCGCTGGACCAGTGCGCAGAGATCTTGCAGAAGAGGACCAAGGGTGGCAAGGCTGGCGCCCGGAGGCCCCCGAAAGGCCAGGGCAGTGGGGGTGGACGCCCTCCCCCTCGTAGCGTGTTTGACTTTCTGAACGAAAAGCTGCAGTGCCGGACCCCGGCGGCGCTGGAGGCTGCGGCGGCCCCCGCAGGGAGGAGGAGCGGGAAGGAGATGTACCATGCCAGCAGGAGTGCCAAGCGGGCCCTGGGCCTGCGACTCTTCCAGACGGAGAAGAAGATCGAGCAGACCCAGCGGGACATCCGGGGCATCCAGAAGGCTCTCGCCCGAAACACCGGCCGGTACGTGTGGGGCGAGACTTGGGGCAGGGGGCGGCCCCCTGGGTGTCGATGCCTCAGCCCTGCCGTGGGCCTCCTGCCCACTTTCCATGCTGTGCCTTCTCGCCTGCACGTGAGCTGGAGCGCGCGCTGACCCCAGGGTGGTGGCTGTCCGAGGAGGGTCTGGTGCTTGGAGGAGGAGGGCCGTGGCCACGGGTGTGGGGGCCTCGTGCCAGTGGCCCAGCAGCTCGTGCTGAACGGCAGGCTCCTCCTCAGGCACAGTGTGACGGCGGCCCAGCTGCAGGAGAGGCTGGCGGGAGCCCAGCGGGAGCTGGGGCAGCTCCAGGCCCAGGAGGCGGGTCTGCAGCGGGAACAGAGGAAAGCAGACACCCACAAGAAGATGACCGAGTTCTAGAGCCCTGTGTGCCGTGGACGGGGCTCAGGGACCCCAGCTCCCGGGTGCCCTCGGGGAGACCAGCTGTCACCCGACTAGATGCTCCTGGAAGAGGGGCTGGCCTGCTCCCAGGCTACACCCCACGGCCAGCGGACACTGCTGAGAGGACATGGGGCTGCAGGGCTCCCTTCTGGACACTTCCTTGCCACTGAGCCCACCCGCCAGTGTTTCGGGGGGTCTCCTCAGCGAGGACATTAAAGTGATTGTGTTGTGGTGTCTTTCATTGGAGGCTCGGCTGGCTTGTGGGACCTCGGGGGAGAGGGGTCCCTGCGCAGGCCCGTGGGCGCCGGCGGGAGGGCCCTGCGAGAGCCCGCTGGCCCCTGTCCGGAGGCAGGCGTCCTCTGCTGTCTTGATGGGGCTCCGCCAGCAGCTCCGAGCTGGGTCGCAGCTTGGGGGCCGCCCATGTTGCCCAGCACCCGCAAATGTGTGGGACTGAAGGGGTCGTGGTCGGTGAAGAGCCCTTGGGAAGCCCTGCTGCTGAGGCCGGAGGAAGCCCCAGGTTCTGGAGGCCTCGAGGCCGCCCCAGCCCGTGACCCACGCCGGCCCAGCTCATGGTGGGTGGAGACGCCCGGAGGTAGGCTCGGAGCAGCGCTGGCCCGCCGCACACCCCAACCAGGCAGCGTCTGCACCCCGCGCGGGCTGCAGCCAGTGGGTGAGGCTGTGATGGCGACGGCTGAGTGGCTGAGGGAGATGCAGGAGATAGATGCACAGCAGGAAGTGAGGTGGGGAGCTCGGCTGAGGGCTGCACGCAGGCACCTCTCGGGGGCCCGAGCCGCGGGGCCTGCCCCACACGGGGCTGAGGAGGGGCCGGGTCCGCAGGCCCCCAGGGAGCTGCCGAGCGCTGGGCCCCCTTCCAGGTGAGCCCACCCCCTGGGGCTGGGTGGACTAGCATCTCCCAGGTCGGGAGGTCGGGAGGTCGGGTGATGCCCCGGGAAGACTGCCGATGGCAGGGGCGGTGGGAGGGGAGCGGCGTGAGAGCCTGGGGGAAGGGGTGGGGGTGCTCGCCCGGGGCCAAGGCGACCTCCCCCCCTGCTGACCCCTCCCTTGCTTTCCCAGCCCCTCAGGGGGCGGCCGGGGGCATCACCTGAGAGCGGCCTGGGCCTCAGAGGGCCAAGGCGGGGACTCGGGGCGTCCTTAGTTCCCAGGTTTAGGCTCCGGTGGGCACGGCGCCCCTGGGCCTGGTCGCAGCTGCCCCCCCCACCTCCCGCCGGCTGAGCACAGCCACCCTCCGGGTCCTGCTCCAAGCAGAGCTTCCCTCCGGAGGCAGCGGCGGGAAGGGAGTGCCAGGGCTCCGGCCTCCGTGCTTCTGGAGGAAGGAGGGGCCTGAGCCTTGGGGTTTCCTGTGTGGGAGTCAGCCCGCCCAGGGGAGGGGGCCGCCCCCAGCACCCCTGTCTTCTTGCCCCCAGGCCTACCTTGGCTTCGCAGGATGGGGCCACAGGTGCCCCCAGCCCCGCCTGTCCTCTGGGCCCTAGGGGGCCTTGCCCTGCTCCTCTGGCTGTGGGCACTGTGCACGGCCTGCCACAGGTATGTCTGGCCCGGGGCGGGGAGGGTGGGTGGGGGGTTCGGTGGGGGGCGGGGCTCCGAGGGGTTGCTGGGCCGCGGGTCAGAGGCTGGCACCTCGGCCCCCATAAACACCCCCCTTGACCCCAGGAAGCGCGCGCAGAGGCAGCAGCCCCCGGGCCGGGTGATGCAGGCGGAAGCGGTGAGTGCCAGGCTGTCCCCGGGGCCAGGGCGGGGCCGGCACAGGACCCACCAGCCTTCCTTGCCCCCAGTTGCTGCTGAGACGACACCCGCTCTGCACCCTCAGCAAGTCCGACACCAGACTGCATGAGCTGCACCGGGGCCCCGGCGGCTGCAGGGGTGAGCCCAGGTGGGAGAGGCGGGGCAGGGGGCGGGGCTTGCACCCCCAGCGAGCGCACTGCCCCCCAGTGACCTCTGTCTTGACCCCACCCCTAGTCCCGAGGCCTGTCAGCATGGATGTCCAGCGCCCGCAGTGGCTGGAGGTGTCCAGAGGTACCAGCCGACCTCTGGTGGCCTTCTCGCCCCGAGAACCGCCCTTCTCACCGGCTGCTGCCTCACCTTCCATCGGCCCCGAGGCCACCTATTCCAATGTGGGGCTGGCCGCAGTCCCCAGGGCCAGCCTGGCAGCCAGCCCCGCGGTGTGGGCAGGGGCACGGCTCACCAGCAGCCGTGCCAGCCCTGGGCCTGAGCCCAGACCCGAAGTGGCTGAGTATGCTTGTATCCGGAGGCTCAAGGGAGCAGCTCAGGGCCCCCAGGGCCTGGGGCAGGGAACGGCCGCGCCGACCCCAGCTGTTGAGGTAAACTGAGGCTGGGCCGGGGTAGGGCTGTGCGCGCCCTTGAAGGAGCAGGATGGTGCCGACCGCGCCCTGGGCTTTCTCTCTCCAGGTGGACATCCTGTACTCCAAGGTCAGGAAGCCTAAAAAGAGGGACCCAGGGACTGCTGCAGACCAGCTGGACCCCAAGGGCAGCGACGCGGTTCTGGCTGTGGGAAGTGACCAGTCCCACGAGACCCTCCCGCTCGGGGGCCTGGGCAAGGATGACGGCCTCCTGGAAAATGTGTACGAGAGCATCCAGGACATGGGGGCCCAGGGCGCCTGGAACCCGCTGCTCCGGCCCGAGGGCACCTGCGCCGGGCTTGGGGGCTCCCGGCTTCCCCAGCCTCAGCCTCGGAGGAGTCTCCACGGCCCCACCTGTTGAACAGCCACGTGTAGGCTCCCGTTCCCCGGCTCCCCGCCTGCGAGGCCCCTGGGGCCCTGGCTGCCGCCCTCTCCCGAGGCCTTAATAAATCCCTTGCGGGCGCCCCGCAGCCCTGCCCCGCAGCCTGCTTTCCTTGCCGCCGGGAGGCCCGGCCGGGACCGGCCGGAGGGGCCCGTCCGCCGCTCAGGCCTCGCGGGACCCTGCGCAGGGGGGCAGCTCCGGGGCGGCGCCCGCGAGCTGACCGCCCCGGGGTGGGGGGTGGGGCCTGGGCCCTGGCCCGGAGGGAGCGCGCCGCCGCCCGGCCCCTGCGTTACGTAAGCTCGGGGGGCAGGTGGGCAGCCGCGCGTTAAAGGACAACCTGCTCCCGGGAAGCCCGCCAGCGGCCGAGCCCCTCCCCGAGCCCGCAGCCTGCGCAGGACCCGCCAGTCACCGGGCTCCGCGCTCCGGGCTCCCCGCGGGGGGGCGGGGGCGCGGGGGCGGGGGCGCCGGGGCTCCGCGGGGCCGAGGGCCGAGGGCCGGCGGGGGGCGGGCCGGGCCTCGCGGCGCCAGCCAATGGGAGCGCGGCCGGCCCCGGCCCGGGATGTTGACACGGCGCGCCGGCCAATGGGCGCGCGGCGGGGGCGGGCGGGGGCGGGGCCGCGGGCGGGGCGGGGCGGGGCCGGCCGGCAGCTTCGGGCCGCGCGGCGCGGGCGGCGGCCGATCGCGGGCGGGGGTCGGCGGCCCGGGCAGCCCCGCACGGCCTGGGGCCGCGTCCCGAGCGCCCGCCCTCGCCGCTGCAGCCTCGGCCCGGCCGGCCATGGAGGCCCAGCGCCCTCCGCCGCCCGCCCCGGGCCGCTGCCCCCCGCCCCGCGCCGCCGGCCGGGACCCCGCGGCCGCGCCCGTCTCGGTGCTCGCGCCGCCGCAGGTACCGGGGGGCGGGGCGCCGGCCGCGCTCGGGCGCCGCGAAGATGGCGTCGGCGCTGCGCGGGCTCCGGGCCCGGGGCGGGGCGGGCGGGCGGGGGGGGCTGGGAGCCCGCTGAGCCTGCCCCTTCCGCAGGGCGCTGCCGTGGGCGGCGGCTTCGCGGGCCCGGAGTTCGCGCCGCCGCGGGAGCCGGAGCCGCGGGCCGCCCACCTCGGGGCCCCGGGGGCGCGGGCGGGGGCGGCGGGGGGGCCCCGGACGCCGTCGGCGCACGTCCCGGTGCCCGCGCAGAGGTGAGCGGGGCCCCGCGCGGCAGGTGCGCAGGTGCGCGGGGCGGGGGGGTGCGGGCACGTGCCTCCCGACCCCCACGCGCGGTCCGGCCCCGGCCCCGGCCCCGGCCCTGCAGCCCCGGAGGAGCGGAGCAGCCGCGCGGGGCGCCCAGGCCCCCGCGGGCCGGGCCTGCGGGCGGTGGAGGACGCTCGGGAGGCCCGGCCTCGGCTGCGGCCCCCAGCCCCGCCCCAGCCCCGCCCGAGCCCCGCCCGAGCCCTCCCGGGCGCCCCACCCGCGCTGGGTCCCCAGGTGGAGGCGGGCCGGGCCCCCTGCTCGCACCGGAGCCGCGGCCGCTGCCCCTCCCTCCCGGGCTGGCCGCGGCCCACGGCTGCTGTTGCACAACCCCGGTCACTGTGTGACCCCGGGGCGGCTGCGCCCGGCCGGAGCGGGGGCCTGAGACCCCGGCCCAGCGCGGTCCAGCTCCGGGCCTGAGGGAACCACCGCGAGCGAGCCCGGGCTGCAGGGGCGCGGGCCGCGGGGGGACCCCGGCTGCTGGTTCCCGGTGGTTCCTGCAGACTTGGTCTGTAACCCGAGCCGGGGGAGGAGCCGGGCCTCCAGCCCTGTGCCTGGAGGGAGGGAGCTGGCTCGCTCACACGCGTGCACACACACACACACACACACACACACACGCGCGAGTGCCCAGGCCTGCACGTGTGCTGGGCCAGGGGAGGGGCTTCAAGTACTTGCTGGACGCCACCCACGTCTCTTCCAGAGCCCCCCCAGGGAAGTCCCGGCTGGATGAGGTCATGGCTGCGGCCGCACTCACGAGTCTGTCAACCAGTCCCCTCCTGCTGGGGGCCCCAGCTGCAGCCTGCAGCCCAGGTGAGACACACACCTGGCCTGGGTAGGGAGGGCAGGACCCGTCGTCGCTAGCCGTGCGCTTGCCCACCCCTTGGGGCAAGGGGAAGTCCTTTGCCTGGGACGCCGCCACCTAAATATCTCGTGAGGCCGGAAACACACACCAGGACCCCCGTGCCCCTCCAAGGCCAGCACCGCAGTGCCCCGGGTCTGTGAGCCTGTGCCCCCCACTTGCACCTGGCTGGCCAGGCGTGCCCCCCACAGGGTGTCCCTGTGTGTCGGTCCCTGTGTTGGGGAGCCCGGATCTCAGGCAGTGGGGGCCAGTTGCTCCCGGCCGCTGCTTCCTCCAGAACGCTGCACCCCCCACGCTCACCTGCAAACAGGCCCAGCGTGCAGGGGCTTGCGGCGGCAGTTTCTGCCGGGCGGCCTGGGCCCGCCAGGAGCCCTGACATGGGTGCCGGCGCGTCCCCACAGAGCCTGGCCTGGAGCCCTGGAAGGAGACCCTGGCGCGGCCACTGGGCAGCTGCAGCAGCAGCAGCGGAGACTGGGGCTGGGACCTGGCCAGTGACCAGTCCTCTCCATCCACCCCGTCACCCCCACTGCCCTCCGAGACAGCCCATTTCCTGTTTGGGGAACCTGCCCCAAGGAAGAGGAAGGTGAGCCTGAGGCAGCCCTCAGGGCGGGGTGGACACGGTGGCCAAGCCTGACCACCAGCCCTTGTCACCCAGAGCTCAGTGCAGGTCCTGTTCCAGTGTCTATGGAAGCGGTGTGGGAAGGTGCTGAGCACGGCCTCCGGGATGCAGAGACACATCCGCCTGGTGCACCTGGGGTGCGGTGGGGCCGGCAGGTGGGGGGGGGGGCAAGCCGGGTGGACCAGGGCCTCAGCTCCCGCCCGTGGTGTCCCCAGCAGGCGGCAGGCAGAGCCGGAGCAGAGCGACGGTGAGGAGGACTTCTACTACACAGAGCTGGACGTTGGCGTGGACGTGCTGGCAGACGGGCTGTCCGGCCTGTCCCCCGTGTGCCCCACGGCCCCCGCGCCGCCCGCCTTCCCCCGCCTGGAGCTGCCCGAGCCACCCAGCCTGTCCAGCCTGCTGCGCCCGCTGGCCCTGCCCCGGGTCCCGCTGCTGAGCTCGGCGGCACCCCGAGAGGTGTGCCGCGGGGACGCCGCCTTCCGGGGGGGCGAGCCCCGGGCAGCGGCTGGGGGAGGGTCGGGGTGCTCGGGCCCGGGAGAGGACGCAGCTGTGTCTCCTCTCAGGGCTGCCTGGCCCCCCTCCGCCTGGAGCCGCAGCCCGCCGCCCTCAGGACCTGCGTGCCGACCCTGCCCTCCAAGCTTGGCGCCAGCCCGAGGTGCGTGATGCGTCGAGGGGCCCGGGCAGGCGTCAGGCGGGGAAGGGCCCGGGCCAGCCTCAGCCCCCGCCGTCTCCGTGTGCCCGCAGGAAGCCCCGAGGTGATGCCAAGAAGTGCCGCAAGGTGTACGGCATGGAGCACCGGGACCTGTGGTGTACGGCCTGCCGCTGGAAAAAGGCCTGCCAGCGCTTCCTGGACTGAGCGCCGCCCCGGCCGCCGGCCGCCAGGACTGGGAGGAATAAGCTACCCCCCCCCCCCGCCCCCGCCTCCCCCGCGGCAGGGTCTCTGGAAGCCGCTGGCCCCCCCAGGGGGTGGGGGCGTCCCACCACTCAAAGTGCCTCTGAAGAAACCAGCCTTTTGCACTAAAGCCAAACCTCAGGGCTGTCCCCTTGGCCCGAGGCCCCCAGGGTGGCCCTGTCAGGGTGCGGATGGGATGGGCCGCACGGGGCCAGTGTGTGATGCACTTTGAGGGGCGACAGGGAGGGGCCTCCCCTGCCCGCACTTAACCTGCCGGTTCCAGGGCTCCGGGGGCTGACATTTGTATCGCGAAGCTCAGGTGTCTCGGGTCTGGGCCGCGCCAGGCAAGGAGAAAAATTAAAGATGTGGGGTTTTTCCAGAAGCCGTGTCTGCCTCCTGGGGGGAGGGACGCGGGACTGAGACCCTGGCACAGGCGGGCGTGCTGGGGATGGGGAGGCCGGGCCGCGGGCCGCAGAGCTCCGTCCCTGACGCCGCGGGAGGGGACGCTGTGAAACACGAGGCGTCGGCTTGAGCAGCAATTTCCCAGTTTATTGAAAGTGGAAGCTTTGCAAGAATGTCTAGGCTAACCCGTCACAGGAAGGAGACGCCCCAGGCAGGCCCAGAGCTCACCCCGCAGGCGGCAGGTGCGAGACCAGCAGAGGATATCGTCCACCTGCCCTGTGGCTACAGACGGCGACAGCTGTGATTTCCTGCCAACCGCTCACTAAAGTCTTCTCCCAAATATTCCGCACATCTCCGATACAAACACAGGTTTATGATCGTTAATATAAAGTTGATATAATATAGATTATCCCCAAGGAAAAAAAGAAAACAATTTTCAAACACTGCCCTTTTTTGTCTGTTTTGTTTTTGTTGACAGGTTGGAAGCATGTTGAAAAAATAAATATTTAAGAAAAGCACACACACAGCACCCTCACTACAAGTAGTTCCGAAAGGGCCACATACAAAACACAATATAGAATCTAAAAAATAAAAACAACCATTAAGTATGGCTTTCTTAAGCGTTGCACATGTCACAGAATGAGCGAAAATAAGATCATCTTTCATAATATTGCAAAAAGTTCCAGTTTTTGCATTTTCTCAGAGTTTCTTTTTTAAAAAGGAAGATGTGCAAAGTTGGAAGCAGTAGCTGTGTCTCTCGCGTCGAGGTCCCTGTGCGGTCCTGGCAGTGTTATGACTGTTTCCCAAAACCCAGAGTCCAAATGTACAACCTGGTCAGGATCCAGAGCTTGATACAAAAGTCCTAGGGCCCCGTGCCCCCCCAGCCCCAAAGAGCGCGCCACTCCACGGACTGCATCTCCCACTTTGGTGTTGCAAACACCAAAATACAGACACGAACAGAAAAGTACAAAACGTGAAATGTAATCTACACATTTTTTCCTCTTCATAAAAAAATATTTATTCGTTTAAACATTGATTTAAAAAAAAAAAAAAACCAGTCACGTAAAAAAAACCCCTTCATTACACTCTTCTCCCTCGGCGCCTCCTGGGAGGTGGTGTGGTCGGCGGGGCGCGGGCGGGACTGGGCCCCGGGCCGGGACAGTGTTGCTTTGAAGGAAAGAGACGCCCCGGTGGCACCGGCAGCGCCCAGCGGGGAGCGGGTCAGAGAGCAGGTGTCCTGAGAGCGGAGGCGGAGGCGGCCGGCGCGGCCTGGGCGGTGGGACCGGTACAAAACCCAGAGACACTGGTGGTAGCAAAGGTCTGGTTTCCAAATACATTTGTAAGAAAGTGGGGCGGTTTAGAAAAGGGTCCGAAGGTCGGGGGGTGGGGGGGACGCAGCTCTGAGGCCCCGTGAGCGGAGCGCCGGCTCCGAGAAAGGCAGCGAGGGGAGCTCCTGGCGCCCCGGGGGGGGGGGCGGGCAGGGTGCCCCGTGGAGGGGGCAGGAGTGGGGTGGGCAGGGCCCCCGGGAAGGGCGGGGGGGGGCAGCCCTGCCCCTGGTCCCGACCCCACGACCCCCACGAGGCTGCAGGCCACCTCCCCCTACCGCCGTGCATATCTCCCCTTTCCCCCAGGAAGGAAGAGAGGGGCACGGCCCGCAGCCTGGGGGGGCGGAGGGGGAGGGGAAGGGGCCTGCAGGCCCGGCCTGGGTCTCTACCAGGCCCGCAGGTGCCGCCCGCACGGCCGAAATGTGGGCAAAGTGCGGCGGGGGCGGCGGGGAGGGCCGGGGCGCCTGTGCGCCCCAGAGAGTCTGGCCGAGAGGCGCCCCCGAGGGACAGCAGGACGGCCGGGGAGCGTGTGCGGCCACCCCGAGGCCCCCGTCCCCCGAGGCCGGCCACCACGCGGGGAGGTGTGGGCAGCACGCGGGGCGGCACCGCCCGGGGTTAGCAGCAACAAGGCAAGGCCACCCAGGAGGGTCCGCGGGGCTGGGCACGGAGGGTGGCATAGCTGGGGCCGCGACCCCGGGCCCCGAGGAAGTGCACGCAGGACGCGGCGCCCAGGCTCCGAGGGACGGAGCGGCCGGGTGGGAGCACCGACCCGCAGCAGAGCAGCGCGCTCCCGCCGCCGCGGGAACATAGCACCTGGGGGTCCTCGGCCGCGGGGCGTCTGCAGCTGTTGGAAGTGAAGCACCAAAGCCCGGGCCGCCACCGCGACACGGGCCGCGACCGGGCTGCCGAGGAAGGGGGCGCAGAGCGGGGGCGGGGGCTCCGGCACCGGACCTCGGACTACGCAAAACCTGCCTCGACATCCCCGACGCCACCACGGCGCCCGCCGGGCCGCCCTCAAGGCTCCCAGGGTGCCTGCGCACACGTACCTGCCGGGGACCCTCCACGACCCGCAGACATGTGGGAACGGGCGCTCGGTCTGCCGCCCCCGGGTCCCCTGCTCGGCTCTGGGGGCCCGGGCCCGGGCGGGAGCCGATCCTCAGAAATGCATGCGCCCAGCCCGGGGCCTAGGAGATCCAGAAGTCCTTGTCGGGTGCCTCCGGGGGGCTGCCGGGTCCCCGCAGGTGAGTCCTCGTCCTTCTCGGCCGCCAGCAGCGTGTCCTCGTGGGCCAGGCCCACCTCGTCCTCGTCTTCGCACAGCTCCTCCTCCCCGTCCCCCCGCGGGTCGTCGGGGTCCTCCAGGTAAGGCCCGTCGCCGGGGAACAGCTCAGGAGAGCCCTCGGCGCCCCCGCTGTCCAGGGGTCCGGCCACGCCTCGGCCCGCGCAGTCGGCACACACGCCGTGGCGCCGCGAGCCGTGCTTGATGCCCACGCTGGCAGCCGACATGAACACACGACTGCACAACTTGCACACGTACTTCTTGTCCTTGCTGTGGACCTGCGGGGGGACGGGGCGGTCAGTGCAGGGGGACCAGAGATCGGTGCGGGGCGGGGGCGGTCAGTGTGGGGGGACGGGGACAGGGACGGGGTGGTCAGTGCGGAGGGACGGGCAGTCGGTGTGGGGCAGTCGGTGTGGGGGATGGGCAGTCAGTGCAGGGTGGAGGGGTGGGGGAACACAGGGCGGTTGGTGCGGGGGGCCGGGGCGGTCAGCGTGGGGCAGTCGGTGCAGGGGCCAGGGGAGGGCAGGGGCGGTCGGTGCAGGAGGGAGCAGCACAGTTGATCTCAACTCCTGGCCCCCCCTGAATTCCCCAGAGTCCCGGAGCAACGCGGGAAACCCCATCACGGTGGGAAGAACAGGGCCAGTGGCATCACAGTGGACGAGGTCTGCTGAGCGGAGTCCTTGCTCCGCACCTGGAACGGCCCCTGACCGATGGGTCCCTGTCCTGGGTGCTGCACCGTCGGAGGGACCCCGTTGCCTCCAGCCCGGTGTCTCCACAGACCCTCAGGAACAGCCCGCCCTCCTGGTCGCGCCTTCCACAGACCCCGACGGCAAGATCACGGCTCGAACCTTCACTGCTGAGCAGTGCCGACAGGCCGGGCCCCCACACGTTCTGATTCTAGAAACGGAGCCTCGGACCACGTGGCCCCGGGACCCTCCCTCCCCAGGGCTTCCTTAGCCCCTTCCGAGCACTGATCTGAGAGCAGGCCTGGCTGGGCAGCAGCAGGCGGCACCCCCTGGGGTGCTTCCGGGCCTGGGCTCCCCTGCAGAGGCCTGGGGGCTGTGCCAGGACGCCCGGGAGCGACAGAGGTGTCGCAGGGAGCCACTCGGCCAGCACCAGATGGCTGGGCACCTGTCCTAACAAACAAATGGCAGGAAGAGAGCGGGAGGATGCAGGCGCCATGGCAACCCGTGGCTCATCCTGGGTGGGATGCAGCTCCCGAGACCCCGCCGTCCACACGACTCCCGGCCCCTGCGCAGCACACGCAAGCGCCACGTCCACACAGAAGGGCCCCTGCAGGACGAGCTAACATGGAGAGCCCTCACTGCCACCTGCTGCCCGCGGGGTTCAGCTGCGTCCCTGCAGTCGGGGGCCCCCGACTAATTAAAGGGGAAGATACAGAGCTGCTTCTCAGAAAAAAGCAAACCTGCACACATTTGAAGTACATTTTCAGGGATGTGTGATCCTCCCCGTGGCCCACGCAGGAGCCCAGGATGGAAATCCGGCCCCGTCCACGGGCACCGGGCCACGAGCACACTGAGCGGATCGTTGGGATCCACGTTTCCCGAAGCGGTGATGTGGTTTTGCTAAAGAAACGATGTCATCACCCTCAGACACGCCTGTCCTGTCCGGCGCCGGGGAGCACCAAGCAAGCCGCCGCTCCTCTCCCGAGTGGGAACAATGTGGGCACCGGTGGACACACCCCTCTAACCTCTGTGGCTCCCGGGGGCTCTGCAGAAAGGGACGCTCGGCCCAGGGCAGCTGTGGGTGGAGGCCTCAGGGCACTGCAGCCACTGGCCTCACAGACCTGCTGTCTGGGGCCGGGGCTGCCGCTGCCCCGCTCGACCCCGCCGGGGGCGACACTGCAGGCTGGGGCCACGGGACGTCCCTCAGTCAGTGGGGCTGCGCTCCCCCCGGTCCCGGGGCTGCCCCCCAGCTCTGCCGCCTGACCCCAGGGAGCCTCCCTGGGCCTCGTCCCCAGTGTCCTCCTTGGAAGATACAACAACGGGCCAGTGAGCCTGCCCCGAGCTGGGGGCCAACGCAGGATCCCCGTGGGGGAAATCTGGGAGCCGCAGCCCCCCCACCCCACAGACGGGCGCACAGCAGCCCCCCTCCTCCACGGCTCACCCTGCCAGCAGCCAGCCGCCCTCCCCCAGCGCCCGCCCCCCTTGAGCTGGGGCACCCGGGTCACCTCGTCGCCCCGATGCGGCCCCCACGCGTCCTGGGGGGTCTGCTCCTGACGGGCAGCGGGTCGGCACGCGGGGGGTCCCAAGCCTGTGCACCCCGCAGGCGGCTCCCCACACCTCTGGGGTTCCCTCCCGCGACGAGCCCCGAGCCCCGAGCCCCGAGCCCCGAGCCCCAGTGCCCTATCGCGGCCGCCGCCGCCCAGGGCCACCTCCAGCGCCTCGGCCCGGGCCGCCTTGAGCCTGCGTCTCGGGAGACGGGGGACGACGCGGTGCAGGCTGTGCCGGGCGGGGCTCACCTCGCCGCCCGGGCCTTGCCCCACGGGTCCCGGCGAGTCTGCCTCCTGCACCGACCACCTCCCCTGTCGCCTCCCGCCCGGCCAAGCGGATCCACGGCCCGGCGCACCCCGAGTCCTGGCTTGGGAGGCCGCAGGGAGCCGGGGGGGGGGGGGGCTCGGCCGGGGCAGGGGTGACCCCGCGGCGGGACACGGGCCGGGGCCAGGGCGGGAGCTCGTCGGGCGGCGGGCTCGGGGGTCCCGCGCGTCCTGGGCCCCGCGCGGCAGCCGCCCCCGACCCTCGGCCCAGCGCGGGGGAGCCTGGCCGGTCCCCGCCCCCCGCCCCCGCCCCCGCCCCCGCGCTCACCAGCGTGTGCCGCTTCATGTGCTCCCGCCGCGTGAACTTCTTGCCGCAGATGTCGCAGGGGTAGGGCCGCTCGCCCGTGTGGGAGCGCATGTGCCGCTTGAGGATGCACTGGTGCATGGCGGAGAAGCTGCAGTACGGGCACTTGAACTTCTTCCGGATCACGGTGAACTCGTTCACTGCAACGACACGGCGTCAGCCGCGGCCCCGCCCCGCCCCGCCCCGCAGGCCCCGCCCCGCAGGCCCCGCCCCGCAGGCCCCGCCCCCGCCCCGCCCGCAGGCCCCGCCCCCTCCCCGCCCCGCAGGCCCCGCCCCCCGGCAGGCCCCGCCCCCGCCGGCCCCGCCGGCCCCGCCCCCTCCCCGCCCCGCGGTCCGTACACCGCCCCGCCCCGCAGGCCCCGCCCCCGCAGGCCCCGCCCCCGCAGGCCCCGCCCCCCGCAGGCCCCGCAGCCGCGCACCCTGTTCCCCCGCAGCCCCCGGCCTCGGGCCCACCCGCCGGCGCGTCCACCTGCCCAGGAGGAGAGGCGCCGCCGCAGCCGGGAGCAAACGCGGGGCGTCGGCGCACGACCGGGACGGGACACCCGCCCGACAGACCAGGGAGGCCCGGCCGTGCCCAGCCCGCCGCCGGGAGGCAGAGCGCCCCCAAGCCTCGGCCGCGGCCTCCCCGCTCAGCTCGGGCGCAGAGGTGCTGGCGCGGGGGGCGGACGCGGGGGGGGGGGGGCGGGGCGGACGCGGCCTCCGCCCGGGGTTGGCCCGCCCCGCCCTGCGCTCCCACATCTCAGGGCCTGGCGTCAGGCCGTCCTGGCTGCGGGCGGCGCGGGGCGCGGGGGGCGCGGGGGGCGCGGGGCTGGCACTCCGGGGTCCGGGGTCCGGGGTCCGGGGTCCCCGCGCAGCCCCACCGTGCAGGGCGCCCCCCCGGCGCCGGCGCCGGCCCCCGCGAGCGAGCACCCAGCCAGCAGCACGTTAGCCCGAGGACGCCCTGAGCCGTCACCGCCCCGGGCTGGGGGGCGACCCAGGTCCTGGGGGGCCGGGCCAGGGGCCTGCTGGGGGCCGCCCACCCTACAACCACGGCCGCACCGGCACCAGCGCCCCAAACAGACCGCGGCTCCCCACCGTCAAGAGCGCGGGCCGAGGCCGAGGCCCAGGGGTGCACACCTCGGCCGGGCGTGTCCCGGGCCCCACGAGGGTCCGTGTGCGAGCCCTGGACGCCGCCGCCACCGCCCCTGCAGGCGCCCAGAGGAGGCAGAGAGGAAAACCAATACCCCGAGCAACACGGCCCACGAGAGCGGGACCCGGGAAAGCTGAGGTCACCCAGGGCCCCGGGGCGGAGGGGTGACCACCTCTGTCCCCACAGCACTGCGCCACCCACTGAGCCACCCAGAAGCGGGGACCCTCACCGCCGTCACCCCAAGCCATGCCCACGGCCCCTAAGTCCACTCTGCTGGTCCAACACCAGCCACGGACAACTCACCGGGGAAATGACCCCAAGCACAGCGGCCCCCAGGCTCCCTTGGGCTGGGCTGGTTCTCACACCCCCTTAAACGTGGGGAACAGTGTTTCCCTCTTTTTCTTTAAGTAGGCTCCACACCCATCATGGGGCTCGAACTCACCACCCCAAGAGCTCCAAGGTCCTACGCTCCACTGACTGAGCCAGCCCAGCGCCCTCAATCCGTCTCTGCTGGGTTTCTGTTCTTTTTTGGGGGGTTTTTAAAGTGTTTCTCCCAAGACCCCTTAAAGAGCATCTACATACTTAAGCAACCCGTATTTATTTTCCAGCGAGACCACCCACGAGACGTGCTGTGAGTGCCGTCCTCCCACTGTGCACCCAAGAGCTCTGGGCCCCAAGGCCCAGTCCCTACAGGGACACTCCCAGGAGGACATGCACCCCTACTCAGGCCATCACGGCGCCAGCAGCAGGCCGTGTGCACTTCGCCACAGCTCCCAGCGACGCCACAGCCTGGATCCCGGCCGCCTGCTCGCCCCGTGGATGCCCACCCGCCGCCGCGTCCCCGCCAGCATCACGCAGAAGTCCCCGTCCTGTCCACAGAAGTCAAGCATCTTCTTACACTTAGGAGCTTCTCACATGTTTGGTCGCATGTGTGCGGGGCATGCGTTTCGGGGACTGGGGGTGGAAGGGGGTGCAGCCCTGGGGGAGACGGGAGCTCGGTGGGACCACCCGGGAGGCCCAGGACGGCAGGTGGGAGCCACACACACCCCCCGCGCCCACGAACATGACCTGGTCAGCAGCCTAACATCTGCGGAGAATCTTTTCCACAAACACATTTTTAAAACATGAATTGGAGGGACCCCCTGGGGGCTCAGCGGTCAAGGGTCTGCCTTCAGCTCGGGCGTGACCCCGGGTCCCAGGATCGGGTCCCACGTCGGGCTCCCCACAGGGAGCCTGCTTCTCCCTCGGCCTGCATCTCTCAGGAATGAATGAATAAAATCCTTATAAAAGACCACAGGATTGGGACTACAACGTACAGTTTCAGAGGACAGCTTCCACTTAACACGTGGCGGCCATCGGTCCGTGCAACCCCTTCCAGCCACGTGGAGACGCTGCTGTCGAACACCCACGCGGCTTCCGTGGGTCGGCCCTATGGACCACGACTCGGTGGGGTCCCTACAGGAGTGCGCACGCATCCGATCGCCTCCGGAGCGAACACTGCCTGGCTGTCCCGGCTACCACGCTCCCTGCGGAGCCACGCTGGGTGTGACGGGACCCGACGCCCGTCCTCGCTGGCACGCACGGCCCACGGCTGGGGACAAGAGGGAGACTCTGGGCTGTGTGTGCAGAGCCAGGGAGCGGCCACCCTTCCCGAGGGAGCAGCTCAGCCTGTGGTCCCGGGGTGGGGGGGGGCTCCGGCGTCCCTACGGCAGGACAGGGGACAGGGAAAGCCGCGCACCCGGCCCGCGCCCTCCGCCGTCCCTCGGCCCCGACACACTTGCCGCCGTGGCAGCTTTCCGAGGCACGGCGATCCCGCTTTTCCACTATCACCGAATAAAGCAAAGGCGCCACCCACTCCGGGATGGAGAGGGGGAAGAGAGGAAATGAACTTTTATGTTATTTTATTTAAAACAACCTTTTTTTTTGAGAACGTATTTATTCATGGCTTCTATTCTGCTTCCATAAACACGAAAGTTAAAATGCTGAATTATGCATTCTGGCCGTCTGTATTTAACAACGCAGACTTCCACGTGAAAAAAAAAAAATCTGTGTCCGTGGTGAAGTACTGCGTTTTTTTTTCTTTTCCCTAGAAAAACAATCTAGAACGCACAGGCAGGGGTGGCCGGGCGGCGACCGGGAGCAGGGCCCACGCCGTGAGGACACGTTTTGGCGTTTCCTGTGCTCGTTTGTTGCCTCTGCCAGAGCAGCGAGGGCGGCTTCACGGCCCGGACACGTTCCCTGCGAGGCACGGGCGGGGGTCCTCGCTGGGGGCCGGGCGCCCTCCCATCTGTGCCTCCTTCGTGTGGCCCCTCGCCGTCCCTTATAAGGACGCACGTCCTTGGATTGAGGTCCAGCTTGGGTTTTCCAAGGTGATCGGACTTGGCTGCACCTGCAAAGACCCTTCTTTCCCACTTAGGGTCCCACTCGCAGGTTCCAGGGATTAGGACCCGGCCGGCTCTTGCGTGGGGGGCAGCAGTCCACCCCTCACTTCGTGAACGGCATTGTGAGCACGGAGGAGAGACTTCAGCGGCTGTCGTGACTGAAAGAGCTTCCTCTTGGAGGGAACCTAAGGCTCGTACAACCTGTGATTCGCAGCCTGGGGCCTTCGAAGACTCCCCACGCCGGGTGGGCTCCTCCTTGGGGCCCCCGGGAAGCCCCGGGAGCCCGTGTGAGGCGGAGCTCGAGCCGCTGGGAAGGCACCCACTGGAACCCAGGCTCGGGCCTCTGTCCCAGCCCACGCCCACGCCCAGGTCGCGGCCCGACGCCAAGGGGAGGCTCGGGACCAAGAAGAGCGGGGCCTCGGGGGCCGCCGCCGGGTTGTCCCCACCTGCCTCTGGTTTGGCAGAAACGCGGCTGCAAGAACAGCAAGTGCCACGCGCGGCCGCCCACCCTGGAGCCCCGGCCTCGCGACGTGCGGCGATCAGGCCCTGGAGGGAGATGCGCCGCGCGACCTCGTCAGACTCCCAGGGGCCACGCAGGTGCTCACGGGACCCGCAGGTTGCGGCCAGACGTGCGGGCGGGGGGGGGGGGGCGGCCTTCTGCCCAAGAGCACGCGCGCCTTCCCTGGTGGAACCAGCTGGATCTCGCCCTTCTTCCTCTGATGGTAATTTCCAGAAGACTACTTCGAGGACGTTTCAGAAACGGATGCAAACACGGACCCCACATTCTGCTCCTCAGCCCTGAGGCTGCCGACCGCTCTGTGCCGGGATCGAGCGATGCTCCGAGGAGCCCAAGCTGTTTCCCGGGGGCTTCCTGACCCAGAGCCCGGAGGGCGCGGGTGTCCGCACACTCCCCACACTCCTGAGGCCCGGCCGCGTCGCTGCCCCCCTCCCCTCCGCGGCCCAGCGATGCCCGCCCCACCTCTGACCCCGGGCGTCTGCTGCAGGGCTCTGTACTGCGGGGCGCACGCGGGGGCTTTGGCTTCTCTGGCCACGCAGTCTGCAGAGGTCCCCCTCCAACTGCCCCACGCGGCGCCTGTTCCCCTTCGCTGTGTGCTGGATCCAATGGCACGACCCCACGACCCCACGGGTGGTGGTGCCCACGCGGCTCCCGGGTGCATCCTCTCCCTCCTACTGGACACAGCCCGATGGCGGGTACCGGTTCCACTGGGGGAGCTACAGCCGAGCGGCTTTCCACGCGGCCGACCAGCCACGCGTGGGTCCCAGCGGCTGCATCTTTGCGGACACCCGCGAGCCCACGTGCCGTCGGAGCCCCCGCACCCGGCCTTGCTGGCGGCCGCCGCCCAACACGCAGAGCCACAGGTCGACTGGCTGCCCGGGCTCCTCACCGGTTCACTGCGTTGCCTGTTTGAGGTTTCTATGGGTCCCGTATCTCGGTACGAACCCGCCACTGATTTACGGCAAATGTCTTCTCTAGCCTGTGATGGGCCCTTTCGCTCCCTTAAAAGTATCTTTAGTGGAGAAGTTAGTAATTAAAAAAAAAAAGATTTTATTCATTGATTCATGAGAGACACAGAGAGAGGCAGAGACCCAGGCAGAGGGAGAAGCAGGCTCCGTGCAGGGAGCCCGACGGGGGACTCGATCCCGGAACACCGGGGTCACGCCCTGGGCAGAAGGCGGCGCTCAATCCCTGAGCCACCCAGGGATCCCCGGAATCAGTGATTTTTAATGATGTCCATTTTATCAAGTGCTCCTTACGAGCTGCTGAAGAAACGACCGCCCTGAGCGAAGCCGTCGTCCCAGGCCTCCTTCTATAAAACCTGTTACTTTCTAGGATTAGGCGTTTGCTCCAGCCCACAGCGGTGTCTGTGCCTGGCGTGGCTTACAAGCCCGTTCTCCTCCTCGACACCCACGTGGCTCAGAAGCCCCCACGGCCGCCACCACCCAGCCCTGTCAGGGCCCGGGCGGCTCCCCTCGGCGCGCGGCTGGCCCGTCCACCCCCTCCCCCGGGCCGCACCTGCTCGCCGGTTCCCGAGCCTCAGCCCCTCCCGGGTTGGCCCATCCAGGCCATAGTAGCTTCCCCCAACTGTGCCTTTCGCGCGCAGCCAACGGTCCCGCGGCCTTACCGAGCCCTGCTCCTCGCAGCCGTGGGGCCGAGCCCCTGCACCCCGCGGCCCCGCTGCCCCCGCCCTGGCCCCGCGGGAAGGAACCGCTCGTGTCTCCACCTGCCAAACACGTCGGCGTCAGTTGCTCACGGGATCTCCGTGTTACTGTTCTGATACCCACAGGAGCTTAGCGCTCCTTTTCATACCTTTTATTATAACCACCACTGTCCTCTGTGCGAGTCCGTCACTTCGGATAGGAACACGGTGCCTTTTTTTTTGTTCAGTTTTCTTTGATTTTAAGATTAAAGGTGTTTCCTTGGTTTATCTTTTTTTTTTTTTCCTTTTTTAAGGACTTTAAAATTTATTCAGTTGAGAGAGCGAACGTGGGCGAGGGGTGGGAGGGCGGAGGAGCAGAGCTGAGGGGGCAGCTGGACTTGGGGCCCGACCCCAGGACCTTGGGACCATGACCTGAGCCGAGGACCGACGCTTCACCGACAGGACCCCGAAGGCGCCCCGAGTTGGTTTATTCGTCTTTTTGCTTTAACACTGTCCTTACCTATGAGCTATGTCACCTGCGAAGAGTAGAGCTTCTCCAAAGCAGACCTTTTCATCTTGGGGTTGGAGCGTTTGGTGCACGTGTGACGATGGCACAGCCAGGTGAGATGTGCCATCCGTCTCCTCTCTGTCCCTTGTGCCTATTTCCAATGAGCCAAGTGCTACCGCGGCTCCTCTCCTGAGAAGCTGAGCCCAGAGGGGCTGCGGGAACGCCAGCGGCCCCAGCCGGCCCAGACCCCCGGCGCCGTTAGCGTCTACATTACACTCCCATTTGTCAAAAACCCCGTGAGAACCTATCCGTGGTGCCTCCAGCGATGGGGACGGCTCCTGTTCCTCGGAGGCCACTCGGCTGGTGGCCCGAGGGCTGGCTCCAGCCCGTGGCCGGGGCAGCGCCACACGCGTCTGTGTGGACGGCACGTGTGCGAGGACACTCGGCGAGTCCGGGGCGCCCCTCCTTTGCCAGGACCCTGCGGAACACAGGCCTCCTTTGCCGGCTGCTCGAAGACTCCCCTCTGTCGCCGGCCTCCCGGGCTTGGACCGTCACGGGCCCCCGTGCGTGTGGAATGCGTCGTGCTCAGGGTCACGGAGCTTCTGGAATCTTGACGTGTCTCATCGGCTTCGGGAGACTAAACCGCTGTCCCCGGGTGCCACTTCCGCCCCGTTTCTGCCTCTCTGGAGATCCAGTCGCCAGCACATCACACACTTTGGCCGTGTCCGTGTGTCTGCTTCTCCTGCACTCTCGTGTGCTCTCCCCGTGAGCTTCCGCACGGACACTCTCCAGTTCGCCACCTTGAGGTCGTATCCAGGCTGCTGTTCAGCTACGCAGTGAATCCCTAACTTCAGATGTGCTAACTCCATTTCCAGAAGGTTCCCTGACTGTGTCAGCACCGGTGTCCCCCACCCGCCGCCCTGGCTGGGATTGTCCCGGCGCTCGGCTGTCCAGCTGCTTTCCGAGGCCCCGGGCAGGGCGAGGGCAGCGGTGGCACTTCCCAGGCCGCCGGGCTTTCAAGGCGGCTGTTTCATCGCGGCCGTTACTTCCGAGCGGACAGGGGAGCACCACCTTCGGCCCCTGGAGCTTCGCCTGAGCGCGGCCGGGGCTGGGACTCGTCGCACGCGCCTCAGACCGCGGGGACGGCGGCGGCCCGGGCTGCCTGCCTGGCCTCGCTGCCCCTCGGGCCTGAGCGCCCGTCCCTCCGCCCCAGCAGCGCGCCTCCGCGGGCACCTCTGCTCGCCTTCCCCACCTGGCCGGGCGGCTTCCGCAGGGATCCCGCGAGTGAGTGTCGCTCGGCGCCAGCTCGGGAGGTGAGGGGGCCCTGGGGCTCCTTGTCCTCAAAGATCTGCCCCCGGCCCCAGCTGCCTCGGACGCCCGAAAGACACCCCCGTCTCCAGGCCGGGGAGCACTGCCGCCCTGCACTTAGCCTGTTTCCTGCTCCGATGTGCCGCAAACATGCCAGGAACGAAATCTGGGGTGAAAGCACAGCTTCCCCTGTGTCCCCCTTTTCTCTCCAGCCCTTTGCTGGCCCGTCCCCAGGTTCCATGTGTGTTTGCCAGATTTTCAAATACTTTTTTCCTCGAGATACGTGCTAGTTGTGGCTGAAAGTAGAAGTTCAAAGAGTTTTCAAGTGTTTTCTTTAAATAAAATCCATGCCTTTTCCCCAACACCCGAGCTATGTGCAAGTGCAAGGCCAATGATACTTAAGACGAGATTATACATTTTTAAGTTTGGGGTTTTGTTTTTTGGTTGCTTTTTATTTTGTAAACACTACACCCAACGTGAGGGCTTGAACTCACGACCCCAAGATCAATGAGTTGCATGCTCCACCGAATGAGCCAGCCAGGGGCCCCTAGGTCATTTATTCTAAATGCGATCTAAAAAAATAAAAATAAAAAAAATAAATGCGATCTAAAATGGCAAATCAACATCCCTAAGTGAGCAGCAGCCTTCACTTCTGCGCACGTCCGTGCAGACGCACACGCATCCACAACGTGACGCCGAGTCTGTGGCGTCTCTCACTTCCTACCATACGAACACGGTAAAAAACACTGAAAGGCCCGACGTGAACACAGACGTGGAGCACGTTACGTGCCGGTAAACACACCTAAGTAAGAACCTTTTATTACTGAGATTCTCTGTGTTCAAGAGAGATTAGTGATCCATTGAGAAGTTTCTTTAAAAAAAACCCTCTGGAATTCATCATGAGCTATGACATTTCAACGAGAAATTCAACAAAATGGAAGATGTGGAATTTCTAAACCCACGTGCTGAAAATGTCAATGTTACACGCCTGTGCAGTTTTAAGGGAAATTACGTTCGACGTAAGAACAAAATCAAACAGCCTCAGTTCTAAAACTGTCTCCGGCGCCCCTACCGTAGGACCACCTACCACGACCTAGTTCTTTCAGATACTATGGAATCTGTCCGAAACGTTTCAACTGTTTTAAAGTTTTAAAGATTTTTTTTGTTTATTTTTGAGCTCTCCCGACCCAAGGTGGGGCCCAAGCTTACAACCCCGACATCAAGACTCGCACACTCTTCCCACTGAGCCAACCAGGTGCCACGTTGTTTTAAAATTTTAACAAAAGCTTTTTTTTTTTTTTTTTTTTTAAACGAAAGCCTTTCAGTTCAATAGCACAGACTCGCCCCAGCCTGTGAGGCGTCCCTGTGAGCCCCCGGCCCCCACTCCACCCACCCTGGGAGAAGTCAAGGAGCAGCACCCACTGGGCCTCCGTGTCCCCACCCGGGCACTCAGGCTGCTTCTGCCACAGTGCGTCCACGCGTAGACAAGCAATCCGAGACCTCACAGCTCAAAGATCCCGCAGACCCTTCAGAAGCAAACCGGGACCCAGATGAAGCCACGAGGACTGGACCTCTTGGAGGGTGACCTGCGTCAGCGGGCCTCTTCACGACCCCCTAAGCCTCTCGGGACACCTGGCTCTGCTGGGTCTTCAGAGCTCGCTCAGCAAGCGCCAGGCCTGCGCAGGGGCAGCGGGAGCGATCCCCGACCACCGCCGGGCGCGGGAGGGGAAGACCTCTGGCCCACATCCGCCTCCGGCCGCTCCCGAGCCCCTGGGGTGCCTGCTTCCGTCCTCAGGAGCCACGAGCGGCTGGGCCGACGGGAGCCTCTGTGGCCTGGACAGCGCCCCACGGCCACGGCCACCCGCTGCGCATAGTGAGCGGACGGGCCGTCTCCCTCACACTCGGAGGGGAACGTGGGCGACGTCGTTCCAAGAACATTGCGGCCCGGCTCTGTCCTTGGATTTCGGGGTATCACACGGGTCGGAGCGACTCGGTTCCCTTCTCCAGGGACGGCGGCGTGCTCTTCTGGGCCCACAGGCGGCGATCCTATGGGATCCCGGTGGACGCAGGCCCCGTCGCCAGGAGGCTGGAGCGCACGCGTCCCCCCTGCCCATCGGGGCCCTGAGAGGCCTCCACCAGCTGCCGGCAGAGGACGCAGCCCGTAGCTAAGCTTGCAAGTCTCACGCCGACACCTAGTCCGGCTCCGCAGCTGCCCCCGTCCTGACGTGGGTCTGCCATCACCTGGTAGCCGCCGAACCTGAACAGCAGGCCTGGCTGCGGCAGAGGCGCGTGGGCACGTCTGCTGGGGCGCAGACACCGACGCCCGGGCAGGCCTCTCCAGCCTCGGAGCTGTCATACGTGGCACAGGCATCGGATTCCATAGGGCGCCTCCCTCGTGGCTCCTCTGCCGACTCCACAGGTGAGCCCACCAGGCCCGGGGGGCGCGCTGGCCATGCAGCGTGCTGGCAGCTGGCCCCAGGCCCCCTGGGCAGGCCCGCGGCCCCCACACAGGCCCACCCTGGGGCCGGCTGGGGCCAACTCCAGAGTGGGCCTCGCTGCCGAGCCCAGGGCTCCAGGTGTCAAGGGGCATCGATCTAGAACAAGACACAGACAAGTTACAGGTGGTGAGGACGTGGTGACACCACCTCTTAGCAGGTCCCTGCCCGGCCACCATGAGGACAAGCGGCCCCACATCTGGGAGGGCGAGGCTACGATCAGTTCTCGATGAACGGCCTCTCAAAGGAAAAACCCACGCTAACAGAACGCATCTCCCACCAGACCATCCTGCTGGAAAAGCCCGCACAGGAATCCGTTCATTAATCTCAAAATCCAAAACGTGTGGTTAAGCTCTTCTTGAAGATTTCTTCGTCTCCCGGGAGGCAGCCAACCTAACAGACCTCTCTGCTACCAACAAGCCCCCTGCCCCGAGAACAGGAAGGAGAGCTGTGTCCGTGACCTTCCCGAGGTCCCTGGTCCGCGACACTCACGCCACCGCCCAGCACGGCCTGCGGAGCCGCCTCGGGACCAGCCTGCGCTCGTGTACGAACGAGATGTCCTCACGTCAGGGGGAGACGTTCCCCGTGGGAATCTCTTAACTTCTACAGGACAGCGTACTTGGGTTCAAATTTACTTAAACGTACGTCTGTGTTACATAAACACGGAAAGGAGCAGCGCGGGCGGGACGCCAGTGGGGGCAGACAGCAGGTGCGCTGTGCTGAGCGAGCTGCCACCGCGACGCTGTGCGCCTGAAGTGGCCTGACCCTGCGCATCCGTGTTGCTTCAAGAGCACCCGCGTAGGACACACGTAATACAAGCGGCAGCTTAACTCTGCAGGACCGAGTGACAGTGGCTGCCGCGGGGCGGGGTCTCCCCTCCCCTGACCGAACTGAGCCTGCAGGAGGTGGCGCGGACGCTCCCTCTGAGCCCCGGGGCACGTCCGAGGACCCGCCAGGGACGCGCCCGAGTGCACGTGGAGTTCGGGGCACGTGCGTGCCGGGTGGGCAGCTGGTCCGGGCGGCCCCCCTCGCGTCTTACCTGGGCCGGGGGGGCAGGGCCGTCCTGGGCTTGGTCTGGCCATTCCCCAGAGCGGGCATCCCGGGCTCTGGGTGCAGGTGCAGGGGCCAGAGGGAGGGGCTTCTGCTCTGCGATCAGCATCCCCCCAAGAGTGAGTCGGGCTGGTGCCAGGGCCTAGGAACACAGGAAACGAGTCTCACCCACGTGAACGAACACCAGCTGGTGGGCTTGTTTCAGAGAGTTCCAGGAGCGCCGTGCGTGGTCTTGCTGCTGTGAGCAGAGCTCTGCTGCGTGACGGAGCCTGGGTCTTCCTGGAGGTGGGTGTTCGGGTATTTGTGGCAGCTCGCCACCCCCAAACAGCAGGGGTCTCCGCACGTGACTTGTCTGGGGCGGGGTGTCTCGCCCAGAAGCAAAGTGATTACGACAGAAGGTTCCAGCACAGAACGTCAGGGCCCGTGGTGCAAACACGGAGCCCACACACCTGTGGCCTGGAGAAAGGCTCTTCCGGGAAACACTTCACGATGTCGAGCTGGCTA
Organism: Canis lupus dingo; assembly: GCF_003254725.2. Taxonomy (NCBI): domain Eukaryota; kingdom Metazoa; phylum Chordata; class Mammalia; order Carnivora; family Canidae; genus Canis; species Canis lupus. The sequence continues at coordinate 47,396,353 of NC_064266.1, forward strand.
CAGGTCTAAGAGCGTAGTGACACCGCCCAGTGCCCTTTTGCAGAAGTTGTTTAAAATTCCAGTGTCGATCCAGAATCAAGAAAAGGTCCTTGATTCGTTCTTCACACATAATAAGAAATAATCTGTAAACCACAATCAGAACAGAAGCCAGCTCAGCTGTTTCCTGCAAAGTCTCCCGCGAACAGGGGAGGGTGGGCACAGCCGGTGGCTCCCCGGGGCCTCCCGAGGTCTCCCTGCGACAAGCAGGGGGGCACCTGGCGCGTCGTCCTACCCAGACAGGACCGAGCACCGGTAGCTGTTCGGGGGGAGAGCCCCAGCTCCTTTTCCAAAGCAGTATCTACGGGTCAAACGTGGACAGCGCTCGGGGCGACGGCCTGCGGGCCGGAGCCAGCCTGGAAGCCGGAGGGACCAGGCAGTGTCACGCCCGTCCTCCCCCGTCCTCCCCGACCAGCACGGCGGCTCTCCCTCCCGTGTCCTCCCGTGACTCCAGGCAGCCGGTGTTCGTGAGGGTCCGAGCAGGTGACGCCGGGTCCAGGGCCCACCCAGATCAGTGCACGCTCACAAACAACCTGTACACCAGAGCCACGCGTGAAGCCACAGCCAGTGCTCGTCACCGTTCCTACTCGCGGAGCAGCGACTACGAACAGGCCGGATGCTCGCCTAGCACTGAGAACACAGAAGTGAACCAGTCACATTAAAGCTAAGTCCAAACAAAAAGTACAGAAGGTTCTTTAACCAGTTAAAGACCAGGGATCTGGAAAGAGACCACGAATCTAAGGGCCGAGCCAATGTGCTTGGACCCGTCAGACCTCCCGCGGAAGGGTCCACACCGTCCGTCTGGCGACCGTGGGCAGCTCGGTGCCGCCTGCACGTCCAGGGTCCTCTGGACGTAGACACCTGCGACCGTGATCAGGACCGCGGAGACGGAGCACGCAGACGCCCCACGGTGCCCCTGCCTGGGGGAGACCGGACACACCGGGGATGGGCCTCGAGTCCCCCGGGCAGCGCAGCGAGCGCCGACATGCTACCTGGGAAACGTCACACCTTCGCCGCCTTTCTCCAGCCACGAGCCCACGTGTGCCAGGATGCAGCGTGGAGCCAACCAGGGCCACCCCAGAAATCACAGCGGCCTCGGTCCCTCCGCAACATTCAGCCGCCGGGTGCTCCCCGCCCTCACTGCACCAAGGTCTGGGGACGCCCAGCAGGCCACACAGCCCCCTGAGCTGAGGGCCCTTTGCTATCGGAGCCCCAGGAGCCTGGGGGGTCTCGCCCCCGGGACACGCACCCCACCCCTGCCCAGCTTCGCTACCCGTATGCGACGAGCTGGCGGGTCCCTGACACACACACACCATCCCTGCTCACGAGGGCCTGGGGCTCCGGTGAGCCGGCGGAGGCTGCAGGAGGGGGTCCCTGTCCCGACGGTGGGGAACACGCCGGAGCCAGGCCCTGCTGCCCCGTGTCCCACTCAACAGAAAACTCGCTCCCGCCGACAAGGGCGCGTCCAGACTCTAGCGGTGGTGGCGGAGAGGCGACCGCTGTGGCTTCCCCCGGCCCCGATGCCGCGCCCTGAGCACAGAGAGAAACCACGCCTGCCCCCGGGCAGCCGGCCGGCGGACCGCACGCGGAGTGGCCTCGGCTCCCTGGGATCCGGGGCTCAGGGTGTGCGGCTGACACCGACGCCCTCCACGGTGACAAATGTCTCCAGAGCAGGTGCCCGGACAGGTCGCCACAACCACGTCTCAGCCACTGGGTGGCAGCTCGGGCCGCCCACCAGGGACGGAGGGCAGGCTACCGCCGCGGCCGAGCACAACGTTTTGGGAAACAAGGTTTTCATCTGAGTATTTTCATTCTCGTTTTTAGAAGACGTCAGAAGGTGAGATTTTAAAATAAGCCCTTCCCCTGGGGTCCCGGGGCGGGGGAAGGCTGCGGATGCCGCACCAGGACTGGGGTCCAGACCCCCGTGCGGGGCCCACGGCCTTTGGGTCAGGCCCAGGCTGCGGGCAGAGGCTGACACACAGGACACAGAGAAAAGCACTGAACACCTCCCCCCCATTCCCAAGGGGCAGAGGCACTGCTCTGGCTGCAGACCCGCACGTGGCGTTCACACGCGCCTTAGGGGTTACAGGGGTGGACGGGTGTGCCCCCACCTGTGCATACGGCCACAGATTCCCGGCATCCTCCGGCGCTCCTGCCCGTCCACCCCCCAGGGCCCTGCAGGCGTCCTGGTCACAGGGCCCCGCAGCCTCTGCCGGCGGCACCAACACGCGGGAGCACGCGGCGCTCACTCTGCAGACGCTCAAGGCCCCAGACGCGCGCACAACGGCTGTGACGCACCTTCCCACGGGGCCCGAGGCCGGGAGAGCACGCCTGGAGTCACGCAGCCCGGCCGCGGGGCGCTCAGCTTAGGCTCTGGCCTCCCGGCCAAGTCCCGGGAGCTGGCCACGGCGCCCACGCTGCGGGGACGCTGGCCCGGCTCGCGAGAAGCGCAGGGCAATGCAGCGACAGAGCCTCGCTCCCCCGCAGTCTTCACTGGCCGCAGCTTCCGTCGCGGCAGCACCGGGGCTCGGGCACCTTGGCGCTCACGAACCCGAACTTGTATGACGACGCTGTCGTCTTTCTTTAAATTAGAGCAAAAATGGAAACAAGCAGTTTGCAAACCCCCGACACGTCAAAGGGCCTCGCTTCCTCCGGTGGCGCTCGGGAAACCACAGCATCCACCCTGGTGGGCGGCGGGCGGTGACTCAGGCCCCGTGCGCCCCCGTGCGCCCGCTCGCACCCCCCACGCCCCGCCCCCAGCTGCGGCGCCCCCCCCCATGGCCCCACAGCCCGCAGCCCGCTCCGCTCTGTTGGGCACGCACGGTGAGCGCCACCCGGGCCCAGCACGCTTCCCCGGGACGGCAGGGACGCCGGCGCGCAGCGTCCCCAGGCCAGATCTTCAGGGCACCGTGGCTCACTCCGGGCGGGCACCCCGTGGCTAAAAGCCCGAAGCCCCCGAGCGGGGGGGGCGGGGGGGGACGTCTCGGGGCACCCGCGGCTCGGGGCCCCCTGGGCTGCTTCCCGTGTTGGGGTGTCACGTGCTCCCGGAGCCTGGAATGCCGCCGGAGACACTGCAGCGGCAACGACACCAACCGTGCAGACACGCGTGCCGCCGGGCGGGGGTAAGCGGCGTGAGCAGCGGAGACAAAGGGTCCGCGCCGCGCTCCCCACCCGCGCAGGCCGGAAGGCGGCGGGCCGGCAGGGGGAGCCCGAGCCTGTGCCTCCGCGCGGCGCCCCCCCCCCCAGCCCCGGGCTCCGCTTCCGGCCGCGCCGCCAACCTGGACGAGGTTCTGGGCTCAGATGCCTCGATCTCCGTCTGAGACACTCGAGCAAGCGCCGCCGTCGCCCCGAGAGCACGTGGCGAGCGCCTCCCCCGCCCCACGGCCACGGGCCTCCGCACAGCCTCCCGCGCCCCCGCGCCCACCGCGTCTCCACCGACCTCGCTGCTCCTTCCTAGGCGGCGCGACGGGGCGGCACTTACGGGACAGGGAGTGGGTGCCTTTGGGCAGGTACTCCAGCAGCAGGGAGCTGTCGTCCCCGAGCACGTCGGCCTTGAGAGACAGCAGGCTGTTCTTACTCATGAGTGCCGCCCGCAGGTTGGCCACGGCCGTGGCCTGGTGCAGAGCCTCGTCCTTCTCGGGGGTGAGGGGCGGGCCCAGGTAGCTGGCTTCTCCTCCCAGGAGACCCTCGTCCACGTGGCCGTAGAGCTCAGCCCTCTCCCCTCGGCCGTCAGAGCTGCTGGCCTCGGTGACAGTCAAGTCCGCACCTGGCAGAGGAAACACAGGGACACGCAGGTCATCTTCGGCTCTCCCAGGGGACCCGCGCACACGGAGGAACCTCCCCGCGCCCAGGTGCTCGTCCTCAAGTCCGACCCGCTTCTGCCCCAGGAGGGCGGCCGAGGCCTCGGGTGGGCGCTGCGCTCAGAACACGGGGGGGGGGGGGGGGGTGGGCGGACAAGAGCAGGGGGACCTGCTCCAGACTCTGCCCGGCCCGGAGCCCCGGCTGTCGCGCGCCCTCGGCACTTCCACCTCCCGCAGAGGAGGCGACGCTCAACACGGAGGAAGGGCGGCGCGGGAGAGCGGGACTCTTGTGGAAGCTCTGCGACCTCCGCTTTGCCGTGGGGCTCGCGGGGCGGACACCAGGGCGCGGCCAAAGCTGCAGAGGACACCATCCAGCAAGCGAGAAGGCCCGCGGGCCCGTCCCCGGAGCGTGGGACACCGGCCTCACTCGAGACCCCCGCCAGGCGCGGCGCCTCCGTGAAACCAGGAGGAGGGAGGCGGGAACGCGGAACATCCACAGAGCAGCCGCCGGACAGGAGAGCCCACTCCGAATGCAGAGAAGGCTCACAACTCAGTCAAAACAAAAATAACCCCAGTCGTGGTTTTTTACATTTTTTAAGTTCAAATTCAATTTAATAATCCAAGTTTTAAATGGGCCAAGGACCCAAGCAGATATTCATCCGAGATGACACGTAAGTGACTGCGAGCACAGTCCGAGGCCACCAGTCGGCAGGGACACGCCTGGAAACCCCAGAGGCCACTTCACGCCCGCAGCGCGGCCCGAATCCGTCCGACGGTCACCAGGGCCGATGGCGTAAGGACACTGGAACCTCTCCCCCGCCCGTCAGAATGTCCAGTGCCACTGCCGCGGGCGGCGTAACGACTCCTCTGAGGCCACATGATTGCCACGCGGGCTCGTACCCAGGGGAGGTGCAGGCACGCGCGTGTGCAATCTCACAGCAACACGTCCATCGGCGGATGACGGGCAAGCAGGAGGGGTCCGTCCTCGCAGGGGACGTGCGCTCGGCCGTGACAAGGCAGGACGTGCCAGCAGGGACGGAGCCTGCAGCCACAGCCGCTCGTGCGCAGGCAGCTGACCTCCCCGAGTCCCGACGAACTCCCCGGGGACGCCTCGGAGGGCCGGTCGGGCAGCCCGGTGACCGCGGCCAAGCCTCGTGTGCGTGGGAGGTTCTGGGGTCGAGACCTTGCCTGGACGCCGCTGCCCCGCGGACTTGCCAGGATTCAAGCTGCCTCGTTTACCAAAAGCGTCCAATCTCATATCCGAAAAACGGGCTGAGTTCCAAACACTCATTTGTGGGGTGTTCTCTTCATCCGGACCCATGGACGCGCGTGTACAGGCGCACACATGCTCACGTGCACACGCATGTGCACCTGCACACAAGCGCCACTTCCTCTGGAGGGTCTGGCACGGCTCCCAGGCCGACAGGAAGGCCCTGCCCCAGACGGAGGGACGGCGCGAGCGTGGCTCCTCTGCAGGCGCATCACACGCGTGAGGCAGCGAGGTGACCGCAGGCAGCTGCACGAGCAACGGGAACGGGAAGGACCCAGGCCCGTCTCCTGGTGCTGACCTCTTTTCGATAAAAGAAGCAAACAGGATTAAAAATACCAACATCAGGGGCAGCCCCGGTGGTGCAGCGGTTTAGCGCCGCCTTCAGCCAGGGCCTGATCCTGGAGACCCGGGATCGAGTGCCCCGTCGGGCTCCCTGCGTGGAGCCTGCTGCTCCCTCCGCCTGTGTCTCTGCCTCTCTCTCTGTCCCCCCCCCAACCCCGTCATAAATAAATAAAATCTTAAAAAAAAAAAAGAGCCAAGGTCTCATTGTGGAGGGCAGCACAGCGCTTTCTCCTTCTTCCCGTAAACGATACACCATAACATTTTGAGAATTTAGCTCACACTCTTTAGCTGAAAAGCTGAAAAGAGATTATAATTAAAATGAGTAGAATTTTTGATCAAACTGCATCAGGTGGGGTCAGTCACAAAGTGGGGCATGAGCAGAGTCGGAACAGAAAAGAGGCTTCCAGCCACGTGAGCTCCGGGGCCTGGGGGTCGTGGCCGGCAGGGGGAAGGGGCAGGGGCGCTGGCCTCACCAGCAGGGTGTCGGGGGGCACGGCCTGCTGGACAGCCCGCACCCGCGGCTCAGGTCTCCCCAAATCTCCACTCTCGACCATTCTGTAAAATGCTCACGTGCCTTGGAGGACGTCTGCACGGAAGGCCCCACCCCGCTCCACCCGACGCCCCGTCCACCAGCCGGGCACCCAGGGTGCGCCCTGCCTACGGCACACGGAAGCTTCCGGAGAGTGTGCACAGGTCGGGGTTGGGGAGACCCAGCGGCAGGTGCAGGCCCGCGCCTGCCCCCACCCCCGCCCGGGGGTCACAGCCCATCAGGCTCACTGGGGGCACAGCACGGTTGGGAGGATCAGTAGCCTCGTCATCTGGCGTCCTTGTCACCTCCGCGTCCAGAACGCACGGTTTCCAACACGTCACGTGTCTTTATCCAAGTTCAAATCCAGTTTCCTCACTTTCTTAACTATCAGCAAGTTTCCACGTCATTCGATGAACCCTCCTTGGTTGAAATACATACGATTGAATGAATTCACGACTGAATCAATCACCTTGCTGACTATACAGCAATTCAGTGAGTAAAAGCCAGAGTTCCGGCAAACAGAGCTGAACAACTAGACGTGCCCAGGGAGATCGTCGGGAGCCACAGGCCTACACGTCACACCTAAATCTGTTAAACTTCCAGGAAAAAACACGTGGGGAACGTTTGTGACCTTCGGGAAAGACTTCTGTGATAGGACTCGAGACGTACGAGCCACGAAAGAAAAAAGTTTGCAAATCGGGCTTCATCCTAGTTTAAAACGTGTGCTTCTCCGCAAACCACGGTCCATGAAAGCACGAGGCACAGACAGAAAACGTCTGCACAACACACACCTGGTGAGGGTCGGAACCAGAATGTACCCTCGGCTCCGCGCCGGGAAGTGGGCTCAAGACTGGAACAGACGCTTCTGCAAAGCAGAGCACGGGGGGCGTGGGGGGGGCATGGGGGCACGTGGGGGTGTGTGCGGGATATGTGGGGAGCTGTGTGGGGGCACGTGGAGGTGTGTGGGGGCATGTGGGGGCGCGTGGGGAGGCCTGCACGCGGCCCACCGCTCACCCCGCGGCACAAGCCACTCCGGCCGGACCTCATGAAGGGAGCATGTGAAGACAGACACGGAGACCAACAACACGGCCCAGCAGAGAAACGCCGGCGCCTCCGGGACGCGTACAAATCCCGAGATGAGCAACGGCAAACACAGAGGATGTGGAGCCCAGAGGACAGGCCACACGAAGCCAGCGAGAGCCTCAAGTCCCGGCGGGAAGCTCACGCGACAGCAAACACGCAGGTGCACGACGTCGCCCCGCCGTCCCCGCGGCCTGGTGCCAGCCCCCGAACCCCCCAGGAAGCCCGGTGTCCACCAGCAGGAGTGTCACAGCCCGAGCCATTGGTACGGCGTGACTGAGGGATGCGCACAGGCTCGAAGACGAGCCTCAGAAGCACTGTTGGACCCCCAGAGACGGGGCGGGGGGGGCTGGGCACCTCGGGGGCGGCTGCGGGGGCTGAGGTCCGTGGACTGTGTCCATGAGTGGACGCTGGCGGCAGCGGGGCTGCAAGGTGTGGGCCTGGGGGCAACGGCCTCAAGGGATGCAGGCCCCGCGCTCCTTGGGACTCGTCCTCGCGCATGAGCGTCTCTGGCTGGCAGCGCGGCGGTCAAGCAGCACCAGGCGGGCAGGCGGTGCGGGCGGTGCGGGCGGCTCCTGACCACAGAGGCACCTGCCGGACTCAGCTTACCCTCCAGGGCCTCGAGGCCAGCAACGCCCCTGCGAGCTGTGGAGGACGCGGGTGACACGGGGAGACCGGTGGGTTCCTTACACTCAGGCCACCGCGCCCCACAGCCCTGTGCCGACCCCACGCGCATTCACAGAAGCCTGAGCCCCACACAAGCGGCTCCGACAGAGTGTGGACAGATGGACGGCGCTGTGTCCGGGGCCCAGGCCAGGCAGGTGTGCACGAGCGAGACGCCGTGCGGTTCCACACGGACGAGGCCCTACACACGCGGCGGCGGGCAGCTGAGCGGCTGCAGGGGTGCGGCGAGGCGCACGCACTTATCAGACGCATTGGAAGGTCCACCGGGTTGGGGGCGACTCGGGGTGTCCACGCGACCTCCAAACTGTAAGCGCAGACCGAACCCCAATGAAGTGCTTGCTGGTGGATCCAGGATGACGTCTGTGGGGTGCGCTGGCTCGCGCTGAGAACACGGGCTTTCAGACGGTTACGTGGGTGAGCACGTAGGAGAGCAAGCAGCAAATTGTTTTTAATATTGTTTTTATTTATTCATGAGACACCAAGAGAGGCAGAGACACAGGCAGGGGGAGAAGCAGGCTCCATGCAGGGGGCCAGACGCGGGACTCGATCCCAGGACCCCGGAGCCACGCCCTGGGCCAGGGGCAGATGCTCACCTGCTGAGCCCCCAGGCGTCCCCCACAAACAGCAAGACCTTAAATGGAGAACCAAAGCAGCAAACATGCTGAATTTTTTTCAAGTTTTCTTTAAGTGTAAATATTTCACCAATAAAATGTTAGAGAAACAAAAAATTATTCAAATTCAAAATCTGTGCGGTTTAGTGTACGTGTGTCCTACTTAGAGAAATAGCTACAAAGAATGGCAATTTTCACTGAAAAAACTTCCTTGGGGCCCCTGGGTGGTTCCACCCATTGAGCATCTTTTATTTTTTTAAGATTTTATTTATTTATTTGAGACAGAGGCAGAGAGTGTGTGTGAGAGCAGGAGCCGGCGGAGGGAGGCAGGAGGCCGCGGCCACGCGGGCCAGGAGCGGCCGGGGGTTCTCGGGGAGCCCCCGCGGCGCAGCGCCCCCCAGCGCCCAGCCTCCCGCGGCCGGTGCGACGGCAAGGTGTGCTGCGCGGGGAGCCAGGCTCGAGGACGCGGCCGAGCGACACCTGCCGACCAGGGAGGAGGCCCGAGACCACGGAGGCCGTGGAGGCCGTGGAGGCTGCAGCTGTGCACAATGCTCACGACCCAAACCGGGAAGCCCGGAGCCAACCCCGCGCCCACGACCGACCCCGCGGGCGCTGGACGGGGCTTCGTGGGGCCTGAGAGCAGCCCCGGGGCGGCGGGGGGCGGCCGCCCACCCCCGAGGGCCGCACACCTCTCTGCCGCGTTCGCTACACCCACGCCTCAGGCTTCTTAAAGTCCTCAAAAGGCGGTGGCATCCAAGTTTGCAAAGACCTTACCGTGACCGACTCCTCGTAACACGTCCACTTCGGCGGAAGTCCCCAGGCCGCGCGGTCACACGTTTGCAGAGCCTCAGCCTCAAGGTCCCTGCACGGCCCAGGCCGTCCTCGCCAGGGTCCTCGTCACAGCCCGCGGGGGCGTCGCACCTGCCCCCACACTCCCAAGGGAACTAAGCCGGGGGGCGAAGGAAGCAGAAGCCCCCGAGTTCAAGTCAGACCAGGATCCAGCGAGACGGCGCCTCCGGCTGAGGGGCACCCACGCAGCGGACACCCTCGCGCGGGCCGGACACGCGGGCCGGACACTCCAGTCGGCGAAGCCCCTGCCCCCCACAAGCACCCAGCAGCACCCTGTGTCCGCGAGAGCCCCTCCAAGGCACATCCTTCATGAACTCCATGTTCTAGAAAATCCAGACGCAAAGGCTTCGCTTCCGTTGCAGCAGGAGGAGCGGCTGCTGAGACACAGCAAAGCCGAGGTCATGGGCCCGTCACGCGCGACAGTGATTCCAAAGTACGGCCTTGGGCACAGGTGGGACTTCTGCACCCACGCCGGCCTCCAGCTGCGGCCAGGCTCGTGTGCTCCTTGGCACCTGGTGCCCGCCCTCCCGAACGCAACCAAGGACCTCACGGGCCCTCATCCCGGCAGCGGGTGCTCCGAGGCGGCCCGGTCCTCCTGCTGTCAACCCATAAGCTGACAAAGGGGCCGCTCCTGCGGCGCGTCCCCAGCTGCCACCTGGCGGCACCGTGGGGGTCCAGCACGGGCTCTGCTCACGTGGGGGGAACGCCGGGAGGGCCTCGGAGCACAGTCCTTAGGGCCGAGGGCGTGACGGGGTGGAGGCTGCGGCCGTCCCCGCCCCTCGGGACGCAGGTGTCGCATCTCATTCGGGCTCTTTTACCCCAAAGCACAAGTGCCACACGGAGCAAGACGACAACCGTCAGCCGTGGAAGGTGGCCTCCTTGAGTTGCCCAGCGGATGACGCCCGGGCGCCGGGCACACGCTCCACCCTTCAGGTCTCCAGGAGGATCAGGAGACGTGTCGGTGAACCAGAAGCCCCGGGTCACCGCCTCTCGGACGCATCCTCCGTGCCCTCCGCGGCTTCCACACGGCCCGTGAGCCTCCTCCCAGCTCACCTCCGCAGACCTGCGTGGCGGCTCCTACGTGAGCCCTCGGGGGGCCGGCGTGGGGCACCCCCAGGCCTGGCGCCCGTGCTCCCTCCCGCTGGGGGAAGAGGCTGGAGGGTGGGAGTAGCCAGCGGGGGGCGCACAGAGAGCACCTTCGCCACCGCCCGGCGGTTCCGACGCTTCCACCACATCAAGACCCGCGTCACAAGGGCTCAGGTATGAACAATTACTTTGCAAAAGCCACGCACCTCATTCGAGCCACGGAAGCCCCTTTTGGCAAAACCTTTCAAGGACACGTGTGGACGTTAGGACAAGCACCCGGGCTCCTCCCTCAGCGGCTTCTGAGCCGGCCTCATCCGGCGTCCGGGGCCATCCCGGGGTCACACGGGCTGGAGCCCCGGGAGGACGCGCGGAAGCAACGTGGGGCGGCCCCAGCGACGCACAGCCGACCTGCCCCCCCCAGCTGCCGTGCAGGCACCGGCTGTCACCCAGAAGTAGACGTCAACGGTCACTTCCTTGGAAGCCACTAGAGAAACATGCTCTTGGCCTTTTGCTCGGGAAAATGGCTCTTGAATGCTCGCGGGCTCAGCATCAGCACCGGTCGTGGGGTGGGGGACACAGGGACGAGACCGGGCAGGTGGCCCTGGCTGCGGAGCCACCTCTGAGCATCTGTGCGGAGCCCCCAGGTGACCTGCAACCACCGCCCGACACGTTCCCCTGGGATAGGGCCCCTTCTCCCACGAATAGGATGAGACGTTAAAATACTCTCATCTAAAAAAATAAATAAAATAAAACAAAATAAAACAAAACAAAACAAAACAAAATAAAATAAAATAAAATAAAATACTCTTGTCTAATTTGTTATTTAAAAAAATGCTAAAGAGGGGATCCCTGGGTGGTTTAGCGGTTTAGCGCCACCTTCAGCCCACGGTGCGATCCTGGAGACCCGTGATCGAGTCCCATGTCAGGCTCCCTGCATGGAGCCTGCTTCTCCCTCCTCCTGTGTCTCTGCCTCTCTCTCTCTATGATAAATAAATAAATAAATCTTTAAAAAATAAAAATAAAAAAATAAAGAAATGCTAAAGAAAGGTCAAAAAAAAAATAAAATACTCTTTTGTCTACGGGTAACAAATACTCAATGGACACAACCTGACGTCCCTGCGGAACCGCAACTCGAGCCTCCGCGGCCAGCCCCGGCACACTGGGGAGGGAGTGACCAGCACAGCGGGCAGGCACCGTGCACGCAAGCCGACAGCCCCCCGTCCTTGTCTCCGCGACTCAGAATAATCTAACAGAAGCGGCTCGCGGTTGCCTTGGTAACCCGGGGGATTTAAGACATTAACAAAAGTACGCAGCCGAAATCACTTGTTGGATTCTAAAAACACCTTCTGCTTCACGACTGCATTTAAAACCTCAATCCCACAGGCCGGAGGAGCGTCCGTTCCTTACTAGGCTGACGGGCCCTCGCGTCGCCAGCATCGCGGCCGCCGGGGGCTCAGGACCTCAAGCCGGCGTCCGGGGCTGCGGCACCCAGAAGGTTCCACATGAAGCCTCGCCCTCAGGGCGTCCGCTGGGGACCGCGGCTTCTCAGATTCTGCTCAGGGCCGGTGACGGACTATAAAGGGAGCCTGGGGCACGCGGGGGACCTCTGCCGAGCACAGCTGGCGGGGACAGGTGGCTCCCCATCAGCTCAGAGACCTCACAGTCCTCTTAGCTCAGCTAATGTCCTACAGTTCCGCGGTCTGCCCGTTGGGGACGTTTAAGTGCCTGGACATGCTCCTGCTTGTCACCAAGCGAGGGGATGGGCTGCTGTTGGCACCCAGTGGCCGAGGCCGGGGATGTTGCTACACACCCGGGACCGTCCCCACGGCAGATCCGTCCAGCCCCAGGCTGAAAGACCACGATTAACCATCGCGTCCCGGGCACGCCAGGGTCTGGCGCCGTGCTCGGGGCTGGGGACGCAGCAGGACGGAGAGAGTGACAAGGCCCCGGAGCACCTCGGGGTCCCCGCTTACTGGATACGGTTTCAGTTCGGGACGACGGAAGCTCGAGATGAGCAGCAACGCCAGTCGTGTGACAGCGTGAGGTATTGCTGCCCCTGAGCCGCGCACCCAGCGAGGGCATCTGCACCCTCGCACGACAATAAAAGCTAGCGAGTGGGGAGCAGGGCCAGGCCGGGGAGTGGGCAGCTGCCCCCGGGAGCACGGCACGCTCGGCATCTGTGACACTTCTCAGGCCTGTTACGCCCGTCTGCTGCCTCCCCTCTGCCTTCCCATGTTCCAGGGGATCTAGGACCCTGCCGGGGGGCCGCCCCGGGACAAGAACTGGCCTAGAAGCCTCCGGCCTGCCCTGGACCATCTCGCCCCGTCCACCACTCAGTCCGGAGCTGGGCTGCGGCGCGTGGGGGCCGTGGGCAGTGCCCGTTCCGCGCTCAGCACTGGGAGGGGCACCTGCTGCTTCGGGCAGCGTCAGGTTTGCCACCTGCTGGCCTGGGACACCCGTGACGCTGTCCTCCAGAGCGTGAGGACCGGGCTCAGAGCCACGCCGGGTCCCGGGGGCCGCACGCGGGGCCACGGAGAGCCTCTGCGCGGCCCGTCGTTTGCCCCCCGGAGGCGAGCGTGTCGGGCACGAGGAGACTCCCCTCACTGCGAGGCTGCCCTGCAGCAGACCCTCGCGTCCCCGTCGGGGGAGCGCTCTGCCGCGGACGGAGCACGCGCACGCACCCGGCTGTCCAACAGCCATGCCGATGACAAGAACACGCGCCGGCTGCAGAGCACCCAGAACCGAGGCCCCGAGGTGTGAGGTCCGCTCCCGTCCCACCTTCATCTCACCTCATCTGACGCACTTTCCACCTTTTAACATTTTAACATTTAAGTCTTTTAAAATGGGGGCGCCTGGGGGGCCCAGTGGGTTGAGCATCAGGTCATGATCTCAGCATCCTGGGATCGAGCCCCACGTCGGGCTCCCTGCTCCGTGGGGAGGCTGCTCCTCCCTCTGCCACCCTCACCCCTGCTCGCACTCGTTCTCAAATAAACAAATGAAATAAATCTTTTTAAAATTAAGCTACCCTCATAGTGTTTCCTACAAAAGGGAAGCAGACCCGTCAAGCTGACCCCACACACTGGGTGTCACCCCACTTTCCCGCGACTGGGAGCCCCATCTCTGTGCCGGGGACGCGGGCCCCGAGGTGGCACTCCCTGCGCCTACAGAGGGGACCGCGGGAGGCGATGGCCACGGGGCGGCACCAGCGTGGGGGGCCGTGCTGCTTCCCTGGAAGCCACGCAGGGCGCTGGGCCTGGCAGGGTGGGAGCGCCCGCCCGTAAGAACAAAAGGCTTACTTGAGTCGCGGCTGCTGAACGGCCACCCGGACGTCGGCAGGAAAGAGGCCACTGGGGACCCGGCCCGGCTGTCGTCCTCCACCTGCTGCGTGATATGCCGGACGGTCTCCTTGTTTTTCCGATTCTTCCTTCGACCTGTGGGCTGCCAGCCGTCCCCTCCGGCCTGCTCTGAGAAGGAGTTCTGTATCACCCCGTCCCTGGCGGAAGGCAGCTCGCTCCCCCCGTAATGAGACGGTGAAACCTGCTCTTCCTTGACACGCAGAGACCCGTAGCCCACGTCGCCAGGCCACAGCGACTGCGAGGAAATGTCGTCGGGGCCGTCGGCCTTGGGCTCCTGGTCCTCTTTGCCGTAGCTGCTTCCTCCCTCGTGGCAGCTGGCGATGGCCGAGTCTCCCGAAGAGTTGGCGGGGCTGGTGCGCCGGGCCAGCCACGGGGAGATGCTCCTTCCGGCCATCACAGCCGAGATCAGGGCGTCCGTGCTGCTGCCCGGCGGGGCGCTGATCTCAAACTCTGAGAGCTCGTCCGAGGCATCGGGCTTGATGCTGATGTCCAGTGCGGCCTTGATGAAGTCGTGGCACGCCTGCACAATGTCCGTCATCTGCAGGAAGCTGGCGGCGGACATCACCTCGATGACATTCCTGCTGGTCAGGGCCAGGTGGGCCGAGTACATGAAGTCGATGATGGCCTTGAAGCCCTGGGCCGTGACGATGTCCAGGTGTGTGACAGTGGCCTGGTCGGACGTCTTCTGCACCTGGCAGTACAGCGTCTTAAAGTAGCGGCTGCTGCCGAGCAGGACGTTCTTATGTGCCTTGAACACCTTGCCCTCAACCACGACACAGACGTCACACAGGACGCCGTGCTGCCTCTGCTCGTTGAGCTCGCGGAGCAGGTGCCGGTAGTGGGACGCGATTTCCATGTCTTCCTTTCGGTTGTTCATCTGGAAGTCCTGGCGTTGCTCTTCTACAGACTCTGTGGGGGAAGAACAAGCGAGTTACCCACGTGCTGGACACAAACGTGTGGGGGGAGTCAGGCAGGGCGGGGGCACGGCCGGCGGGGTGGACGCGAGGGGCGCGAGGCTGACGGCCACGACCGCCACCACGCCGGGCCCTGAACAGAACCCTCACTCCGCGGCCACCTCCCGGCACAGACACCAGATCGTCCCATTACTTGCTGGAGTGACTTTCTTACCCAAATGTGAACTGTAGGCGAAATAACCCAAGGGACCTCGTCCCGCACCCTTGAGGACACACATTAAAGTCAGTCAAGCGTCCCACTCTCGGTTTCCGCTCGGGTCATGACCCCGGGGTGCTGGGATCGAGCCCCAGTCGGGCTCCCTGCTCCGTGGAGGGGTCGGTCCCCTTCTCTGCCTCTCTCTCCCCGCACCCGCTGCCCCTCCCCCTCCTCACTCTCCCTTTAAAATAAATACATCTTTTTAATACATTAAGGGACTCCTGGGGGGCTCAGCGGTTGAGCACCTGCCTTCAGCTCAGGGCGTGACCCCGGGGTCCTGGGATCGAGTCCCACATCGGGCTCCGTGCATGGAGCCTGCTTCTCCCTCTGCCTGGGTCTCTGCCTCTCTCTGTGTCTCTCATGAATGAAGTGGCTGGGTCCACCTCACACACCTCTTCACTGACTCAAAGCTGTCGCAACACACACACTTTCCTTTGGTCACTATAACACGTTTCCAAACACCACCTGGAATCATCTTAAAAATGCCCCCCTGTGAGATAAAAGGGAAAGCAGCGCTTCCAAACTCATTCTGAGGCCAGCATCATCCCAATACCGAAACCAGGTAAAGACGCTACCGGGAGAGAACTACAGGCCCAATAACCCTGATGAACAGAGATGTAACCCCCACCCCAATATTAGGAAACCGAATCCAACGGTACATTGAAAAACTCATTCACCACAATCAAGTGGGATTTATTCCTCGGTTGCAAGGTGGTTCAATACCCACAAATCAATCCACGTGAAATATCATCATATCAATAAGAGAAAGGACAAGAACAACTGGATCATTTCAACTGATACAGAAGAACCATTTGACAAAGTACAACATGTAATCGTGACAAAAACTCTCAACAGTAGGTTTAGAGGGAACATATGTCAACGTGGTAAAGGCCTTTCACGAAAAACCCACAGTCAACAACATCGGCAATGGGGGAAAGCAAGCGCTTTCCTACTACGGTCGGGAACATGACAAGGATGCCCACTCTCATGACTGTTCAACTTAGTGCTGGGAGTCCGAGCCACAGCAATCAGATAAGAAAAAGGAATAAAAGGCATCCAAATCAGTAAGGAAGAAGTTAAGTTTTCACTATTTGCAGATGACGCGATACTATACATAGGAAACCCTAAAGACGCCACCAAAAAACTACCATAATTCATAAATGACATCAGTAGGTTCACAGGATACAAAAATCAATATAAGAAATCCATTGCAAAAAAAAAAAAAAAAAAAGAAATCCATTGCAGGGCACCTGGGGGCTCAGTGGTCGAGCATCTGCCTTCAGCTCAGGGCATGACCCCAGGGTCCTGGGATCGAGTCCCACCTCGGCTTCCTGCTCAGCAGGCGTCTGCTTCTCCCTCTCCCCCTCCCCCTGTTCGCTCTCTCGCTGTCTCTCGCTCTTTCTCTGTCGAATAAATAAATAAAATCCTAAAAAAAACCCAAAACTCTAGTAATCAAAACAGTATGGTGCTGGCACAAAAACAGACACACAGATCAATGAAACAGAATAGAGGGCCCAGAGATAGATCCACAATTATATGGTCAATTAATCTTCAACAAATGAACAAGAGTGTCCAACGGGAAGAACACAGTCTCGTCCACAAACAGTGTTGGGGAAACTGCACGGCCACATGCGGAAGAATGAAACAAGACCACTTCCTCACACCATACACAAAAATAGATTCAAAACGGAGTAGGGACCTAAATGTGAGACCTAAAAGCATAAAAATCCTAGGAGAGCGCACAGGCAGTAGTACCTCTGACGTCGGCCGAAGTGACATTTTTCCTAGATATGTCTCCTGAGGCGAGGGAAACAAGAGCAAACTAAACTATTGGGACTTCATCAAAATAAAAAGCTTCTGCACAGCAAAGGAAACAACCAATGCACTAAAAGGCAAACGGAACAGAAGATGCTTGCACATAATACAGCTGATAAAGGATTAGTATCCAAAGTATAGAAAAAACTTCTACAACTCGGGGCACCTGGGGGGCTCAGCTGTTGAGCGCCTGCCTTCGGCTCAGGGTGTGATCGAGTCCCACATTGAGCTCCCTCCATGGAGCCTGCTTCTCCCGCTGCCTGTGTCTCTGCCTCTTTTTCTGTGTCTCTCATGAATAAATAAATAAAATCTTAAAAAAAAAAAACTTATAAAACGCAACACCCAAAAACCAAATAATCCAATTTAAAAACGTGCAGAAGACACGAACAGACGTTTCTCCAAAGAAGACCTACGCACGGCCAACAGACACGCGAAAAGATGCTCAACACCACTGATCATCAGGGAAACACAAATCAAAACCACGATGAGACACACCTGTACGTGTCACACCTGTCAGCTCGGCTGAAGGCAGCAACACAGGAAACCACGGGTGCTGGCGAGGACGTGGAGAGCGGGGAGCCCTGTCACCCTGCTGGTGGGGACGCAGGCTGGTGCAGACACTCTGGAGATCAGTGTGGAGGGTCCTCAAAAGATCAGCAATAGAAACACCGTATGATGCGGCAATCCCACTCCTGGCTGTTAACCCAAACAATACAAAAGCACTAATTTGAAAGGGCACGTGCACCCCTGTGTTCACAGCAGCATCGGCTACAAGAGTCAAACTACGGCAGCAGCCTGGGTCCACCAACAGATGACCGGGTAAAGGTGCGGCGCACACGCACACACGCACACACACAGACACTGGAATAACTCGACCACGGAAACGATGAAATCTTGCCATTTGCAACGACGTGGACGGAGCGAGGGCATAACGCTAAGCAGAACAAGTCCGAGGAAGACAAACCCCGTACGATCGCGCTCGTGTGTGGAATCTAAGAAACAAAAGTAATGAACAAAGGGGGAAAAGGGACAAACCAAGAAACGACTCTTAACTCTAGAGAACACGCTCAAGGCCATGGTCGGGTCGGGGGGTGTAGGGCCGCTGGCCGCCATGAGCCCCGGACACTGTACACGCCTGCCCAGTCTCCGCGTCGTACGCCTGCAACTAGTGTAACACTGCAGGTCAACCGCAGCCGATTCCATTCCTTTAGTGGTTAAAAAAAAAGTTACCAAAACTCTCTCTTTTTTTTTTTTTTTTAGAAATTTTTATTTATTTATGATAGTCACACAGAGAGAGAGAGAGAGGCAGAGACACAGGCAGAGGGAGAAGCAGGCTCCATGCCGGGAGCCCGACGTGGGATTCGATCCCGGGTCTCCAGGATCGCGCCCTAGGCCAAAGGCAGGCGCCAAACCGCTGCGCCACCCAGGGATCCCCAAAACTCTCTTTTAAAAAAATAAAAAATTTTAAAAAAAATTAAAAAATTAAAAATAAAAATAAAATAAAAATAACAAAAATAACGTAAAAAATAAAAAATAAAAAATAAAATAAAAAAATAAATAAATTAAAAAAAACATTTTATTTATTTATTTGAGAGAGAGAGAGAGCACGTGAGTGAGCACACAAGCAGAGGGAGAGGGAGAAGCAGGCCCTCCGCCCAGCAGAGACCCCGACACGGGGCTGCAGCCCAGGACCCTGGGGTCATGACCCGAGCCGAAGGCAGATGCTCACCTGACTGAGCCCCCAAGGTGCCTGTTTTTTTTTCTCTTTTTTTTCCTTTTTTTTTTGGTTACTAAGACTCTCACCACAAAAAAACTGTTTTGTCCCCTTGCACGGTGGGAGACGTTAACTAGAAGTACACAGGGGAGTAGACAACCGTGCCGCGGGCACAGCAAAGAACACTGCGTAGCAGTTAAAACACACACACGAGATCTACACGCGTCGGAAAGACTAAATACCAAAGGTGTTGCGTGAGGACGTCCTATTGCAAAGGGGCTACGAGTGGTAACACTTCTTGAAATCACAGGTAGGACCTGCACAGAACCATCCCTCTCGCCACCCTGAGGCTCAGGGGTCATTTCCTATCGGCGAGTCCTGAGGCCGCAAGCACGGCCCGGACCGCGGGCCTCGGGGGCTCGGGGCATCACTCAATGTCTCTGTGCCTCAAGTTTCTCATCTGCAACATGAAAATGATAATCATACTTACCTTTCAGGTTATTGTGAAGATTAAATGAGATACGAGGCACACGGTCCCTATAAGAACGTCTGCACACACCGAGCAGCTATGTTTGCCGTCGTTACTATTGTTCGTAGAGGAAGCATCAACACGCGCGGTGATGCACACGAGACCACGAAGTGCGCGTGTCTGGGAGCGAAGGTGAGCGGAACGGGAGGGGCACACAACCAGGGGATTGCAACTTTATCTGTGATACTTTAATTTCTTTAAAAAAAAAAAAAGGATAAAGGTCTGTAGTTTCCGTTAAAACACAACAATATTGGCTGATTTTGGCCGTCAGGCGCACAGACGTATTCTAACTGTTCTTCTTTGAATTCTTATTTTTTAATTGTTTTTTGTGTCCTTAGCAGTGAGCAGGTGACCTTTGATATTCATCTAAAAGCCACTATTTAGCTGCTGCTTTCACGGGAAGTGTTAAAATTGATAGGCTCTCATTTTTAGCCACTTTTGTATTTTAGTGGCAATAAGGTTCAAATAAATAAAAAAACAAAACAACAAAAGCTGTCATTCTGCTTCAGTCACGGGCGGGGAGGACGGGCCGAGCAAGGACAGGCTCTCACCCCCACCAGGGGTCCGGGTCCTGCACCCCCGCCCCCCCTCCTCACCCCCCTCCTGCTGCAGGAACGTGACGGGCAGGGCCACCCCCAGCCCAGACCCTGGGGCCCCGCTGCTGAACCACCCCGAGCACCGGCCACGGGTCGCGCGCGTTCACGGGGCCGCAGGGAGGCTGACGGCTGTCGGCCTTGGTGCCTCAGGCCCCGCGGGGTCACCACCCAGGGGCGGTGGTGGAAGGAGGCTCCACGGGAACGGCCACCCCACCACGGGGGTCACTCCTCGCACCCGGCCTCCAGGGCACCGAGGGGGGCCGACACCTGCCTCAAGTCCAGGAAGCCCATTCGGCGATCAGCCCCGGTCCCCGGAGGCGCCAAAGGCCACAAGGTGCTGGCGGCGTCGGGAGCGTGACCGTCCCTGGATCCTGGCCCGTGGACAGGGCGTCCAGGGCCAGGTACCCACGTTCCCATCAGGAAGCCATGCCCCTCACCGCCCGGTTTCCTCGCAGCAAAGCCGACCCTGTGAGAATCAGGGAGGGCGACGGGGAGGGCGACCGCCTGCCGGGCTCTGCGTCTCAGCCTGTGTGGACAATCGTGGAGTAAATCACCACCCGATCAGGGCGGCTTGCGAATCAGCTGCGAACTCCGCAGTCTGTAGCGGGAAAACCACCGATTCCCGTCGGGAGGGACTTGCATGCGAGAGTCACTTGTACCACCTTCCAGGGCAGGAAGGAGTCTGCTGTGAAGACGCTCAGGGCCCAGGCGACGGATCCAAGCCCGAAGGAGCTTCGGGTCAACCGCGGGATCTTGGTTCCCCAGCCTCCACCTGTCTGCACCGGCCGAGCTGCCGGGTCCCGCCGTGCGACGCCCGACAGGTCAGACTCAGCCTCGCCATCTGTGGGGTGGCATCTGTCTGTCCCACAAAATCCGTTAGTTGTGTTTCCAGCCCCACTTCCTGAGACCTTGGACTTCCTTGGGCACAGGGTTGTGGCAGGTGCAACCGCTCGGATGCAGTCCCTCGGTGGCCCTCGTCCAGTGGGACCGGCGGCGTCCGTACAGAGCGGAGGCACGGGGACAGGCGTCCCGGGAGGGCCGGGAGAGATCTGCGGGGGGACTTCCAGCCGCGGCTCCTCGGACGGCCCCGCACTCACACGCCGCTCCCACCGCCAAGGAACACCGGGGCCGCGGTCATCGGGCCGCAGGGGAAGCGCCACTCATCCCGGGGCGTCACCCCGGGCCAACGTCAGCCGCCTGAGGCCCGGCCCCGGGCGCAGCTCCGGCCTCTGGGGTCCGTAGAGGGTTCAGGGCTCGCAGACGGCGGCCCGGGGAGCCACGAGGAGCACTGCTTCCACGCCGTCCTCTGCGGGTCCGACGGCCCCTCGGCGGGTGACACGGGGGCCACGCTACCCAGACTCCTCCCAGCGACAGCCAGCGGGCACGGGGAGGTGCCCCACTTCCGTCGTCCACTCTGCGGCCGCTCAGATCCGAAACTGCAGCCCTGGGCACCCTCCTGCGGCTGGGCCTCAGGTCTGGGGGCGCCAACTTCCAGCCCCTCCCCGGCCTCTCTCGGTTCCCCTCCTCGCCCCGACCTCGCCTGGCCTCCCTACCTGCCTCTGCGTCACTTCCTCTCTCGAGGGCGCCCCCGCCCCCCGGCCGCGGAGCCGTGCGCTCAGGTGGCCCCTGCCCACCCCGCACTGCACACCCACAACTTGCAACAGGGGAGAACTCCGGGGTCTCGCCATGTCACCCGGTGCGAGCATCTGCGGAGGCCACGGCCCCACCTCCCACATGGGCCCCCCCAGAAGGCCCGAGCCCCAGCAGCCGACGGCGGGTCAGCACAAGGTGCCGTGGGGGCGGCTGGGCAGGGGCAGCCCCCGGGGGGGGGGGTACGAGCCACTGGGGGGCCGCCGGGGGCAGCACACGTTCAGAGGGCAGCGCTGGCCTCTCAAGACGGCCCCGAGGTCCGGGGGCGGGCGGCCCCCCTCGCTGAGCGTGCCCGGGAGTGGGAAGTGCTGGCCCGGGACTCCAGGAGCGCCCACCTCCGCAGCTGGACACGTCTGCGCCGCCAGCCTGGGCCCAGCGACTCTGCTGCAGGAGCTGACCCGGGCCGGCGTGCGGAGGCCGCTCTGCGAGCGGAGGCCCCCGGCCTCCCGGCCTCGCCCCGGCACCTGCAGGTGCCAGAGCCCTGAGCCTCCGGCCTGGCCAGCCCAGCTGCCGCCCGCGGACAAGAACCCAGCGGCCGCAGAAGCGCCAGAGCCGAGGGCGTGTTTCAGGACGGCTCCGGTGCCCGCGAGACCTGGAGACAGAGGCGTCGAGGGCACCGCCCCGGGGGGTCCACATGAGAGCCTGGCAGGGCCCTGGGGACGGCGGGGGCCCCGGCAACCACAACGGGGACGCAGAGGCCGGCACTTCAGGGGGCGAGGCCCCGCCTGGGGGCCTGGCAGGTGGGAGCGGGCCCCGGGGTCGGCGGGGACAGGCACGGCCGGGCGGGCTCGAGGGACACTGGGGACACGGGCCAGCGCCCGCCCACCTGACGGCCCCGGTACCGCGGACTTCTGGTTTCTCGGCTCCCGCGGCTGGGGAGCTGGTCGGGGGAATTTCATCATCTTGTGGGTTCGGGGAGAAAAAGGGGAAGAGGTCAGGTCTTCAGCTCGTCCTCCCAGACGCCCCTGCCAGAGCCGAGCCTCGTTCCGCCTGGTCTTCACGGCCGTCAAGCTCCTTATTGCTCATCCTGGTTTTGCGCGAGGCGTCGGGCAGCGCGGATCCCTCACGGGTCTCAGCCACAAAGGCGATTTCCGGCTGAGTGGGAGCGGGAGGGCAAGCCAGCGGCGGCCGCCGCCTCCAGGAAGCCTCCGGGCACTCCTCCCAGGACGGCCGCCAGCCTGTCGCCGTGGGGTCGCGAGCCTCTGGAGCCGCATCCCCCGCTGGGCAGGCTCGGGGCACACTCTCGGGTGAGCCAAGGACCTTTTTTACGTGAACCCTGCAGAACTGAAGTCCTACAGGTTGAACCTAAGACGTGTTTTTTAAACGTCCCACCCTAAGCGCTGGAGAAGCAGACGGCGCGTCCCGATCTGGGCCAGTGCACTTGCAGGGGGACGGTGAGGCCGCACCAAGCACCACACCCGGCGCCATCCCGGTGCCACCGCATCGGTGCCCAGGAGACGCGGCTCAGGCGGGACAGCGCTCGCGATCTGGGGTGGGCTGTGTGGTGCCCACTGCAAGCCCGGGGGGGACGCAGACACTCCACGGCTCAGTTGTGTCCCCAGAATCCCGTGCTGACGTCCAGCCCCCAGTACCTGCCGACGTGACCCAATTTGAAAACAGGGTCCTGGAAGATTTAACCGGCGTAAGACGAGGTCGAAACCCAACGGTGCTGGTGTCGTCGCATAAGGGGGATCTGGACAGAGAGATGCGGGGAAAGACCAGGCGGAGACAGAGCCTCGGGGCCACAGGCCCGGCTCCCGGAGCTGGACGTCTCGGGGCAGCAGGCCGGGGACACCCGATTTCAACTCTGGCCCCAGAACAGCCAGGGCAGCTCCTCTGTCATTCCAAGGCCCCGGCTTGTGAGACTTTGTTACAAAACCCCCAGGATAAGCTACAGGGCAACTTGGTTTTGTTTTGTTTTGTTTTTCTTAAAAAGAAAGCCGACCAGCTTCACAAGCCAGGAAACACATTTCTGTGAATTTTAAGCCTGAGATGTCCTGTGACCGGAAATGTCACCTGTACCACGGGCTCCCGGCCACCAAGACAGAAACAGACCCCAAACAGGAGGCCAGAGGCAGCGCCTGCCCCCCAGCAGCACAAGCAGTTGCGGTTTATGCTGAAACACTTTCCAACTATTGGAAAAGTTGTAAGAATAATTCCGAGAACTCCCACCTACCCGGAACCAGACACACCAGCGCGAACGTTCTGCAACATCTGTTCCCATCCAGTAACGCTGCACCTTTAACCTGCACCTCTAACCTGCACCTCTAACCTGCCGTTCTTTTCTTAAAAGGTGAGCACCTGAGGGACACCCGGGGGCTCAGCGGGTGAGCATCTGCCTTCAGCTCAGGGCGTGACTCCGGGGTCCCGGGATCAAGTCCTGCATCGGGGTCCCCGCGTGGAGCCTGCTTCCCCCTCCGCCTGTGTCTCTGCCTCTCTCTCTCTCTCTCTATCTCTCATGAGTAAATAAAATCTTTCATAAATAAAAATAAAAAAGCTGAATGCTTGGAAACAAGAGAAGCTGCGGGTCCCAATGCACAGGGGCCCCAATGCCGAGCCCCACCCCGGGCCTGGATCGCCCGGAGCAGGCAGGAGCGGAAGGTTCTGGTGGCAGCAGACCGCCCGAGCCCCTCCCCGCAGGGCCCAGCCCTGCGCTGCTCTCGTGTCCGACAGAAGGTCCACTGGCTGCTCTGACACGTGTCCAAGTCCCCCCATCATTTCCGCAAACAGCACAGGCCTTGCCGAGGCAAGCGCCCATCACACTGAATAAATGACGGACGGACGGACGGCCAGCCGCTGAGTGAGCCAACGCCACGGCCGGGGCGGGGCGGGAAGCAGACCAGGTGCGCAGTCGCAGCCGGGACCGGAGACAAGCCCCGTGGCCACCGCGGCCCCGCAGCTTCCCGGATGCACATGGACACCGAGTGTCCCGGAATGGGCCAGGCCCCAGCGATGGGCGGGGCACCCCCACGGCGGCCAGCTGAGCCCCTGCCCGCGTGCAGCCTCCCCCGGGGCACAGCCAGGCCGCAGGAAGAGGGGGGCTGGGGATGGCCAAGCTGGAGCTGAGCCCCGGGGAGTCAGGCAGGTGCCAGCCCGGCAGGCGCCACGGGCCCTACCACGGGGGGGTGGGGGGGAGGCCTGGGGGGGGGGCTGAGTCTCCCTCCCCTCGGCGGCACATAAGGGAGGCCGGGCCTCTCCCGGGGAAAGCCCCGCGCGCTAATGTGCTGCTGCCACCAGCCCCAGGGCCCTGTAAGAAGCGAAACTCCGGGCAGCCCGGGGGGCTCAGCAGTTAGCGCTGCCTTCGGTCCAGGGCGTAACCCCGGACCCGGGATCGAGTCCCGCATCGGGCTCCCTGCAGGGAGCCTGCTTCTCCCTCTGCCTGGGTCTCTGCCTCTCTCTCTGTCTCTGTCTTTGTGTCTCATGAATAAATAAATAAAATCTTTAATAAAAAAGAAAAAGAAGAAACAAAACTCATGATTCAAAAGGAAAGAACTGGGTTTCGAGAGGACTCACCGGGGGCCACTGGGGGCTGTGGGGGACGGGGCGGCCCGGCTGGCAGTGACCACAGCTCCCTGAAGGAAGCGGGCGCCCAGAGCGTTGGCTCCGTGGGCCGCGCTGCCCTCAGGCCCTGGGCAGGAAGCTGGCTCCAGGACCCGGCTGCAGGGGGCTCGGGGACAAGGGGCGCTGCCGCACAGGCCAGGCACCGTCTGTGTTGGCCACCCGCCCCCCCGGGGAGGACACCGAGGCTGGTCTGGCCAGGGGTGCCGGGCGAGCCCCACAGCTGGGGTCAAGGTCAACCCTGTGACCTCCCACCACAGGCGTGAAGGACTTCGGGCAAGGCCTGCGAGAACCCGCTGAGACCTCCTGGATCCTAAGGAAAGACCGCGAAGGGGACGGCGGCACGGATGAGGCTGGAGAAACGAACACGAGGTTGCAGAGCCCGGGGACGGTGGTGGGGCGGCCGCAGGGGCCCCGGGGCCCGGGCCTGCTGGAGCACGGGGAGCCCACACTGCGCGTCGCTGAGCAGCGATCTGCTTTGGGACATTCTTCCCCCAAGACTCGGAGCTGCTCACGGATGGCGGCGGCACTATCGGTGACAGCAGCCGTCAGACCCGGCCCGGAGGCACACGGGTGACAACCGAGGAGACCGCCTTAGACGAACAACCGGTGGCGTTTACGTTGATGCTGAGACGTTTGTGACAAATAAGTGGAAGGAAGTGACAGCCGAGCACACGGCCGAAGATGCCGGCTTCCCTCCAAAGCAAGTCGCTTGTTTATAAAACCCAAAGACCAAAGACAAACCTGCAAGACCCTGGCGGGAAGCGTGCGCGGCGGCAGCGGAGCCATGAACACGAGAGACGTCCACTTGCCTCTGTCCACTCCGCGGGGTCCCCCGAGGCCTGCACCCGCCTGTCCCGGCCCAGCCGCCGGGTCCCCCGTGAGGAGCACGGCCTCCCGGCGCACAGCGGCTGCCAGGGCCCCGACCCAGCTGCGACTCCGAAGGGGCACGAGGTGAGTCCTCGGCGGGCACCAGGCTCGGGCGGCGGGTCCCCTCACGGGTGGCAGCCAAGTGGCTCCCGTCACCACGACCCCGAGCAGTCGGCGTGCGTGCCAGTCACCGCGCTGGCCTGTGAGCGGTCGCCGTCCCGGGCCCAGGTGGGATGTCGCGCTCGTTGGCGCCCAGCACAGACCACGGCCACGCGGTGCGGCCGTTCCCTTCCAGGGGCGCAGGAGACGGCGCGACCAGGGATGGGCGATGACACCCGAGCCCCCCAGCCCTACCCGGGCGCCAGTGTTCTGGAAGCATCGCTCCCCATGTGGCTGCCCCCAGCGCGCGCCCACCCAGGGCTGGCTCCACTACACGGGTCCACGGGGAAACGACGGCGAAGAGAGCAGCCCACGCGCCTGCACGAGGCAAGAGGCGGGCACCGAGATGCTCCGAAGGCAAGACCCGCGCCCTGAGCCCGAGGCGCCGGCACCGACCCCCGGCCGCGGCCCCTCTGCAACCAACTCTCGCCAACGGGAAGGTTCCAAACCCCAGCAAAACTACACCCGCCTCCCCAGGTTAGAGAGGCAGAGGGGAGCTCGATTCGTGTTTTAGCGAAAACTCCATGAAAATCAACTTAAAGTCAATTGAGGCCTTTCCCACAGACTGAACGAACCTACGCGACGTTCCTGTGTTTCATTAACCGCTGACACGCTTTAAATTTTAAAACAAAACTAGGACGCTCGGGGGGCTCAGCGGTGGCGCATCTGCCTCGGGCCCAGGCTGTGACCCCGGACCCGGGATCAAGTCCCACGTCGGGGTCCCTGCATGGAGCCTGCTTCTCCCTCTGCCTGGGTCTCTGCCTCTCTCTGTGTCTCTCGTGAATGAATAGATAAAATCTTAAATAAATAAACAGATCTTAAAACAAAACTGCCACAGGTGATCATTGTTTTGAAAATTCCACATATGTCCCATCAAGAGAAAGCACACGGGGCACCCAGGGCTCCGCCGGCCACGGGTCAACTTGACCCCAGCTCGGGTCCTGACCTCGGGGCAGGGGAGCGACCTCGGCTCCGACAACCTGGGATCGAGACCTCAGCCTAGACCAGGGGTCGGACGCTTAACCCCCAGGCGCCCCAGGTACTTGAAAGTCTTGATGTACTCGTCGTTCCTGCAGGTGTGGGCGTCACGCCCCCCCGACTTACAGACCCTCGGTGGGGACGAGGGGGGGCTTCTCCAGGGCTCAGGACACAACCAGCCAGGCCAACACCCAGCACCCGCACCTCCAATTTCTCCACCAATAAGTAGCACAAAAACAGAATAAACGTGATTTCAGAGCCCCACCCCCCCGAGGGGAAGGTGTCGGGACTCCAGGCAAACCCCGAGACTGGAACCGGGTGGGCGCGGGGCTGAGCAGCAGGTCGGCATCCCTGGCACGGCCCCGCCAGGCACAGGAGAATGCGCCCCGAACCCCGGGGGCAGGGAGGCAACAGGGCCAGCGGGTGACCCGACGTGTCTCCAACCCTGCGTGTGTCCGAAAACGTCCAAGGCAAGTATGTAAGCACTCGGTCACGGGAGAACCACCGCTTCCACGGTCTCGGGAGAATCTGTGACTGAGCTGGAGACGCTGAGGCGCGGGTCGGGTGTCAGAGCTGCAGGCCTTGGTGCCGCGGCTCCGGGGCTGCGGGGTGCCTGTCACCGGCCCGGCAGGGCTGTGACCCGCGGGGTGACAGCGGCGACCACCCCCATGCGGCCTGCGAGGAGCGCGGAGCACCTGGGCCCCGTGAACGACCTCCGACCCTCCCGGGGCCCCAGGGCCAGCACGTCCCCGCAGCAAGGACCTCGATGGCCAAGGGCCCCGCCCGCCGCACACACCCGCCGACACCCTGTCGCCTGCGTCGCCATCCCAAGAGTGGCGGCATGAGAACCGACAGCAGCAGCCGGGGGAAGCCTCGGTGACGCAAGACCCGGAAACCCAGGTGCCCACGAGACGGGCGTCCCCCGCGGTGGTGCCGTGGGACACATCGCGGCGCAGCCAGAGACCCGCTCCAGTGCTGACGCTGCACCTACCAGCACGACCTTTTCCAGAAACAGGTCTTTGCAGACGTAATCAGGTCAAGGTGAGTCCTGACAGCGGATCCTGATTCAACACGACAGACGTCCTACGAAGAAGGGAATCTAGGCCCAGCGGGGGGCGGGGGGGGGGCAGGATCCTGTGGCCGGAGATGTCGGCGCGACGCAGCCCAAGGCCAAGAACCCCAGGATTGCGGGCAGATGCCACAGGCTGGAAGAGGCAGGAGGGAGCATCCCCGAGCCTCTGCAGGGACAGTGGCCCTGCCCCACCCGGACCCAGGACCTCCGGCCTCCAGACCCTGAGGGAGTGGGTCTCTGCCGCTTGCACCCGGGCTTGTGGTGTCTGTTAGGACACCTCTGTCCTGCAGCCACCCACCCAGTGCACGTCGACCTGCGTCCGCCCCACACAACTCAGCGGTGGGGTGTGCGGACGAGCTCACAGGGCCCGGGTGAGCACCACTGGCCCGCTCCGCCCTCGTGGGAAGCCAGACGCAGCGCGGCCACGAGTGGAGGCCGGGTGCCGGTCCTTCCCCACGGGCTGCCGCGGGACGCGGGGAGAGCGCCCACCTGAGCGCAGGCCGCGCGGGGCACGGGCCGCTCACAGGCACAGACACGGCGGTGGGGGGGGGGGGCAGCACAGCGACACCAAGGACAGTCCTGGCGGGTCCTGCACAAACCACTACCCGTACCCGGAGTCACATGTCCACGTCACTGACGTCAACGCCACGATCCCCTGGATATTCGTGCTCAAGACGAGAGGCAAGATCCTAAGTAAAGAGTAAGATGATCCCGAACGACCTCAAGCAAATTGGGGTCACGCGCTCGAGGGCTGCTGGCGCTCGGCCTGCCGGGCCCTCTCCCGGGGCGGCACGGCCCCTGGTCTCCCGGGAAACAGCGAGCCGCCCCTGCGCCGGGCACCCGCGGGACACCGTGAAGGCCCGCTGCTCGGGGCTGGCCTCCCTGCCCGCCTGGCCACGTGGCTCTGCGCTTGACGACTCCTTCGTCCCACGACGACCTCCCCCCGGCCCATCACCCGCCCCAGGCTGGTGGGGCCGCGTTCTCAGCAGCGGCAGTGCCCACGGAGCCAAGGGGTCAGAGACCTGGGTGTGTCCCGCGGTGTCCAATCAGGGCCAGCAGGCGAGTGTAAACCAACTTCTCTCTCTCTTTCCTTAAATTTTTTAAAGTTCACTTATTTATGTATTTGAGTAGTCCCTACACCCGACGCGGTGCTCGAACTCACAACCCCAAGATGCAGAGTGGAACGCTCTTCAAACTGAGCCAGCCAGGCGCCCCGCGTTAAACCAACTGAACCCAAAGGGACGTCCAAAGACACCGTCACCTTTAAACTCCTTGTTCCGGCCTCGTTCCCCCAACGTAAGAGGAAACGAGAGTCAAGCTCGCCCAATATTAAAAACCACTTTGTTCAGCCTCCCGGTGGGTCGGCGGCCGACGAGCGGGTCCCGTCCGCGTGGACGCAGCCTACTAGGAGCTCTGGAAAGTCCTTCGCGATACTCTCTGGTCAAAGGGGGGAAATCTGCACACGAAGTGAAGTAAAAGCAACAAAAAAATATAGAAACCCGTTTGTTGGGCAGCCCAGGGGGCTCAGCGGTTTAGCACCACCTTTGGCCCGGGGTGTGATCCTGGGGACCCGGGATCGAGTCTCATATCGGGCTCCCTGCGTGGATCCTGCTTCTCCCTCTGCCTGTGTCTCTGCCTCTCTCTCTCTCTTTCATAAATAAATGAATAAATGAAATCTTTAAAAAAAAGATAAAGAAACCTGTTTGTGTATCAGCACAGGTGAAGGCGGCCACCGCGTCCCCGTGCACAGGTGCAAGGATCAGCAACAGCAAAGACGAAGGCGACCCGAGACCAGCAGGGGCCCCGCACGGCTGACAAGAGCGCCCTTGGTGAAAGGGCCCGAAGATGCTCCCCTCACTCGGGGTTCCAGCGTCAGCTTTCGTCCCGGAGCCTCCTGGTGCCCCCGCCCCCCCGGTGCCCAGGGTCCCGGCTCAGTGGGTTCGGGGCTGACTCTGGACTTCAGCGGAGGCCACGACCCCGGGGCGGTGAGACGGGGCGACTGTCCAGCTCTGCGCTCGGTGGGGCGGGGAGGCTGTGCCGGAGACGCCCCCAGCCTCTGCCCCCGACCCCACTCCGATCTCTGTCTCTCTCTCAAATAAATAAATAAGCAAACAAATAAATGTCATTTAAAAAACAAACGTCCTTTAGTTTGTCTTCAGATATAAGGAATTACAGCTGCTCACACAGCCAGTCAGAGTCACTTCAAATCACAGGATAGGGGTCCCGGGGGGCTCAGGGGTTGAGCGCCTGCCTTCAGCTCAGGTCATGACCCCAGGGTCCCAGGATCGAGTCCTGCATCACGGTCCCCGCAGAAGCCTGCTTCTCTCTCTGCCTGTGTCTCTGCCTCTATCTCATGAATAAATAAAATCTTACAAAAAAAAAAAAAATCACAGGTCAGGCACCTTTGCATCGTCACTAAAAACGTCAGAACGTTAGGAGGTTCCGCAGGCGGCCCCAGTGCTCACCGGCTGCGAGGACCGGGTCTGCGACAGTGTCCACCCACGACCTGCTCTCACTTAAGGGCTTCGTGCAGGAGACCCCCCCCATCCCCCACCTGTGACGCCTGAGAAGTAGGTGGAGGAAGTGCGGACTGGGCAGGACCCAGACACTGAAACGGAGTAAATCAAGGCACTTCCAGCAGCGGCGGCGGCCCGGAGGGCGGGGTCACAGCTGAGCGCAGGCCCCGGGCAGCGGTTCCGAGTGTGCCCGTCCCGCAGCAAGCCCACCCCCCGCCCGCGGGGCCCGGCACCCAGGCTGGGAAGCTCCCGCCGACAGCCGCCCACGCAGCCATGGAGCCCGCGGGCCCAGCAGGAGGAGCACGAGGCCTTCAGGCCATAAGGCCCGGGCCGGCCCTGTGACCCACCGGCAGGGCTCCGCTGCGCGACCCACAGGCGCACCTGACGTGCAGTCCCCGCTGCTGTTGGGGACACGGACCCCGCACACACGGGGAACCACGAGCGAGGGCGCCCCACAGGCCGTGACGGCACAGCGGCGGGCCCAGCACCGGACCCACTTGGCACGTGAGCATCTGACCGGCCCACGGGCACCGCCAGGCCTGCAGCGGGTCCGCAGAGCACCTGGGCAGTCGGCTGCCCTCCGCGGGGAGCACGTCCCCCGCTAACGCGAGCCGGCCACTTCTGCTCCGAAAGGGTCCCGAGCCCACTCCGAGCCTCCTGAGACGGTGCTGCTGCTCAGAAGCTCAGCTACCTTAAATGCAACCGGATAAGAAAAGAAAATAAACCATTTTAAGATTCAAATAGGGCCACGCCAAGAGAAGACCACAGACCACGGTCCAGCGGCCACGGCACCACCTAAAACCACACGCGCCCCAAGGCTCTCATCTTCCTCTTCCTCCTGCTTCTGCAGGGCCACCCGCGTGGGGTCCTGGCGCGGCTCTGGCCCCCACTCGCCACCCCCCACCGCCCAGCCCCCGCGGGGCCTTCCCGCTCCGCAAGGACGGCTCCGGGGGCTGGCGCGCCAGCTGCTCCGTGACAGGCTGTGCCTCTGCCAGGCGGGCCGCTCAGCGCATCACGTGAGCGTGGTTCTGAGAGCCCACGTCCGCACCGGCCCCTCGTCGCCCCAGAAAGCACGACCTCCGCCACTGCGGACGCTCAGAGCATGGACAGAGGGCCTCAGGCAGACCGCCCGGCCGCGCGGCCACCACACACGGGCGGACAAGGCGACGACGCGCCCAAAGCCCCGCAGCCGTGGCACCCACCCACCTTCCACGGAGGCGGCTCTCGGCGCGGAGGGTCCTAAAGGCCTCCTTCCTTCCTACAAAGAGGACGAGGCGGGACGTCGGATGCACCTGCACCGGTGAAGGGCAGGCTCCGCGGCAGGTGAGACGGGGGCAGCGGCTCGGAGAGGAAGGAGCTCTCACCCACGCACGTGCCGTCCAAATTCTCTATAAACAAGGCGGTTTAGAAAGGTGATTATTCCCACACACGTGGGTCTTCGTACTCTCCTTGGCAAATGGGAACCCCAACTGCTGACCTCACCGAGGAAGGGGCACACACGCTGCGAGGGGCAAGGGGCCACCTCGCCGCACCTTTTCAAAAAGACCGAGTGGCCAGCGTGCCCCGTGGGAGGCGGGATCCGCGACTGCTCTCCCTGCCCATCACCCCCAGCAGCGCCTGGCCCTGCAGTCCCACCCTCTCGCCAGCCGTCCTCCCGGCACAGCAGAGCTCCCGACAGAGTGTGCCCCACAATACTGGACCCGGGGTCAGCACCCCACGGGGTGGGAAGGAGTCTGTGCGGATCCCCTCTCCCTCCGCAGCCTTTGGGATTCAGACGCCCCCTTCCCCACCAGGTGGTCTGCACGCTGTCCCCCCTCCAGGCTCTGGGGCTGTTTCACTAGCATCTGTCACCTACACTGGGTCCCATTACTGGTCCTGTGTCTGAGGGATGCTCGACTTGTCCCAACAGATCACCAAGCCCTGCAGAAATGCCGCCCCCAGCCTGGCCCAGGTCCTCGGCAATGCCCAGGGTCCCTAGGAATGAGAACCCCGGGAACGTCCCTCTAACGTGGCTCAGAAACTCCGGTCGAGACACAAAATCTCTATAAATGCTGTTGAAAGATACGTGAATGTTATTTCTCAATTTTTATTCTAAAATACCTACGCTAGCGGTTTTTGAATCCAAATTATGTTAAAAATATTTAATAACTTTTCAACCTGAATATGACTCAATAGCATTACTGAGAAAAAAATGAGGAAAAGGGGCACCTGGGTGGCTCAGTGGTCGGGCATCTGCCTCTGGCCCAGGTTGTGACCCCGGGGTCCCGGGATCGAGTCCCGCATCGGGCTCCCCACAGGGAGCCTGCTTCTCCCCCTGCCCGTCTCTCTGTCTCTCTGTCTCTCTGTGCCTCTCGTGAATAAATAAAAATAAAATCTTTAAAAAAAGAAAGAAACTGAGCAGAAAACTCTGTGTCAGAGTTGGCCAGCCTAGCTCCTTTTATCCTTCAACGCACAACTTATTTGTCGAGAAAGGTTTTTTTCTCTTTTCCATGACTTTTTCATTGATAAATAACATCACGGGTCGCGTTGTGCCATCACCAGCAGGCCGGGACACAAAGCCTGCGTGTGCACAGATAAGCTACACAAAGTATTTAGGCTGGAACGACAGAAAAGGTGGAAAACCTGTGCCGAGCTCACGGCGTGAGACCACAGCCACGCCGGCCGTGCCACAGCCGCAGCTGCGGGCCGGGGACGTGCGAACCATGATCGGGACGAGGCAGGGTCTCAAACACTTAGATCAGCCTGTGGCCTCAATAGAGATTTTTAATCATCCACTTCTTAGCAGGGAGGCCATTAAAACAAACTGGGAGGATCTCTTTTTTGAGGGGAGGGGCAGACACGGGAATTCTTGACCATTTGCCATCACTCAACAGACGTGAAGGTAAAATACGTTAGGTCAGAAGAAGAAGGAGCCCGCACGTTTACGAGAACATGAGTCGGGGGCAATGTGAAGCCCCCAGAAGCGGGCAGTGCCGTGGCAGGTGCTGGGACACAGGCGTGAGGGCGGGCGGGCAGCAGCACTGGCTTCTAGAACTCTCTCCTCGCTTTAACCCAGCAGCCAAGAAGGCACCTGGGCACATGACATATGGGAAAGTGAGGAATTAGCTCAGGTTCCTGGGCTGTGGCGCTCCTAAACACCGAGCACTAAATGGGTCTCCTTGGCGCTCAGAGGCTGGTCTAAGACCTCTGATAGAGAACAAAGCAGGAGTGCTGTACAGCTGTCCCAGAAACACAGACCACAGGGACAGAGTGGCCCAATTTCGCTTAATTTGAAAAGCCCCACATAAGGACAACGTTGGAAAGTTCATTCTGCTAAAAACTTAATTTTGTGTAACGTGTTGGTAAACAACACCCCGTCTGACGGCGGCGGGACTTCAGGCTTGCGGGGGTCCGCCCATCCCGAGGTGGTCTTGCCTTTCCAGGAGTCCGCCTCACACCTTCTGCCGGCGTGTGAGGGAGGGCTGCAGGTGCCACGGGGGCGGGGGACCCCCGGGCCTGATGTGACCAAGTGCATCAGCCAGGGTGGCTGCCCCGTGGGCGACAGTCGGCCGGTCCTGAGCACCCGAAGGTGGGTGTGCGGCGGGGTGGGGGGGGGGTGCCCGGAGCACAGGAACGACGCGTTGTTGAACAGAACACAGCCCACCCTCGGCCCCTCGGCAGGAATTCTCTCATCAGAACGACACTCTTACACCCAGGATGATGTCAACGAGAGGCTTATTTAAGTGTTGTTCCAAGGCTGGCCTCCAGGAAAGGCTGCGTTTGGGGGCGTCTGAACAGCCTCAAGGGAGTGCCTTCGACCATCACCCCCTAAAGAAAACGCACAACAGCCCCCGCCCCCCAGCGAAGGACACGGAGATGAGGCCTGCGGCAGAGGGGACCCAGGGCTGCGGTGTGACGCCCTCGCCTCGCCACGCCTACCACTCACTTCCTCCCTGCTGGAATGCCGAGGCGTCCCAAAGTTTTCAGCTCAAAATACCTGAACACTATCACGAAACACGCCGAGGGGAACAACTCGAGGATGGCGAGACGCTTCGGTTTCCTTCACTCTCCTTGCGGAAAGCCCCTTCTCTACATTTCCCTTCGGGGAGCGAGGCATGAGCCGCTCCCGCAGGGTGCAAACAGCCTCGCACAGGCGGCGCGCGGGGCGGCCACGGAGCGGATCCACAAGTCTGTCACCCGCTCGGAAAGTTCGCTTTGACGATAAAACCCAAAATGAAAGATTCTGCAGGCGGCACCCTTAAAAACGCGCGCGGGCGCTCCGTGCACAGGTGTCCGCGCGCCTCGCAGTTTGCAAAAAGACCTCCCCCCCCTGCGCTGGCTCATTAGCATTTCTTGAAACAATGCTGATGGCGATCCTGTCGCCGGCACCGCAGCGCGGAGAGCGCGGGCGAATTCGCAGAGGATCTCAGTGAAACTTTCTTTTGTCTGTCTGTCCTCGGTGTCGGGGGTACCTGGGGTCGCCGCGCTGGGTCTGGGCCCGGGTCCTGGCGCGGCCCTATTGTGCGCGGCCGGCTCAGCCCCGCGAACGGCGCATCTGTCGGCGGGGCCGGGCCCGGGTGGCCGCAGCCCTCCTCCTGCGCGCAGGGCTTCCCCATTCGCCGCCGGATTGAGTTGTCAGAAGCGGCTCGTGCTCCCCTGCGGAACTGACATGTCTATTTACGGAGAAACAAAGACGCGGCTGGCGGCGGACCCGCTCCCCCCGCGCCCCGGGCCGCCCCGCGCGCCCCGTCCGCCCGCCCACCCCGAGGCCGCGGCGCCCCGAGGCTCCCAGCGGGGACGACGGGGACGAGGCCGGCGCCCGCGTCCGCCGAGACAATGACCCCGCGCCCCGCCGCGCCCCGCCGCGCCCCCGCCCGCGGGTCCGACTCTTGGCAAACTCGGCGCGGGCGGGTCGGGCGCGGCGGGGCGCGCGGGCGGGGGGCGCGGGGCGCGCGGGCGGGGGGCGCGGGCTCGCCCCGGGGCCGCCTCCCGGGCCGGGCGTTGACGCAGCAGAAATTACGGCCGGAGAGAATTCCCCCCGGAGGTGACGGCGGGGGGCCGCGGCGGAGAGGGGCGCGCGGAGAGGGGCGCGGGGCGCGGGGCGCGGGGCGCGGGGCGAGGGGCGCCCGGCACCCCGCCGCCTCCGCGCGCAGCCCCGCGGGGACCCCGCGCCGCCCCCGCCCCGCCCCGGGCCGCCCCGGCTCCGAGCCGCTTGGCGCCGCGCACGGGCCCCCGCCGCCCCCGAGCCGCCGCCGGGCCGCGCCGACCGCCGCCGGGAGGGCGCCCCCGCGGGGCGGGGCGGGGCGCGGCGCGGCGCGGCGGGCGCGGCGGGCGCGGGGGGCGCGGGGCGGGGGCGGGGGCGCGGCCCGGCCGGAGCGAGCGGCCCCGAGCGGGCGGCCCGGGCGGCCCCGCGGCGATGCGCCGGCCCGGCCGCGCGGACAATGAGCCGGCGCCGCTTACCTGTGACCCCATGGGGCGCGGGCGAGGGCGGGCGAGGGCGGGCGAGGGCGGGCGCCGCGGCCCCGGACCCGCGCGGGGGATCGCCGCCGCCGCCGCCGGGAGCGCCGCGTCCGGGCGGGTCCGAGCTGCGCGCTCGCCTCGGCTGCTGCGCCGTCTGTCCGGCCGTCCGTCCGTCAGGCCGGCGCGCGCCCCCGCGCCCGCTCCAACCCCGCGGCCCCCGCCGCCCGCGCGCGCCCCGCCCGCGGACCCTGACCCCGCCCCCCGGCGCGCGCCCGGCCGCCGCTGATTGGCCCGCGCG
Organism: Canis lupus dingo; assembly: GCF_003254725.2. Lineage (NCBI taxonomy): Eukaryota > Metazoa > Chordata > Mammalia > Carnivora > Canidae > Canis > Canis lupus. Next base: position 47,432,360 of record NC_064266.1, read on the forward strand.
GCGCCCCGGCCGCGGCCGCCGCCCCGGCCCCGCCCCCGCCGGCCGCCCGCCCGCCCCGCCCCTGCCGCCCCCCGCGGGCCCCGGCGCGGCGTCGGGGGGGGCGGGGGTCGCTGCCCCGCGGGCGGCCGGACGGCGCAAGTGCGGGCGCGGCTCGCTGGGCATTGTGGGAAGCCCCCTCCCCTGGGCGCGGCGGGGCGGCGCGGGGCGCGGGGCGCGGGGCGCGGGGCGCGGGGCTCGGCGCGGGGCGCGGGGCGCGGGCGGCGGGCGGGCGGGGCGGGGCGCTGCGGGCACGGGGCCGCCCCCTTCCCCCGGCCCGGGCGACGGAGGGCGAGGGAGGCCGCGGGAGGCCGCGGGAGGGCGGGGGAGGGCGGGGGCGCACCGGCTCCTTCCCGGGCCGCGCGCCCCGGCGATGCCCACGCGCCCGCTCGTCGGGGGCGCGCGGGTCCCGGGGCCCCAGGTCGTCCCCACGGCCCGGTGCGCGGTCCCGCCGCGCGCGTCTCCAAAGTTCCGGGCTCCCCACCTGCTCGGCGGGGCGCGGGGCGCGGGGCGCGGGGCGGGGGCGGGGGCTGCGCGCCGGCGCCGTCGGGGCCCCCGGGGCGCCCGGGCTCAGGCCGCCCCGCCCCGGGCCCTGACCTGGGCACGCGGGAGCGCGGGGTCCTCCCGCCCGGTCCTGCGCCCCCCTCGCCGCGCTCGGGCCGGGCTGGGGTCGGGAGCGCGGCCGCACATCCCCGGCGCCCCGTGGGGCAAAGGCCGCCCCCCCCAGCCGGGCCGGAGGGCGCGGGGAGCCGAGCGCCGGCCCCGTCCAATGGCGAGCCTCGCGCCCTGCCTCCCCGGCCCAGCGCCGCGGAATTCCTCGGGGGCGGGGGCGGGGGCGGGGGCGGCCCCACGGATGCCTGCCCGCCGTGTGAGGAGCCATTCACGGGGCTGCGGCGGGGGAAGTCTCCCCGAGCGAACAAGGGCGAGCCGCGGTCTGGCAGCCGCGATGAAAGGCTCGGACACTCCCTCGCCTCCAGCCGGCGCCTGGAGATGGCTGCGCAGACACCGTCCCCCGCGCCGCTCCCCAGCCCCCCCAGCCGGCCCCGGCCTCGGCCACATGCAGCCCCGGGAGCCGCAGGCCCGGGAAGCCCTCACCTGGCTGCCTCCGGGCCCCCCGAGGGCCCACTGGGTCACCTGCCCCTCCGAGGCCACGGGAGGCCCCTGCCCGGAGCACCCTGAGCCTAGTGGGAAAGGGCCCAGGGAGCCGGGCACACGGCCAGCGCGTGGCCAGACCCCTAGCGCCCACCCTTCCCTCCCGCGGAGGAGAGAGCCCGTCTGTCCCGAGATGTCGGTCCCCTCAGGCGCCCCAGGGAACGGCCTCGCGGAGGTGCCACCCCCGCCATCCACGCAGGAATGCAGGACTCCAGAGGCTGCCTCCCTCTGCACACAGTGGTGCTCAGTCATTGCTCAGCAGACCTGCCCACGAGAACCAAGCCTCTGTCTCACCAGTACCAGAGCCCATCCCAGTCGAGGGCCTTTGGCCTCGATAGAAGGACTTGCTGAGCCCTGGAATAAGTCCCCGGGGCGCTGGCACTGTCTCCCCTGTTCCCCTACGTGACCCCTGCAGCCATGCGGGTGCTAGAGGACTGGTACTCCCAGCCTCTCGGCCCCAAGAACAGACAGAAGGGCGAGCAGCCTGAGGCTGAGGCTGAGACTGAGGACACCAAAAAAGCAGCACCAAGTAGAGTTCCAAGACCCCTGATCAAGCCATACCCGAAGCCCACCGTACTTCCAGATGGTTATTGTTCTATGAGCAAATAAGCCTCCTTACTTTTTCAAAAAATATTTTATTTATTCATATATTTATGAGAGACACACAGAGAGAGAGAGAAGCAGAGACACAGGCAGAGGGAGAAGCAGGCTCCATGCAGGGAGCCTGATGTGGGACTCGATCCCGGGACTCCAGGATCACACCCTGGGCCAAAGGTAGTGCTGTGCTGAGCCACCCAGGGATCCCCTTTCCTTACTTTTTAAAAAAGAAAGAAAGGAGAACCAACAGCAGCAACTGCGGCCTCTCAACAGAGCCGGGAGCAAAAGGGAGATCGTGCGGCTGGACTCCCTGGAGCCACCCGGTGCACGTGCTCGGCGGGGACACGGGAACCCCACACTCCTCAGTGACCAGCATTATCCAAGGGCTACAGGAGGCAGATGCCAGCCTGGGCCACAGGACATCCTCCCTCTCGTGGGTTCCTGCTGTCCATGCAGGCGATGTGCCCTGCACCTGAGCCCCAAGGCTGTGCACACCCTCGCAGGTATGGGCTACCTGGCCGTCCGCTGGTCCTTCACCGTCTGGAGCAGGTGGCCTCTGTGAGGGCAGCTCCGCCCTGGGGACGGCTCTGGGGCCAGGAGGGGACCGAGGCTGCGGCCTCGCCAGCATCCTTGGACTAGGGCACCTGCATCTGGGGCCTACGTCCAGCCAGGTGCATGTCTGAGGGGGTGCAGGGCACAAGGTGCCTCCGTACCATGGCGGAGCCGGGGGACATGACAGGGGAGAAAGGGGCAACCAGGGCTCTGCCCCGGTCAGCGCGTGCCGGTCGTCCTGCCACCACCAGCTGTGTGCGTGAGGCGTCCGGGGCCTGGAAGGAGCGAGCCGGGGCGGCCGGGGCCTGGGGGCCGACGTGCGGCAAGTGGGCAGGCGCACAGGTGTGCGGGCTAGGACACCCCCGGGGACAGGCTCCGCTGGGTGAGGCATGTGGCTGCTGGGGTCCCCCGAGGCCCTGGCGCTGCCCCCTGCGCGGTGCTCAGGCAGCCCGGTGCCTGCCCCCCCACCTCGCCCTGTGGCTTCGGGAAGGGCCCCAGCCCCACGCCAGGGGCTCTGATGCCCCGGGGGCGCGGGGACCTGCCTCCCGCAGGTTTGCTCCTGAGGGGAAGCCCAACAGGGGCTGGGGAAGAGAGGACCCGCAGCAGATATTCTTCGGCGTCTTCCTTCCCAGGCTCCCCCCGCCCCCCCAGGGCCCTCACGGCCGCAGCCCCTGCCCCGGGGACCCCCCAGCGGCCCCCCAGCCCGTCCTCCCCCAGCTGAGCTTTCTGAGCTGTCTTCGTAGCGGTCACTAGTCCGAGAACTTGTCTGTTTATTCTCCAACCAGTGATGTGGCTCCAGCGTCCCCATGGCAACAGCCCTGGGAGTCCTGCCCCCTCCCAGGGAACTGCCCAGAAGCTGCCCCTGCCCTCCGCAAGCCCCCGCTGGAAGCTCGCGGGAGCCAAGCAGAGGGCAGGGCGGGCCTGGCGGTGCTGGGGCGGCTCGGCGGGACCCGCCCCCCGCGCGTCAGCCGGTCCCGCGGGTGGACTGAGCCGCTCCAGGCTGCCGCCAGCACCACCCAGGCCTACTCCCGGGCCTGGCTCAGCCCGCGTCTGCGGCCAGCTGGCCCCGCTCTCCTGTGGGGCCGCCCCGAGACCACCCTCCAGAGCCGCTCAGGGCCGGGGGCTACCTGCCAACCCCACGGCTGCCCCACCCCGACTGTCCTCGGGCCCGCGCCCCTGCCAAGCCCCAACTGCCACTCCAGCTGCCACCGCCAACTGCCGCCCCATCTCCATTCCAAGTGCTCACCCCCAACCGTCCTTCCAAAACGCCGCTACCAACTGCCAGCACCCTTCCTTCCTGAGCCCCCTCCCACCTCCACCCTCAGGCCCCGCACCAGGGCTGTGCATTCCAGACCTTCCCTCCGGACCGGGGCTGGGCCACACCTGCTGTGCTCCCGGAGGGGCTGGTGCCAGGGGGCAGAGGCAGGAAGCTAGAGGGGCATCTGGGGGCCACGGGCCCAGCGGAGAGGAAAGGGTGGGAAGAAAAAGGCGCAGAAGTCGGAGGCAAGACGAGCAGAGGCGCCGTCCCCACTGCCAGCTGCATGGCCAGGCCAGCTCGGGGGTGGGACTGCGGCGGGGCCCGGCCAGGGCAGCTGCAAGGGCTGCAAGGAGCCTCCCGGTCCTCTCTGACCTTGCCCTGGCCCCTCTGGGCAATGGCCAGGGGCACGTAGCCTCCTCGCTCTCCAGGCCTCTGTCGGGGGGGGGTCTCTGGCCTCCGCAGACCCAGGTGGGCCCCGTTCCTGGTCTGGGCTCCCCACTGTGTCCCATCCCGCCCCCCCTCCCCCCGCCGGGCACCCTGCACCAGCCCCAGCCCCTTTATCACCCACCCCCAGGTCCAATCCTTCACTCCTCTGTCCCCTCTTCCTTTTCCGTACTGATGCTGCGGTCCCTGCGGTGGCATCCTGTGCTCTGGAGATGCTCCCCTGACCCTCGCACCCCACGTGGGGTTTCCACAGCCCCCGCGTCCCCCTGCGGGGCACGCAGCAACCACGCCATCCGCACGGGTCCTTGCGTGGCAGGGCCAGGAGGCAGCTCTCCGTGCTGCAGGTGCGGCCTGGGCTGTAATTCCATCTCGGGCAGGCCCTGGAAACCCATCCTCGGGGATCCGGCCAGTCTGCGCCGAAGTGGGGTGCGGGGCCGGGGCCTCGGTCTCCGCCGGAGGAGCCAGCTGCTTTCTAGGGCTGCAGCCGCCGAGGCTCACGTTGCAGAGGCCGCGATCTGCAGATAGCCGCCGAGGGTGCAGGACACCGCGGGCTCTCCCCGGTGGCCCCTCCGGGAGCTGCCAGGCCACCGCCCTGCGGGGGACGCGGGGGCCACGTCACCGTGGCCCGCCCTGGCCTGTCCTAGGAGAAAAGGACGAGACAGAGCCCCCCTCCCAAGCACCCGCCCTGTGCCGGGAGTCTCCCCGGAGGGCAGCAGTACCAGGGCGGCCCGGGCCTCCTGGGAGGCAGCGGGCAGAGGAAACAGGTGCTGCGGCCCCGAGCCCCACAGATGAAGGGCCGTGTCCCCCCTGGACGAGGCACAGGCACCTCTCCTCCGCTGGACGAGCATCCTCCCAAGGCCCCTCGGTGGGCATGGAGAGGCCCCGACCCCGCCCAGTGGCACCTGCTGCCTTGACCGCCCTCCTCCTCCTGTCCATGGGGTGTATGGATGCCCCCGCCGGGCCAGGGCAGCTGTAGTCTAGAGAGCTGATGAAACTCGGGGTTCTGGAGGGAGCCGGGCAGTGAGCCTCTGACTCTTGGTCACGACTCCAGCATCTCAGGGCACAAGGTGGCCTCCGCTTAGGACTCTCTGCCTCTGCCCCTCCCCCTGCTCCCACGCTCTCTTTTCTCTCAAATTTTAAAAATTTAAAATAAATTAATACATAAATAAATTAATTAATTAATTAAAAAATGAAAACCTCGGTCATCATTGTCTCAGCTGAGGTTGCGGCAGCTCGCACCTGTGTCTCCCCCACCGTGGGAGTCTGAACGAGATTCACCTTGCCACCTCTGCTGAGCGTCCCCCTGTCCTGAGCATCCCCCTCTCCAAGTGTCCCCCTCTCGCGAGCATCCAGGGCTAATTTCCTGGTGACAGTGTCATGAACCCCTGTCTTTGTACACGTATTTGTGTGCACTTCCGGGGGTTGTGCTCATGCATGTGTGTCCTTGGGGTCCAGGTGTACGCCTGTGACCCGGCCTCGTGTGCGCCCGCGTGTGGGCGTGTGGACCTTGGGAAGTGGAGAGTGTGCAAGAGCGTCCGAGTGGCTGCTCTGTGTGCTTTGGTCGGCTTCCGCTCCCGTGGCTCCCGACTCAGCGGACGCGCTTGTGAGTCAGGCCCAGTTCTGGACGCTGAGCAGGACACGGTCCGGCCTGAGCCTCCAGAATGAGGACAAGAGGCCATGGGTGGAAGTCAGGGACCCGTGGTCGTCGGTGCCGCGCCCGCAGGTGCTCCTGGGGGAGGGAGCCATGGAGGCCTGCCGGGCTCCACTGGGCTGCGGCTTCTAGGGCTTTCCACAAGCTACAGCGTGCCACTCAAGACTTTTGAACAGGACAGCCTTGGTCTAATAACGATTCAGAGAGATTCTGAGGACGTAGAGCTGAGGACCCTGGGCGCGGCCCATGGAGGAGATGCCTCTCCACTTGGCAGCAGGGGGTGGCTGCCGGTTAGGGGACAGGAAGCCAGGCGGTGCTTGGGAGTGGGCGCCATCCAGGTGGTCCTGGCTCGGTTTGAGCAGAAGGGCCCCCGGCCACAGTTCGACACGGGGAGGGCAGCCTCCAGGGCGGCGGAGCAAGCTTGGCCCCTGTGACAAAGGGGCAACCCCTCCCGGGAGTCACCGGGGCACAGCGCCCCCGCCCCAGTGCCACCGGGGTCAGGAGGGGCCGTGGGCGGTCCTCCCTCTTGCTCCCTGGGGGCTTCGGGTGCCACCTGGATGGGCCCAGCGCAGAGCCCCTTCCTCCAGTGCCTGGGCAACTCCCAGGCCCCCCGGTGCAGACCGCACTTGGTCCAGGGCTCCCCTCTGCTGCCCGCCTCCCCCTCAGACCTGCGAGCCCATCCTGGGTGCCTCTCGCCACCCCCCCTCCCCGCGGACGGTTGGGACGCCAGGCCTCGGGCCCACGGCACAGCCCTCGCTGGGGATGCAGGCTGCTGGCGAGGCCCCACGCAGGTCAGCCTCCAGGGCCGCACAGCCTGGGGGGAGGGAACCCTGAAATAGAATCCCCCCGCCCCCCGCGGGCCGCGGCCTCTGTCCCTGCCCGCCAGCCTGCTCGCCAGCCTCAGCCCGCCCCCCTCACCACGCACCCTGCAAGCTGTACCTGCAGCTGGTCTCATGACACGTGGATCCCGTGCCCACACACCCTGCTCGGCTGAGGCACTAACGGAGCCAGCGCCCACGCCCGCTCTCTGCCTCTGCGCCCCCTGCTCGCACTCCCACCGCCCACCGCCCACCCGCGGGTGCCAGGCCACGTCCTCCCGCCCGCCCAGCGCCGCTGCTCCCTGCCCTCTCCCTCGGCTGGAGGAGCCCGCAGGGCCCTGCCCCTGGCCGCTGTCTGCCCTCGCTGTGTGTCTGGCCTTCACCCTGCCCGGGCTCCCGAGGGCAGGGCTGTGCTGGCCCCTTCGGGCTCGGGGGCCGGCGCGGCCGGAATGGGGACCAGCGCAGCTGTGCGGCTCGGGGCAGGCGGCTTACTTCCCTGAGCTCACTGTGCAGCGAGCGGCCCCCCCACGGCAGGGCCCCCGAAGCAGCCCTGGGAGGCGCCGTCTAGCTTGGCAGCCCCATCACACAGGAGTCTGCCAGCGAGCAGTGGGCACGGGCAGGGGGCAGGGCCGGGCTCCCGGGCTCTGGGCTCTCGGCTGCAGGCTCAGTCCCGGGAGAGCCGGCGGCGGCGCCCTCCCCGCTGGGCTCGGCCTCGAGTCGTCCTGGGACGCCACCACGAGGGTCGTAGACCTGGGGGACGGTCGTGTCAGAAGAAAGGGGCTTGCCTGGGCTGCCGCGGGGTGTCCCCTCGGGGCCCGGCCTGCCCCCCACAGGCTCAGGGAGCATCAGAGGAAGCCCGGGCTGCCGGGCCACAGAGGGCCTGGCGCCTTGGCCGAGGCCGGGGGAGGCCCCCTGGGGGCGGCCACCTGTCCCTCCCGGGCTCCCAGCCCCCAGAGCGGGCAGCCAGGACCTGCCCGGTGCTTGCACAGTGCCCGGAACCAGTCCCACCCCAGCCGCCGCGGGCTGCCTGGGGCTCTGTCCCCCTCCCCTGGGGGGTCCTAGTGCCGGGGTGGTTTTGAAAACCAGAGACTGGAGGCCTTATCAGACCACAGGTTTTCCTGAGGAAGGAAGGGTGGGCCTCCAGGATGGAGCGCCTCCTCTGGGCGTGCCTGGCTGCGGAGGGCGCACCGGCGCTGCCCATCCCTCCCGGGGGGAGGACAGTTTCTCCCCGGGGGCCCTCGCCCAAGACCTGGCCTGGCGGAGGACACACAGACCCTGAAGGCTGCAGAGGCCAGCGCTGGAGGCTCGGAACCGAGGGTGGGGCGGGAGCAGTCCTCCCTGAAATCCTGAGCACTTTCTAGCATTCCTAGGGGAGTGTCCGTAGCGCCCCCATAGTCCCCAGAGGGCCCCGTGGCCAGTTCAAGGTACACGTCCACTCCCGGGGGTGCCCAGTGAACATCCGTACCTTGGGTTCACCAAAAACCATGTGCCAGGATGTTCAAAGCCATCCTGTTGGTAACACTCCAAACTGGAAAAACCCAAACGCCCCCGAGCCATCGAGTAGGTGACTAAAATACGGCCTGTCCCAGCGTGGGATCCGGACCAGCCACAAGAAGCAGCCACCCTGGATCCCAGGCACGGCCGCGGCACCACCCCAGCGTCCTCGAGAGCGGAGTGAGGGGTGTCCACGGCACCGGTGGGACCGCGGAGCCAACACGATCGCGGGGGGTGGCCTTTGGGCCCCCCGGGGCTGGCAATGGCCTGTTTTCCTGGTTTGGGAGCTGGCGACAAGATGCGCTCGGGTTACGATAATTTATTCAGCCGCACACTTCAAAGTATGTGCACTTTTCTGTGTGGATGTGACACTTCAATAAAAGGTCATACAAACCCCCCAAGCTCTCTGCTGCCCCTCTCCCCGGGGGACCCTGTCCTGGGTTCCCTCTGGGCCTCCAGGGACCCTCCACAGAGGGAGCAGAGAAGACGGCTGAGGGCAGCCCCCGGGGGCACCTCGGGGGCACTTCCCCCCCCGGGGACGGGGAGCCAGCTCTGCCCTTCCCAAGGGGCCGCGGGGTGCGGGTCCTCCTGCGGATGTGCGGCCCACCCTGCTGGCGCCTGACCAGCTGGCCTTGGAATGCTGCTGCAACCTGGGCCCGCCCGCTGCCTGCTGGGCCAGGGGTGCCTCTACCCCTTCCGCTTCCAGAGGCCCTGGGGCTATTTTTAACTCGCTGAGCCGCCTCTGCGAGGGTGGACCGAGCCCCCTGTCGGGTAGTGGGGGGGCAGGAGGGAGCCCAACAGCTGCCTTCCTGCCCCCCGCCCTCCCCAGGTCCACAGACACGGTGTCCACGGGGCCGCATTCAGACACAGGCCGGGACGCCGCTTCACACGCAGGAGCACATCGTGTACACACACGCAGGGCTCAGGGACCTGCTCACAAATGTACGGGACAAGACGCCCAGGGACCCAGGGCGCATGTGGGCACGATTCCCCCGAACTCTCCCCAGAAACCCAACCCACCTGGAGACGCACACAAAGGCCAGGGGACCCGAGCACAGGTGCCCAGCGACCACCAGCCGGGGGTGCAGGGAGGGCCCTCGGGGCACAGCCACACGTGCACGGCCAGGAGGGCCCGGCGGTCAGCGGCCACCCCGCTCGGCCCTGCTCCCAGGGCAGCTCCCCCATCTCCCTGCAGCCCACTGGGGCTGAGCTCCTGGAGCCTCCTGTATCTTTCCACCTGATATCCACCCCCCCCACCCCCCCCACCCCCCCGGGCCTCCTTTCCCCGTGATGAGGGCAGGCTTGTGGCAGGAGCTGGAGCTGAGCTGGTTCACACCCTCCTTCGCTCACATCCTCGCCCACACACAGGCTCAGGGCAGGAAACCCGGGAGAGGGTTGGGGGAGGCAGCTCCTGGAGAGGTGGCCTCAGCGTCTCAGCTCAGTCCCTTCCCCTTCCTCTTCCCTGCTCCCTGCTCCCCCTCTCCTCTCCTAGCCTTTGTTCCTGGAGCAGCGACCCCCCCCCCTTGCTGTGGGAATAGGACTCAAGTGCTGGGAACACCCCAGGTGCGGGACTGGGGGCCCCTGTCCCTGCAGCACAGCCAGGGGTGGGGAGGGACGGGCAGTGGGGGACAGCCAGCTGACTTCCAACTCCCCTCCACCCCCACACTCCCACCTCTGCCCCAGGAGGCCCCAGAGGGATGGAGGAGGGCGGGGGAGTTGGCCTGAGGACAGGACATCCTCTTGGCAGGACACAGGACGCCAGGCCGGAGGTTCCCAGCCCCAGTCAAGGCCACAGGGGGAAAAGGTCACTGGGTCCTGGGCTCACCAGTTCCAAGATTGGCCAGTGTCCTGACAGCCAGTCCCAGCTACTTCAAACAGTGACTCCAAGGAGAACAGCAGGGCCTTTGCCAGTTGAACACCCCAGTCCCCTTGCCCAGACCCCACCAGCCGGCCAGGATGCAGGACAGCCCACATACCCACCCAGGGTGGTGCCCGCCCCAGGATCCATCCTCACGGAACCCCACAGATGACGGGGGACGCCAGCAGGCCCGGGTGGTCACTGCCTCTTGCCATGTGGGGACTCCGCCTTTATAGGCTTGCCTTCACCTCCTGCCCAGGGGCCCAGTGCCCTAGCGGAGAGGCCCTCCCCTGCCAGGACAGCAGCCCCAGGGACGGTTCGGCCATGGTGAAGGCCATGGGGACCCCTTGCTCTCACACACCCGCTCCTCTGGGGGCAGCAGCCCAGCCCGGCCTTCTCTGAGCTGGCACCCCGAGCTGAGACCGGCTGACGGTTTGCTCACTGGTCTGGGAGACGAGGGTCCCAGGAGGTGCTGGAGGACACGTCCCAGCTGCCAGGACAGTCTGGGCCCGGTCTACTGGCCAGTGGTGAATCCAGACCAGGACACCCCCACTTGGCGGGGAGCCCCGGGGGCCTCACCGGCCCTTCCACACCAGTCTCCTGGCTTCAGTCTCATGCCCCCCATGCCCAACGCGAGTGCCTGCTGGACATTCCAGGCAGCTTTGGCCAGACTATTCCAGTGACCCGAGCAGGAAACGATTCTCATCTAAAAACAGCCTATAGGGCACCTTGGGGTTGAGCGTCTGCCTTTGGCTCAGGACGTGACCCCGGGTCCCAGGATGGAGTCCTGCGTCGGGCTCCCTGCATGGAGCCTGCTTCTCCCTCGGCCTGGGTCTCTGCCTCTCTCTCTCTCTCTCTGTGTCTCTCATGAATAAATACATAAAAATCTTTTAAAAATCATAAAAAACAAAAACAGCCTATAAAAGAGAATTATCTCAGGGATCCCTGGGTGGCTCAGTGTTTTGGCACCTGCCTTTGGCCCAGGGCGTGATCCTGGAGTCCCGGGATCGAGTCCCGCATCGGGCTCCCGGCATGGAGCCTGCTTCTCTCTCTCTATCACAAATAAATAAATAAATAAATCTTTTAAAAAAAGGTGAATTATCTCAACTCACAACTTGAGTCTGGATTTGCCTCTTTTTACTTAAGAGTTAAAATCACCAAATGGGATTTTTTTTTTAATTTATTAATTCAGGGGAATCCCTGGGTGGCTCAGCAGTTTAGTGTCTGCCTTTGGCCCAGGGTATGATCCTGGATCATACCGGGATCGAGTCCCACATCAGGCTCCCTGCCTGGGGCCTGCTTCTCCCTCTGCCTGTGTCTCTGCCTCTCTCTCTCTCTCTCTGTCTTTCATGAATAAATAAATAAAATCTTTAAAAAAAATAAAAGATTTATTAATTCAGACTGCGCACGGGGGGGAGGGGCAGAGGGAGAGGGAGAGAACCTCCAGGGGACACAGCGCCGGGTGTGGAGCCTGACGTGGGGCATCACGACCTGGGATCGAAGCCTGAGCCAAACCCAAGAGTTGGACGCTTACCCAGCTGAGCCCCGGGCGCCCCACCGAATGGGATGGGGAGCGGAGAGTTACCAGGTGATCCTGCTCCCCTGTGCCCCAGGGCCCGCCCAGGAGAAGCGATGCCTCCTCCAAGAAGCCAACCTCCGGAAGCCAGCCCCTTCCAGCGCCTCAGCCTCGTCCCCGTCACCCCCTCCTGATGTTTTCGTGTCACACGCACGGTCTTTACATCTTTTCCAAAGCTGAGCTCTTCCGAGGTCTAATTTATACACAGACACTCGCCGAGCGTGAGTGAACGACCTGCTGCGCTTTGACAGACGGGGAGTCACGGGACCACCCGATAGCACGCCGGAGGACACCCCGCCGTCCGAAGGGGCCCCCGCACCTCTCAGCGCCCGCGCGAGCCTCAGGCCCTGCCAGCCGTCAGTCGGCCTCCTGGCCCTGGACTTCCTTCTCTTCGGGGGTCGCCCAACTCCATGGTCCGGGCCTCGGCCGTGGGGCCTCCTCTCATCAGCGCAACGCGCTTGAGCTTCATCCTGTGGGAGTGAGGGGTTCACTCCTTCCTCCGTCCGACAGACGGACCACAGCCCGCGCGTCCGTCCGCCCGCCCATGGCCTTTTGGGCGTTTCTCGCCGGGGACGTCACAGTCAGGGCGCTACGGTCGAGGACGACTGTGGGAGCGTGTTGCATTCCTGTGGGCACGCAGCTGAGAGCCCGGCTGTGGCCCTTCCCCGCTCATCTCCTGCAGGTCCTACGGCGTGTTTCCAGGCCGCCCCACCAGACCGGGGGCTCCCGAGGGGTGGGCGCGGTGCCTGGGACTGGTGGCCATGCCCTCGCAGGGTCTGTTCTCCACGGACGCCGGTCGCGGGCGGGCGGGTGGCGGCGGAAGCCAGGGCGGGGCCAGGGCAACAGGGTGATGGCAGGTCGCGTGGCAGGGACAGAAGTGGCCTCTGCACCAGTGAGGACTGGAAATGTCGCCTTTGTCCCTCCTCAGAGATGTCAGGTGCCGCAGGGACGTCCGGGCCCTCCTCAGACGCCTCCTCCGCCTCCTCACCTCCCAACACCTGCCCTAAGCCACCCCCAGGGGCACACCTTGCAGCCAGCGGCCACCGAAACCCACGCCCACTCGCAAGTGACCGTGTCTACCGTCGTCTCTCCGTGGCCACACGGCTGGGACACCCCACTATGCCCCTCACGCAAGGAGGGCCCTCCCGTCCCCTGGGGACTCCGCCCCCCCACTCCTTCTCATCAGGCGTGGGGCTTCTGTTCTCTCTCAGGAGCACCGGCAGCATCGGCAGCCCTATCCTCTCCGGCACCGTCCGCGAGCACCCCAGGCACCCTCTGCTTGTTGCCACCCCAGCGCTGCTCATGGCTCGGACAACCCAGCTGGAAGGCGAGCGCCACGGCAGAGCCAGGCCCGGCGGGCACGCGTGCTCCTGGCCCACCGTGTCCCTCCTGGGCCCGCCGTGCACTGCGTGCTCCCACCCCACAGAGGCCGCGGGCACCACGGCCCTCGCTGCCCCGCTGCCCCGCTGCCCTCCACACCTGCTCCCACCCACCTTCCTCCACAAAGCGCTGACCTCTCTGAAACACAAAGTGAGGTCATTTCTGGAACCTTCTTGCTGAGAATCTTTCAGTGACTTCTGAGAAGTGGTTTCCTTTCAAATTCCTTGCCCTTGGGATGACCGGGGCGGGGTGGGGGGGCGACCAGCAATTGAGCATCTGGCTGGCTCAGGGCTGGACCCCGGGGTCCCGGGATCAAGTACCACATCGGGCTCCCCGCAGGCGCCTGCCTCTCCCCCTGCCTGGGTCTCTGCCTCTTTTTCTCTCTGTGTCTCTCGTGAATAAATAAAATCTTTTAAAAAACAAAACAAATTCCTTGCTGTCGCCTACAAACTATCCCTGATCTGCCCTCAGCCCTAGCCCCATTCCTCCCCGGCCCCTACCACCCCCAGATGCAAGCCACGGGGGCCTTGCCTTGTTCCCCCGAGCGGCCAGGTTCCCAGGGCTCTCCCAGGGCCAGGCCCCACTGAACAATCCACTTCAAGAGCCAGTTCCTGCCCATCTTTCTGGTCTCAGCTGCTGACCCCTCTCCCGCTCTCCCCCTTCCAGATGGACAGTGGTGTTTGCTCCTTGGAAGGTCCTCCTTTGGGTTAAGCCCTGGGCCCAGGAGGCACCCTGGGGCAGGGATGCATCAGGGGCCGTGCTCAGCCCTGTCCCCACCACCAGCAAGCAGGCCCTCGAGGATTATCTGTGCAATGATCGGCTCTGGTGGGAGTGTGACCGGGAGGCGGGAGGGTGGGATGGTTCAGGCCGCCACCAGGTGCAGAGGCCGACCGGGAGGAAGAACTGCCTTCATCTGCCTTCTGGTGCCCAGAGCAGGACATCAGCCCAGGCCCAGGAGGACGTCTTCAGCGGGGTTAGAGGAGCCCACCCTGACGTCTGAGGCCTAGCCTGAGGGACCCAGAAGATCCCTGCCCCACGTAGGTGTGAAGACACCACTTGGGACTTTCCAGGGGTCTGTGCCTGCTGACGAGAGCCTTTGCGTGGGGGGTGGGGGGCAGTGCACCAGGGCATTTCCTGCCTAGCCTGGCTCCCCAGGGCCCAGCCCTGCAGCCCTGCTCCTTCCTCCCCCGCCCCAGGGGCTTTCCACAAAGCCCGAGGCCTGCTATTTTTAGCTGAGGGAGAGGGACCGATTCCTGGCCTCACTGGCTCCCGCCATGGGAGCCTGGGTGACGCTGGGGCTGGGGTTGGGCCCCGGAGGCCAGGGAGGCAGCCTCTTCCTTCCTTGCCGCCCACCAAGCCCCTCGCCTGCTTTGCACCTGAGCAACCAAGGTGCCTAGCCCGTGGAGACAGCTGGGGCCCGGCTCCCAGCCTGGCACGGAGGGGCTCGAGCCCTTGGGCAGGGCTGGCCCAGGGCCTGGGTGGGCTACTGCCCACTTCCTGGGGCCGTGCCTCAGCACTTCAAAGGCCGCTGGCGGCCCTGTGGTCACTCCCTGGCTCCCACGCAGCCGGAGGGGCGGGCCGGCACACGAACCCTGGCAGCTGGGTCCTGCCCCCGGCAGCTTCAAAGCAGCTGGGGTGGGCAGCCCTGCGGTTAGTGCTGATCCCCAGGGGAGGGTGGGGGCCAGGAAAGGGGATAACGGGGCTTTCTCTGCTTCTTGGTCCTCCCCCCCTGCCTTCCTGGGTGGGCCTGTCCTGGAGCAGGGGCTGCCTGGGGGCGCTGATGCCTTCGTGTCTGTGCACCGTGGGTGGGGTCCGGGGGTCACTCTGGAGTGCGGCCCCCATTAGAGAAACCACAGCGGCCAAGGTGGGAGGCACCTGGCCGGGCGAGCAGGGGCCAGCAGCCCCTTCACGTCCTCCCTTGTCTCCCCATTTCTCTGCTGAAGCCCGGGGGACAGCCTGGAGGGAGGGGACAGAGGGAAGACAGGACTGCCTGTCCGGGCCGGCCCACCGCAGAGGTGGGCTTGACTCCTAGCCAGCTCCCCAGGGAGCAGCGGGGTAAGAGGGGTGGGCGAGTGAGGGCCTCGGAGCAGCCGCCCGGAGTTCAGCAGATGCGGAGAACAGAGAGTGCCTTGAGCAAGGGGGGTGGGAGGGAGGAAACTTTCAGGGTCCCCTGGGGTCAGCTCCGGGACAGTTGCCGTTTTTAATCTGCGCTAGAGACCTAGCAGGAGCCCAGAGGGCTGTAACCTAGATTGGCTCGGAGCTCGGAGGTGTGCAGTGTGGCCGAGAACAGCCCTCCCCCAGCCCCGCACCGCAGGCCGCGGGGACACTGGCCATCCGGGTCCTGTCCTGCGGGCTTCCCCCCGCCAAGTGCGTGGCGGCCTTGCGGGGTCCTGCTCCCCCCTGGGCGGGCTTCCCCTCACCATCCTCCCGGCTTCATTCCTCCTCCAGGGGGTGCCCAAGTCCCCGGGGGGGTCTGGGGCGGGGGCGGGCGGGGTTCTCCTCCATCTGGGGTCCTGAGAATGTGCCGCCCCTGACCTGGGGCCCCCCAGGAGCCAGCTGCAGCCCCCTGCCTGCGCCCCAGGAAGCCTGACCGACCAAGGGGCCTCTGGCGCCGCCAGCCCTGGGCTCCCCGCCCCGCCCCGACCTCTGGCGACCTCCCCAGGCCGTGCCCCCCGCCCACACCCACCGTGCCCTCAGCCTCCCGTGGGGGGCACTGCGGGCGGCCTGACGCCAGGGACAGCCCCTCGGCGCCGCGGAGCCTGGAGCGGGGGGCGGGGGGTGGGGGGCGCCAGAGCTTGGGCAGGGACCCGGCCGCCCAGGCCCTCGGGGGCGCTGCTGAAGAATCCACATTGCCACGACCCGGAAGGGCCAGGAAGGGCACCCGCGGCGCCCTCGGGAGTCAGAGCCGCCCCCACGCTCGGCCCAGGAGGGGCGCCCCGGGCGGCTGGCTGGGAGCTGGTCGGTGGCATCCCAGACCCTCCGGCGAGGCCCCTTCCCGCCCACTGCCGGTTTTCGGGGTCCCACAACCGCCAGGCAACGTGTGGCAGCCGCCGAAGGCCTGGGCCTCGCCCGTCGCACGGGGTCCCCATCTTCCCGTCCCCCCATCAAGCCCGGCCGCTCCACTCTCTCCCCCGGAGCCAGGCCTGGCCGCGTAGCTCCAGGCCGCAGTTTCTGTCTGGGGCGCGGTGGCCATGGCACCGGGTCCCCCAGGTGAGGGGTCACTGGGGGCAGCGAGACACAGAACACCAAGGGGACCGTGGCGCTGCTGGGATGGCTTCCGGGGCGCCCTGGGCGCGGGGCCGGCTCAGCTCGCCGCCCGTCCCCGCGGGAAACCCCAGCAAGACACAGGCCCACACTGGCTGGCGCCCCTTCACCCAGGCGGGCCTCGTAGGGACCTCCGGGCAGGGAGCACCCGGTGCTCAGGGCGGCCACCGCGGCCCAGGGGAAAGGCCTGGAAAGGCAGAGCCGCCGAGAGGGGAGGTGTACGGGGCCCGGGGCCTGCTCCCCGGAGCGATCGCCCTCACCAGTGCTGGCGGCGCCCCTGAGCAAACAAGCGGCGAGGTCCCCGTGTTCGGCACATCGGCTTTCCTAAAAGCCCTCGTCCCACTACACGTCGTGCACGTTCGTAGGCAAAGAGGGAAGGTGCACAAGGTCGCGGCCAGTTCGGACCGTCGCCGCCAGGGAGCTCGGAGGGGGCCGGGTAACGCTTCCGGCCTGTCTCAGGGGTGGCCGAGCCCTGCCTAGTCGTTGTGAACTCCGGGACGTGAGCGCTCTCCTCACACCGGCCCCTGTGCACGGTGTCACTGTGGTGGCAGAGGGGACCCTGACTGGGCGCGCGGCCGCCCCTGTGAGTTGGTGTTGAACTTGGTCATCGGGGCCGTTCCCGGGCACGGGGCCGCGCCTGCCTGCACGACGCCTGGTCTGCAGAAACGGGCAATACCCGGGCCGGGGGCAGGGGGGGACTGTGCTCCAGGGAACTTGGCCCCCTGGGACCAGCCTGCTGGGCTCCTGACCCCAACCCAAACTTTACCCTGATGGTGGGGGTGCAGTGGGAGGAGACTGGCCCTGCTGGGAGGCAGGAAGGAGAGGGCGTGGGTGTGTACTGCTCCCCACCAACCCCACCATCCTTGAGGGCTCTGGGTAATTCTCTGTGATTCCAGATGTTCAGCAGCTGTCTTGGCCATTTCCGCCCCTTCTTTGACCCTGCATCCGCCAGGAAGCGTCCCCTCCTGTCCTCAGGCTCTGAGCCACCCCCCACCTTCCCTGCACCCCATTTCCTGAGCAGAGGCGTTTGTGCAGACTCAGCTCCCTCTCCCGCCAGGGTGGCTTCAGTTTTCCCAAGGCCCGGGCTCTGCTCCCAGAGCCCCGGGCTGCTGTGGTCAGCTCACGGCTGCCGCCTGGCTGGACACCCTCTGCCAGGGGCTCCGATCCCAGCCCCCACCCCTCCAGCCTCTGGGACTGGCGTTTTCTCTCTCCCTCCACTCTTGCTCCAAGGTTGGCTGGGTCTGCTCCTGCGGCATAAATCAGGGCCTCCAGGGAGGCAGAGCAGAACCGGCCAGGAGGGAGCACTGCCTCAGTGGGGGAGGGTGGAAGCCCCGAGCGTGAGGGCCAGAGGTCACAGAGCCCAGCAGGCTCTGCGGGGGTGGGGTATATGCTCAGATGTCTGCCCGGCAGACCTGGGGCTCGAGGGGGGGTTGCCTCCTCCAACTGAGACCTGATAATTGAGATTACGGCCCCACCTTCCCTGAGCAGATGGGAGGGGGAGCACAAGAGGTCATTGCTGCTGCAGCTGGTCCTGTCTGGGGGGCTCTGCTCTTCTGGAGAGGGGACAGCAGGAGGAGGTCTCCCTTCCTGTCACATGCTTTCCTGTCTCAACAGGGCTGGTGGTTGGGGGCACTTGGGCTCCCATGGGCTGGGGGGCAGGGCTGGTGGGGTCAGGGGCCAGGCCAGACACAGGCTACGGGCACTTCCAGCCTGCTGATCTCTGCTCCTCGGAAGCTGGCCTCTGCTCCCCCTCCACCAAAGCCACCTCTTCCTCCAGGCCTCCTGCTCTTCTAGGGCGAGCCAAGGGCAAATGGACCTGAGTGACGGAAAGTCTATTTCCAAAGACAAGTCTCAGAGCTCAGCAAGCCGAGAGACTGTCCCCAGGAGGACGGGCTCCTCCAAGCCCCACGAGATGTGGCGTTCTAACATACTTTGAGGACAGGCTTCCAGGAGACCCCTGTGTTGGTTTGGATTCAGGCTGAGGACCCAACGAGGCCTTCTACTCTGCTGTTGGAGGTCATGCCTCCGATCTCACAAAGTGAGCCGGGAGCTTCTGGATCTGGCACCCCCACCCCCAGCTTCTGAGTTTATGAAAAGGGTTCCCAGAAGAGTAAGTGTCCCCACTCTCGCCCACGTTTTTCACTCCCACTACTAACCCAGGACCAGGGGGCACATTTTGGGAGGACCAGGACCACCAATCCCCGTGGGCAGCAGTTATGCCCACCCCTTGACCTCAGGCAAGGCACCCTGTGGGCTCTCCTGGGGTAGTCTCCCCACGGCCCCTGCTGCCACTCAGACCCAAGGAAAAGGTGAGGTGGTTGCAGGGAAGAGGGAGCAAGAGGGGACCCTTGTCCAGGTGCACCAGTGGACCCCGAGTCACCCCACTGGTCCTCAGGACCTGACCACGGAGCACAGCAGCCCAACCTGGGATATGAGCTGGATAATCAGGAAAATCTGGATCTCAGTTGGCTGGGGGAGGGATGCGGGGCGGGGGGGGGGGAAGGTGCCAGGCTGAGCAACAAATAATAAACAAACCTAAAAACAGGATATCCAGTTAGAGCTGAATTTCTGACAAATAAGGTTTATAAAAGTATGACCCATGCAAGTAGGACACCCTTCTACTCAAAAGTATTTATTGTCTATCTGAAATTCAAACTTACGTGGGCATTCTGTGTTTTAGCTGGAGAGCCCAGTGGAGGGATATCCAGCCTCCCAATTCACTCTGTCAACCCCTCCTGCTTGCCAGCCCCTAAGGACCCCAGCAGCCTGCAGCTCTGCTGCACAAGCCTGGTGGGGACTGGGCTGCAGGGGACGCACCTACACGGAGCAGGGGCGCAGAGCGGGCTTGCGGGGGCCTGGAACCCCCTGCCCAGAACACTCTGGGTCTGTGAGGCGGGTCCGGCTGCCCGGCTCCAAGGCTCTGCCTCGGTTTGCCCAATTTGCTGTTTCCGGTCCAGGCGACTATAGAACGAGCCCTAAGAGCCTGGCTCGACCCCTGTCCCCTCTGCCCTCGGGTGGGCCGGCCCTCTCGAGCACAGGAGAAAAAGAGGAACCCACTGAAGCCCTCCAGAAAAGAGGAAGGTACAGCTTGCGGGCTGATTTGAGTGAGGAGTGGGGAGGAGGGCTTGGCCAGGGGCTGAAAATGAGGAACACCCGCCAGGCAGGACCTACCTGGAGGTCACTGCCTCTGCTGGCACCCGTGGAAAGAGGATGCAGAACAGGTGGGGGGTTTCCAGCCCAAGCTCACCCCCTTTCCTGGAAAGGAAGGTGTGGGGTGGGGGTGGGGGGACAGGACCTTGGACACACACTGCCTCACTGCTCTGTGGCACCCCCGTGGCCAGACTCAGTTTCTCCCCTAGGGTGAGGAGGTGCATGGGATTCCTGGGCCGAGAACTGGTACCAGCGGCCTTCCTCGGGGCCTCCAGTGCCTGAGCTCGCAGCCTGAGCACCCATTTCCCCCTTGGGAGCACCTGGGCAGGCAGGGAGCCATGGTGGCCCACAGCGGGCCTCGGCTGGGGCCAGGGAGGCCCTGCGTGTTGCTGCCGAGGCCGGGCTCCTGGCCAGGAAGAGCCAAGGCTGTAGGTTTCCGGGCCGCTGCCCGCCCTCCGTGGGGGTGGGGGTGGGGCTGCTCAGGTGTGACGGGCGCCCACGGGAGCCGCAGGCACGGGAGGGTGGGCGAGGGCGGGCGGCTGCGCGCGGGGGCGGGGCCGAGGCCTTTGTCGCCGTCACAGGGGCCGCCTCGCTCCCAGCAACAGTGACTCACGTGGGGGCACGTGCGCCGCCGCGGACCCCCAGGCCCGGGTCACAAAGGCCGCAGGGCCGGGGCCTGAAGAGGCGCGTCCCCAGACGGCCGAGCGCGGCGCTCGCCCCCGGTCCCGGCCCCGCAGCCCCCGCGGCCCCCGCGGCCCCCCGCAGCCCCCCGACCCCCGTGGACCTCCCCGCCCCCGCAGCCCCCGCAGCCCCGCCGCGCGCACACGGCTCCCGCGGAGCGCCGGCGCCTCGACGCCCATGTGCGTGGTGTGCTTCGTGAAGGCGCTGGTGCACGTGTTCAGGCTGTACCTGGCCGCCAGCTGCAGCTCCGGCCTCTGCGGCCGGCCCGTGGACTTCCGCTGGGACGCGGTGCGCGCGGGCGGGGGCGCGGGCGGGGGCGCGGGCGCGGGCGGGGGGCGGCGGGCGCTGACGTGCGCGGCGGCCGCGGCGGGCCTGTGGCTGGTGCTCGGCGGGGCGCGGGGCGGGGGCGCGGCGGGGCGGCCGCGGGGCGGGGCGCGGGGCCCGGCGCTGTGCCTCCTGCTGCAGCTGCGCGAGCTCCCGGGGCAGCTGGCCTGCTACGCGCTGGCGCACTCGCTGGGCCGCTGGCTCGTGTACCCGGGCTCCGTGTCCCTGATGGCGCGCGCGCTGCTGCCGCTGCTGCAGCGGGGCCAGGAGCGCCTGGTGGAGCGCTACGGCGGCCGGCGCGCCAAGCTGGCGGCCCGCGACGGCGGCGAGATCGACGCGGTGTTCATGGACCGGCGCGCGCGCCCGGGCCGCGGCGGCCGCGGCCTGCGCCTCGTCGTCTGCTGCGAGGGCAACGCCGGCTTCTATGAGATGGGCTGCCTGTCGGCGCCGCTGGAGGCCGGCTACTCGGTGCTGGGCTGGCACCACGCGCGCGTCGGCGGCGGCTCGGGCGCGCCGTCCCCCGAGCACGACGCCAACGCGGTGGACGTGGCGGTCAGGTTCGCGCTGCAGCGCCTGCGCTTCCCGCCCGCGCACGTGGTGCTCTACGGCTGGTCCATCGGCGCCTTCACCGCCGCCCGGGCCGCCGTGACCTACCCGGAGCTGGGCGCGCTCGTGCTCGACGCCAGCTTCGACGACCTGGTGCCGCTGGCGCTCAAGGTCATGCCGCACAGCTGGAAGGGGCTCGTGGTGCGCACCGTGCGCGAGCACTTCCACCTCGACGTGGCCGCGCCGCTCTGCCGCTACCCGGGCCCGGTGCTGCTGCTGCGGCGCTCGCGGTCCGCCGCGGCGGGCACCCCGGGGCCCCCGCGCCCCCTGCCGGCCGGCGGCGGGGAGGGCAACCGCGGCGACGAGCTGCTCCTGCGGCTGCTGCGCCACCGCTACCCGGCGCTGATGGCGCGCGAGGGCCTGGCCGCCGTGACGCGCTGGCTGCGGGCCGGGAGCCCCGCGCGGGAGGCCGCCCTGTACGCGCGCGCGCGCGTGGACGACGAGTGGTGCCTGGCGCTGCTGCGCTCCTACCGCGCGCGCCGCGAGGCCGAGCCGCCGGACGCCGGGGCCTGCGGGCCGCACGGGCCGCCCTTCCCGTGGCGGCTGGGCCGGGGCCTGAGGGCGCGCCGCCGCCGCCAGCTCGCGCTCTTCCTGGCGCGCAGACACCTCAGGACCGTGGACGCCACGCACTGCAGTCCGCTGGAGCCGGAGGACTTCCAGCTGCCCTGGAGGCTGTAGTCCCCGGCCTGCGGCGGCCGCCGGCGCCCCGCGCCCCCTCCCCCCTCCCCACGCCCACGCCAGTAAAGCCGGCCCTGCCTGGGGATCCCGACCTGCTGAATGGGGAGGGCGCCGCGCACCCCCTCGCCCCTGGTCCCCCCCGCCGAACGCCGCGAACCTCCGTGCGCTCCCAGCTCCCGGGAGGAGCCAGAGCCCAGCCCGACCCAGCGGTGGTGCCTCGATGCCCCCGCGGGATGGCGGGAAGGCGGGAAGGCGGGAAGGCGGGCGGGGGGCTCCCCGAGGTGCCCCGACCTGGCCTAGGAGACAGGACGGTCCTGGGAGGGGTCCGTGCCCGTCACCCCTCGCTGTGAGAGGACGGTGGTCCGTAGCCCCCGCGGCAGGTGCAGCAGGAGAGCGACGTGGGCGCCCGGGGCCCCTCCCCGCCTCCGCGTTCCTGGTGCTCAGGCAGGCCGCGTGGGGCGCAGGCACACCTGCGCTGGCCACCCCAGGGCAGGGCCGGGCCGGGCCGGGCGGGGCGGGGCTCCCGGCCCAAGGGTGCAGCGCTGAACCAGACGCCCCTGGGCGCAGCCGAGCTGACGGGCTGAGCACGGCAGGAGGTGGGGGCCCCTGGCTGTCCCCGCCCCAGGACTGCGGCCAGCCAGGTGGGCTGAGCGGCAGCCGGACAAACCAAGGTGGCGAGTGGGGCAGATGTTTACTGCACAGGCCACGGCAACACGTGGCTGTGATACTCCAGAGGCGGGGGGGGGGGGGGGGGGGGGGGGGGGGGGGGGGGATATGCCTGTGGCCAGGTGAGGCAGGTGCTGGGGGGGGGAGGACATCTGCAGCCAGGTGAGGCAGCTGGGGGATACCTGTGGCCAGGTGCTGGGGGGGACACCTGAGGCCGGGTGAGGCAGGTGGGGGGGCACCTGCACCCAGGTGAGGCAGGCACTGGGGGGAGACACCTGTGTCCAAGTGAGGTAGGTGGAGGGGGGTCACCTGCACTCAGGTGAGGTGGACTCTGGGGGGTGACACCTGTGTCTAGGTGAGGCAGGGGGACACTGCACCCAGGTGAGGCAGGCACTGGGGGCAGACGCCTGTGTCCAGGTGAGGCAGGTGCTGGGGGGTTGGGAAGGACACCTGCAGCCAGGTGAGGCAGGTGTAGGGATGCCTGTGGCCAGATGAAGCAGGTGCTGGGGGGGGGGGACACCTGTGTCCAGGTGAGGCAGGTGGGCGGGTCACCTGTACCCAGGTGAGGGCTGAGGCGGGCACTGGGGGGGCGACACCTGTGCACAGGTGAGGCAGGTGGGGGGCACCTGCACCCAGGTGAGGTGGGCACTGGGGGGTGACACCTGTGTCCAGGTGAGGCAGGTGCTGGGGGGTTGGGAAGGACACCTGCAGCCAGGTGAGGCAGGTGTAGGGATGCCTGTGGCCAGGTGAAGCAGGTGCTGGGGGGGGACACCTGTGTCCAGGTGAGGCAGGTGGGCGGGTCACCTGTACCCAGGTGAGGGCTGAGGCGGGCACTGGGGGGGGCGACACCTGTGGCCAGGTGAGGCAGGTGGGGGCACCTGCACCCAGGTGAGGCGGGCACTGAGGGGGCGACGCCTG
Source organism: Canis lupus dingo (assembly GCF_003254725.2). Taxonomy (NCBI): domain Eukaryota; kingdom Metazoa; phylum Chordata; class Mammalia; order Carnivora; family Canidae; genus Canis; species Canis lupus. The sequence goes on from NC_064266.1 coordinate 47,455,463, forward strand.
TTTCCAGGTGAAGCAGGTGCCCCGGGGGGACGCCTGTGGCCAGGTGAGCCTTGAGCGATACACGAAGGGGCTCCGGGCGGCGCGGTCCGCAGGCTCAGGTCCGGAGCGTCCCACCACGTAAGGGTTTGCTCGCAGTGGCGACTCCGAGCCAAAGCGGGGAGGCCTGGGGCCTTGTTTCAGCACCACCGGGTGGTCCAGGCTGGCTCCCGGCCGAGAAGTCCGGCGTTTGCTGGTGACCCCGGGCCCATCCCTCCGGCCTCGCGCCCCCCACCCCCGGCCCGGCTCCGGGGCTGCCGGAGAAGGAAGCGCAGGGGCCCTGGGGGATCGCGGTACCGGCGCTCGGGGCCTGTCGGTAGGTCGGGGCGGAGGGGGCAGAGGGGGCGGGGGGGGGGAGGGGGCCCGGCCGGCAGCGCATGCGCAGACCGGCGCCCGCGGCCGGGGTGGGGGTGGGGGGTGGGGGCGGGGGGGCAGCGGCGCGGACCCGCCTTTTCCCACGTAACGCGGTGCAATCCCCGCAACAACTGAGGGGAGGAACCACCCCCAGAGTCAGGCGGGCGGGCCTCACGGGGCCTCAAGCGGGCTGTGCGCGGCGTTAGCCTCGGCGCTGCCTGGAAGAGGCCAGCCCCAGGCTGCCCGGCGCCATGTCGGACAGTCCTCCCACTCCCACTCCCACTGCCCCCTCCCCGAGGCCCCGCGGCCTGTTCCACCTGCGCCCCGCCGGGGGGCCGACGGAGGCATCCCTTAGGACCGGCCGCCCCTTCCGGCTTCGGCCGCAGCCTCGGCCAATCAGGTTGGGGCAGGTAATAGGGACGGGGCCGAGCCACGCCCTCATTGGGACACAGCCGGCGGGGGCGGGGCAGGCGGCAAGCGGAAGTGGGCCGTCGCGTCGCTGATTACGTCACGCCGCCGTGGCTGAGGCGGTTCCGCTGGCTGGCGTGGACGCGGCTGGCGAGCCCCGGTGCGGCCCGGCGCCCGAGACCCCGGCCCCGACCCCCCTGCGGCCCGGCCGCCGCGCGAACATGGACTCCGCAGGCCAAGGTACCCGCGGCCGGCGCCTCGGCGCGTCCCCGGCGGCGCGTCTCGGACCCTCGGGCCCGCCGCCTCCGTCCGCCGCGCGGCTCGCCTGCAGCTGCGAGCCTCAAAGCTTCCGACGGCCGAGGCTCGGCGTCCAGGCCGCTCGGGCGGGTCCCCGGCGCCCCTGCCTCCGCCCGGGCCGCTGGCGGCGTGCCCGGCCGGCCTCCGTCCCCCTCGGGTGGCAACGCGGCTCGGAGCCCGGGCTCCCTGGGGGCGGGCGGCCGAGCGGAGCTGACGGCGCGTTCCTGCGCGGCCGCCCCGGGCAACTGCGGGGCTCCCGGGCTCTGAGACGGTCCGCGGCTCTTCCTGCCCTAGCTCGGGTGCGGGAGGCTCGGCGTTGGGCCTGCTGCGGAGCTGGGCGGGACGAGGGGAGCTGCTTGGCGCCTGCTGCGTGCCGGGTGCGCTGCAGACCCGCCTCGCACGCGGCCTCGCTCCGTTTTCGGGGTGACCCCTTGAGACTTGCTGTGTTGTCCCCATGCAGGTGATGGATGGCACAGCCCTGGGCAGCGGGGACTCCCCGGACCGCCGCGCCGCGCCTTGGCCTGCTTGCTTAGTGCCCAGCCTCTCCCTGGGGTGATGCCTGTGGGCTCAACGTGTCCGCGGGCATTCGTTTATTACCATTATTATTTTTTAAACAGAAGAGAAGGATACGGGGGATTTTAAGGCATGTAGCAAATTTGAGCAGGTTCAACGTAGCAGATACAAACGCAGAAGTCAAGTCAGGTAGGTTGAGCTCAGGATCTGTTGGTAAACTGGACACGCTTTATGTCGTGAACAGGTTGGCCAGGAGGTGCTGACCTCAGCTGTCCCGGGGCGTGTGAAGGGAATAAGCCAAATAGAGCATCTTTGGTTAGTTTGTTTGTTTAATATTTTATTCATTCATGTGAGACACACAGAGAGAGACGGAGGCAGAGGGAGAAGCAGGAGCCACGCAGGGAGCCCGACGTGGGACTCGATCCCGGGACCCCAGGATGACGCCCTGGGCCGAAGGCGGCACTAAACCGCTGCACCACCCAGGGATCCCAGCATCTTTGGTTTTAAGTGCAGTCTATTTTTAGCACACTCTGGGATTTCCACTAGAGAAACATAATCTGCGACTAAAGAACTTCTTTCCAACCTTTGTGACTTCACATTTATTTTATTTGTTTCCTTCTTAAAAAGTTCACTTATTTAACGTCTACAGCTCCCGTAGGGCTCGAGCTCCCAGCCCTGGGTTTAAGAGCCAGCCAAGTGCTCCTGTGCCTTTACTGTTAAATGTGCTAGACATGGTGCCGATTGCGTGGTACTGAAGGACGGCCGTGGGTTCGGAGCTGGGAAGAATTGAAGCTGACGCATGTTTCCTCGTGTGGCATCTCGCCAACTTTTAGTGCAGGCGGGAAGATGCTTTTAAATCAAAGAGAAGATAGTGTAGGAATTGGAACCCGATCCGGTGCAGCAGAGGTGCGGAAGCAGTGTTGCCTCTGCGCCTCGCTGCGTGTTGCTGTGGAGCGAGGGTCGAGGACAGACTACAAGGCGTATTTTGTTTTGCTGACTCCCGGCTGGGGCTGGATGACGGGCATACGCTCCTGGTGTGCAATTTTAGTGTGTGTCCTGCGGATTGGTTGATTGCAAGTGGTGCTTGTGTTTACAGCTGCATTAGGTTTCTCCGCTCTAAAACTTACATCTGTTAGGTCTGACAGCTTTGTGGCAAAGGTTTCCGATCTCAGGAAAGTGCACTCGCATGGGGGAAGCAGTTAGGGTCTGGCTGCCTTTCTTGTGCCCTGAAGTAGCACCTTAGGTGGTCTGAGGCGCCCTTGGCCTGATGCCAAACCATCCCTGCAGAGCTTGTTCAGGTAGAGGTGTTGGTTCTCTCCACGGTCCCCGCCCCCCAGCCTGTCCTCTCGACCTCTCCTTCTTCCTTGGTGGAGACCTCGACCTCGTCCACTTCTCTTTAACTTCGTATTGACACCATCTGGCCTTATGTCTCTGGCAGATATCAACCTGAATTCTCCTAACAAAGGTCTGCTGTCCGACTCCATGACAGATGTCCCTGTCGACACGGCGGTGGCTGCCCAGACTCCTGCTGCGGAGGGTCTGACCGAGGCTGAGGAGGAGGAGCTTAGGGCTGAGCTTGCAAAGGTGCTGTGTCTTGGCCATTTTTCCTGGGGTAACCATGAACTAATGAGGGGGCAGAGAGCTGGCTGTGCTCTGCAGAAATTGCCCTGGGAGGGCATTCCTAGAGTCCTTCAGAAACTGCTCTTTGTGGCCACGTTGTCTGTGCTCAGCGCCTCGTAAATACTCCATGAGGAGGACGTCTGCATGGGGACAGCTGCTCTGAGCACACCGTCTACTGGGAGTTTCTTCATTAGAATTAACACTTGATAGTTTGGAGACTCCACAAGCCATCTGCCCTGGATCTTCATTTTTCTTTTAAAACATTTAATTTGTAAAAAGTGCTTCATGTGAGCATTTTGTTTATTTATTTTTAAAGATGCAGAGAGGATCTCCTTTTTTTTTTTTTAACAATTTATTTATTCATGAGAGAGAGGAAGAGACACAAGCAGAGGGAGAAGCAGGCTCCCTATAGGGAGCCTGATGCAGGACTCGATCCCAGAACCCCGGGATCATGCCTGGGCCAAAGGCAGATGCTAAACCACTGAGCCACCCAGGTGCCCCTCATGTGATGATTTTAAAGTGAGTCTTTTAAGAGGAAATGGTAATTAAGACCCAAAATTTCCAAGTACAATTTTTACTTATAGCTTCTGCTGGAGATGTTTCTTTTTACTGTGTGATGCAGAATCTAGTGGTACTCACTTGGGATTCAAAATCTGGGGACATGGGGCAGCCCGGGTGATGCAGCGGATTAGTGCCGCCTGCCACCCAGCGTGTGATCCTGGAGACCTGGGATCAAGTCCCACGTCAGTCTCCCTGCATGGAGCCTGCTTCTCCCTCTGCCTGTGTTTCTGCCTCTATCATTCATGAATAAAAATAAATAAACAAAGCAAGCAAGCAATCTTTTTAAAAAACAAAACCTGGGGACATGAACTTGTCAGTATCTGAGTGTAGCATCTGTCAGTCAGAGCTGGTGTGCTGCCTGTCACAGGCCTCTGCGCTGTCTTCAGAGATGAGCCCTGTGTTGATAAAAGAGCTAGGTGGGCAGATGAACCTCAGCCACGACCAGGTTTCAGACCAAGGGGGAAAAGGATTCAGCGGTTTCTGAGTTGAGTGAAGATTATGGGAGTAGCAACAGGCAATGCAGTGAGGCTCATGCTTTGCACTAGGTCATTTCAGAGTTGAGCTGCAGAGTGGAGAAGTTCTATGTCACTTAAAATTTTCAGCGTGAACTTCCCCTAACACAGCTGGATTGCACACCCTCAAGCCCTGTCGATCATCACACCAGAGTGGAATGTTCTAATCACTGGTTGTTACTGCTGGAGTAATGTGTAATAGTTGGGCCTTAGATGATCCTGTGTTTCTAAATTACATCTTGTTTCAACTGTTTTCTGATGGAAAACTAATGATATAAGGATTCTGAGCTACTTTTTATCACTTTATTCCAAACAACCACTTTTTAAAGAGAAGGACCCCCCCCCCTTTTTTTTTAAATGGCAGCTGTTGACACAGGAGCTGAAAACAGACATCTGGTGTTGTGAAACTCCAGAGAATGCTTCTTTCTCAAGTTGCATCCTTTTTGTTGTTGTTGTTAATTTTACGGCCTCAGAAGATTCAGGTCTTTATTGTCAGGAGAGTTTCTCTTACCAGTTCAAACTACTTTAACACAGAAGGGAATTTACTTTTGGCCTGGGTAACTGCCTTTCCCAAGACCTGAGATGACTTCAGGAACATACGCGTTCCCGTAAGGGCTGTTGCTCTGTTATCTGGGTATCTGGCTGGCCGGCCATCTGTTTGTCAGCTCCCCTTCCCAGTGCAGATGGGTCCTGACTGCCAGTAGTTCCAGCTTCTGAGCCCAGAAGGAGAGGGGCTTGACTCTTCAGACACCTGTGCCCCGTCCGGCGGGGGTGGGATGGAGCTATGATAGGCCTGGCGTGGTGATGCGTGGGTGGGCACAGTGATTGCAAGCCCCACCAGAGCCACTTGACTTGGGGGGATGAGACAGTCTTCCCGAAGAAGTTGGAGTGCCAGTACCAGAGAAAAACAGGGTGGTGGTTGGACACAGACTCCGTTCTTAACGCAGGTTATGTTTCTGTAAGCGGAAAGTCCTTAGAGCATTCCGAGAAACTTCTCATTGCAGTGTGTGTGAGGATGTTAGTCACTTCCCACAACACTGGTACTAATCAAGTCAACTGTGTGCTTTTACAGGTGGAAGAGGAAATTGTCACTCTGCGCCAGGTCCTGGCAGCTAAGGAGAGGCACTGTGCGGAGCTGAAAAGGAAGCTGGGCCTCTCTGCCTTGGAAGGCCTGAAGCAGAACCTGTCCAGGAGCTGGCATGACGTGCAGGTCTCGAACGCGTAGGTACCTGCCCTGGGGACTCAAGTATGCCTGTGTGCAAGCAGCCAGCCAGAGGTTCTGAGTCCTTGACCTAACCCCTGGTGTGCAAAGAGCTTAGAGTCTACACATGCTTTTAAAAGGCAGTTGGACGTGCTAGCTAGTTGTCGAAGCAGAAACTGACAAGAGTGTGTTCCAGTGTCCAAAGTTGAGAGGACACTGATGAGGTCCTTAACGAGGCTGATTTTCTGTGATCCCATAGCTCAGTGTGTGCCGAAGCGGACACGAGTCCTTCTCATGAGCACGTTGTGATCACAGCCCCACGACCTCTGACCCAGATGTGACTCAGTTCTCTGAACTTGGGGAGTGCAGCTACATGGCTCTGAAACACATCCTCTGACATTTGGAGGGTCGGTTTGGGGAAATGTTTCCCATTAAGAAGCCACATCCCTGCCGAGAGGTTGAATCACATTTCATGAAAATCACCTACAAAATCTTATTTCTCTGTCTTAGGAAGCCCTAGATTTTGAATCCGAAGGGTGACTGCCTTCCTTGCTCCTCACAGCAGTCCTGTTCCCCAAGCGCTGTCTTCCGTGGACTGTCCAGGCCCTCGCTTGGCATGACAGGAAGAGGACTGATTGGCTCTGCCACGGCCTCCCCTGGGCCTGCCCAGCAGGTGCTGAGAGGAGGGACAGATCCTGTCCTCAGGCGGGCTGCACACCCAGCATTGCTGCTCTCCAGCCCTCCTCTGTGCTCCCTGGCCTTGCACCTGTAGTTTGAAACCTTAGTTAAAATAACTGTTCTACGTGATTTACCACAGACTTTCTGTTTTTAGCTATATGAGAACTTCTGAGAAACTTGGAGAGTGGAATGAGAAAGTGACCCAGTCAGACCTGTGAGTGCCTTTGCCGTCACACCTCCCTCCCCCTCCTCTTCCTCTCTACACTCCTAGGGACTGGGAGGCTGTGGCACTTGGCACAAACCTGGTTTGGGTGTCTTTTGGCTATTTTATTTTTAGTATTTTTCTGTTCTTAAACACAAATGGAAGTATAATTCTTGTGAAATGGGTGCCTCCCTCTGGTTGCCACGGATGCATCCCTTAGATGGGAGGCCTAGCTGGGTCTGGGAGCATCTCTGGCTGTTAGGCAGCCCTCAGCCTTCCGAGTGGGCAGACTGGCTGACCGCCATTGGGACTGATGCTGGTGTTCACTTGTGGGGTGGGGGGGTCTTTCTCCTGCAGACCTAGCTCCAGAGGAGGGGTTCTCACAGCTTCACTCAGACTTAGCGCTGGTTCTTGGGCGAGGGCTGCCGCACAGGCCATGCTGGTGGGATCTTGGAGGAGCCGCTTTGGTCTCGGGGGCACCAGGTGTCAGCCACACAGGATATTAGCAGAGTAGGAAACACGCAGATCGGTTTTCGTGTCCGTCAGAGCTGTAGTTCAGAGTGAGTCCTGATGTTTTATTTGAGATTCTTACTCATGGTAATAGCACTTCATTGATCTTTGCTCCAATCTGATTATAATTCCTTTGAACTGGGTGGGGTCACGTGTTAAGCTATTCACTTTCGGGGATTCTTTTCCCTTTTGTTGAGGAGGAAGTGCAGTGGGGGCTCCCAGAGAGCATGGCGGACAGTCCTTTGTGTTTGGAAGGAAATGGTTGTTAACGAGCTGGTCTTTGTGTGCCTGGGACCCAGGTCAGCTGGCTCTGTGCTCGCAGTCGTCATAGCCTGGTGGCACCAGGGGAGCTGGGCACCAGGGCGCTCTGGCGGGTCCTGCGGTTGGTGTGGTTTGGTGTGACCGCAGCCATGGCCACACCCTGGCGTGTTGTTTCTGCGGGGCTGTATCGGAGGATGCCTCCACCACCTGCAGACGTTCTTGAGGTTGAGACAGTGGCTGTCATCTGTGTAGTTTGGGCACCAAGCAGGCTCACGGTGTGCACTTAACCCGAAAAGACTCTCGGGAGACTTTGGTGCTGTTTGTAAAACCGGTTGACAACAGGTTGCTAGGATAGTGTCTCAAATAACTACAACTGTGACTCCTCTGAGAAGCCTGTGGCTCTGGGCATGGAAGTGGCTGGTGGGGTGGCCTTCCCAAGCATCTTGCCAGACGGCGGCCATTCCCCTGAGGCCTCACCCCAAATTCCGTTTGTGGAGCAATTGCCAAAGTGACACTCCGGGGGCTGGAGTGTCTCTGCAGGGACGGCCCAGGAGGACGATGACCCAGCTCCTGGTGGGATGACTGGAAACATTGGCTGCCTTGCGCTCCCTGGGGTGAAGGTGCCTGCCTGGTCATTGCTGCAGGAGGCCACTGGTGGGGTGCGACTGCCCTGAGCGTCAGCAAAAATATCTGTGCCTGTAGCGCTGCTTTTCGTGAAGCCATGCTGGGCATAAGCAGTGTCGATGCTACGCGTGCTTTCTCGTCTCAGGGAACTAGTTCTTTATTCAGACTGCCATGCACAAGAGGTGTGTTCTCTTCGTTGGGTCGCCTAACCGGCTTCTGTCTATTGGTAGACAGAGCTGAAGATGTGCAGGTGGCACCAGGTAAACTCCGTAGTCGTGGTTGGTGTGTCGAGTCCTTCGTTTGTACGTGACAGTGCAGATGTAGATGGTGTCGGCCTTGTCCGACTCCTCCCTGGTGCAGGAGGGTGCCCTGCAGTGCAGATTCGAGTCATTGTATTGCCGCCCAGCAGCAAGGTGGCCGCTGTGGGTCTCGCTGGACTCTCAGTGTGGTCAGGGAGCCGGAGGCAGCTCTGGCTGTCCAGACTGGGATTGTGCCCACCCAGAGTTAGAGGTGGCATCGGCCCCCAGGGGAGGGGCCAGGAGCAGGTGCATCCAGCCGATGCCCCATGCTGACTGTGATGGAGGGAGGCTGGTATCAGTCAGGGTCCTACACTTTTGTTTTCCTAAAAGGTAGAAGTAATTTCAGAGGGGTGCTGGCCAGGGTGGCACAGCGCAGCCTTGAGCGTGTCTGGGCCTGAGTTCCCTGCGTGTAGACTCTGGCTCTGCCCCCCAGCCCTGTCGCTGCCTGAGCTTGGCCTCCGCGTCAGGGACCCTCCAGCGCATCCACCTTGGTTTGGAGGTTCCCGTCCCTGATGGAGTCACTCGTCACTCCTCATTTCCACACCCCAGAGCTCCTGAGGGTGGTGGGGTGTGGGAAATCTCTGCGTGGCTCTCCAGCGGGGGTGGTGCCCTTCGGCGTGGCCCATGGCCAGGGTCTCCTGTCCGTTGTCTCGTGGCCGGCTCCAGTCTGAGTCAGCCTCGGGATGCGCCTCCTCGTGGCCCGCGGTGCTCGGCACACGCTTGCCGGCTCTCCCACTGCAGTTCGCCTGTGGACACAGGCTCTGAAGACTTTGCCTTCCGTTCTCTGCTTCAGACCATTTGCCTTCGACAAACAGTTTCACCTGGTCTTACGTACCCGTTATTTCACGAGAAATGGCTTGAAGACGTTTTCTGAGTGTTTTCAAAACGAAATGCGCATTTCATTTCATAAGTTACCTTGTAGTTGGTGTTTTATCAGCAATGGCCAAGGCTTCCAGTCTGTTTCTTGCAGATAACCTATTTTAGCTCACTTTGAAGAGCGCAGTTTGCCAGGCAAGGGTGAGGGGTGGAGCAGCCCAAAGCACTACCACAAGTCAGGGGCCCCAGAGAAGGTTCCAGAGCCTTTCCTTAGCCGGCTGTGTTGTAGAGGGTGTGCAGCACATTTCCTCTTCCCTTTATTGCCACGGTTCTGCTGACCCCGGGCAGGTGTGGTGCAGGTAGCAGCTCCTGGCCAGGGCTCCATCAAGTTGGAAGGCGGTGCCTCGGAGGATTTCAGCTGGGTGTGTGGAAAGCGTCCCACGAGGAGTGTGTGCACTTCAGTGTCTAGTGAGGACCAGCTGCGGTCGGCCCCTCCGCCGGGCGGCCCATCTAGGTCCCAGCCCCGGAGTTCTCGGGGCTGCTGCCGCACACGTGCTTCCATTTAGTTTCCACTCCCATTCAGTTCTGTGGTCCTTTCTGTCACGGGGGAAAGGATTTCTGGGAGCCAGATTTGGCTAACGGTTGGATTCAGAATTAGACTTTAGTTATTGCCTTAGGAGATCCAGAGCAAATCTTCCAGTAAAGATTTTAGATTATTTTCTCTCCATAATTCATACGTTCCTGGATTCATAGATCTTCCTAGAAAGTAAGGTAAACTTCCTGTTCTGGTGACTTCACCATGTTTTCAAACTCACCTGCTAGAAAGCACATGTTTTGAGTCCTAAGCCCTTCTGGGCACCAGAGAAGCCCAAGGCCCCACGTGCTGTGAGAGAGCCTGCCAAGTAGAGGGAGGCCCCTCCAGGAGTACGCAAGGCCGGGCTTCCCCAGGACAGGACGGTGGGGACAGACGGGGTGGCGCCTGGCGGGGGCGGGGCTTGGAGGCTGTCTGGAGTGGTCAGGAGGGCCGGGGAGGGGGAGCAGCAAGCACCCAGTGGGACCTCCTGCAGATGACACTGGGGAGCGGATGGGAGGGAGGGGTCCAGAAGCCCTGGTGCTGCTGGTGCTGCTGGTGCCATCTGACCTTCCCTGCTCTGACCTGGTGACACCCACAAGGCATCAGAGAGTAGGCAGGCGCCTCGAGAGCCTTGCATCACAGGCTGTTTCCTTAGGTTGGCCAGAAACGAGCCCTCGACCAGGCTGCTGGTCTTTTGTTTATGGTGGCAGCTGAACAGGGACTGGCCCTGCCAGGTGTGGCCAAGGTGGGCCCGACGGTGTCTTTGTGGTCCCTGTGGCCATCTCACAGACATTGCAGTCATGGGTCCATGTCTGGGATGCACGCGCGCCCAGGTGGATGGGGCAGGAGGGCATGGAAAGGGGGGTGTTTACTGATCCAAAGCCACCATTTGCACTGAGATGAAGGTCCCCCAGCTTAGAAAGGCGGTCATAAGACCGCAGAGGAGGATGGGGGCTGGAGGGGCTCCCGGGCCTGCCAGGGCTGCACACCCACACTGTCCAGCGCATCTCCCCACGGGCTTGGTGGAGTTTTGATAGGAGAGGCTCTCCAAATAAAGTAACAGAATGAGGGGTTTTTCTGGGTTCTGTCCCCAACCCAGAGCCCCTGTGGGTCTTTCTTCACCGCAGCAGGCAGAGGCTGCATGTCCCAGGTAGTCAGCGTCGTGAGCACTTGAGTGTTAGATGCGGTGGCGTGAGGTCAGGGGGCGGTTGTTGCAGAGCTGGGAGGTTGTGGCCCGGCGCACGCTCACTAACGGCTCTCTCTTCCTTCTCTTGGGGTCTCTGGCGCCTCGCCTTCTTGGCTTTGGGTGGCAGCTGCCCCTCCTATTGGGTTGGTTCAACTGGTGTTTCTTCTCAGCTACAAGAAGACTCAGGAAACCCTCTCTCAGGCGGGACAGAAGACTTCAGCTGCCCTGTCCACCGTGGGCTCCGCCATTAGCAGGAAGCTCGGGGATATGAGGTGAGATGCTTCGTCGGGTGAGGGTTCGGGGGACCTAGAGCTGCTGGAGGCTCTGCAGCGGCCCAGGCTCAGATGCATACCCCTCGGGGGCCCCTTGGCACCCACAGATGCGGACACACAAGCCTGGACCAGTCGGTTCCCGGTCCCTGGTCTGTGGGCTGCCTCTTTGCCATTCTGTGTTTCTTGGGGGAGGGGGTCACTGTTTCTTTTGAGTAACTTCTAATGCTTGGGACCCGTAAAGGCGGCTGCTTCCCTTTGAAGTTCCACAGAGGGAAGACGGCCCCGTCTGGGGGTCGGTGTCGGGGTGGGGTGTCACTCTGGGCGGCGGTGGGGGTGGGGGTGGGGCATGTTGTTTCCTCGAGTGTTTGCCCTGCCCCGGTCTCCGAGGTCTCAGAGCGTTTGGCTGCAGGCCAGGGGCCCCTCCTGAATGGTCTCTCCCAGAGCTGCTGAGACCTTCCTGGCCCCCACAGGTACCTCGAGCAGGGCCTGGGTCCAGGAGAGTAGAGCAGATGGCCACTTGGCTGGGCTGCAGCCTCACGGCTCCGGCTTGCCCAGCCGTTTCTGCTCTGGGCTCCGGCTGTACCTGCTGGCCCTCCTCTGCTACCCAGCAGGGAGCCAGGGGCATGGCTGCCTCCCTGCTGTGCCCTTGGCAGGCCGTCCTCCAGGACTGTGGGGGCCCAGCGTGCACCGTGGAGCAGCAGTGTGCATGTACTTTGTGACCGTTGCCAGCGTCCTGGCCCCCGACGCACACGGGACCAGCCCCCTCACTTAGGGATTCCGGGGGAACGTCTCCGCTCCCCCACCCCGTGCTGAGGCTTCTGTCTTCTCAGTTGAGAGTCACACTGGTGATGCCTGTGGGCGTGGTGTGCAGCGTTGGGGTCATCCCGCCCTGGAGCCCCTCCTCCCCTCGGGGGCTGCCTCCCCGCCTGCTTAGGTTGGGCACTTCCGCACCTCACAGGCCTGGCACTTGCCTTGTGGGGCCGCAAGGTGGGAGCTCTGCCCTGGTCCCAGAGCCACAGGTGAAGCCACAGACACTTGGACCCGATGGTCGATGCCCACAGCCTTTTTTATTAGTTTCTTGTAATTAGTCCCCCTCCGATTTTTATTTTGAAAAATTTCAAATTTTCGGAGAGGCTGAACGGTCAGTATGCAGTCTGTGTGCCTCAGGAGTGCGCGCTTCTGCAGCTGAGGATCCGGTCGTGCTCCCAGCACCTGTGCCTGGGGGGGTCCTTTGGGGTCAGCCTGTGAACGTAGGCCTGGAGTACAGTGGCTGTGAGGTATTTGGCCCTACAAGCTGTGGCGCGGAGTTGACAGCAAAGCAGGTGTGCGGTGGTTCCTCCCATAGGCGTCACGGTAATGTGCTAATGCTGACTTTGTGGGTGTGTTCCTGTAACAAATCTCATTTGAAATTAGATGGGACGCCATCGCTGCTGCGCTCTGGGACACCTGCTTGGCCACGTGAGCCGTGCTGTGGTAAGCCCGGTGACAGACTGATCACACGCCACTGGTGGCCTGGCCTTGGTCCCAGGGAGTGCCACGGAGGCAAGGCGGGCCGTCCCAGCGCCACCGGAGCGAGCCGTGTGTCAGGTTGTGCTTGTGCTCTCAAAAGAGAGCATTTGAAGGAGGCAGGGAACGTCTGCAGTGCCTACGTTCCGTGCTCACTAGGAGTGTCCTCTGTCACTCTGGGCAGTACTCGCTCATTTTAAGTGTCCTTACGGTCAAGTGTGTGCAGTGTTGGCGCTGAGGCGCATGGCTGCGGTCGAGCTGTCGCAGGCCATCTTGATGGGGCTGCCCTTGGACGACGGCACATTTCTCCGTCTGTGCCTGCGTTCCCGCCCTTGGCTCTGGGAACAGGCATTTGCTGCTGAGCCATGGCATGTAGCCTCCGGTCCCGTGCCTGGCCTCCCTGTGCCTGCCACGGGTCGTGTTAGCACCTGTGCTGCATGTGCGTGGACCGGCCAGCGGGAGGAACCGGGTCCTAGGAGGAACCTTGGTGCCCAGGGGCACTGTCCCGTTTACCGGTGGGCCTCGCCCTGGGGCTCTTTGGTTTTATCCTGCTGTGTTTGCAGGAGTACGGGGAACTCGGACCTTTCCGAGTACTTGATGTGCCCACCATTGCCTCACACATGGTCTCAGGTGGTTTCTGAGGCTGAGGCCTCTTAACCTTGTCAGTTTGCCGAGGTTCAGGACTCCCCACTTCTTGAGAATGAAAATGAGGCCTAGGGAAGTTTCTATATATTGAGATGTTTGCCCCAAATCCGTGTCCTCAGTGGGCTTGTCCTGGAGCAGCCCTGGCCTGAGAGCCTTTTTGCATGCTCTGGGCCCGAGGTGGCAGTCTGGGAGAGAAGACTGGATTTGGGTTCCAGCAGGGAAGGGTCTCTGGTTAGCTTGGTGACCTGTGACAAGGCACCTGCCTTCCCTAATCCTCAGACTCCTCCTCCACCTGGAGATGGCAGGGCCTGCTGCCCATCCACGCGGGTCACTCCTGAGATGACCTCCACCTTGGGGGGTAAGAGGTGGCGGGCCTGGCTGCGACGTGGAGGACGTGGCTGTGCTGCCCTTGGACACTTGATTTCTAGCTTGGAATCTGTCGTCCATAGTGATGCAGCCAGAGTGTAAGGCCCTCGGCTCCAGGGGTGTCCCTGGTCCTGTGGCAGGATATGTGTGTGTGCTCTGGTCCAGCCCGGGCCCTGTGGAGATGCAAGCCAACCTGTTGCCGCCTGGCGTGTCAGCTGAGCCTGGCTGGTCTGGGCTCGCAGGTGTGGGGAAGGCACACAGACCCGGGGCTGGAGCCTGCCTCAGCACACCGCACACCTCTGCACCGCTCCTCTCTCTGTGGCTTCTTCCCTCTAACTCCAAACAGGGTCATGGACATGCGGGCACCTCGTCTGTGACCCAGGTGGGGTTGTGTGTGTGCGGGAGCAGCGGCCTCTCACAGAGTTGGGGCTTGGGGAGAGTGGAGGCAGGGTGCATGGCCTGCTCTCCCTGGTGGTGTGAGGACCGGGGGTGGTCGTGGGGGTCCCTGCGTGGCCTTCTGGAGCTTGAGTGAGGGTCTGGGTGGGCCCTGGCCTCCCTCTCCTAACGCTGTGTTTCTTCTCCTCCTGCTGCCACCTCTCAGGGCTCGTCCGTTCTCACACTCGTTTAGGTAAGACTGCGGCTGGACGTGCCTGCGAGGCTCGGCAGGGTGGTCTGTGGCTGGCCTGCGGGAGGCCGGGCTGGAAGACGTGCTGAGGGGCACCATGGCCCCTTGCTGGCCGCTGTGACCGCGTGGCTCCTCGCTGGCCTGCAGCCCGGCCTCAGGGAGCTTGCCCTGGAGCTCATGCCCCACGTATCCCCGGGAAGAGAGCTGGTCGTGTGGGCGGGTCATGCTGACTCTCACTGTTGTGTCCCGTGCATCTTCCTCCAAAACGCTGGCTGCTGTTTTCTCCTCCCCCGAGAGGCAGGCCTGTCCCCGCAAGCCGACATTGTCCCGTTGGTCCCGTGAGGCAGCGAGCAGCACTGGGCCGCAGTCGGGCCTCCCGAGGTCCCCACTCTGTGCTGATTCAGTGGCGCTTTCCTAGCCTGACGCTAGTGCTGCCGCCCCGTCACACACCCTTCCGGCCTGGAGGCCTGGAGCCCAAATCCAGAACAATGTGTGATTGTAAATATTTTTACTTACTTGACCTGGTTCTTTCTCTTTTGCCAAAAAGTCACTTCCCTTGCTGTGAAGTCATGGGAGGACACCTGACAGTCCCTTGTACCAGAAGTCTTTTGAAGCCCCAGGCCTACGTGTTAAAGCTCTCCCCCGCAGGGTGCCGTTTCTGGGTCAGCTTTGGGGGCCGGGGAGAGGACCCTGGGGTCGGGGGCCTTCTGTCGTGCGGTGGCCAGAGCTCGCCTGCCCTGCAGAGTCGGGTTCTGGTGGACGAGCCGATGGCGCGGTGAATGCCAGTCTGTCCCTGTGCTAACTCCTGCTTCCTTCTCTGCCTCTACCATGCTTGCGAGCAGCAGCTCTTCAATCCGCCACTCGATAAGTATGCCGGCCATGAGGTAACGTGCACTCGTGCTCCGGAGCTCTCAGAGCCGGGGTGGGAGCCGGGTGGGAGCGGGTGGCTCCTGCCGGTCAGCCTCACACATCCCGCGTCCCTGAGCCAAAGACCATCTTCCCCTGGCAGCCTCCTGTGGGCCAAAGGTTAGAAAGACCCCATCGAGGCTAACGAGCTAGTGGGGAAGAGGCTCCGAGGAATGCATTGTGCCAAACAGGCTCCATCTGGAAGCTTCCAGAGCTGCCCGTGGAGCTGGCCAGGGAGGGGCAGAGAGAGCCATGCACACACCTGGCACCCAGGAGGCCTGAGATGCCTCCGAGCCTACTATGGAAACTTTGATCCGCACCTGGAGGGGAGTCCTGGTCTCAGATCACCCAGAGGTGTGGCCTGTTCTGGAAACCTTCCCTGTGGTGCAGCAGCAGAGCCCCCGTCCTCGTTACAGGAGAATCTGCTGTGGCTGCCGCCCCCCACAGCCTGTGTGCGGGTCCTTGACAGGCTGCTACCAGAGGCCTGAGGGCTGGGGGCTGGGCCAGCCAGGGGGGCCGGTGGGGAAGGGTGCCGGCTGGGGCCGGGCCTGGCCTGCTTCCTCCTGCTCGCTCCCTTGTCCCAGAACTGTCCTTGGTTTTCCTTTGCTTGACTTGTGTCAGAGATTGGTGTCAGGAGCACCCGGGACGTTCCGTGACCTCAGCATGTGTGTACCTCGGGTGCAGTGACGTGTGCCCCACACTCACCCACCCGCTGGCGACGTGCAGGCGCTGTGCTTGCAGTTGGCAGGTGTGGCCGACCTGCTCTGACCTGGAAGCCACCAGGATGACCTGGCCTGGGCCGTCTTCAGACCTTGCTGTGCCCCCCTCCTGTGGGGCCTGTCAGCGTTTACAGTGAGGTCTCAGGATGCTGTCAGGGATCTTTCTGGAGCTTGACCCTAAAGCCGAGATTTAGGAGGGCAGCACAAGCACTTGCTCAGCTGCACTGATCTCTCCTCCTTCTCTCTTTAAAGGAATTCTGCGACCTTCAAGTCCTTTGAAGACCGAGTTGGGACCATAAAGGTAACTGTATCTGGACCATTCACTTGTCTTGTCGGGGTGTGACCTGTCCTTTACGTAAACTTGCTTAGTCACCGTAGTTCCCGTGCAGCGACAGGAACTAACGCAGGGGGGTCCTTGTACCTTTTACACAGTTTCCCCAGTGATCCCGTTTTGCGCCACAAGCAGGATAGGACAGTGGTACAGCCAAGGTGGACAGTCTCATCCCCACAGCCGTCCTTCCTGGTGCTCGCCTTCCTCCGGCTGCCCCACAGCCACTAATCTGTTCTCCATTTCGATGACTTACCATTTCACGAGTGTCATGGGATTGGAACCATATAGCGTGGAGCCTTTGAAGATTTGCTCTCTTTACACTGCATAAGTCCCTGGAAATACTGCCAGCCTGTTGCCCGTGTCGGGGATTTGCTCCTTGATATTGCTGATCGATGTCCATCCATGTGGTGTAGACTCTAGGGAGCTGAGCAGCTGGGATTCCCAGCGCCGCCTAGCGCCTGCCGGGCATGGTGTACTCTGTCTCAGGGTTTGGTTTTGTTTTGTTTTGTTTCTTGGTTTTTTTCCCATCTGTAGTCTAAGGTTGTAGGTGGCAGAGAGAATGGCAGTGACAACCTTCCCTCCCCGACCGGGAGTGGCGACAAGCCCCTGCCCGACCACACGCCTTTCTAAGCCCATCGCAGCTTTGCCTGGCCACGGAACAAGTGCAAGCACACCCTCATCGCCACTGCAGCCCTGCCCCGGAGCAGCAGCCCGCCAGGCCGCAGGCGGACGCACACAGCTGGTTTTGAGGAGAGTCGTGCCGTTCACATGTAGACGTGGCCGCTGTGTTCGCATGAGTTAGAGAACACAGTCTTGTACGCAGATGCTTTACATTGAAGTTGGTAGATGCAGACCACTGTGCCGTCCTTCCTGGGGCGCAGGGAGTGGACGGGACCGTGGGCCCTTGGGAATCTTGCTCGTTGGTGAGAACGTGGAAAGAGCAGGAGAGCGATAAGCATGAGATAAGTGGGATTTCCTCAGCCTCTCCTTTACTAAGTTACAGAAGGAAGATCCATCCAGAAAGCCCTACCCGATCTTCAGTTTTTATTTCAAACGCTAAATGAGAAACTGTCCCATTTTCTGAAACCCTCCAGAAAAGAAACTGGTTATCAGCAGCCGCCTAATTGTTACACTAATGATCTAGCTTTAACAAAGCAAATTCTTTATTTTTTAAATGCAGTGAATTTTTCAGAAATTAAAGCTAAGCAAAGCAGCTTTAGCCTCAGTTAGAAAACATTATTTCTTTGGACTCAAGCTGAAATACAACGCCTTACATCGCCTTATGCTTTATTTGTTTATAATGTTTTTATATATAAAAATAAGGGTTCTTTAGTGGGTTTTGAGCACTATGTAGACTTCTGCATCTAGCCCGGAGGGCAGCATGCTTGGACATTGGTGTGTTTTGTTTGCCGATGCACTTCACCCCAGTGTATGAAGCCTGCTTCTCTCTCCTCTAAAGGACTGGGGCAACTCCTGCTGGCCAGAGGGCTCCTGGGCCTCTGGGGGCGGGGGTGGGGCAGGAGGAAGAGCCGGCACCCCCCACAGGGAGAGGCTGGTGCCTTCCGTCCTCCGCTCCAGCCTGCCCGTTTGCCGCACGCTGGGGACGGCCCTGCGTTGGGGTCGGCTGGAACTCTGCTGTCGCCTGTTCTCAGGAGCTACAAAGATCTCATTCTTGTTCTGAAGCTGCCACACCCCAGCAGCCTTGCATTCAGGGCCCCACTCGGGTGTGTCTGGAGGGGCAGCTCCGTGCCTTACTGGCTCCCAGCAGGCAGAGACCTGCGTGCGCAGCTGTGCACCCCTGGGGGAGGAGCCACCGCAGAGTCCACTTCGGCGGACAGTGGCGTGCTCTGGGTAACCCGAGTGTCTGCTGGTCAATTCAGGCACCTGGGGGACTGCAGGCCAGGCTGGTGCCGTGGGAAGAACTGCACTCGGTGTGTTTTCTTCAGGGTTAGAATCACAGATGGGGTGTGGTGAGAAGGCGGGATGCAAGTGTAGTAGGTGGTGTAACTTTTCCTTAAAGTGAATAATGGGTAATTTGTCAATAAAGCATTCCTTTGTGGAAGAGCCCACGTGAGCTTGTGTGGTACGTCTCCCTCTGTTCGTGAAGGTGAGGGGAGAGTGGCCTGTCCCCCCCGCGGAGCCCACCCCCAAGGCAGAGGGGGAGGCGGGCAGGAAGCGGATAAAGCTCGTGCAAATCCCAAGTCTTCCATAGCATGGTGATGCATCTCGGGTGTCTGAGGAAGGGGAACTTGGCACTGGAGACCCAAACTGGCCCAGGTCAGGGCGCAGCAGCGGGGGTCCTGCAAGCCAGGCTCCAGAGAGGCTGGTCGGCCAACCAGATTGCCCCGTTGAAGGGTTTGGGCCTAGTTTGGAGCCGCGTGGAAGTCCTGCAGTCACACCTGGGCTGTGAGGACAGGGAGGCCACTGAGCGTGCGGTGGGCGTCCTGAGAGTCCTGCTCAGGCACAGCTGCCCGTCCTTACGACCGGTGGGCCCTGTGAGCAGAGGTAAGTGATGGCCTTGAACACAGCGACTGCCAAGTGAAGCTCTTGAATTAAGGTGGCTCCCATGGCAGAGCTGGTGAATGTGTCCGCTGCCACTGGAGGCCTCGGTGTGCGCAGGGACACTGGTGGAGCGGTCCCGAGATACTTGGAGGACTCCTTTGTTGATTGTTTTAAGGCACTGTCTGCAAGATTCAAAAGTGGATACCAAGTGGGCTCAGAAACAGGCTCTGGGGCAGCCCTGGTGGCACAGCGGTTTAGGGCCACCTGCAGCCCAGGGCATGATCCTGGAGTCCCGGGATCGAGTCCCACATCAGGCTCCCTGCATGGAGCCTGCTTCTCCCTCTGCCTGTGTCTCTGCCCCTCTGTGTGTGTGTGTGTGTGTGTGTGTGTGTGTGTGTGTCTCATGAATAAATAAATAAAATCTTTTAAAAAAAGAAAAAGAAACAAGCTCTGGTCCTCCCCCCCCCCCCATGCCATGACTTTTTTTTTTTAAGATCTTATTTTTTTTTTTAATTTTTTATTTATTTATGATAGTCACACACACAGAGAGAGAGAGAGAGGCAGAGACACAGAGGGAGAAGCAGGCTCCATGCACCGGGAGCCCGACATGGGATTCGATCCCGGGTCTCCAGGATCACGCCCTGGGCCAGAGGCAGGCGCTAAACCACTGCGCCACCCAGGGATCCCAAGATCTTATTTTAAATAATAAATAAAGATCTTATTTATTTGAGAGGTGCCTGGGTGGTTCAATCAGTGAAGCATCTGCCTTCTGCTCAGGTCATGATGTTAGGGTCCTGTGATCGAGTCCCGCATCTGGCTCTCTGCTCGGTGGGTGTCTGTTTCTCTCTCTTTCTCTCTCTGCCCCTAACCTCACTTGTGCTCGCTTGCTGTCTCTCAAATAAATAAAAATATATGTTAAAAAAAGATTTTTAAAAAAGGTTTTTTTTAAATATTTCTGAGAGACAGGCAGAGGGAGAAGCAGGCTCTCTGCAGGGAGCCCAATGCGGGACTCGATCCCAGATCCCGGGGTCACGCCCTGGGCGGAAGGCAGGTGCCCAACCGCTGAGCGTCCCTTCCAAAAAAGATTATCTGAGTGAGAGCATGAGCAGGGGGAGGGACCGAGGGAGCAGCAGACTCCACTGAGCAGGGAGCCTGACCCGGGGGCTCCATCCCAGGACCCTGGGATCATGACCTGAGCTGAAGGCAGCTGTCACCAACTAAGCCACCCACGTGCCCCCTGTGATGACCCACATTACTTGTTCGCCTTCCTGCATTTCATGAGAAGGCAGGCAAATTTTTTTTAAAGAATTTTATTTATTCATTTATAGAGACAGAGAGGTAGAGACACAGGCAGACGGAGAAGCAGGCTCCATGCAGGGAGCCCGACGTGGGACTCGATCCAGGGTCTCCAGGATCACGCCCTGGGCTGCAGGCTAACCCTGCTCTCCCTTTCTTAAGACACGATGTTCTGTGCTCTGCTTTTCCTCCTTAATGCTCTGCCCTGGGGTGCCAGCCATACCTACTCCCTAAGGCCCTTTGAGGGAGACCCTTTCTGATGCCTGGTGCCACAAACGTGTCGATTCCTGCTGTCGGGTGTTCCAGGTGGCCAGTGCCTTCACTGGGAACATCGGACTTCCCTGTGGGATCAGAGAGCAGGCTTGTTCCAGATGGAATAGCAGGGAAAGCTAGTGACTTCACATTGTATGAGCTGTGCACCCCACATGACGGTCCAGTACAACAGTCACCTGGTATAAAGGGTGAAAGTCAGTATTGTGGCCTGCAGCCAACATTTACCCTCATTTACTTTGGGCATGGGTTCCATGTAGGTTTTTTTGTTTGTTTTTATTTTTTGTGGTGTTTTTTTTTTCTTTTTCTTTTTTTTTAAGATTTTATTTATTCATGAGAGACAGAGGCAGAAACACCGGCAGAGGGAGAAGCAGGCTCCCTATGGGGAGCCTGGTGCAGGACTCGATCCCAGGACCCCAGGATCACAGCCTGAGAAAGGAGGACCCAGGTGTCCTCCTCTTTCTTTAAGTAGGCCCCATGCGGGGCACCCCAACATGGGGCCTGAACTCAAGACCCTGGGATAAGACTTGAGCTGAGCTGAGTCAGACCCTTAGCCAACTGATCCACCCCGGGTGCCCCATGCAGTCTTCATGGGTGAGAGTCTGTGAGGCTTCGCGGGATAGAGGATTCTGATGCAGACGCAGCCCTCCACGGCTTTGCAATTCTGTTTCTTGGGAAAGACAAGGAATTGTCTGACATAACAGACGTGTGAGGTGAGCTCGGAGAGTGAAGAGGAAGCAGGGACACAGAGGAGACGCTGTCGGAGGGTGCAGCCCGCCTCCTCTGGAGCCCCACCCTGAGCTGAGGGTCACTAGGTCCTCTGTGCCTCATCCAGAGGCATGGGGAGCACAGGCCCTGAGGACAGCTCCTGCCCACTGCCCACGTTTCACAGGTACCTTCTCTGTCTTGTTTTCTCTGCACAAGTTGGGTTGCTTATTTATAAACACACTTGTAAGGATGTACTTTTTATATCCTGCATCTTGCTCATTTACTTTCAGGAACCATCACAAGAATTTTCTATGCTGTTATGTAGCCTTTGTTATGTTATTTATATATTTATTTATGAGTGACACAGAGAGAGAGAGAGGCAGAGACACGGGCAGAGGGAGAAGCAGGCTCCATGCAGGGAGCCCGACATGGGACTCAATCCTGGGTCTCCAGGATCAGGCCCTGGGCTGAAGGCAGTGCTAAACCACTGAGCCACCCGGGCTGCCCAGCCTTTGTATACATTTTAAATAACTACAGTGGTCCTGGGCCGCCTGGGGGACTCTGCGTTGAGTGGTTTGGGCGCAGGTCCTGATGTCAGGGTCGTGAGGTTGAGCCCCAGGTCAGGCTCCACGCTGAGCCTGCTCAAGAGCCTCCCTTTCCCCCTGCCCCTCCCTGCCTGGTCCCCCTCTCTTCAAGAAACAAAACCAGGGACGCCTGGGTGGCTCAGCCGTTTAGCGCCTACCTTCGGCCCAGGGTGTGATCCTGGGGACCTGGGATCGAGTCCCGCATGGGGCTCCCTGCATGTGTCTCTCCCCCCCCCGCCTGTGTCTCTCCCTCTGTCTCTCATGAATGAATAATAAAATCTTAAAAAAAAAAAAAAGCCAACCCACAGAACTGCACTGTTCCGTCTGGGTGCGCTTGCCCGCACGCTTGGGCAGGTTTTATAAGCAACACCATCAAGAGCAGACAGCTTTTTCTATATTCAGGAACATTTTCTTAGGAAGGATAACCCTAGATTAGGGGAGGGGGTTCATTAAGGCCGGGCCCGTCATTCTTGCTTCAACAGCTTTCTCTGAAATTGGTACCAGGTCTCCTATGTCCTGTGATCCTGGAATCCATGCTCTTGAATCCGTCCTTTCCTTGCTGCGTGCTCCATGCCTGCTGACCTCGGCCGACCCCGACCTCGGCCTCCTGGCGCTCGCAGCCTGGTGTTCTGGGAAGCCTTGGATGTCACCAGGTTTTTCTTTTCTTTTCTTCTCTTTTCTCTTTTCTTTTCTTTTTTCTTCTTTCTCTTTTCTTTTCTTTTCCCTCTCCTCTCCGTCTCCTCTTTTCTTTTCTTTCCTTCCTTTCTTTCTTTCTTCCTTTCTTTTCTCTCTTTCTATTTATTTATGAGACACAGAGAGAGGCAGAGACACAGGCAGAGGGAGAAGCAGGCTCCACGCAGGGAGCCCGACGCAGGAGTCGATCGGCGACCCCGGGGTCACGGCCTGGGCCGAGTCCAGATGCTCCGCCCCTGACCCCCCAGGCGCCCCTGCCACCAGGTTTCTAAGAAGACAGCTCGAGAGTGGGGAGAGTGGGAGGTCCGTCTGGGCGGCTCCCGGATGGAGATGGCGCGTGGAGCCCCGGGTCCCTGCTACCGCGGACGGTCACGGGCCGGCGGGGCGGGCGGGGAGGTGGGAGCACCTCGCTCCTCCCGCCGCTCCCCGGGCGGGCGGCCGGACAGGCGCGGTGGCCCGAGTGCACCGGCCCTGGCCCGTGCCGCCGCCGCCGCCTTCGCCACCCGCCCCCGCCCCGCTCGGCGGGGACGATCACGTCTCCCCGGTCCTCCGTCCGGCGCTGAGCACGCCCAGCCGCACCGCGAGGCCCCGCCCGCTCCCCCGGGCCGGCCGCCGCACCTGCCGCCGCACCTGCCGCCGCCCGAGCGCCCCCGGCACCTGCGCGAGGCTCCGCCCCTGCGCTGCGGTCCCGCCCCTGCCGGGCGCAGGCGCTTCCGGCTCCGCGGCGCGGGCTCCGCCCACGGCCGCCGCGGCTTCCGCTCCGGCGCTGTCCCTGGACGCCCCGCCCCCAGGTGGGCGGAGCCCCGCCGCTAGCCCGGCCCCCTGGGCGCGTGCGCGGCCAGCCCCGCCCCGCGGCGCCCACGTCCGTCCGGGGGCGCGCGCGCCGGTGCGGGTGCGTGCGTGAGCTGCGTGAGCGTGCGTGAGCGTGCGCGCCCCCGCCGCCTGTGCCGGTGCTGCTCCCGCGCCCTCTGCCGCCGCCGCCGCCGCCGCCGCTGCCTCCGCCGCCGCCGCCGCCCGGGGACCCCGAGAGCAGCCCCGGCGGAGGGGCGCGTCGGCCCAGCAGCGCCGCGGAGCCGAGGAGCCGAGCCGCAGAGCCGGCGGGCGGGCGGGCGGGCGGACTGGTGAGCTCGCGGCGGGCCCCGCGGGCCTCGGGTCAGGCCGGGGCGGGCGGCGCGGGCGGCGCGGGCCGCGGGGGCGCGGGGGCGCGGGGCTGGGCGGGGGCCTGCGGGGCGGGGGCCGGGCGCCGCTCCCTCCCTCCGGCCGGGCTCTCCTCCTGCCCGGGCTGAGAGCCGCGGCCCGGGGGCGCCGCACCGCCGAGCGGGATGCGCGCGAGCGGCTCGGGGTGAAACAGGCTCGGAACGCGCCGCGGGCGCACCTTGTAGGTCGGGGTAGTCGGGCGCTTACCGACACGCTGTGCGGAGCCGGGCGCTCGGGCGGCGCTTGGTGCGGCGGGTCGGGGCCGCGTCGGGGCTCCCGGCTCAGGCTCCAGCCCGTCCGCGTGAGGAGCTCCCGGCTCCTGCGCCCGCGAGGCGGCCCCCTCCGTCGCGTCCTGCGGGAAAGGGAAGCGAAAGTTGGATTTTATCTTATTTTATTTTTCAGGTGTAGGCCCGCTGGGGGACATCTTACCAGCCAGGTCAGGGCCTGATCCGCGCTGTTTGAACTGTCAGACGGCTTCGTCCTTAATTGGTTGTCCGTTGGGCGGAAAAAGGAGAAAAAAAAAAAAAAGCACCTTAAAGATGAAAACAGTTATGTTGCCCCAGCTATTCATTAACGTGGTCGCCTAAAGGCAGGACTCCGGCCGGTGCTTCTAGGATGTTTTGTTCCTTTATTGGTTTCTTTCCCGTTGGATGTGCCGCTGAATTTCGAGACTGAGTAATCTGTGAAGCAGGAGGTGAAATTGGAAGCCAGGATCTGAGGGTTTGGGGAAAGTTGATGATTTTAGTGTGTGCGGCCCTCCTTTCACCTGGGCCCGGGGTGATGGGTGCTGGGGACTCGGTGGCTCCCCCGAGGGCGTGTGGCCAAACCGAGAGCTGTAGGAGCTGGTTCTGGCTGCTGGCTGTGATGCAGATGGCCTCGTACCCCCAGGGTCATCGTGGATGGTCATCGTGGATGGTCATCGTGGATGGTCACCGTGAGCAGCGCGGGCTAGAAGGGCTAGAAGGGACGTGGGATGCAGGAGCCTCGTGCCTGCCCCTGGGCCCTGGTGCAAGCAGAGCGCCCAAGGGTCAGGGGCAAGCAGACAGGCAGGCGCGGGCAGGATCCTCTGAGGCTTGCCCAAGGACCGGCTCTGCTGTCCGGCCCCTCCCACCCCCTGTGACCAGGCTCCTTCCTACCTTTGCCCCCCCCCCCCACTCTCTCCCCCCTGCCATAGCAGCATTCCCGCCAGTCTCTTGGCAGACGCGTGTGCTGCATCCTCCAGTCCGCCCGGAACACTCACTTCCTCATCCTCACGCTCCACGAGGCTGGGCCTTTCCTGACTGCCCTGCAGAGAGTCTCAGCTGGACACCTCCCATTTCCTGTCTGCCTTCTCCCTTAATTTTCTTACAGCACTTGGTTATTTTAATGTCCTATTTAATATACTTAACTATATTTATTATTTTACCATCAGATGAGGTCCATAGGGAGGTGGTTTTGTGTAAAGAACTGTTGCTGGCACAAACCCAGGACATACTTGTTGAGTGAATAATAGCGATAGCTCAGTGACTCCTGTGCAGTACAGTGACTTTGTCACTTGGAAGACGTTGTGAGTACTGAGCACTGAGGGGCTCTGGGCTCTGAGGGAGGTCTGTGACGAGCAACCAGCCCTCTGGGAAAGGACAGCCAATTAAGCGATCAGAGAGATGCTTGAGCCCTCCCTGTAAATCTTCTTTGCAACGTCTAATTTAAATCATCTCGAAATGAAAAGTTTCTAAAGTCAGATCTGCAACTGGTAAAAATGCGTCTGGAAATTTTGACTTTCATTACGTTTCTCCCTCCCCTCCGCTCCCCTCCCCTCAAAAAAAACCCCACTTGCTAGTCTTAATACTTGGTGACATTTGTTGATTAAGTGGATTGAGATGGAGTAATCTGTTAGAAGAACCACATGAAGTGAGCTGTTCCTGATTCCTCAGCCAGAGACTCCTTGCTGCGGTGCTGTGACAGAAGCAGGCTGAGTCCTGCTTTGTGCTGAAGGACTCTGGAACCCCTTACCTCATGCCCCTGATACCTCAGAATGAGGGAATTTTCTTCTGTTTCTAAGGATGGTTCTATTGAGATATAGAAATCGAAAGGATGCTGCTTGTGTCTCAGCCTTTTCTGTTCTTGAGTCCTTCCGGCGTGCACGGGATAGGTGGCAGTGTGCTCCGCTGTGAGCTACCCTGGAGACCAGTGTCTTGCTCAGTCTCTGACCTGGAACTTGAAAATTTAGGCCTTCTGTACCCGTTCCTGTGCTGAGCACCTACCCGACACCACCATGCAGAGTCCCCTAACAGGCTACTGGGCAGTGCATCTTTAGAAGCTAAATATGAGATGCTCACGTTGATCCTGGGGGGTAGGAGAGAATGACTAAATTGCGGTGGAACTGGGGGCTTGTGATAAGATAGAATTTTGTCTAAGGTGAGAGTTTGCTTCTAAAGTCAGAGTAAGGGGATCCCCGGGTGGCTCAGCGGTTTAGCACCTGCCTTCGGCCCAGGGCATGATCCTGGAGACCCAGGATCGAGTCCCGCATCGGGCTCCCTGCATGGAGCCTGCTTCTCTCTCTGCCTGTGTCTCTGCCTCTCTCTCTTTCTGTATCTCTCATGAATAAATAAATATAATCTTTTAAAAAAATAAAGTCAGGGAGCAAAATGAGCATGATATACACAGATATAATCACCGTTGAAAAATTCCTGAACTCTCCTTTAAAGCCCCCTGTACAGGCTTTGGAGTATATAATGCTATAGGCAGACAGTGCCTCACCCAATGAGGGCAGCCAGTTTTCCAGTAAAGGGACAGACCCCTGTGCCCTCTGGGGCCTGGTGTCAAGTGGAGAGGAGGCTGCTAGCCCTCAGTGGTGCCCTCCTGAGTCCCTGGGTGCTCTGAATGGCAGTGCAAACTACAGTATTCCTCACATGAGGCTTATTATGATACCAATTGGGTCGGTAGATCAAGAGCATCTCTGCTGCAGGTGTCCCAAAGGAAAGGTGTCTCATCAGCTCCTCCCTAAATATAAGGGACAGAGATGCTGGGAAATGGTTAACAGTTCTATTTTATGAAAATGCTGCCCCTAATTTAAGAGAGGGAACTATTACACTTTGACTGTCCTGACGCCAGGGCCAGCTCTCAAATAGTGACCTCCTCCGAAGAGGATTAGCAGCTGGTCTGTTATCGGTAGCTCAGGAAGATTTAAGGGATTAGATTACCAAACAACCTTCAGTTTAGATTTTGTCTTTCATTATTCTTTGTGTTAGTTTTGAGTACATATGGGTAGTTAACACTGAAAATGCAGAAATGGAGTATAGCATCTCATTCTCTGAAGAAAGTAGTATGTAGTGAGACCAGGTGTGGGATGTCACTGAAAATGCCATCCTAATTGGTTTCCTTTTTTTTTTTTTTTTTTATGACCCATCTATTTAGGGGCGCCTGGGTAGCTCAGTTGGTTGGGCATCCAGCTCTTGATTTTGGCGCAGGTCATGATCTTGGGGTCCTGGGATGGAGTTCCACATCAGACTCCTCTTCCAGCAGGGACTCTGTTGGAGATTTTCTGTCTCCGTCTGCCTCTCCACTTTGCACATTCTCTCTCTCTCTCCCCCCCCCTCAAATAAATAAATAAATCTTAAAAAAAAAAAAGACCCTCCCACTTATTTTTTAGAGTGTGTGAAGGGGAGGGGCAGAGGGAGAGAGAGAGTCCTTGCTGACTCGCTGCTGACTGTGGAGCCCGATGGGGGGCCCCATCCCACAATCCCAAGATCATGACCTGAGCAGAAACCAAGAGTTGGACACTTAACCGAATGAGCCACCAAGCACCCCTTAATCAGTTTCCTCTTTAAGGACTGACCTGTGTATATTAAAAGTTCACTTCATTCCAAAATCAGTCTATCT
Organism: Canis lupus dingo; assembly: GCF_003254725.2. Taxonomy (NCBI): domain Eukaryota; kingdom Metazoa; phylum Chordata; class Mammalia; order Carnivora; family Canidae; genus Canis; species Canis lupus. The sequence goes on from NC_064266.1 coordinate 47,482,596, forward strand.
TGTTCATGGAGCTACATAAATGATTTTCAAAACTTAGTTTTGTGGCAGAAACCCAACTAATATTTTTAAATTTTGTGATACATTATGAGTAATCAGTGAATATTCTTTGAATAGATAAGTGTGAATGAGCCTTATTTGTCATCATGGGCTGATTTTATTATTTTAAAAATTTTTTCTACATTGAATGTGTATCCCCAGCAAATATGGTGGTTTACAAGATGAAATGTTCGGTCCTATGGTGTCTCCATTGCTATGTTCTGAGGAATTCTGTGCCAATTGGTTGTGAAGTTGCAGTCCTGGGAGTCAGAGGATTGGAATGCTGACTTGCCACCCCTATCAGCTGTGCCCCACCCTGGCTCCCTCTGGGAGGGGCAGCCCCTTTCTTAGATAGCGCTCTCGGCTTGCACCTCTGCTTTTGTCACTGAGTGGAGTAGAAATGTGGTGTAGTGAAACCAACAGAACCCAGATTTTCTGCCAGTCTTGTCCCTTTGCGTTGGTTCAAGGGCTGGGGGCTGGATCCAGGTGCTAGGAGCCCAAGACCGTGATCTCCCAGCGCAGTGGTGGTGAGCAGACCAGAGGTGCACTTCCCAGCTCAGTTGCAGGCCCTGGGAGGGAGTGCCTGGGCTCTGCAGAGCAAGCCTGTGCCACTGCCTGGCTATTTTGTTTCCCTGTCTATTATTGGAAGGGATTAGCAAGCAGCATAGCAAATGTTTGATTTTTTAGCTAGGCAGTCCCATTGAATTTTTCTTATTAAATTGGAGTGTCTTTTGTGAGAGGGTTTCTCTAAGATAAATAGTGAAAAATTTTTAGGTCAAGAGCACAGACTTTATAATTTTTGCCATGCATTATGAAGTTTATCTTCTCCGTGGCAGTGTGTGTCATTTCCTCTTCACATGGGATTTTAACACTTTATATTATGGTGCTCATTTACCTTCTGCTGTAGGGTTTGATAATAAAATCTCAGGGTTTTTGTTTTTGTTTTTGGTTTTGTTTTTTTTTTTTTTTTTTTTTTTCGCCAGTTGCAAAAAAAAAAAATTATGTTGTTAAGAATTTAGTTATAAATAAAATGAGTTTAGGGGATCCCTGGGTGGCTCGGCGGTTTGGCACCTGCCTTTGGCCCAGGGCGTGGTCCTGGGGTCCTGGGATCAAGTCCCGCTTCTCACCTCCCTCCTCCTGTGTCTCTGCCTCTCTCTCTCTCTCTCTCTCTCTCTCTCTCTCTCTCTGTGTGTGTCTATCATAAGTAATAAATAAATCTTAAAAAAAATAATAAAATGAATTTAGTTATAAAAGAACTTTTAAAAGTACATGTAACCAGTATCTGTTTTTAACTTAAAAAGAAGTTGTGTTCCGGGTAAAGATTTTTGCTGGATGCACTTATCTTGTACTTTGAATCATGAGGCTCCACACATCTAAATCTAAAGTTCAGAATTTTTAGTATAATCTAATGATCTAGTTTTATTTTGAGATGAAACTAGAAAGTCTACACTTAAAGGATGACATTTATCTATGAAGTATTTCTTAACCTGTCCAAGCAATGTTGACACTGTTTGAAATGGTATGTTTTCTCATGGAATTCACTTAGAGGATCCCTCTCCTCCACCCTCTAATAGCAAACCCTGTGAATTGACCCCAACTACTATTTCTGAACAGGCTGGTTTATTTAATGCACATCAACCATAATTCCCAGGACAGCCTTGCAAGGTAGCTATTATCCAATTTCAGAGATAAGGAAACGGACGGTTACATATTTTCTCTAGTATAAAGGTGTGGTATTGAAGAATAAGCACAAATAATGCCATCACATGTTAGAATGACAACCTACAGAATTTACACCTTTTAAAATGCTGTTTCTGTTGGTGCTGTTCTGTTGCATCATCTGCCTGGTTGTGTAAGCCTAACTGATTGTTAGCAACATGTCCTTCTTCCTGGTGTGTGTCCTCCCACATTTGTTTCATCTGCTTCTGCTTTTTCTTTCATAAAAATTTACTCGTGGAAAAGATAACTGTGACATCCTCTGAGGGACCCTGTCTTGACAGCCAGTATAGGTCAGTCTGTCCAGCCAGCTGTTCACATCATCCTGTCCTCAGGCCATTGGATGGCATTGCAAACAGGTATTAATGGTGTGGGCATACTCTTGAACCTGCTGTAGTTTGGGAGAAATACGCAGACCTTCATAAGTGTCTGCAATTTGTACCTTTTACTTATGGCATATTTTAAACTGGTCACAGAGTCACAGCATGTTGTGAGGCATTAGTGGGTATCAGCCCATATGCTCCACCCTGCAGTGGGCCTGTGGGCTTCGTCCTGGCCTCACCCTAGAATAACCATCGAGCTGATGGACAGCTCACCTTGGTGGTGGTCACAGGTGCAGATCAACAAATAGTTCAGTACAACTTTACCTAATTAGGTGCCCCTACCCCACCAAAGCCTTGAAGACAGGTTTTCTATATTTTTTAAGAGGCAAATGACAAGACAAATTAATAACGTGGATTTTTTTAAGTTTAAGATGTAAAAAGAAAAAAACTTTTACATCTAAAAAGTATGCAATTTTAATATTAATGTTTGATTTATTTTAATTTAATTAATTTTAATTTAAATACTAATATTAGTGTTCAAGCTGAGAGTTATGGAAGCTAAAACCAACATTGTTTTTTTTTTTTTCCAACATTGTTTTTATTTAGCATTGTAAACTTTTCTTTTTTAAAAATTTCTTTATTTATTTTAGAGGGAGAGAGAGAGAGCCAGAGTGAGCATGGGATGGGGGGCAGAGGAAGAGAATCCCAAGCAGACTCCCTGCCAAGCACAGAGCCTGATGCAGGGCTCCATCTCAGGACCCTGAGATCATGACTTGAGCCGAAATCAGGAGCCAGATGCTCAACTGACAGCCACCCAGGCACCCCAACAACATTGTAAACTTAGTCTATGTATGTGTTTGTTTTTATTTTTAAAATACGGTAAAGGGTTTTAATGTACCTTATTCGGATGAGGCTTAATGCATAAGAAAGTAAGTTATTTGTGTTCTGGGTAGAGGTAGATTGGTCCCATTTGTAAAACAGTTCACTGAGAATCAAGTGTTACAGCGCCTGTAGGTCAGACTTGGATTTGAATGGCAACCCCACCAGTCCCCAGCAGAATGACTTCATGTAGATTACTCCATGTTTCTGAGCCTCCGTCTCGTCTGTAGATTGGAGATCATAGTAGTCGTAACTAAGGTTTATTGTGTACAAGGCACTGTTCTAAGCACTGAGCAGGAGCTAGGTCACAGACATACCAGCTAGATATTTCCATTCCCGTTGGACAGAGGGGAGGTAGAGATGTTAGTAACTTGCCCAGGTTACTGAACCCATGAGTAGCTGAGCCGAGTTCCAGATCAGGCAGGTGACCTCAGAGCTGCCCTCCCACCACCCATTAGACCAGGTGCCTGTCCACCAGACTTCTTAGGGGGCATTCTGTGGTGTGCAGGGCACGTGTGCCTCTAAATACCTGTACATGGTAAGCACTCCCTAAATTGTAGCTGCCATGTTGGTAAAATTACAGCCTCAGTTGCGCCAGCTTTCTGTTTTGAGGTGTGTGTATGTATTTTGACACTGCTTTGACATCAGGCACCTCTTACAGTTGAATTATCTGCGTCATACTTGGTTTTGTTCTAGATTTGTTGGGATAGTTTGATGCTGGCCATGGCTACAGGAAAGGGTCACTCTGAAGCCTTGTCCATCTTCATCAAAGGCTGGCTATCTCCCAGGGGACTTTAACACTGAGTTGTAGGGATCTGTAGGGATCACAGTCCAGGAAAGTCACGCCATTTCCAGCAGTGTGTTTGGGGGTGTGTTCCTCTTGGAGACCCAGAAGACATTGGGCCTCATCTATCACATTTTATGGACTTTAGGGTTTTAGAAAATTCTTCCTGGTAGACATTCCCTTGTTTGCCTATCACTTTCTGCCCTTTCTGCCATGATACAAAGTTATCTCTGGATTCCTTACACCCAGTCTGCAAAGAGCCTGGTATTTACCTAGGTTGAAAAGTACCTGTGACTTTAATATCCTGAGATTTTAGGTGTTGTGAGGTTAAAACACCAACAACCAAAAATCCCTAATGCCCATTACTTTTATGACAAATAATTTGTCTTCCACTGTCTAGTTTCATGTTTAGATTTGGGGATATATTTATTTTAGTAGGCATTTGTTAGAGGACAGATTCTCTCCCAAATTGGTCCATAGGTAACCTCCTTTCTGAGGAATAAACTTTTGAGAATGTTCAATTTTTATTCATTCATTTATTTTTTAATCTCACAGCTAAACATGTATTTATTGTGTTTTTATTCAACTTCTGACTTCCTTTTCCTTTTATTATTGTATCCTAAACATCAGTTAACTAAAGAAAATCCTTATTTGGCTTTTGGACATAATCATTATTGATAAAATTAATTCAACAGGGGCACCTGGGTATCTCAGCAGTTGAGCATCTGTCTTCGGCTCAGGGCATGATCCCAGGATCCAGGATCCAGGCCCATATCGGGCTCCCTGCAGGAAGCCTGCTTCTCCTTCTGCCTGTGTCTCTGCCTTTCTCTGTGTGTCTCATGAATAAATAAATAAATCTTTAAAGAAATAAAAAATAAAAATAAAATAAAATTAATTCAACAAACATTTACTGAATACCCTGCCAGGACTTGGGGCAGCTGCTCAGTCTGTAACTTAGAGGGCTTGAGGGAGCTAGGTGTGTTCTTGTGTTTTGGCAGCCATCAGTTTTATGTCTTACACGTGTGTTGACTCTGGCTTAGAATTTCTTAAATATGTAAATAGAGTTATTTGGTGCCAATTCTATTCTGCAGCATATTGATCTTTTCCTTTCAGAATAAATAACAAATTCAGAGTCAGACATTCAGACCATTGGCTTCCTGAGCTTCTTCACTGGGTTCTGAGTGTGTTCAACAGTGGTAGTGCTGGTCCTCCCCTGCCTGAGGCAGGTGCTCCACGTACACATACTTTTTCAATGTTCTTTGGCAGTAGGTATTAACACAGTTCCTTTTTTTTTTTTTTTTTTTTTTTTTTTTTAGATTGTATCTATTTGAGAGAGAGCTTACGGAAGGTGTGGGGCAGGAGAGGGACAAGCAGACTCCATGGGCTCTATCCCACGACCCTGAGGTCCTGACATGAGCCGAAACCAAGAGTTGGATGCTCAACCAACTGAGCCACCCACCCAAGTGCCCCTATTGTATTTCATTTTTTAGTATTTTCATTTTTAGCAGTTTTCTTTCTTTTTTTTAAAGATTTTATTTATTTATTTGAGAGAGACAGAGGTAATGACAGAGATAGCGACAGAGAGCATGAGCAAGGAGAGGGAGAAGCAGGCTCCCTACTGAGCAGGGAGCCCGAGGCGCTGGATCCCAGGACCCCGGGATCGTGACCTGATCCAAAGGCAGATGCTTCACCGACAGAGCCCCCCCAGGCACCCCGTTAGCAAATTGTCTTTTTTTTTTTTTAAGATTTTATTTATTTATTCATGACAGACACAGAGAGGCAGAGACATAGGCAGAGGGAGAAGTAGGCTCTACGCGGGGAGAGCCCGACGTGGGACTGGATCCCAGGTCTCCAGGATCACGCCCTGGGCCGAAGGCAGACGCCAAACCGCTGAGCCACCCAGGGATCCCAGCAAATTGTCTTCTATAGGGTTAGGTCTAGAGCGCCCAAGGCAAAGGAGCAGTACCCTTTCCAGACTTCACCCTTCCTCCCCAGAAGTGTTTGCTGGTGGTCGCCCATCACTGTCGCTGTGCCCTGCCACGCCGCGGTTTCCCCACTCGTCGCTTGACGTATTCCCTGTACCTTCGGTGGCAGCACCTCTGTCCTCCTGCCCCCGCGTGACCGCCTTCTGGGTAGTGCTCGTGTGCTTACTGTGGGGACCTTGTCCTGCTCCAGCATGGCCCGTGTTGTCTCATCTCCCTGATGTCATGGTGTCAGCGCTGCTCTTCCTCCCTTTCTTGTTTTTCTCCAACTTCTATCGTCTGTCCTTTGAGCTTTATGCTGTCACAGCAGAGAAATATACTTTGTGTTTTGTGACCATAAAGTTGCTTGTCTGTAAGTTTATCTTTGAACATCCATAAAATAGTTACATTATTTCCACTTGTGAAAGCAATGTTTATTGTAAAGCCTGGGTCCTGTTGACTGATTATATTTTCTTTCCAAACTAATGCCCTCCTGCCTCTGGGCTCTAAGCAGCCCTCTGCTGCCACCACTGCTGCCTCCTCCTCCTCCTCCTCCTCCCTCCTCCTCCCTCTTCCTCCCTCTTCCTCCCTCTTCCTCCTTCCTTTTAATGTTTTCTTCTTTCTTTCTTTCTTTCTTTCTTTCTTTCTTTCTTTCTTTCTTTCTTCTTTCTTTCTCTATTTAATGTTTTTATTTATTTATTTATTCATGATAGACATAGAGCAAGAGAGAGAGAGGCAGAGACACAGGCAGAGGGAGAAGCAGACTCCATGCCGGGAGCCCAACTCAGGACTCGATCCCAGGACTCCAGGATCACGCCCTGGGCCAAAGGCAGGCGCTGAACCGCTGAGCCACCCAGGGATCCCCATCCTCCCTCTCCCTTAAGCTTATTCTTGGCTTCTATTTTTTCAAATTCCCATCATATGGTGTATTATCTTTGTGTCCTGAACTTCCATTTGGGCACTTTGTCCTCCTGGCCCTGGCCAGACAGTGGCTCCTGGGGCTACATGTCCAGCCACGATCCTGGTTTGACCCACAGTGGATAGAGAGGCTGGAGAGTGCTGGATGACAGCTGTAGAGGCCACTGCATCTTGGAGGAAGATCTCCAGAGACAGTGAGAAAAAGCCCTTGGCATGGCCTTCACACTGCTTCCTGTCTTCATTGCTGAATGACAGTACCTAGTTTTCAGGCCGTAAAGCCTGGGCTTGGGGGACCATGGAACAAACCTCTGCACACTGAGGAGATGAGCTCACAGGACTTACCTTGCAATTGCTTTTAAAGACCTCCTTGAAAGAAAAAAAAAAAAGACCTCCTTGTCTTTGTACCACATGCTTGTATTAAAACACAATTGTTTTTCAGTAGCATTTATCTAATGATGTGTGTGGAATACCAAAGAATTACAGCTTGTAGGTGAGACTGCCTCAGATAATTTCAGAGATTTTTTAAATAAAGTATGCTGAGAATGGAACAAAATAGGGAACCCCCCCAATAGACCTCACATGTGGAATTTTTTTATTTTTTAAAGATTTTATTTATTTATTCATGAGAGAGAGAGAGAGAGAGAGGCAGAGACAGGCAGAGGGAGAAACAGGCTCCATGCAGGGAGCCCGATGCGGGACTTGATCCCAGGTCTCCAGGATCACACCCTGGGCTGAAGGCGACGCTGAACCGCTGAGCCACCGGAGCTGCCCCACGTGTAGAATTCTATAGTAAGCTACAGGCACGCTGCAGGTGTTGGGGAAAGACAGGCCATTTACGAGGGTCAAGGGCTTCTAGGGCTTGGGGCACTTGGTGTCACTAGGACCATTGAAGCTGGTCTTTGCCTCATGCTGTGCCCATATTAACTCTAGATGAAGCAGATTACAGCAGTTTTGTTGATGACAAAACTTCAGAAGAAAATACAGAAGAATTTACTTTTGGCTTTGGGATGGGATGGAGAAGGACTTTTGAACAAAAGCAAAAAAAAAAAAAAAAGGGAAGCCAACAGATCATCAGTTTGCAAAAGTTTGATACATTCAGTTACATGAAATTAGGAACTTGTGAGATCTGTTGCACCATAGCCTGCATGGAGTTAACAGTACTGAAGTGTGTGCTGAAAAATGGTTAAGATGGTACGTTTTATGTTTTATATCACAATAGAAAAATGTAAGAACTTGTGTTCATCAAAAGATATCATCATAACAAATAAACTATGAACTGGGAGAAGATTTTTGCTGTGTTCATAAGCAGTAAAGGTTCGGTGCCCTGGCTGCAGGTGTGCAGCAGTCCACACAGGATGAGGACTCGGGTGGAGCAAGGCGCCCTTCTGCCCGCAGATGATGCGGACTCGGAAGCCTGGCGGGGCCCGTTGCTTTCCGGAGGGTGTGGGGCCACGCGATGCTCGGGGGGGCAGGTGGCACCCTCACCCAGTAGACACTGCCAGCTCTCTGGGACCCTGGAGTTCCACTCTTACGTACTCCCAGCAGCAATTCTTCCTAAATGGTTGTGATGAAGGACCACATTTTCTCTAATTTCCAGTCTGCCCTACTTTTGTAAACGACAATGAAAATGACTAACTAGAAAAATATATGACAAACAAAACATAAAATACAAGCCCAGATTTTATTTTCTCCTTTTTTTTTTTTAATGAACATACATTAAACTTGACTCTGGTTTGTTTGGTTGGTTGGTTGGTTGGTTGGGTTTTTTTTGGATGTACGCTTCTCTGAGTTTAATACTTAGAGATTTGCATAACCATCACCATACTCAGGAGATGGGGTACTTCCATCAGCATCCTCTTGGGGCGCCTGGGGGGCTCCGTCTGTTAAGCATCTGATTCTTCGTTTTGGCTCAGGTCATGATCTCAGGGTCGAGCCCAGAGTGGGGCTCCTTGCTCATTGCAGAGTCTGCCTGTCCCTCTCCCTCTGCCTTCCCACCCCCATTCATGCTTGCTCGCTCCCGTGCTCGCTCTCTCACTCTCTCTCTCAAATAAATAAGTAAAACTCTATTTAAAAAAAAAAAACTCGGGATCCCTGGGTGGCGCAGCGGTTTGGTGCCTGCCTTTGGCCCAGGGCGCGATCCTGGAGACCTGGGATCGAATCCCACATCGGGCTCCCAGTGCATGGAGCCTGCTTCTCCCTCTGCCTATGTCTCTGCCTCTCTCTCTCTCTCTCTCTCTGTGACTATCATAAATAAATAAAAATTTTAAAAAATTTTTAAAAAATAAAAATAAAAAATAAATTCTTCCCAGCCTGTTTTGAGGAATCAGAGCATGTAACCTTTGAGACTGGCTTCTATCACTTGGCATACTGTCGTTGAGAGTCATCCACGTTGTGTACAGAGTGCTTTGTTCCTTTTTATAAGAAACTTTCAAACTCTTATTCCAGAGTGGCTGCCGCATTTTGCATCCCACCAGAGTGTGAGGGCTCTGGTCATTGTTTATCCTCATCAGCCCTTGCTGTTGCCTGGTTATTTATTTTTTTAGCCATTTTCATAAGTGTGTCCTGATACCTCACTAATTTTAATTTGCTTTTCCCAAATGAATAAAGATGTTGAGTATCTTTTCCTCTGCTTATTTGCTGTTGCTGTAACAGTTTGTGAGCACTTGCTGGCAAGTTCTGCAAGTATCACTGAGTCTGAGCCGACAGTCACTGGCATAAAAAAGATTTGCACTCCAGGAATTGCTCAGCCATGTCCAGAGCAGCATTGTAATAGCAGATCCTGGGAATGTCCTCAGCATCCTTCCATAGAAGAATGGACTGATAAGTTGTGGTCTGTTTATAAACTGGGATTTATCCAGTGCTGGAAATGAAGTATGGGTACATCTAGCGATGTGGGTGGGTCTTAGAGACATACTGAGATTCGAAAGCAAGTCCTAGAAGGTTGCATATACTGTTAGACCAATTTTTTAGATTCAAAATTTTAAATAATGTTTACGGAGAAACATGAGGTAATATTTTAAAGCAAGAGAGTCGTAAACATTAATTCAGGGTAACGTATGATGGGAAGAACATGGAAAACTTCAAGGTTATTGGTAATTTTCAAGTTTTTAATTTGAAGGATGGGATGGTGGTGTTTATCACTATGTGTTATAACTTACATGTTCCCCGGGTGCCTGGGTGGCTCAGTTGGCTAAGCTTCTGACTCTTGATATCAGCTCAGGTCTTGATTTCAGGGTCGTGAGTTCAGGCCCACACTTGGCTCCACGCTGGGTGTGCAACCTACCTAAAATTGTGTGTGTGTGTGTGTGTGTGTGTGTGTGCACGCGTGAGCACACGCCATGTATTTCATTCTGTGTATTACATATTACATAAAAAAATAATTAGAACTAAAATAGCTTTCCTTTTAAGGTGTTTTCAAATCTGTTCTTCCAAAGTTGACACATACTTCAGTTTTTCCCCTAACAGCAGCTTTTTAAAAAATGTGTGCTGTGTGCTGAGACCACAACTGGGAATACGGGAGTCCAAGTAGTTGGCTCTTTTCCCTAAAGGTCTCTAAGCATTCAGAGGAGCATAGACGGGACCTGTGAGTATGGAGATTTTTGGCTCTTTTGTTTATTTGGTTCACTGATAAATCTCCAGCTTTGAGAATAGAGCATGGCATGTAGCAGGTGCTCTCAAACATTAGTGAACAAATGAGCAACTCAGACATGTGCTCAAGGCCCAGGAGAGCTCCACGGGACGTGATGGGCCTCTGCCATGTGTGCTGGGAGCAGTGGCCAGGGATGTCTCTGCAGGGCTCAGGGATCCATGTAGGAGCTCTCTGCATGGAAGGGCTTGGGGCATTGTTTTAGGAGGGCCCAGGTATTCCTGTGTGACAGCACTGTGTCTGCCTAAGAGCCAGTGGTGGGCAGTCAGGCCCCAAGACCCAGTGGACACAGTGGTGGGAAGATGCTGGTGGTGGGCAGGTCCTGTGTCCAAAACGGCCTTGAAGTGGGGCAGACCAGGGAGCTAGAATTTGCTGCTGCAGCCCATGGGGTATCAGAGAAGGACTGGAGAGGAATGGTGATGGGAACAGAGGTGTGCACCACAGAAGCTCCCTCGCAGTCGTGAGAGGGACAGAGGAGGGCAAACCATGTGTCTTCCAGGAAACTCTCCGTCCTAGCAGATTTCTGCCTCTTGTGCCTGGCGATCTCTGACCATTTTAGAGCGCACTGTTCTTGTGTGTGTATGAGCCTTCTTGTCTGCCCGGCCCTTGCGTTGCTCCAGCAGCACAAACCAGGATGCACTACAAGGATGCAAAATGTGGCCCTTTGTTTGTTTTTAAAGACACGGTGTTACTAAAGAAGATCCAGCCCAGAGATTGTGGTTTATCCCTCCTGGAGTGAAGCCCGGGAGCAGACCTCTGAGGGCAGTTCATCAATTAGGGCAAGTGTAGTTCAGGTAGGCGTGGCTGCTCTCCAGACCTTGAACGCGGGTCTCAGGACTGCCTTGAAATTACCAAGAATAGATTTAGGAACAACAACCTGGTGCAGGGCTGCTTCAGAGATAGGTGGTAAATTCCCACATCATCACCCCAAGGACATGCAGAGACATCTAAAGGTCTAGACCCCGTGAAGACTGCTCACCGAATCAGCCCAGCTGGGATATCACGGGATCTCATGGCTGGTGGCACTTTCGTGGGATCTGCCCCTGCCGCCGAGCCTGGAGCTGCCTGCCTGTGGCACCAGATGCTGGGGAGACGGAAGGAAATACGAGGGGAGCAGAAGACACGTGCAAACCAGCAATTCACAGTGGCGGAGAAGCGTCACCAGGGACAATGCAGTGCTCTCTTCACTTTGTATGTTGTAGGGTCAGGTGTGTAAGGTGATCTGCTTTTCCTGTATCGGAGAAGTGTTTATTTCTTCTAATCACTATAGTATATCTGCTCATTATAGGAAATACGGACAATAAAGTATTAAGACAATAACTTTTTTCTTTTTTTTTTTTTAAGATTTTATTTATTCATGAGAGACACACAGAGAGGCAGAGACACGGGCAGAGGGAGAAGCAGGCTCCATGCAGGGAGCCCAACGTGGGACTCGATCCCGGGACCCTGGGGTCACGCCCTGGGCCAGAGGCAGGTGCTCAACCACTGAGCTACCCAGGAGTCCCGACAACAAGTTTTTTCAGAAGTTGAATTTAGGGTTTAAAAAAAAACCATGAAACTTCTTTCTTTCTCGCCTTAACTGTTTTCTTTCATATGGCCTTTCATAACCTTTCTGTTTGCCCATAGCTTCCTGATGGATTTCCCAATATCACATATCCTAAGATTGGAATAAGGTCCTTCCATTTATAGTTTGTCTTTTAGTTACAAGACTGTGTTCCCACTGAACATGGAACTTTCAGGGGTGCATGCTGCCTAGCAATGGTTTCTAATTAGAACGTGAATTTTTGGGACGCCTGGGTGGCTCGGCGATTGAGCGTGAATTTTTGAAATGTGTGTGAAGTGGTGTGGAAATTCAATAGTTTTTATGCTTAGAAAGCATCTGTTTCATCTCCTGATTCAAAATATAAAATACCAATTTGAGTAATATTCACGGCAACTACTTTTTTCCTTAAAGGGCCAGACAGTATTTTTAGGCTTTGTGGTTAAACAGCCTCTGTCGACAGCAGCCATAGATGTAACAGAAAGAAATGGATGTGGCTGTGTCCAGATGAGAGTTCGTAAAAATAAGCAGCTGGTTCTAGGTGATTGGAGAATTTTATATTCTGTTTGAACTTCTCATAGTGTCTAATTTGCTTTGAGAACAAATAACGTTAATTACAAGAGATTGCTTTTAAATGCAGGTAAAATTGACATACAGTTAAATACACAGATCTTAGTAAACTTCAGTGAGTTTTGGTGTATGTACGCATTTGTGAAATCACTACCCCAATTAGGTTAGAGTTACCCTCACCACCCTCAAACGAGCAGCTTTCTGGTTTATATCACAATAGATTGTTTGTCCTGTTCTTAATCTTCTAATAAATGGGCTCATTCTGTGCCCAGCCTGTTTGTCCTCCGTAATGTGTTAGAGGGGTGTCTATTTTATTGCTTGTGTCAGTAGGTCACCCTTTTTGTTTTGGTGAGTGGTAGCCCATATGGAATAGACCGGAAATGATCAGTCCTTGTTGCTGCCATTTGTGGTGTTCACTCTTGGAGCTGATGTCTCTCACTTGTGCACAAGGAGGGGCCCCGAAGTGGAGGCACCTCCTCCCTGCCCCGTTCCTCCAGCGCACGCGAGTCCTGTGTGTTTCGTGTTACATTTTAAACTCTACAAGCCAATGTTGATAACTTTTGCTTTCAGTTCTATGTATTTTTTTAAAACAAGAAGGAAAAAATTATCCTTGACTTTGATTCCTTCCTGAAGATGCTGGTTTCTCTCTGATACTGGTTCCCTTCAGCTTCAATAACTCTCCAGCCTCATTTACTGTAATTTAGGTCTTTGTCATGGGTTCTTTTAGTCTCTGTTTTTCTAAAAAGGTCTTTATTTCACCTTTGTTTCTGAGGGATGTTTTTGCTGCAAATAGAATTCTGGTTTGACGGGTTTTTTATTTCAACACTTTAAAGATATGCTCCGGTGCCTTCTGGTTTCCAGGATTTCTGATGAGAAGCATGGAATTCAGATGATTGTTCCTATGTGATAATGTCAGTTTTCTGTTTACAAGATTTCCTCCTGATCTTTGGTTTTCAGCGGTTTGCTTGTACCTAGGCATGGTTTTCTTCATATTAATTGTATACCCTGCAGCCAGAATAATCTTAAAACATAAACAAGGTGTTTCTGTTGCCTGTTGCCATAAAATGGCTTTCTTGGGGAACCGCGTTCATTCTGATTTTGGGTGCCCTCCTTCCCTGGACTCAGTCCCTGCTCTCAGATTGTTATCTCCTGTTCATCGTGGTGCGGTGCTCCCAATGCCTGGCATGTGAGAGACTCACTAAATAATTTTCAAATAAGTTATTATGGAGGATGATAAATGCCACGTGAGCCACGTGGATATATGGTCTTTGTCCTTTAGGTGGGGTGTTGCCCTGTGCTTGTGCCATCGTATGTAATTATTCGTAGTAATGGGAAATGGGTGAGTAGGGCATCTTCTTTAAGAACACGTATGCAGGGGATCCCTGGGTGGCTCAGCGGTTTGGCACCTGCCTTTGGCCCAGGGCCCTTCTTTAAGAACACGTATGCAGGGGATCCCTGGGTGGCTCAGCGGTTTGGCACCTGCCTTTGCCTTTGATCCTGGAGTCCTGGGATCGAGTCCCGTGTCGGGCTCCCGGCATGGAGCCTGCTTCTCCCTCTGCCTGTGTCTCTGCCGCTCTCTTTCTCTGTCTATCATAAATAAATAAATAAAATATTAAAAAAAAAGAACACGTATGCATTTGATGCAGTAAGTGGACTTTCCTCTTAGCATTGCAGAAATGATCAAAATAGGGATCTTGTTTCTGTTTTCTTTGATGGGAAATATTATAAAGATAGTTCCATATTGCATGATAATTTAATTAAAATTCCAGTTGGAAAAAAAACACAGAATATGTTGATAGCGTGTGATTGGAGGGTCATGCATGAGCTGTGACAGTCTCCAGTGGCCGTCCTCCGCCCATCCAAGTGTCAGGCGCTTTGGATGCCAAGCAGTGTGTGTTAGGGAGCCGGGATCAGTGAAGCAGCAGGGCACAGTTCTCCTTGCTGGGGGTGCAGTGCTCCCTGGGAGTCCTCCGCAGCTGTAACAACCACTGCATTTCCTTACAGTGGGTAGCACTTGTTTAACTTTTGGTTGTCTTCTGGTTTAAATTTTCCCATTTGTTGTGGGCTACCTTTCCAGTTTGGTTGCCAGAGGAAATAGTGAATAAATCATTAACTGAAGTAAGAAGAGTGGACTGATGGGATAACGTTGACTTCTCTTGAATGGTTTCTGTTGGAAATGCCTTCACCTCCGAGCACAAAGATGGCTTAGTTAACCATGTGACTCTTGATTTCAGCTCAGGTCATGATCACAGGGTAGTGGCATCAAGCCTCAAGTTGGGCTCCATGTTCAGTGGGAAGTCTATTTGTTTCTCTCTCTCTTTTTTTTTTTAAAAGATTTTATTAATTTATTCATGAGCGACACGGGGGGGAGGCGCAGAGACACAGGCAGAGGGAGAAGCAGGCTCCCTACAGGGAGCCTGGTGCGGGACTCGATCCCAGGACCCCAGGATCATGCTCTGAGCCGAAGGCAGGTGCTAAACCACTGAGCCCCCCCCGGGCGTTCCCCTACCCCTGGTTTCCATTCTTGACTGCTACCTTTTGGTTTGTGTCTTCACTGGCTGGTGTTTTGACAGATCATTTTTTCTAGAAGCTTCTTGTTCTGTAAGTTCTTGTGTCCGCATGAATATTAGTCTATGCCTCCGTCTGTGGAGAGCTTGCCTGATTATAATATTATCGGGTCAGAAATGTTCAGATGTTGCTTCAGTAACATTCTGATGCTCCGTGTTACAGATTTGTGCTACTCGAGTTACAAGGGAGAAAGCTGCCAGTCACAAATGACTCAGGATGCTAAATAATTTTGTTTTTAATCTCTGTGTTTGAAGAGATAACAATATTTATTTATTTATCTGTTTGTTTATTAATGAGTAAGCAAGAGAGCACACAGGCAGGGGCAGGGGGAGAGGGAGCGGCAGACCCCCCACCGAGCAGGGAGCCCACCGATGCAGGGCACTCTCCCGGACCCCGAGATCATGACCTGAGCTGAAGGCAGGTGTTCACTAACCCAAGTGCCCTAGGTATAGTTTTTTATTAAGCAAATATTAGCCTTTAAAAAAGTTTGGAGGGATCCCTGGGTGGCGCAGCGGTTTGGTGCCTGCCTTTGGCCCAGGGCGCGATCCTGGGGACCTGGGATCGAGTCCCACATCGGGCTCCCGGTGCATGGAGCCTGCTTCTCCCTCAGCCTGTGTCTCTGCCTCTCTCTCTCTCTCTCTCTCTCTGTGACTATCATAAATAAATAAAAATTGAAAAAAAAAATATTTAAAAAAGTTTGGATATAGTTACTGGCAATCCATTGAAACTAAGAAAATTAAATCTAAATTTAATGGTATTGGTTTTTCTTAGGATAGTTCTGAGGCTAGGAAATTTTTGACATTCATTATAGTCACATCTGTGATATCTGGCTGACCACTGACTTGTAAGTAGTACTGGTGAATCATAATTTAAAATGTGAAAGTTTGGGGGCATCTGGGTGGCTCAGTTGGTAAAGTCGGCCTTAGGCTCAGGTCGTGATCTCCGGGTCCTGGGATGGAGCCTCTAGTCGGGCTCCCTCCTCAGCAGGGAGTCTGCTGCTTCCTCTCCCTCTGCCTCTCTCCCCTCCGCTCCTGTGGGCTCAGTCTCTCTTTCTCTCCGTCAAATAAATAAAATCTTTAAAAAAAATAAAATGTGAAAGTTTCACAGGGTTAAATTTAAGTAGCTGACTGCCTTTAGATATCATCAACATGTCTCCAGTGTGTGTGGTGGGTGTGGTTCCAGGAAAACTGCAGTAAAGCAAAGCAGTATAGTGAGTCAAATGAATTTTTTTGTTTCCCAGTGCATATAAAAGTTATGTTTATGCTGTACTGTTGTCTGGTAAGTGTGCAGTGGCATTATGTGTTTTTTAAAAAAGGTACATACCTTAATTTAAAAATACTTTATTGCTAAAAAATGCTAACCATCATCTCAGCTTTTGAGTCAGAATCACTGATCACAGATCACCATGATAAATATAATAACAATGAAAAAGTTTGAAATGTTACAAGAATTACCAGAATGTGACAGAGAGAGTAATAAGCAAATGCCGTTGGAAAAGAGACTAGCAAAAAAAAAAAAAAAGGAAAAGGAAAAGAGCCTAGCTTGACATATGGTTGCCAAAAACCTTAGATTTGGTAAACAAAGCAAAACACCATTATCTGGAACATGTAATAAGAAGAAGAATGCTTGTAGTTGATTATTTTTACAGAGCAGATGAAAAAGTATTAATTATTAATGTTTTTCTATAGATGGGGTCTGGAGGTCAGCTATTTAGTAGATATTGGGTAACTGAGAATAAAAACCAAAGCAATTACTTAGTGGGCAGCGATTGGACAGGCCGTGGCTCCCTGTCACGGACCAGCTGGAGGAGATACTTGGTCCTGGGCGGCCGGCTGCGACGTGCTGCCTCACCCAGCGTCACCAGGGGCCCTGCTGGCCCCGTGCTGGCCTGCTGCCGCGAGGTCCACAGCGGAGGAGGAGACTCCGCGTGGCAGGGACTTGCCCAGGCTCACGCAGCTGGAAGCTTGCAGAGCTGGCCTTAGACTTCTCCCTCCCTGATTACCCGAGGTCTCCCTCGGATGGCGGGGAGACGTGTTTTATTGTGTGTCCGCCATCATCCCTTAGGCTTAGGGTCAAGGGGTGATGCCCTTGGGTTTGGGTTCAGATCCTGACCTCACCTCTCTGTATTTCCGTCTCTACATCTGTGATGTACCTGCTGGGGAGCCTGCTGGGGAGGGCGGGAGGCCCTATGGGCTGCCACCCTCCAGGAGCCCAGTCTGGCGATCCAGGTGGGCCTGCCCCCAGTGGCCGTCAACCCAGCACCCTGTCCTGCCCGGGTGAGCCTTTGTGTTGTCATCGGGCCAGGAGGGAGTGGAAGCCTGTGGCCTGGGTCCTGCGTCTCACTGTCTCATCCCGGGTTTTCGTCTTCCCTCTTCTCTCTTTCTGCCTTCATTTTAGAAGGCAGGAGCCGTGCTCTTCCCAAACTTCTATTTGCATACTTTGTGCTTGGTGGATGATAGAATTTTAGGCTGAAAATCTTTTTCTTCTGGAATATGCAGCTTTTCTGGTGTTGGGCAGTTCTCAGTCCTGCCCTGGTACTTGATAGCACTTTTCAGTTGGCACACCTGTGTTTTCTTACCGCTCTAGTTTTGGTTCCTTTTTTTTTTTTTTTTTTTTTTTTTTAAGATTTTATTTATTTATTCATGGGGGTGGGGGGTGGGCAGAGACACAGGCAGAGGGAGAAGCAGGCTCCATGCAAGGAGCCAGATGCGGGACTTGACCCCGGGTCTCCAGGATTACGCCCTGGGCTGAAGGTGGCGCTAAACCGTTGAGCCACTCAGGCTCAGGGATCTCCCCCCCCCCATTCCTTTTGTTTTTAATTGGCTTCCCCCCCATGTTTGCCTGTATTCCTTATCTTTCAACTTCCTGCTACACAATTTCTCTTCCTATTTTGTTTGCTTTGTGCCAATTCTCCCTGGAAGATACCCCGACTGTGACTTCCTCTGCACTCTGTCCCTCACGCCCTTGGCTTGTGCTGGCAGAGGGACGCCTGCCTGCTCAGGCGCGAGGTCCCAGAGCGGTCCTACTCCTTGGCACTCCCTTGTCGTCCTAGTTTACTCTTTTCCACAGTTTCTTTTCATTTATAGGCATAGTAGCCTTCAACCTCTGGGGATCGCAGAACTGAAAAGCTTGCCATTCTTCCTCGGCTCCTCAACTCTCTCTTTTGTACTTTGTTTCCTGGTTGATGGCTGCTCAGCTTCGGGGTTACAGAAAGATTGGACAGAGCGTAGAGAGAATTCTCATATGTTCCCTTCTGCTGCGCCACCCCACGGCTCTCCTGTCCCCGCACAGCTCGTGTTGGTGTGGCGCGTCGTTGGCCCGCTGACCCACCCAGGGTTGATGCGTTACTAACCCAAGTCCATAGTTTCCCTTAGCGGCACTCTGGTGTTGCACCTCCTGTGGGATTTTGACAAACCTGTGATCACATGTATCCGCCACCGTAGTGTCACACGGTTTCATCCCCCCAAAATCCTCCGTGCTCTGCCTCTCATCCCTCCCTCCTCCAGCCCCTGGCAACCACCGATCTCTGTACTGTCCCTGGAGTTTCACCTTTTCCAGGATGTCATAGAGATGGAGTCACCCAGTGTGGAGCCTTTTCACGGCTCAGTAGCTCATTTCTTTCCAGCATCGAAGAATATCCAGTGTCTGCATGGTCGCAGTTTGTTTATGCACTCGCTCTGAGGGACATCTTCATTGCGCCTAAGTTTTGGCAATTATGAACACATTAGCTTATTAAAGTAGTAGGCTATCGTCACATAATAGATTATTAAATCAGTATTGAGTTTAGGAATTAAATCCATCTCCTCGTTTTTCACATGGTTGACTTCTGGGTGCGATCTGCAGGCGTGTGATGGGGCCGGGTGCCGCCGAGGCCTGTCATGCTCCCTTCACAGAGGCAGACATAGTGCAGAGATTGGAAGCCCTTTTTTATTTTAGGGATGTCCCTGTATTTCCTGAGAAGGTGGTTTGTTTATATTTTTTTGTTAATGTTAAGCAGCAGGAAAGACAATTCAGCTAGTCACAACTTTTTTTTTTTTTAAGATTTTATTTATTTATTCCTGAGAGACCCAGAGAGAGAGAGAGAGAGAGAGGCAGAGACACAGGCAGGGGAGAAGCAGGCTCCATGCAGGGAGCCCAATGAGGGACTCGATCCTGGAACCCCAGGGTCACACCCTGAGCCAAAGGCAGGCGCTAAACCACTGAGCCACCCGGGCGTCCCCAGCTAGGCATAACTTAGGACAGTGTGTCCTTTTGGAGAACCAGAAGGCCGACTCACCTTTAGTGTGGGTGATCCCTGAACTTGAAATCAGCAGTAGCTTCTGGGCCTGCTTCTGTGACTAATTACTTATGAATTTTGGTAAATCATTTTGCATCTTTGGGCTTCCTTCCCTTTGATAATCTGAAAGAATTGGGCCAGGACCTTGTATCTGAGGTCGTCTTTTCCCACTGTTCTCTTGCTTCCAGCTCTGCTAGATCTAGCTTTTGTTGCTGGTAGCAATATGCTATGTTCTCTCCAGTTAAAGCTTCTTTTTTTTTTTTTTTTTTTTAAGATTTTATTTATTTATTCACGAGAGACAGAGAGAGAGAGAGGCAGAGACACAGGCAGAGGGAGAAGCAGGCTCCATGCAGGGAGCCCGACGTGGGACTCGATCCCGAGTCTCAAGATCAGGCCCTGGGCTGAAGGCAGCGCTAAACTGCTGAGCCACCTGGGTTGCTCAAAGCTTCTTTTAATGGTCTAGACCAACCAAGTAACTTGAATTAGAATAGTAATGAGCTGTTAATTGGAATTTTAATTAAGATGATTGTAAATTCATGTGTAGTTATTAAGAAAACCAGCACTTTGCTGGTTTTTCCCAACGGTGACATTTTGCCAAACCTTAATTTACTATCCTCACCAGGATCCTGGTGTTGATATAATCTACCAGCCTTACTCCGAGTCCTCATTCTTTACTTGTACTTATTCGTGTGCGTGTGTCCCACCTCTGTACAGAGCTGGCACCTGTGCAGGTTTGTGTGTCCACCACTGGACCCAGGATACTGGAATCCTCAGTACCACAGGTCACCCAGTGAGTCCCACCCACACCTCTTCCTTGACCCTTGGCAACCAGCTGACCAGACCCTCTTCAGTTTCTAACATTGTATCATTTCCAAAGTGTGGTATAAATGCAGTGGTGTAGTGTGTAACCTTTTGGGATTGGCTTTTATCTGCTCAGTTTAATTCCCCGGGGTTCATCCAGTGGACACATGCAGCAGTGGTCTTGTTGCCAAGTCCTGTTACATCCTGCCCATGCGTATTGCAGTTTCTAACCATTTAGTTGAAGGACATCTGGACTGATCCTAGTTTGGGGCTGTTACAAATAAAGCTGCTATGAATGTTGTAGATTTTTATGTGAACACGTGTTGTGTTTCTTTTTCTTTTGGATAAATCAGCCAGGAGCAGAACTGCTGGGTGCCACGGCAGGTGTGTGCCAGGTAGTTGTGCAGAGTTACCCTGAGCCCTTGTAACTCGTCCCTCTCTCTGCCTCTGCTTTCAGACCACCTTATATAGATGACTTTGCATTTGCTAGAGTTTCTCTTTTAGGTCCGGCCCCTTTCGCTCAGCAGCATGCTGAAGAGTCGTGCGTGGCTCATTCCCTTCCTGCCGCGTGGTAGTCCGCTCTGCGGTAGACCCCTGTTTATCCATCCACCTGTCGAGGGACGTTTGGATTATTCCCCAGTTTGGGGTATTGTGAGGAGAGCTGCTGTGAACATTGGTGTAAGGTCTTTGTGTAGACGTGTGTTTTCAGTTCATGTAGGTCAAATACTATACCGGCAGTGGAATTGCTGGCTCGTACGGTGAGTGTACGTCTAACCTCTTCACTTAAGGCACTACCAGGCTGTTTTCTAAAGGGGTTGTACTGTTTTACATTTTCAGCATGTATGAGAGTCCATGTTCCCTTACATCTTTGCTAACACTTGACGTGGTTCATTTTTCAATAGAAGCCATTCTAGTAGGTATGTAGTAGTACCTCCTCTTAGTCCGCATTTCTGAATAACTAATGATGAACATCTTTTCATGTATTATTCCTGTGTACCAGCGTTGCTGCAGCTAACATATGCCCTTTGTATTTCCATACAATTTTGAAGTAATTTTCCCAGTTTCTGCAAAAAGGCCTGCAAGGATTAGAGTTAAGATTGTATAGAACCGTACATCGATTTGGAGAAGATTGATAGTCCTGAGTCTTCTGATTCATGAACATGATAAAGCTCTGATTTTTTAGATCCTTTGTTTCTCTTGGCAATGTGTAGTTTTCAGTTAGAGGTCTTGTATGTCTTTTGTTTTTTTTTTTTTTTTTTTTTTTTTAAATTTTTATTTATTTATGATAGTCACACAAAGAGAGAGAGAAAGAGAGGCAGAGGCATAGGCAGAGGGAGAAGCAGGCTCCATGCACCAGGAGCCCGACGTGGGACTCGATCCCGGGTCTCCAGGATTGCGCCCTGGGCCAAAGGCAGGCGCCAAACCGCTGCGCCACCCAGGGATCCCTTGTATGTCTTTTGTTAATTTTTTATTCCTAACTAAGTCTGTGGTTTGGGATGCTGCTGTAAATGAAACTTGTATATAATATTATTTTCCAATTGTTTACTGCTCTCAAGTAAAAATACAGTTTTAAATGTTTATATCCTGTGACCTTGGTAAATTCACTTATTAGTTGTAGGTTTTTGTTTTAATTTGGTTAGTTTTTGTTCTGTTTTCGTTTTTTGTTGATCCCTTAGGATTTTCTATATAAACCACCAAATCGGGATCCCTGGGTGGCGCAGCAGTTTGGCGCCTGCCTTTGGCCCAGGGCGCGATCCTGGAGACCCAGGATCGAATCCCACATCGGGCTCCCGGTGCATGGAGCCTGCTTCTCCCTCTGCCTGTGTCTCTGCCTCTCTCTCTCTCTCTGTGTGACTATCATAAATAAATAAAAATTTAAAAAAAATAAAAATAAAAAAAATAAACCACCAAATCCTCTGTGAGTAGGGACAGTTTTATGTCTTGATTTTTTTTTTTTTTTTTTTTTTTTGTCCCCTGTCATGGTGTTCAGGGTCCAAGAACAGTGTTGGCTAGAACTGGTGAGAGCAGACATCCTTGTCACATTCTGATCTTAAGGGAAAACCATTCAGTATTTCACTAGTAAGCATATCAGCAATAGATAGGTTTTTCAGACTGAGGAAGTTATCTTCTATTCCCAGTATATGGAGAATTTTTTATTTAATGTAATTTTTTTAAAAGATTTTATTTATTTATTCATGAGAGACACACTCACAGAGAGAGAGAGGCAGAGACATAGGCATAGGGAGGAGCAGGCTCCATGCAGGGAGCCCGACCTGGGACTCGATCCTGATCCTGGGTCTCTAGGATCACGCCCTGGGCTGAAGGCGGCGCTAAACCGCTGAGCCACCCGGGCTGCCCCTGGAGAATTTTTTAAATCATGAATTAGTGTTGAACTTTGCTACATACTTTGAAGAATCTGTTGAGATGATCATGTGATTTATCTCATTTGTTCTATAATATAGTGGATTATATTGGTTTATTTTGAAATGTTGAATCAGGCTTGCATTCTTGGGATAATTTCTGTTTGATTAGCTTTGATTTGCTAGAATTTTGTTAAGGATTTTTGCGTCTGTGTTTGTGAGGGATTTTTTTCATAATGTCTCTGTGAGGTCATGCTGGCCTCCAAAAACAGAAAAGGTTTTTGAGAAAGTTTGCCTGAGATTTATAGTTGGATAGTTGATAGAAAAGTCATCAAGGCCTGGAACTTTGTAGGAAGGTTTTCTGTTACAGATTCAATTGTGCTAATGCATTTAGAACTAACCAGATTCTGGTTCATCCTGTGTTAATTTGGGTAAATTGTATTTTTCAAGGTATTTATCTGTTTCATCTAACTTATTGGCATAAAGTTGTCCGTAATTTTCTGTATCATCTTTTTTGTGCCTATAGGGTCTATATTGATGACCTGTCTTTGTTTCCTTCCTCATGTCATTCATTTCTGTTCTTTTTTTTTCTTTGGTCAGCTGTTGATCAGTTTTGCTATGGTTTTCAAAGAGCCAGCTTTTGGCTTTGTTAAATTTCTCTATCATTTATCTATTTTTTATTTTGATTTTTTGCTCTTTATTATTTCCTGCTTTCCATTTCCTATGGGTCTGCCCTGCTGCTTCTAAAGCAATAGAACTTGAATCTTAGATCTTGGTTAATATATTTTATTATTCAACTCAGAGTAATTTTTCTTGGGGCACCTGGGGGGCTCAGTTGATTGCCTTCAGCTTGGGTCATGATCCTGGGGTCATGATCGAGGCCCACATCAGGCTCCCTGCTCAGTAAGGAGTCTGCTTCTCCCTCTGCCTCTCCCCCTCTGCCCCTGCTCGTACACTCCTGTGTGCTCTCTCAAATAAATAAAATCTAACAAAATCCCCAAAAAACAAATTTTATTTTAAAAAAATACTTGAGGTTTTCTTAGGTATCTTATTGTTGGGTTCCTAACAATTTTTGCCAAGGTCAGGGAACACACTGTGTATGATTTCAACCCATATAAATATATTAAAACTTGTTTTAGAGTCTTAACATGTGGCATGTTTGGGTGATTTAAAAAAAAACTGTTTACATGTTAGGTGTCTCTAAGTATCAGGTTATGGTGGTTGATAGTGTTTTTCAGATCACCTATTTTTCTTGTTTTGTTGTGGTTTGTCCATTCTGAGAGAGGGGTGTGAAGATTTCTATAGCTGTGGGTTTCCTTTTAATTTTGTCAGTACTTGTATTAAAGTCTTCTGAGACTCTTTTTTTTTTTTTAAATATTTTATTTATTTATTCATGAGAGACACAGAGAGAGGGAGAGACACAGGCAGAGGGAGAAGCAGGCTCCATGCTGGGAGCCTGACATGGGTGGGATTCGATCCTGGGTCTCCAGGATCAGGCCCCGGACTGAAGGCGGTGCTAAACCGCTGAGCCACCCGGGCTGCCCCATCTGAGACTTTTTTTTTTTGAGACTCTTTTTAAAGTGTGTAGTTGGGTCTTGAGTTTTTATCCATTCTGACAACCTCTTTATTTCACTTTTTAGTATAGAGACGTCATTTCCCTCTTTCTTTTGGCTTTTCACCTCTACTACTTTGCATTTTTTTATTTAGAGGTCGCTCTAGGGAGGACAGTAAGGACACTCAGTTGTTTACAGTGTGTGTAGCAGTAGTCCAGCACCCCACAGGCACGTCGCAGACTCTGCCTCTGCTCCCCATATGGGACCACTCCCCACACCCCTTTGTGTTCTAGTTGGATGTATTGCGCCTGTGAACCTCACGGCCCCCAGTAGCAGGGCTGTGATAGCTCGCTTAAAGCAGTCCTGTGGAATAAAGTCCACCAGCTTTGCACTTGGAATCTTTATCTATAGTTTTTGATGTTTTCTTTGCATTTTTCTTGTAGATTAGCCTACCATGGCAGACCAGAGACAGCGCTCACTCTCTACCTCTGGGGAATCACTATACCATGTTCTGGGGCTGGACAAGAATGCAACCTCAGATGACATTAAAAAGTCCTATCGGTAAGAGCGCGCACTGCAGGAGGACCTTGTACCTCTTGTGCTTTGATCTGCATTTACCAAGAACCACGCCATGGGTTCGCCCGCTGACTCTGTGTGTGACTGGGAATACTTCCATCTACCTTTGTATGGTAGCGTGTTCCCTTGTAGCTTAAAATTCTTATATTGGTATTTTCTTGGCAACAAGAAAGTAACAGTTGTGGATAATCCACGCTGTCTACCCTGGAGCAGCCAGTTCCGGGAGGCAGGTCTGAGTCTGTTCATCAGAACAGACTGGGCTTCAGTGTTGAATGATTTCCTCCTTTCAACACCGGGATGACCGTCTCCTCCACGTAGCCTTCACGTCGAACTTCCGTTCGGCTTCCTTGAGTGCACTCGTTAATCTGTACCCTTCGAGTCCTCTCCTGTGTTCTCCCCGTTGTGCAGTTCTACACAGCAGACAGTAGGACCCTTGCTCATCACTTTATTCGGCTAAATGTGCAGTTAGCCCGCGAGGACGCTAGAGGTCAGCAGTAGGTTCACCAGTAGGTTCGCCTTGGCGCCGTCCAAGAGGGATGGGCTGGTGCGGCCAGGTCAGGGCCAGGAGGTTTGCCCCAGACGACTGCACAGGTGCCTTCCCATCTGACATTCTCCAGCTCCGTGGTGAGGTTTCCTGCCCTCTCACGGGGGAATGTGGAATTAGGGACAAAGAAATGGTTTCGGTTTGCAGGAAACTTGCCTTGAAATATCACCCCGACAAGAACCCCGATAACCCAGAGGCCGCAGACAAGTTTAAGGAGATCAACAATGCCCACGCCATCCTGACGGACGCCACAAAGAGGAACATCTACGACAAGTACGGCTCGCTGGGGCTCTACGTGGCCGAGCAGTTCGGGGAGGAGAACGTGAACACCTACTTCGTGCTCTCCAGCTGGTGGGCCAAGGTGAGGGGGGCAGGTGACCTGGTGCCAGCTTGGGTTTCAGGTCTCGCGGGGTCAGGGTGTTTGGGCCAAGGGTTTGTGCCCCTGGGGAGTGGTTTCCGGGCAGGGGGCAGCCTTTGCCCCCATCCCGTGTGAGTGCCCGGGTTCCACCATGGGGCCAGCGGTGCCACTCTGCTCTCTGAGTCACCGTCTGCTCTTCCACGGAGGCGGGGGGGCCTTTTCCCGTCACGCGGCGGGTAGGTGTTCTGTCGCTAGCAGGGAAGACTCGTTTGGAATCTCTCTGGCTTGAGACACTTTGGACGTACCATGTATTTGTACCCGTTTGGAACGTTCGTCCTTGCCCTAACTTTACCCGAAGGCCGAGTCGCCTGCAGGCGCCAGGCCGGGGAGGCCGCTGTGCGGTGCCGACAGCCCTTTCTTGAAGCGAGTGAGCTCTGTCCCTCCGTCTTCCCGCTCCTGGGTCCGCAGGGGCTTTCGTGGCCCGGGCCCTCGCCTCTCCCCGGGGCTGGCGGTGGTGGGTGGGGGTCAGGGAGGCCCCCACCAGCGCCCCTGTGTCCGCCCATGCAGGTCCTGTTCGGGGTGTGCGGGGTGCTCACCTGCTGCTACTTCTGCTGCTGCCTGTGCTGCTGCTTCAACTGCTGCTGCGGGCGGTGCAAGCCCCGGGCGCCCGCAGGGGAGGACGCCGACTTCTACGTGTCCCCCGAGGACCTGGAGGCGCAGCTGCAGTCGGATGAGCGGGGTGAGTGCCGCCGAGGGCCGCCGCGTGGGGCGGGGAGGGGCAGGGCGGGCCCTGAACCGTGTCGACCTGTCTTGTCAAACAGGAGGGCACTGACACTGTGCGGGAGTGTTTGTGGTGGCGGCTGGGACTGTTGAGGTGTGAACGTGGACACTTGAGGTAAAAGCAGACGCAGAGGGCCGTCCCCACCCGCGCACTGAAGCGGCCGGAGTTCGGCGGGACCGAGTAGGTGGGGAGGGCCCGGGGGCTGGCGGCGACCTGAGGCGACTGAGGCAGGCTGTGTTGGGTGGAGGTCCGCAGCTAGCCTCTCCCCTCCGACCTCTGACCCCAGCGGAGCGGCCAGGCGACGGAGGATGGTCACACGAGGACGGTGTTGTCGGGGCCACGCGTGTGCTGCTGCGGCCGATGGCCAGGCCGCCGCCCTCACACGATGAGCATGCGTGTGCTTGCTTTTCAGAGGCCACAGACACGCCGATTGTCATACAGCCAGCGTCTGCCACAGAGACCACCCAGCTCACGGCCGACTCCCACCCCAGCTACCACACCGACGGGTTCAATTAAGTTCAGGAGCAGCTGTGATAGAGGATAGCGCAGCACCCGGCCACTTCACCCTTAGAATCATGAACTGTAGTCACAGAGATGGGGGGAGCCGCCCTGGCCACGGAGGAGGGGCAGCCGCCGCCCGCCGGGCCCTTCCCACCTCTGTGCCCGCCCACCCGTCGCCCCCAACACGTGAAGTGCGTCGCATGCGGTATTTAAAGCAGTTTAGCTACAGTCTTCTTCTTCTTCTGTTTTCTCCTTTTTTAATAGCATGTACGGGGTTATGTTCTGTGTCTGTCCGTGTCGTGGACGTGCTGCGGCGTGACCGCACTGAGCAGACGGTGGAGCCTCCTCGGGGCTTCCCACACGCTGCACGGACCGTGGCTGCGTGGTGCCTCCCGGGCGGGCGGGCTCAAACAGGAGGGGGGGCCTCTGCCCCGGGTTGGTGAGGGCCGCGGCCGGGGCTGCTGGCGGGAGTGGGGGGCCTGAGCCCCACCGAGCGCTGCCGGCTGTGTGGCCCTGGGCGTGCCCTTGCCGTGCTGTTGCTTTGTGCGGGTGTGTGTGCCCCGGTCGCCGGGGAAGTTTGTTGTAGAAAGTGTGGGGGGCTCCACTGACCCCGGGACCACATGGTGTACCTGGTGCGGCCTCAGTCTCCGCGTCTCACGGTCCTCTGAGCTGCTCCCTCGCCAGCCTGCGGGACGTGGTTGTCGCAGTCTCCCACGCTCCCCCCGGGCCACGAGCTGGATCATTGGGGCCATATTCCCGCTACCTCCTCTCCCCTCCTGCCACCCTCCACATTCCTTCAGGCCCGCGTGGCCTTCTGGTCCTTTCTGAACCTCTAAGAACCGCACATGGCAGCAGTGACCCCATTTGTTGTTGTTAGAGGGGCTGCGCGCGGGCTGCTGCTGGAGCACGGCCGAGCAGCCCTGGGAGGCACACGCGGGGAACACGGCCGGGTCCCTGCTTCCCGGGCCCGTCCCCCCCCCCACCCCCCCCCCCCACCCCCGGTCCTTCCCCTGGGCCTCCGGGCACTGTCGATGGTTCAGGCAGAGCTAGAGACGCCAGGTTCCTGGCGGAGGGACCAGCTGGACCAGAGGCACGGCCTGGTGCCCGTGGCGTGTGAGGCAGCGGCCAGGCCAGGGGACCCCCACTGTCTTGAGCAGCACCTTCTGTGAACCGTTGTTGGAAGTCGGTCTTTCCTGTCCTTGTCCCTGAGCTGTGTTGGGGCCCCTGCTGCGGAGGATGGGGAAGGGCCGCGCCCGAGCCAGAGTCCAGGCTTGTCCCCAGCAGCCCTGGGTGTGCTGTGGCGCCG
Source organism: Canis lupus dingo (assembly GCF_003254725.2). Lineage (NCBI taxonomy): Eukaryota > Metazoa > Chordata > Mammalia > Carnivora > Canidae > Canis > Canis lupus. Next base: position 47,510,593 of record NC_064266.1, read on the forward strand.
GCCTCCCAGCTGGGGTCTCCGCGCGGCAACCTCGTGGCCGCTGCCGATCGTCTCCTGGATTCCCAGTAGATGAGAACGATGGGGAGCGTGGCCGAGAGCCCGAGGGCCCGGGGGGCCGGCGGGGCCGGCGGGGGGGTGTGGGGGGGTGGGCAGAGCCGCGGGGGGCACCGGTGGCTGCGGAGGAGCTGGTCCTTGGGCAGCTTTTTGGTCCCCCCCCCCTTTTTATTGGCTTTTGTTCATTAAAACGATCGTGAAGACTTTCAGTGAGAAGGAAAATAGGCATATGATGTTAAATTAGAAATGGTTTGCTCAAGTCCGTCGTCACGAGAGGATCAGGTCATTGGCTGAGCCCGGAACCGGGGAGGAGGCCCGAGCGCAGGCCGCCTTCTCCGCCCCCGGGTGCAGCACAAGGGCGCAGCCTCTGCCGTGCGTGTGCAAGTGACTTTGAGCGGTTTTTCCCTGGAATGGCAGGAACCGGGGTCAAGGCGTGGCCCCCAGGGAGCGAGCGTCCCCACGGCGGTGGGGTCTGCGGGGGCCTCGTGGGGTCTCCACGCACCCACCCGGGCGGCTCCCCTGGGGGGTGCCGGCTGTTGAGCCCGGGCTCCTGCAGGACCGGTGAACAGTGAGTGAGTTAGCAGTGGTGACAACAGCCCCCGATGGTGGCGAGGCCTGCCCAGGACAGGGCCCGGGCTGCGGCGGCACCGGGTGGGTCGGAGGCCGAGCCCCTTCCGCAGTCCGCAGGCCTCGCCTGCGTTTCCCGTCCCCAGTGGTCTGTGTGTGTCTCTGGGAGCAGAGGTGCCGAGTCGGGGGGGACCTTGTTGGCGGGCTGCGCAGTGAGAGCACCTGGGCCCAGGGTGGGGAGCACGGAGACGCCGCAGGGTGGCTGCTGGCACACGCTTCTGTCCCTGCTCAGTGACGCGGTCTTGTCTTCCTTTGGCTTTACTCTCCCTTCGAACTGCTTTAGATATTAGCCCTCGTGTGAGCGCCGGTCCCGGGGGGAGGCCGGGGGTGCGGCCGGGGGAGCAGCCCGCACAGGGAATGCCCGTCCAGGCCAGGTCGTGGGGGCCGCCTGCAGGGGGGGATGGGGGCCCCCCCGGCACCGGGGGGTGGGGGCGGGAGCTCATCCCGTTCCTGGTCAGCACGCCGACCTGGGAGCCCCGGTGTCCCGGGGCCGCCCTGTGTGTTCTCGTTATTTTGGTTGTGAATCCTCCTGTGGAAATCGGCAGAAGCCGCGTCCTCCTGTCCTTCCGAGCACGGTTGGCGTGTCTGGGCCGTGGGTGCGGGCCGTGGGTGCCTCTGTGCGTGTACATATGTGGATATGTATATACCACGCCGCGGTGTGGCTGCTGTTGTCCGGCGACAAGTACAATAAAAGTTTGGCTCCGAAACGGCCTCGGGTTTCTTGGTGAGTCGGGTCAAGAACAGGGTCGTGGCGGGAGCGCTCCGCCCGGGGCCCAGAGGGGACAGCGGCCCTGTCACGTGCCTGGGTCAGGGCGGCGGGTGGCTCCCCTTCCCCGGGGAGGGTGCCGGGCCCACCCGTCGTGCTCCCCTGCCCTCCAGGTGAGTGTCCTTTGTGACATCTTCAGGCTGGAAACCCTTCCCTCCCTGAAACGGTAGGGCCAGTTTTCTGAGCGTCAGATACAACCAGTGACCGAGTGCATCCCGAGGGGGACGCGTCCTGGCCGCGGGGCGCCCTCCGGGAAGGGGCAGCACCCTGGGAGGTGGTTTCCCCGGAGAACGGGACCGTGTGTCAAGCTACGTGAGGGGCGGTTTACCCTGAAACCTATACACGTTGTCTTCAGATGCTCAGAGCGACTGCATGGCCAACCGTTGTCCCCGGGTTCCGGGGGGTGGGCCTGTGGCCCCGAGTCCCACGTGCACCCCGAGGCCAGGCCGGAGGCTTAGGATGGTTCCGTGCTGATGTCCATCGCGTATGTCTGAATGTTGACCTTAAGATGAAGATAACTGTTGTACAATAAATGTTTTCACTGCAAACCAGCCTGTGTCTCCTTCAATGAGCCCTGGAGTCCTCTGGGGGCGTCGCGCTCGGGGGCAGGGTCTCCCTCCCGCCTGCCTGGCCCGCGCCCCTCGGCTGTTTCCCCCTTGGTTCTCTAAGTGCAGCGCGCAGAAGGGGTCCCCTGAGCCCACGTGTGGTGGGGACAGCTCTGCCCCCCCAAGAGCCTCCGTCCACCCGCCCAGAGGGGAGTTGGGCCGCAGGGCTCTGCAGCAGGCGGAGGGGACGGGCCTCAGGGCAGCCTCCCAGTGGTGCCCGGCCTGCTGCCCCGGGGCGTCCGTGGAGGCCAGAGGCCCCGCGCCTCCACCCTGCTGTTGCGCCTTCCTGGCTCACGTCCAGGCCACTGGTGAGCTGGTGCTGCGCCGGCGTCTCCCCGCGGGGCCGTTGTCCCTCACACTGCGGCCGCCCTGCGCCACTGCCCGGCGCACAGAGGGCCCAGCCAGGCCTCCCTGCACCACGCGGTCCCCACGCAGGGCTCCTGGCCTCGCCTCTGTCCCAGGGCAGGTGTGTCCCTGGGTGCTCGTGTCCCCTTCTGCACATGTCAAGCGGGTGGGGGGGCTATCAGTGGAGTGGGGCTGACCTGAGCACCCATGGGTGCTAAATGGGAGACCCCCAGCCCCTGGGTGTGACCCCCTTGGGTCAGGGGCTGGGGCTTCTGTTCCTCCACCTTAACTCAGGACAAGGCACCAGTATTTTTTAAAAAGCAGCATAGGGATCCCTGGGTGGCGCAGCGGTTTGGCGCCTGCCTTGGCCCAGGGCGCGATCCTGGAGACCCGGGATCGAATCCCACATCGGGCATCCCGGTGCATGGAGCCTGCTTATCCCTCTGCCTATGTCTCTGCCTCTCTCTCTCTCTCTATCATAAATAAGTGAAAATTGAAAAAAAAGACTAAAAAAAAAAAAAAAAAGTTAAAAAAAAAAAATAAAAAGCAGCATAAAAATACTAAATCGTGTAAGCAGCGTGCAATAGACTCGCGTGGGTGTAGGAAATGGGAATCCTGTGACTGCGGGGACCTGCGCCCCCCTCCCTCCCCCTCCGCGGTTCTGGCCAGTGCTGCCCCTGCCTCCCAGGGACCCGGTGTCATCGTCATTTCCTTGCTCTGGAGTTTGCACAACGTCCGCCTGTTGCCTTCCGTGTGGGTTTGCCGGGGTGACCCCACCCGCCGCCGGGTCAGCGGCCGCCCTTCGAAGGAGGGTGGCACAGGGCTGTGCCCGCAGCAGGTGCAGGCAGCTCAGGGGCCGCCCGGGCACCGCCCCCCGCCCCCCGGGGCCCCTCCCCACCGGGCAGACCGGTGCTCACGGGGAAATAGGGCCCCAGCTTTCCTGCTGGGCGTCCACGGTGGTGGGGGTGGGGAGCGGGGCGGGCTCTGGCGGGAGGGACCCGTGCCCAGCACCCGGGCTCCCGCGCGGCCTCTGCTCCACTCCGGGGTCGACCTGCACCCCTGCGCGCTCGCCCTCACGCGACCGGGGCTGGAGGGGTTGGAGGGTGCAGGGGAGACACGGGGAGGGGGGAGACGTGGGGGGAGACCCCGGAGGCTGGGGCCCGGCGCCCGCTCGCCCCCCAGCCCCCGCGGCTCTGGGCCTCCAGCGGGAAGCGCGGTGGGGAGCGGAGGAGCCCGGGCCGAGCGCCCCCGCGGCCCCGCCCCCAGCCCCCGGGGGCCCCACGGCCACGCCGCACGGTGCCCCCCCGCCCCCGCCCCGACTCACCGCGCAGCTTCCTCTGGCCGAGGCGCTGCCTGCCGGGGCGGACCGGGGCTGCGGTGCTGGGAGGGGGGGGTTGGGTTGGGGGGAGGGGGCGGCCCAGCCTCCCCTCCGGCGGGGCCAGGGCAGGGCCACGGACCGAGCCAGCGGCCGCCGCGGGGAAGGGGCGGCACCTCTCGGGCTGACGAACCTGAGACTGACCGCGGGGACACACTCTCAGGTTGGACAGTCCTGGAGGCGCCGCCCGGCCCGCGGCGAGGCCGGTCAGTCCGGGAGCCTCCCGGGTCGGGGCCCCTCTGGATGAGCGCGGGGACTGCGGCTCCCTCGGCCGGTGCCCCACACTGTCCCTCGCACTGTCCCCGGCGCCGGCCCTGGACGGCAGTGTGGGCCCCCGAGCACTGGGCGCCGGGTCTTCCCTCGGGGAGGAGGCTGCGGGGTCGCCCGGGTCGCCCGGCCCTGCCGTGACAGTGACCCGCACAAGGCCCACCCTACCCATGGCCCAGCGTCCCCAGGCGGCCTTGGGTGACCACAGCCTGAGGGGCGGCTCCTGTGCCCCAGGTCCCCTCTGCCCTTCAAGAACAGGGTGGAAGTTGCACCCCCAGCCCACGCGTGCGTCTGGACATGGGCCGAGCGCCACAGCACAGGACACTGTGGAGCGTGTGGGGGGAGCTGGGGGCCCAGCTGGACGCGGGAAGGCCACAGAGGAACGACCTACCGCTACCCCACCCCCGGAGCTGGGGAGCCCGGGCTGGGCTGCCAGGAGGGCGCCAGCAGCCTCCCCAACAGGGCCAGGCGGGGGCCCCAGCCAGTGGAGCCCGGGACATGGGGCCACTCACCTGCGTGGCCAGGAGCCCCTCCTGCTGACCTCCGGGCCCCCTCTCCATTCTCCTCCTGGTGCCATCCTGGTGCAGGACAGCCTCCTGCTCTATCTGCCTGCCTCTGACCTGCCCCCCCAGTGACTTCCTGTCCCCACCCCCACAACCAGCTTTTCCACGACATGGCCTTTTGGGGTTGGGCGGGGGTGGGGACACCAAGGAGACCCGCAGGGCAGGAAAGAGGCCAGAGACAGGCCTGACGTCGGAGGGGAGGGAGCCGGGGCCCAACAACCCAGTCCCATGCCCGAGTGCGCCTGTGGCACCCCACCCAGGCAGGCCGGCCACTGACGCCCCAAGCCACAAAGGCAGGGCTGGCGGCGCTGCCTGGCCCTCAGCACGGCTGCCCCTGATGCTGCCCCCTGATGCTGCCACCGATGCTGTGGCATCTCCCCTGCACCTGGCGGCTCCCCCCACGGCCACCCACACAGACTTCCGCCCTTCCCGGGCAGTGCACACACGTGGTGGGGCGGAGGCCCAGGCGGGAGCCACCCCAGGGCCCCAGCTCTGCACCCCCCAGTCTGACCGCGAGGCCGACCCTGCAGCCCGGATAAGGCTGGGAAGCCGCGGGGCAGCTGACCACGCTCGCTCGTTTTCCTAAACTTTACTTTATAAAATGTGTGGAGCAGGTTACAGCGTGAACATCCTTTTCAATCAAAGCAAGGACGTCTGTGCGGGCGAGGCCGGAGGCTCGCGGGAGCTAGCTGGTGGACGCCGCTTCCTCCTCGTCGCTGCCGTCGGGCGCCGCGTCCGTCCCAAAGTAGCGGTCACCGAAGTTACCTGGAGACAAGCAGGCCCCTGCGGTGGCGGCTCGGCCTGCAGGCCCCGCCCACCGCTGATGAGCGCCGCGGCCTCACCGATGCCCGGGATGATGCGGAACAGGTCGTTGACGCGCTTGTCCACGGCCGTGGTGATGATCCGCACTCGCGGGAACGCGTAGGCCACCGAGTGGACGCCCATCTCCGCCATGAGCAGCGACAGCAGGAAGATCTTGTCCTCAGGCACGTCGTGGTCCTGCGGGGGCCGCCGGTGAGCCCCGCCCCGCCCCGCCCCGCCCCGCCCCCCGCGGCCCACTCACCAGCAGCACGCGCACCGCCATCATGGCCGCAGCGCCCGTGGACACGGTGCAGTCCATCAGGATCACGTGGTCGTCGCTGATGTCCTTGGGCAGCCGCAGGTAGTGGAGCTGCACGCGGCCAGGGTCACAGGCAGCCCGGAGCTGCCCTCGGGCCGCGCCCCCCCCCGGCCTCGGGCCCCCGCCCCCCCGGGCCTCGCCCCACCTCGGGCTCCCCGGTGTGCTGGTTGGTCTGGATGAGGATCGTGCCGATGCGCACGTCTTTGCACACGGCCCGCAGCGCCGGCTCCATGGTCTCACCCGCTCGCAGGATGGACACGCCCGTGATCTGCGGGGCAGGGGCGCGGGGCGTTGAGCGGCGCGGCGGGCTGGCCCGACCCCCACCGCCCCGGCTGCCCGCCCGCCCGCGCCCCACTGCTACCTGCTTCCCCGCGTAGCACTTGCCCGCGTAGTCCTGCCCCTGCGGGGTCTGCACGACGCAGTCCTGCGACGGAGGGCGGGGGCGCTCGTGAGCCGGGGAGCCGCCCCCGCCCCGCCCCGGCCCGGCCCGGCCCCCGCCCGCCCCCGCCCCGCACCTGGAAGGGCAGGAAGGAGAGCGCGTGCTCGATGAGCAGCCGCATCAGCCTCTTGGAGTAGAAGATGAACTCGTCGCGGCTGGTCTCCTTGTCCCTGCGGACGGCGGGGTTAGGCCGGGTGCGGGCCGCGGGGCCACCTCGCCCCTCGCCCCTCGCCAGGGCCCTCACCTGATGATGGTGTGCATGCCCCGCACCTGCGGCGTGCTCTTGAGGACACTCAGCGTCCGGGGCAGGGGGTGGCACTGGTGCGCCGAGGCCAGCGCGGCCCTGGGAACACAAACCGTGGGGACTCAAGAAGGGGGGGTCTTCCCCCAGGGCCCCGTCCTCCCCCTCCGGACACTGACAGTGTAGGGGGCGCAGGTGACGGGGCCAGGGACGTGTGCAGGCGAGGGCCGCCGCCTCCCCGTGGCTGATCTGCGGGGCCCAACCCCCGAGTCGCCCCGCCAGGCGGGGGCGAGCAGAGCAGCTGACCCTCGGGTGGGTGGGGAAGCGCGGGGCTGCGGTGCGAGCCCCCTCCCAGCCCCGACCCCCTCCTGCGCGGGCTCGGGGACGGCAGACGGGGGCCGCGCCGTGGGCGGGCGGGCGGGCGAGGGACTCGGCCCCAGGTCGTGTCTCTGGGCCACAGCTGAGCCTCAGAGCCAAGCCCCGCCCAGCCCCTCCCTCCGGATGACGCGCAGCCCCTCGGGGGACGCGGGCGAGTCTGCAGGCCCGCCCCGCCGCACCAGGCCTAGGGTGGGGGCGGGGCGGGGCCGGGGCGGGGCCGAGCCGGGGAGGGGCGGGGCCCGGAGAGTAGAGAGGACTCAGGAGAGCAAAGGAGCGGGGCGGAGCCGGGGAGGGGCGGGGCGGAGCCGGGGAGAGGCGGAGCCAGTAGAGAGGAGTCAGGAGAGCAGAGGGGCGGGGCCGAGCCGGGGAGGGGCGGGGCCCGGAGTAGAGGAGTCAGGAGAGCAGAGGGGCGGGGCCGAGGAGAGAGGAGGAGCCAGGAGGGCAGAGGGGAGGAGCGGAGCTGGGGAGGGCGGGACCAAGCCGAGCCGGGAGAGGGAAAGCGCAGGAGCGAGCCGGGGGCGGGGTGGGGCCGAGAAAAGGGCGGGGAGAGGGGGCGGGGCCGAGGGGGCGAGGCCAGGGAGGGCGGAGCCGAGCCGGGGGCGGTCAGCGCAGGAGCGAGCCGGGGCGGGGCCGAGCGGGGAAGGGAAGCGTAGGTGCGAGCCGGGGCGGGCGGGGCGTGGGGAGCAGCCCGCGCACACAGCGCACAGCACAGCACCGCGAGCAGCGCGCACTCTGTCCTCACATATCCCAGCGCAGCTTCCTCTACTCGCCAGGTGAAGAGTGTGTTCAGGGAGGGAACAGGGCAGGAAACCCAGGGGTTTACAAAGAGGAGGAAAAGAAGAGAAAAAGACCATTTAGCAAGGGAGCGGTCCCGGCGGCCAGCAGCCGGCCTGAGGGTTAGAAGAGGCAGGTGGCGGGGCGGCAGGGAGACCGAGGCTCTGCGCTCCGCCGCCGGGGCTCGGGAGGGAGGCCAGCAGCCCCCCGGCCACCCGCCTGTGCCCTGCGCGCCCGCAGCCGCCACCTCGGCCAGAGAAGGGAAGCAGCCCGCTGCGTTTAGGCCTTTTTCCAAGTTTGCGACCCTGGAAACTATTCCGGCCACGAAGGCTTCCAGAGGGCCTGACAGGGTAAGACCTGCAGGTGCCCGGGTCTGGAGGGGAGCCAGCGGGGACTCCTGCGAGGGCAGCAAGTGGCCCTGGAGGCACTCCCAGTGCAGCAGCTTCAAGGTCCCAAGCATGACCCGGAGGGTCTCTCTGTGCTTCCCGAGTCCAGAAAGCCCAGGCTAAAGGCAGGTCATTCGTGCTGGACACTGTGGGACGGGGGCTTCGTTCGTTCTCATGGGCCCCGGGTGCACTCGGAGCTCCTCCTGGTCCTCTGTGCCCTGGGTGCAGGGCCAGAGTGGGCAGGGGGCAGGGGGCTGGGGCCTCACCACCATCTGGGGGAGTCCAGACTGGACCCTCAGATCAGGCAAAGGTCCCTCTGGCTGCTGAGGGACATGCCTGTGACCACTGACCTGGGCGGGGCCAGCAGTGCTGCTTCTGTGCCCTCTGGCGTCAGACCCCATGCAACCAGCCCCTGTTGGGGAGAGGCCTCCAGAGAGGTCTCACCAGTGTGGTCGGGGCACTGTGTGGTCCTGGGCAAGTCCCTTAAACTCTCTGTGCCTTAGTTTCCTCATCTGGCAGCAAAGACAGACAAAAGCAGCATGGGGGCCACCACACCATCCTTTCTGTTCCTGGGGCAGGGCTGCCACAGGGGATGGGCATGACAGGAGAGGACCCTCCCACCTGCCCAGGTGACAACCCAAATTCCGAGCTGCCAGCAGATGTTGGAAATGCCTCCGTCCGTGCAGACAGGTGTGGGAAGTCTTACCTGACACTGAGCTCACGCTGCGGCAGCGACACGGGGAGGCACAAGGGAATGGGGACGGCACGTCAGTGGCGGTAGCACCGCTCACCTCGCAGTCACCGGACAGCACCGCCGGTGGCCACTGTGCACCTTGGCCGGCCAGGCCACCCCACCCAGGAACGGACCGGCCACAGTCCCAAGGGTTAGTCCCAGGTGGCCGCTGACCACAGGAGGGAGCCTGTAACCTGGGCACTGTCTGGTCTGGGCAGTAAGAGCTGGGGCTCCTGGGGCTCCGCTCCTCAGACCTCAGGCCTCCAGCACCCCACCTTGATGCCTGCCCAGAGTGGAGGTGCCCTTGGCCAGCCCAGGGCACGTAACTTCAGCTTGAGGCATCCCTCTGGGAGTGCTCAGGATGTGGGGCTCAGCACTACAACCCAATGGCCCCCGAAGGCTTAGGAGGGACGGGAGTGTAGCCTTCCACTCAAGGCTCAGCTCAGCCCGGGAGGCTCCTCTGCACCCCTACTTCCTCAGGGAATCCAGCTGCCTCTGCCAGCACCAAGGGCCGGGGGCTGACCGAGCAGGGACATGGCAGGGGACAGCAGACACACAGGGGCTGCAGAGCAGGTGTCTGTGGGTGGTGATGGCAGGGGAGCAGGGAGTGGGGCCTGGTGGGCTACGGGGACCCGGGAACCTGGCCCGGGGGCTCACCTCCTCCAGCTGGCTGTGCATGTGCTGCACGATCAAGTCGATGGCCACCGTGTTCCCGCTCCCTGGGATGGGACAGGTTAGGAGGGTGACTTGGGTGACCAAGGCTCCACCTGCCCACGTTCCCAAGGGCAGGCAGCTCTGCAGGCTCACCCCAAGGCACCACGATGTCCGCCACGCGCATGGTGGGCTGGATGTACTGGTCAAAGGCAGGTTTGACAAACTTGTTATACTGTTTGATGACACCCTCGATGTCTCGGCCTCGCTCACTAATGTCCCGGCGCAGCCGCCGCACGAGGCGGATATCAGAGTCTGTGTCCACGAAGATCTTCATGTCCAGGAGCTAGATGGGGAGAGCAAGGTGCTGAGCAGGGTGCGGCACCAGCAGGGCCAGTGTGGATGACACGGGGACCAGCTCCTGCAAAGACCTCTGGCTTGGGCGCTGGCCTGGGAACAGACCAGGCCTTGGGGCACCTCGCAGGTCCAGCTGGCAGTGTGCATGGGGGTGGGGAAGCGTGTGGGGCCATGTACATGCTGGGGGGCTGCTGTCCAGCGGGGGACAGTGGCTGCAGAGGCAGGATGCACCTGGTGCCGTGACTGTGGGTCATCTGCCATCTGTGTGCCGTCACACGCGCTCCCAGGGACTGGGGACTCGTTCTCCCCCCACCACAGTTCTTGGGCTTAGTGAGTTCAGGTCTGGTCCTGAAGGTGCTCCTGGGGGGCTGCGCACTGCTGCATGGCTGCCAACAGGGTCCCCTGAGCCCGAGCCCAAACTCACTGGCCTCAGAACTACAGGGACCGGAGCACGGCTGGCTGTGGGCACAGGCCTTCCTCATGGACCTCGGTGGGGGCAGGAGGGGGGCCGCCCCCAGCAGGCCTGGCAGGAAGGACGGAGCTATGCACGCCCCCCCCCACCGAGGGCGTTTCCGTTCTCACTTCACCAAGCGTCCTTGACCCACTCTCCGGAGGGCAGCCCTGTATCCCCCAGTACCCGGCACCTGCACCACAGGGATGGGACAGGTGACCACGCGCCACAAGGGCAGAGCAAGTGGCTGGGCCTGGGTTAGAACGACAAGCGGAGCAGGGAGCTGAGTAGGGACGGGCGTCCCGGCGGCCGCAAGCCCTGCCCTCACCTCCAGCAACGTCTTGTCAGCAAAGGCCATGATGCCCTCGAAGATGATGACGTTTGCACCGTAGAGGGTTTTCTGCAAGGGAACCGTGCAGTGTGTTGCCCGCCAGCCTGCCGCGCTCCCAGGCGGGCAGGCGCAGCCCGAGCCCACGGGCCTACCCAGTCCTTCTTCCGGCTGTGCGTGGTGAAGTCGTAGACGGGCACCTTCACGCTCTTGCCCTGTTTCAGCTTCTTGAGGGTGGACACGATGAGGTCAAAGTCAAAGGCGTCTGGGTGGTCAAAGTTGAAGTTGTTGTGGGCAGCCTGCTCCTGCTGCTGCGTGGTGAGCACCTGTGGGGGGAGCAGCGGGGGCTCTGTGGCCTCCAGGCGGGGGGCGGGGGGGCGGGGGGGCAGGGCAGGACCTCCCACCCGCGCAGGCCGTGCTCCCCACCTTGTAGAAGGAGTCCATGGACAGCAGGACCACCCAGGGCACGTCCAGGGCCTCGATGATCATCCGGGCCACGGTGGTCTTCCCCGAGGCGCTGCCACCGCCCAGGCCTGTGGCAAGGGGCAGAGAGGGCCGGAGCGGGCGGTGCGGCCGGCCCCCGGGACGGGCTCATGCTCTGCCCTGGCTGCAGGGCCAGCACTGCCTTCCAGCTGGGATGCCAGCCTCCGCCCCACGCTCCCCGGGGCGGGCAAGGCAGTCGCGTTAGTGGCAACGCCAGTCGGGTGTTCGGTGGCGGGGCCCGCCCGGCCCTGGCCTCCCGCCCACGAGCCTCGCTCACCAATGGCAAAGGCCTCCTTGGACTGCGTGCCGTGCTCGTTGTACCAGGGCGGCCGGCCGGCCGTGTAGATGGTGCGCTTGCTGGTGCGCAGCAGGGGGGGCTCAGACTTGCACTGGCTGGTGGTGCGCTTCCGGGGTGAGCGTCTGGCACCCACGGGTGGGAGGAGCCTGTCCAAGGATTCCGCGTTGCTGCTGCAGAGGAAGAGGACGCACTCGCCTCTGCCCAGGTCCGCCGGCTGCCCCCCCCCACCCCCCCCCCCGTGTCAGCCACGTGTCAGCTTGTGTGGCCGCGGGAAACCCCCCACCCCGTGGGCCGGGGAGCACACGAAAGCTCCTGCAGCCCCCTCACGGGGGGCGGGCCTGGGACTGTCACTGCCCGCAGCAGTGCGGGGGAGCGAACACTGGGGGAAAGGAGGAGTGCCGTCCGGGCTGGCTGCTGGCCCCTCGGGTGGGGGGGCACCCCACGGGCCGTCGGGACCCATCAGGGACTGCGCTCCGCCCCACGACACTCTCTGGAGAGCCCTGTTGTCTTGTCAGGGCCGACCCCTGCCACCCCGTGGGCTCTGGGACAGAGAGCGCTGGCAGGGCGGCTGAGAGGGCGGGGCGCAGGGCGCGGGGTGCAGTCCTGGGCTGGCAGGCCCGCAGGGGAGCCCTCGCTTCCGCCCTCCAGCACCCTGCAGGCAGAGAAGGCGCCAGTCCCAGGGGCCGGGGGCTGGAAAACCCAATCTGGGGAAGGGTTAGGACAGCAGCTGTGCCGCTCGTCCCCAGGTGGCACGCTGACTTCTCCGTCAGCTCCTGAGCAGCACGGTGTGACCGCTGGCTCAGGCCCCAAATCCCAGCAGTGACAGCTCTGGGGGGACTCGATGTGGCCGAGGGGCCACCTGGGGGCAGTGTCTGCTTGAGGCCTGCTCAGCGTCTGTGCTGACAACCTGGTCACCAAAGCCTGCTGTCAGGGTGGCCGCAGGGCCAGGACCCGCTCGGGGAACAGAGACGTGGGGCCGGCCAAAGGATCCCGGGCCTGCTCTGGGGCCTCAGGGCAGGAGGTGGCCCCGGCGGGCGGGAACAAAGTGTAGCGAGTCACGGGGACGCACTGGGCAAGTGGGTCCCTGCAAGAAGCTTCCTGCGACACGGCCTGGCCAGCACGCGGGCCCCGGGCCCCGTGACCACTGCTCCGGGGCTCGAATGGGAGCCTGACGACGCAGGAGAGCGTCCTCGAGGCCGGGGAGTCGGGAAAGCCGACAGCCACGGCGTGAGCCCACTCGTGCAACCAGCCGACACACACTGCTCAGTGCACACGCGGCCTATGTGCGTGGGGGGGCACAGACGGGCCAGGATCGCCCTGGGGACCGGGGTCAGGCCTTCCGCCCCGCTGCAACTCAGCAGCTCGGACCAAGCCGCGGCCTGTCTCCGGCCTGCCACCGCCATGGCCACCGGCAACGCCAGGACACGGGGTGCCCGGTGAGGGCCCCGGAAGTACCTTCCTGCCTGTGGAACAGCCTGGGCATCTGCACCTGCGGCGCGCCGGCCCTCCCGGCTGTGCGCCCGGAGCCAGGAGGACACTTGCTCACTCGAATGTCTGGGGGTACGAGGCAGTGGGGGGAACCAGCTAAAGCCAGAAGCACGACAGGTCGCAGCGGCGGTGGCGCGCTCGAGAGCCCCGAGGACAACGCAGACTCGGCCCAAGGGATGGACGGGCGGGGGTGGGGAGCCTGGAGGGAGCGCGGACCAAGAGGTGGCGGCCAGGACACGCGCCTCACACTGGGGGGCAGCGCCCACCCCCACCAGCCCCAGGGCTCCCAGGCGCTGCCTCCCCGCAGGTGGCAGATGGCCCAAGTGGGGACAGTGGAGCCGCCTGGCAGCTTCTCGGTGGCCCTGGAGGGGACGAGGGGCAGCCCAGCCCGTCCCCGTGCCTCCTGGGAGACAACCCTAGCGGACAACCCACTGCAAAGGAGGAGGGCCCACCACCGGCTGACCTCCTGACCTCCCGCGTGCACAGCCGGATGGGGAGCGGGGCGGGGGCGCAGGCCTGGCCCCGATGGCGCCCATCCCCCTGCTTCTCACCTCGGGGCAGGGGCCTGGCCTCTCCAGCAGGAAACTCTATTCCCTACCTGCGAACACCCCTTGTCCTACGAGGTAGTGACGGCCACCGCTGCCGGCGACCTCTGAGGCCCATGCTGCCAACGCCTGGGGCAGACACCGTCCCAGGGAAGAGTGCCCATGCGCCAGGAAAAGGGGAAAGTAGGCCAGAGAGAGCTTTGCCAGAAACCCGCCCCACGTGGGTCTGACCGGCCCCGGGGCGGGTGTGCAGCCAAGCCCGGCTCCGCCGCCTTCTCCAAAGCCCCATCTCTCTCTGGGAACCAGGGACGAAGCCTCACTGTGACCTCAGCGCAAGCCTCACCCCATTTTCTCAGCGACACGACCCTGGAAATGGGAAGGTCACCCCAAAAATCTCCTTTCCGAGTCTACACGTGGACGGGGTGCTTCTCGCTACAGGGACAAAAAGTAATTTCAAGCCGACGGGTTCCGAGCCACCAGGGACAGAGACTCACCTGAAACAGAGAGCCCCACGCAAAACGAGTCCCTGCTCGCGGCCAGCCCTGCCTGGCCCCTCGAGGGCACCTACCCAGTCTCCTGACGTCTGCGAGCGGCCACGACACAGCAAAGGCAGTCGCCTCACCACAGCTGCGGGAGACACAGGCCTGCCACTCACCTGCCTTCCGCTCCAAGGGCCCAGCACCCCGAGATCCTGATGCCAGGGTAAGCTGGGGGGCTGCTCATGGCTGGGGCAGGGGATAGCGGACGGCAGGGCGAGCCCCGGAGTCTGCAGGAACATCCCCTGTGCCACTCAGACACACAGCGGCCCCCCCAGGACCGCTCAGGAGCCGCCCCCCAGGGCTGGGAGGCCGCAGGGCAGGTGCGGAGCCGGTGCGGTCCGAGGAAGAACAGTGCTCGCTGGCGGCCTCCGGGGCCGAGGATCCAGGCATTAAGAGGATCACCCGGCGGGGCTGCGTGCACTCCCGATATTAATAGCACTGACCCTGCCGAGAAGAACACTGCCGAGCGGCCCTGGCCGGCCCTGGCTGTCAACTGCCCCTCCTGGGCACTGGCTGCTGTCCCGCTGGCCCAGGCCTGGAAGGACCGCGGTGCACCCCTCCTAGAACTCCAGACCCCAGGCCTGCTTGGGACTACAGAACCGACCCCCTCCTACCCACTCGTGGCACAACAGGGAAATCAGAGTGTCTTGGGGCCCAGCGTCGCTGAGCCTCGGGGCTGAACCCTGCGTCACACCCCTGGCCCCAAGGTGCCTTCCAGAGGCGCAAACAGCAAACAAGCCTGACACTCGAGCCGCCCGCCCCGCCCCCACGGGGTAGGCTCGGCGCCCCAGCCAGGGCACGGGCCACTGTCCAGCAGCAGGAGGGAGGTGGGGCTCGGCCCGGGAATCTAGGCTGCAGCGTGCAAAGGGGTCTGCACTCCTTCAGCCCCTCCCTGGGCTCCTTTCCAGCTTTCCCCCTGACTTGGCTTTGAACCACACGGAGGCTCAGGGAAGGAGGCCCACACACCTGAGCGCAGGCACTCCTGGGAGCTGCCTCGGGAGCAGCCTCTCCTGGCCGCCCAGGTCACAAGGGCGTGTGCCCCCCAGTGCAGAGGCGCCTGGAGGGAGGGCCGAACCGCCCATCCCGGCTCACGAGAGCTCTTCTCTGCTGACCCCTGGCCTGGACCCCATGGTTCAGGGGCTGGTCCACGCTTCGGAGGCTGGTGCGGCCCTGGGTAGGCCTGCAGGGTCGGGCCTGCAGCACCAGGGCCTCCACTCGTACCCAACACCCTGCTCGGTTTAGGGAAGTTTGGTGGGTGAGCAAATGGGAGGCTAGACGGAGGCAGGCGGGGTTGACGGCTGGGGCCAGGCCCCGGGGATCCCGGACTGGCTCAGGCACGGAGGCAGCAGCAGCGCTCTCAGCCCACGAAGCACTGGCGGGCTGGGAGGCTACGGCCCCGGAGGGAGTGCCACGGGCTCGGGAGGCTCGCAGGGCCCCTTCCCAGCCTCCTGGTTCCTGCTGCTCCGGGCCCAGCCCGCCTCCTCCCTGTTCCCAAAGCTGCAGAGCCCGCCCGCCTGGGCCGCATCCGGAGGCTGCCCGGGGGCACCGCTAGCGCCCGTGCTCCCTCAAGGAGCCCCCGGTCCCCGTGCTCGCGGGCGGGCCCTCGAGGAGCACCGGGAGGCGACGGAAGGGGCGCAAACCGCTGGGCCGGGCCGCCCGGAGGGGAAGCAGCGGGCAGCGCGGCCGGGGGGCCTGGAGGCTCTGGGCCGGGGCGCACGGAGGCAGCGCTCGGGTCCCCGCCCGGGTGGAGCCCTCCGGCCTCGCTGAGGCGCCCCGGCGTGACCTGGGCGTGACCTGCGGCTCCCGGGGCGCTCGGGGTGCTTCGCGGGCAGGTGCGACCGTGCGGCCCCGCGCCCCCGAGACCCCGCGCGCGGCATTCCCGCCCCGAGGAGCCAGACCCGAGGGCGCGGGGAGGGGGGCCCGGCCCCCGCCCCGGCCCCCGCCCCGGCGCCCGCTGGGCCTCCCGGAGCCTCGGGGGGCGGCGCGACGGGGGCCGAGCCCGGGGTCCCGCCGCCGAGCCCGGGGCAGAGCGACTCGGCTCCCGGGAACCCGCCCCCCCGGGACGCGAGGGCGCGTGCGCAGCCCCAGCCCCTGCTCGCCGCGCCTACCAGTCCTCGCGCGCGGGCTCGCTCCTGTCCGCCGGCCGGTCGGGCCCGTCTCCGGCGGCGGGCGGCGGCGGCGGCGGCGGCGGCGGCGAGCGGGGCGCGTCCGCGGAGGCTGGGGGCGCCGCCATGGAGCTCGGAGGCCTGGGCGCGGGGCGCGGGCCGCGGGCCGCGGAGCTGCGGGCGGCCGCACGGGGCCCCGGGAGCCGTAGTTCCGGGCTCGGCGCCGCGCACGGCCGGCGCGCGCCCGCGAACTACAAGTCCCAGGAGGCCGTGCGGCCGCGCATGCCGGGACTCGTAGTCCGGCCTCCCACCCGCGCTCGCCCACAAACGCAGCCGCACAAGCCCCTGGAAAAGAATCAATAAACATTTATTCGATACAGTCATATTGAATACATACAGCTGATGGCCCGCCCCGCGCCGCCGGGGGCCGGGGCCGGGGCCGGGGCCGGGGCCGGGGACGAGGACCGGGGACAGATGGTCACGCGGCGGGCAGGGCCCGAGCTCACCGTCAAACATCTTGCAAATAAACACTTTGTAGATAGAATATATATGTATATATACGGGTACAGGTGATAGCTGGAACCTCTCTTTCAAAATGCACTTATGTACGGAGAACTGGCGTTAGAGACCCGAAGCGCGGCTGCGAGGCTGCCAGGCCCGAGGTGCTGGCCGCCCCCGCCCGACCCCGGCGACCCGGCGACCCCAGGGGCCGCAGGGCTGCGGCTGCAGGAGGACACACCCTCATCTGCCTTTGCACAAGCAAATAAAGTGCATCCCGTGTTCGTGTGAAGCGGCGGCCCTCTCCTCTCTCGGGCGAGGTGGGGCGGGCGGGCTGGGCCAGAGGTAGATCTTCAGAGAGGGCCCTGGCCCCGCGCCGGCTCGGGTCTGGGGCGCCCACCTGGCCCGGGTCTGCCCCTGCAGTCCCCTCCCGTTCCAAGGTGTCAGCCAAGGCCAGGGGGCCGCCCCGCCAAATTCCCACCAAGTGGCAGGTGGGCAGGCCCCGCTGAGGCCCCCAGGGCGCTGCCCCTTGGAGCCGGGCTCACCAGGGCAGGGAAGCGGGAAGGAAGGGAGAGGGGTCCGACCCAACAGCCACGTTTGGCAGCAGCTCCCCACATCCACTTTAAAGACAAAGAAGGGGGTTAAAGTGCTAAACATCAAGTTATCCAGGACCCCACCTCTTCCCACACGTCTAGGCGGGGTTCCCAAACCAGGGACCATCTGCGGACTTCAGGGGGCGACCTGGAAACTCACCCCCCAGCAAAAATCCAGCCCCCCACTCCCCAAGGGCCAAGTACCTGAGAGGCCGGGGCGGGCGGCCGTCCCCAGCAGAGGTGTTGAGGTCCAACCTCCTCCAGCCATTGGTGACAAGGACAAAATGCACCCAGGGCTCCTGCCAGCACCTGCATCCCCTCCCTGCCCCTGCAGCGGCTGCCTGACTGCACCTCTGCCTCCACCAGCTGTATACCAAACGACACCCAGAACACGGAAAAGAAAATCCTTCTGCCCACGCAGTCCGAAGCCCTGCCCCCACTGCCCTCCCTTGACCTGTGACACTGGATCACCCCCTTCTGCCCATGCCTCCACCCACCCTTCCACCAAATCCAGGTGTGTGTGACTGGGGTCGGCCATGTCTCTGGCACCCTCTCCCCACACATGAGGCCAGGGTTGCCCAACTCAGAGCCTTTTGGCCGAAGGAAGAAGCTGGAGACACACAGCGTGACGAGTCCCAAGGCCCCCCTGGGCGCTGTCTCCCTACTGCAGGACCAGGAGAGCCGACCCGACGTGGAGCCCCTCCTCTCCTGGGACTAGATGAGGACGGGCGCTGGGGGGCGGGAGGGGGGAGGGCAGAGAGGTGCCCAGTCAGCACTGCCTCCCTGAGCAGGGGAGGGACACCCCTTCAGCCCCCAGATCCACCGTCGGCACCAGGAAACCCTTAGCACCAAAATGTCAGATTGTTGTGTTTTTGTATAAAAAACAGAATAAAAAAAAGGTTGTTACTTGTCACAGCAACAAGACTGGCATCCACTACACCCAGGAGACACACGCACACGGGCAAATATCAAAATTCACATCGTCCAGGATCGGCAAGGCCGAGCCCTCAGCCCCCCACCCCCCAGTGGGAACCAGCCTCTGTCCAAACCCACTGGCTCTGAGCATCGTCGTCCTCCCCACATTGCCAAAGTCGGAAGGCGGGGCCCCGGGAGGCGACCAGAGGCAGTGCGGCCACCTCCCCTGGGTGCCCTGAACTCCAGCCCGAACCCTGGTCAACCTGCAGACCCAGCCATCCCCTTCGGGGCCCAACACAGAGCTGCCACCAACACAATGTGACCTCGGCCAGGCCCCCTCTCTGGCCTTCAGCTCTCAGATCAGAAGACCACACAACCAGAAACAAAAGGGCAGGTAAAACGGGGGAGGGGGCTCCCACGGGAGCTCAGCCACAAGCCAACCCAGCCCAGCACACAGAAGGCTGATTCCCACAGGGTTACTCCTCGGAGCTGGGCCCCAGGTCCACACCCCACATGCCTGTGGGCCCCAGGTGGACCCCGGAGCCTAGACTGGCCCATCCCCAACCCACTGGGCTGCCCCGACCCAGACCCGTGGTGGCAACAAAGCCAGAGACTGGGGGCAAAGCTGTGTTCCACATGGCCCCCGGCCCCCCTCCTGCAGCCCTGCAGGTGAGGGCAGGACCCTCCCCCTGTCCCAGGCAGGGAGCACCCACGGGCGTGGGATGGCGGAGTGCCCTGCTAACAGGGCCACCCCCACCCAGCATGGTGCCCAGGGGCCAGCGGGCGGGAGCCCAAGCGCAGCAGGGGTTGCACAGGTAGGGGGAGGGCCTGGAGAGGTAGAGAACAGAAGCAGAGGAACCAGAGGCGGAAGGACGAGGGAGGCCACGGTGGGGCAGGCCGTCAGGTCAGCACGGCAGCAGTCAGCCTCGGGGCCTGTCCTGGGAGGTAGCTGGGGGTGCTGGGGTCCAGTGTCGGGTGGAGAGGTGAGGCTGCTCAGGTGCCCTCATCAGCCCAGAACCGCGGGTCACCAAGGACCCCCCAAGCCTTGGGCCTGAGAAAGCAGACGGGGCACGGAGCTCACACGGTGAAGGCCACCTGCCCGCCCTGCGCTGCCCTGCGGCACCGAGGCCTGGGCTGCAGACCCTCCTCCTGCCCGTCCAGGGCCCCAGACCCTGCCGAGCCCGTGAGCGCCCCTCCACGCTATTGCACTTCTGTGGCTGCCACGGGCCCTCCCCTAAGGGACCCCGCCACGTGTGCCCTACACAGCCTGCACGGGGGAAGGGCCATCCTCGGGAAAGAGAGAGGGGCTGGCTGCCTCCACCGGGCAGGTGAACAGGTGGGTGCGGGGTGGAGACCCAGAGGGCAGGAGGTCCTGGAGCCAGCTACCCCCCTCAGCAGTGGACCTGGCGTCCAGCGTGGGGACCGGGCCCCACCCACCTGCCAGCCACCACGCTCACTTCTCAGGAGCCTTGCTGGCTCCCGCCTTCCGGCCAGTGGAGCCCCGCGCCCCCTTGTCTCTGCCTCCTGGGGGCCAGTCATCCCGACGGGGGGGCATCTTGGGTGCAGGCTCCTCAGGGGTCCGCTCCTTGGGCTTTCGGCCTCGCTTCTTCCCACCCGCCAGGCTCTTCTTCTCCTCCTTCTTGGGTGCCAGCGAGTCCTGGCTCCTATGTTTGGGAAGTGGGTCTGCAGAAGTTCGAAACCAGTTCTGGAAAGGAAAGAAACCACAATGAAGACCCGGGGACAGGAGAGTGCTGAGTCCTGGGGCCAGACAGATGGCTCAGGCGGCTGAGCGACAGGGCACCCACGTGAAGCGTGCCGCCCGGGCAGGGCACGGGGGTAGGGCACCCAGGCTTCTCTGCTCCTCCAGGGAAGCCAGCAGCCGCTCTCAAGGGAAACCACCAGCTCTCCTAACCTTGGCTGCTCCCTCAAAGGCCACACAAGTGACTACTCCGCCACTCCCACCCTGGCCCATTCCCCGCTGTGGGGTCAGCCCATCTGCCCCAGGCCCAGCAAGGCCCCCAGCCCATCCCACCTCCGCATGGGTCTTGAGGATGTGATATTTGACGCCACTCTCAGAGCTGAACTCCTTCGGGCACAGCAGACAGCAATACTTCCCCACCAGGTGGTCTCCCTGCAAAGCATGGGCCAGGCCGGCCACCAGACATTGGACCCCACCCCCAATCCTTGCAGGACCAGAAGCATCAGACCCAACCAGGGCACCTGCCCCTCCTCCTGCACCTGTGTAGCTATAGGGTCGGGGAAGCCACAGCTCGTGGGGATGGGCTTCAAGGACCCACACAGCTTCTCTGTGGCAGGACCTCTGAGTTGCCACCATTAAGGAAAGGTGACGGATAAGGAGAGAATGAGAAGAGGCAAGTGCTCCAGGGCACAGCCCCTCACCCCAAGCCCAAGTTAGTGCTCACACCCACATGGACAAGGAGCCCCTGTGGACGGAACAACTTTGAGCGGGAGTGTCCTGGGCAGGGCTGGCCACCAGGCGCTGGGCGGTCCCTGGGCTCATGGAGGAGGCTGCCCCACGGGGGTAGGGTCACACATCCAATGTGTGGGGACCTCTAGGGGTTGGCTAGGAGTGCCGAGCACCCAACCCACCACGGGAACGGGCCAGGGCACTGACCTTGCTGCAGCTGGCGAGATGAGCCTTAAGGCCGGACACACTGGAGTAGATGGCTTCACAGCACTGGGGACAGGAGGCAGCCATGGGAGAGCGCCTCCCAGGAGATGCCCCCGCACGAATGCACACGCACCCCTCACCCGGGGGGATGTGGGGCTTCTCTGGGCTAAGTGCAGGGCTCGGCCCCAGGAAGCCTGAGCTGTGGGCAGGCTGGACCTCTAGGGCTAAGGTCATGGGGTTCCATCTAAGGGCCCTGCAGGTCACAGGTGAGCTGGTCACTTGGAAGCCTCCTCCTACCCAGGGTCACACCTGGGCTCTCTGTCCTTGAATCCCAGTGCCCTCACACCGCCCCACCAGCCCACCCCAAAACTCACATCATTGGGGCAGTTGACATGGCCTTTCTCCTTGACTTCATTCTTCCATGCTTCCAGAAGCTGGGGGTTGAGCGTGGGGAGGCCTGGCCGAGTGTAGTTGAGCTACAAGAACAGACGCACACCAGCGTGAGCCCCGTGGGCCTGTGTAACAGGGGCCCCGAGCGCCAGGTCAGAGCTGAGGCCGGATAGCCCCAGCGGCTCTGAGCACCTCGGCTGTGCCCTCCGCAAATGGGGATTTGGACCTGGAAGGTCAGCCAACGGCCCAGGTCACAGGGGCAGGGCCATCACAGGGGAGACCCTGAGCTAAACCACGTCCTGCTCAGACACGGGAGTCGGGGACCCGGCGGCAGCTCACCCGGGCAGTCTCGGGTACCAGGTCATCCTTCACCCGCCGCTTAGTCCAGTCTCGAGCCAGTTCATCCTCTGCAATCTCCTGAAGGTGGAACACGGCCACCTGGGCCGACGTGCGGCGGATGCGGCCACTGGGAGTCCGCTCAACCCCCAGCAGGTCCTCCGTTTCGGGGGGCTTGTCTTCAGGCTCCTCGGGTGGCTGCAGAGCAGAGGGGCCAGGGTGAGCAGCAGGGGCCACGGGGCATGGAGCGCAGGCGCACAGGCACAAGGGCATGGGCCGCGAGGCGCAAACACAGAGGCCCCGGGGTCCAAGGCTCCCGAGTCCCCACGCCTGTGGCCCCCAGGAAGGAAGGGAGAGTGCGCACGGCAGGTGGCACGAGACACACAGGCTTGGGCCCAAGGGACAGGAGGACACAGGCCCCGGGCTGCTCACCGGGGCCGTGTGCTCCGAGCGCATGTGGTAGTCGTGTCCGGCCTTGGAGCGGTAAGTCTTTCCGCAGTGGGTGCAGGGGAAGGAGGGGCTGTCCACCTCACAGGGAGGCTTCCCACAGCGTCGCTGGTGGTACTGGTAGCCCATGAGGCTGGAGAAGGCGGCCCCGCAGCCCTGGGGTCGGGCTTGGGTGAGTGGCCAGCCGGGGGGCTGCTGCGGCTCATCCCACGCGAGCCCCGCCCCCGGCCGTCCCACTGACCTCCTGGGGGCAGCGCAGCCTCCCCATCTGCTTCAGCACCTTGCGCAGCCGCTCCCGCTCCTCCTGTTCACTCCCCTCCGAGGCCTCAGCGTCAGAGGGCTGGGGGGCAGGCCCAGCCTTAGTATCCCCACCACCACAGGGCCCCGGCCCCTGCCCCGGGGTCAGGGCCTGAGATGTCCAAGGTCACCACGGAAGCCAGCGAGCTCTGCTGCCACGTGGCGATGAAAGGTCAGTGGTCAGGGGAGGGAGAGTGGGGGGACGGACTAGGAGGCAGGGGTCGGTGGGTCTGGGTGTACCTTGGCGCTGTGTTCAGCCATGGTGTGGTAGTTGAGTCCCGCCTTGGATTTGAACTGTTTCCGACAGTGCTGGCACTTGAGAGCGTCCTGCAGCTGCACACGCGTCCCTGCCGTGAGACGCTGACCCTGGGCACCCCCCGCCTGGGACCCCGGGGCAGCCTTACCTTCTGACAAACCTCCATGTGCTTCTTGAGCCCCACGAGGGTCTTTCGGGTGACCACGTTGCAGGTGGGGCAGACGGCCTCCCCCCGTTCGTGGATGGCCCGCTGCCACTGCTCCTCGGGGCCACCTGTGGGGCAGGGCCAGGGCCTCAGGGGCTGGTGGGGGCTCCCGGACGCCCTGGATGCCAAGCACAGGACCCACGGTCCACGCTCAGCCCCCAGTCCCTGTGGTCCAGGATCCGCCCCAGAGCTGACGTCTGTCCTGGGCCCCGCCTCGCAGCCGGCCCCCCACCTGGAGCTGTGTGGGCCGCGGGGGCCGGTGCTTCCTTGCTGACAGTGCTGGCGGGAGCCAGCACCTTCTTCCGCACGTCCTCGGGGCCCGGCCCCTCCGGCTTTTTGGCACGGTGCATGCGGGATTTGTCCTCTGCCTTGGCCAGGCCTGCGAGCACACAGGACAGGGCGGCTGTGAGCCAGGGCTGTGGGCACACCTGTGCACGCACGCGGCCCGACACCCAGGGACTAGGGCCCTACCTTTGAGTCCGAAGGTCCCTGAGATGGACGGCTGCTCCCCTGTAAACTTCTTGGGTGTTTTCTGTTTCCTTCCTGACTCGGGGGAGAGAAAACAGGGGCCGAAATTGAGATTCTGGTCAAATAACCATCGGGAGGCCGGCACCAGGCCTCCCCACCCCGGCCCCTGCCCCCCCCCCGCTCTCCTCTTACTGTGCTTTATACGCTCTGCTCCCTCGTCAGGTGGGGACACGGGGCCCGTGGCCCTCAGGCCCTCCTTGCTCCCCAAGGGCCTGCTGCCCAGGGAGAGGGGGCTGCCGCCGGGGTCTGCGCTCAGCTGGAAGGCCGAGCTGTGGCCCGTGGTGGAGGAGCCGTACTCCCCGTTCTCCGGCCTCGCCTGCTTTGGCAGGATGGGGCACGTGTCCAGGCTGTCCGCTGCCCTGCGGGGAACAGGCAGGTGAGGGGCGGGAGGGCCCCCTTTGGGCCCTGTTGCCACCTCCAACCCCGAGGGACACCCCATACCTTTTCTTACCGCTGCTCCTCCCTGTGGTACGAGGAGTTTTGTTCTCAGACTTGGTCAGCAGCACCATTTTGCAAGGTGGTGTGTGTCTGCTGATGGCAATGGGCCTGCTGACCGTCACCGGCTTACTGACCACAATGGGCCTGCTGACCGTCACCGGCTTTGTGACTGGGACGGCTTTCGTAACTGTCACAAGCTTTGTCATCGGCACCGGTTTGTTGACGGTCACCGGTTTGGTAACCGACACAGACTTGGTGACTGGCACTGGCTTATTGAGAGTCACTGGCTTGGTGACCGGCACAGGTTTGGTGACCGGCACAGACTTGGTGACTGGTATGGGCTTGGTGACCGGCACAGGCCTGCTCACCGTGACCGCCTTGGTGACTGGCACAGGCCTGCTGACCGGCACTGGCTTGGTGACCGGCACAGGCCTGCTGACTGTCACTGGCTTGCTGATGCCGATGGGTTTGCTGACACCCACAGGTTTGCCAATAGTGACAGGTTTGCTCACTCCGATGGGCTTGCTGACCCCAACGGGGCGGCTGATGGTGACCGGCCGGCTGACCGGCCCAGGCTTGGGGGCAGGCACGGGTCGGTCCATGTGGTTCCAAATGCGGTGCTTCTCCAGCTGGGTCTTGGAGGTGAAAGCAGCCTCACAGAAGGGGCAGGGAAAGGTCAGCCTTTCTGGGATGGCGCCCTGAGGGGACACGGTGGGCGTGAGGAAGGCAGGTGGGGCGGGATGGGCCCCAGACCTCCTCCTCCCTGCCCCACGGCCCCTTACCCCTTGGCACCGCTGGTAATGGTACTTGAGCCCGTAGATACTGGGGAATTCCAACCAGCACCCTGAGTTTGGACACTTTACCCTTGAGTGTGCCTTGAATTCATCTTTCCACTGGTTCATCAGGGAGAGCTGGGCATGAAAAAGGTGACACTGCTGACCCCTGGCCAGCTGGGCCTCTGCCAAGCCCAGCCCCAGACTCAGCACCCTCCCCAGGCCTGCAGGGCAGGCAGGCTTGCAGAAGCCCTTCCACTTCAGGACTGCAGCAGGATGCAGGCCACCTCAGGCGGCGACGGCATCCTAGACCTGCTCGAGAAGCCCCACAAACGCGGTGCACCAGGTCCCAGGCCACACCAGGAAGCCTTAGAGCATGGAGCGACCCCGTGACGCAGGCTGAGAGAGCTTGGTGCTGGCTGCGCGGCAAGCCAGCAAAGACAGGGCAAGGTCTTCACAGGCAGACCCCAGCAGGAGTCCCACCCCAGCCTTCGGGGAGCTCACAGGAATGTCTCGCAGGGCCTGGTTCTCAGCTTTCGGACGCCCCTTCTTCTTCCCTTCCGTCCTGTCACTGGCTGGACTTCCGGGATCAAAGCAGAGTGCGGCCTGGCTGGGCACCGTCGGCCCACCCCGGACCACTGGCATCCCTGCAACAGATGGTACGCCAAGATGCGGACGCTGTGCTTCCCACAGTCTTGCCTGCCTCCTGGGGGGCTGGTCAGGACTGGAGTGAGCCCTGCTTCCCTCAGAGTGAAGCGTGGGGAGTGGGAGACTGCGGTTGGCACAGGGTAAGAATCCGGGCTGCCAGGCTGCCCCCACCCTGGAACGGCTCTCAAGAGCCCAGGCGGCCCAGCTGGGTACCGAGGGTCTGGCCCACGGGGGAGGCGGGAGGAGTGGCTGCCTGTGGCCACCTGGAGTTGACCTTGGCCTGACCCCTCTTACCCAACTTTGGTGGGTCGTGCAGCACAGGAAGTCGGACCTCATTCCGGCCGCCATCCTTCCCAGGTCCACTCTTGGTAGACCCCGGGAGCCGGCGGCCTCCTCCAACGCAGAAGGGATCAGTCATCTCTGCAAAGCAAACAGACAGACCCGTGAGGCCTACCAGGCCTGGCTCAGGACTTGAAATGGGCTGGGCCTGAGCCCCGTCCCCAGACAGGCCCCTCTCAGGCTCAGGACAGGAAAGCCTGCCCGCCTCTGTATTTAGCCACATGGGAAAGGCGGCGACGGAGACTTCTGGTTTAGGGGTTTAGGGGAGGGACTGCCCAGCTGAGGTCCCCTTGGATTATCCAGAAGATACAATCATCTCGGAAGCACCTCACCCTGTCCTGAAACCCTCACCGGCTCCTACAGACTTCCTCTGTCCGCACACAACAGTCCCAGAGAGCGCCAAGAATCACACCTGCTACTGGGCTAGGCGCGGCCCCCAGAGAGGTGGAGCGCTCGGGAGGAAAGAGGTCAACAGCATGCGTCCCAAGGGCTGATGATGACACCGGCACAGCTGCTGGCTCACAGGCTGTGCTGGCCCAGCACCTTGGGACACCTTTCTCCACAGCCCCACCCAGGCCAAAGGCAATGCCACCCCACCGGGGTGGGTACCCCGGATCCTTCTCTTCGGAACACAGGTGGAAGATGGTCGAGGTGGGCAGATCCGGGGTGGAGGGCCCTAGAGCCTCTGGCCGCGAGCCACCCCGGGTGACCCTCTTCTCAGCCCCGTCTCCGCAGGAGGCCCCCAGCCGCCCTCCGCCAGGCTCACCCACCGCCTCCCCACCTGCACCCTGCAAAGCCTCTGTGCCCCCACCTACAGGCCCACCAGTACCTCCTCCAGAGACCACCCGCCACCGAGGCTGGGCCTGCATGGACCTGCTGCTGGGGCCCGCACCCTGGGGGCTGGGGAGAGGGACTGGACACTCAGCCCCGCTGGATCCTTCCACAGGGACGCCCAGGGCCGCGGGGGGCGCGTGGGGGCAGCTGGGCCGGCAGGTGGCCCCTCCTCTGGCGGGGGCGACCGCGGGGGCCCAGGGGCCGAGTCGGGGCGCGCGAGGTCACTGCCCCTTGCCAAGGGGGTGCCCGGTCCGGAGCCCGGGAAGGTGCGCGTCTGCGGGGCCTCAGCCAACTTCTCTCAACTCCGGGAGGAGCCCCCCGCCCCCGCCCGCGCCCCCGCCCCCGGCCTCGGCCCGGGACCCACTTTCCAACGTCGCTGCGGCCGGCGGCGGGTGGGGGCCCGGCAGGCACCCGCAGGCTCAGGCCCCGCGGCCGCGGCGGACGGGGCGCCCGGCGGGGTCGCAGGGGCGGGACGGGGGGGCCGGGCGCGCGCACCCGCAGCCTCGCCACCCACCTGTCACCTGGGCGCGGGCCGGCCGGGCCCCGAGAGGCCGCTCGCCGCCGGGGGGAGGGGGCGAAGGCACTGAACCAAAATGGCGACTTTTTCTGGAGAAGGAGGAGGCGGGCGCGCGGCGCGGGCGGGGCGCGGGGCGCGGGGGGGCGGGGGTCCGGGCGCGGCGGGGCGCGGGGGGCGGGGGGCGGGGGCGGCGCGGCGCGGGGCGGGGCGCGGCGGGCGCGGGCCGGGCCGGGCGGGGCGGGGGCGCTCACCTGCGGGCCCAGCGGGCGGCCGGCGGGGCCGGGGCCGGGCCGGGGCCGGGGCGCGGGGCGCGGGGTCCGGGCGGCGCAGGCTGCGCGCCGCGCTGCGCACATGCGCGCTCCCGCCCCTCCCACCTTTGACAGTTTTACGGTGGGGGGGAGGGGGCGAACTCTCGCGGTATTCCTGCGGCCGCGCGGCGGGAGCGGGGGGGCTCCCGCGGGGGCTCCCTCGGGCGGCGGGGTAAACTGAGGCACCGCAGGGCCGCCGGGCTGCGGGCGCGGAGACGGCCGGCCTCGGGGAGCCCGGCTCGGGCGGCTGCGCGCGGGGCGGGACCTGGACCCCGGGCCGGTGGCCGCGCTGGGGGCGGGGGGGCCCCCGGGTGGGGGGGGGGCGGGCCACGGGGACCAAGGGACGAAGGGACCGGCCCCCGCCCCCGCGGCCAGGCCCCTGCGCCCGGTCCCGCCCCGCCTGCGAGCGCGCCCCCCTCCCCACGCCGGGGCAGCAAGCTACCAGGACGGGGGGACAGTACCAGGACGGGGGGACAGTACCAGGACGGGGGGACAGTACCAGGACGGGGGGACAGGCGGGGGACGAGGTTCTGGCTGGGAAATGCCTGCAAGGTGCGTCTCCCCCCCCCCCCGCCCCCCGCAACCCCCCACGCCCGCACCTCCCCCTCCCAGGCCTGCCCTGCAGCAGCCTGGGGTAGGGCCCGAAGCCGGGCTGCGGTTGGGGTCTTCCCCTTCTCCAGGGTGGCGCCCAGTGCTCACAGGGAGGGGTGGGAGCCCCCTCGTGGAGGGGTCAGTGGTTAGAAGTTCCCCTGGGAATCAGAGCCACGGAGAGGCCCGAGTGACCCCAGGAGGAAGAGGGAGTGTCCTGTCCTTCCCTTACTGACCGTGCCCATGCGGGGGACAGGACATGCAGGATTTGGGGAGAGGTCAGTGCACGGGATGCACACAAGCCTGTCATGTTTCCCCATGTAAGCCCGCATGTCCACGCGTGTGACACGTCAGTGTCCATTGATGCCTGAGTGGCCATGTGTGCTAGGCCGTGGCCTGCGTGGGCATCTGATGTCAGGGCATGTCTGTATGTCCTGTGCTGGGGGAAAAGATGCCTATCTGTGTGTCAGTATCCGGATGACTAGATGCAAGGTGTGAGTGGGTGGAGAGAAATCTGGATCCTAGTAGGTGTGTCCAGGCTACAACACATCTGCAGTCAGCCCCTGTGTTCCTGTGTGTCTGGCTGCTGTGGGTCCGGACACCAGCATCGCTGTGTCAGTTTACGCCTCTGTATTACCGTGCGTCTGGTTGCTGTGCAGGTGCCTGCGTCAGGGCATTGTCGTGTCCTGTGTGTTTCTTATGTCAGGACATTACCCTGTTGCGGGGGGCCGGGAGCAGGATTAATGCGGGCCCTCCGGGATTGCCACGTCAAATCCCTGGAACCCACGAATGGGATCTTATTTGGAAAAAAGGTCTTTTCAGATCTGCTTAAGGTAAGGGTCTTGAGATGAGAAGATCCTCCTGGATTGTCCCGGTGGGCCTTAAACCCAGGGACAAGTTTCCTTGTAAGAGGAAGATGTGACACAGAAGGTGAGGCGGCCGCCGAGGCTGGGATGGAGTGACGGGCCATGACCCCTGGAGGTCCTGAAAGCTAGGGGAGGTGCCGAAGGGTCCTACCCTGTGCCCTAGGAGGGAGGGGGACCCTGCTGGGTCTCAGACTGGCGGCCTGCGTCACTGTACCCAGAGCAGCTCCTGTTGTGCTGAGCTCCCCAGCTGTGGTCCTCTGTTAAGGCAGCCCCGGGAAAGTCACGCACCTGTGTCCGTGCATCTGGGTGCAGTCCACAGGGCTGAGCCCAGGATTCCAGCCTCTGCCTCCTGTCCCCACCTGGTCCTGGGGTGAACAGGTGCCCTGTCAAGATGCGACACCACTGCCCCCTAGTGGCCCTGGGGAGGCACCTGAGCTGGGCACCCTGCCCCCTCCTCCCACATCCTGGGCCCCCCCACCCCCCACCCAGGGCTCTTCCCACTCTCAAACACCCAGTTGGCTAGAGCCAAACACACACTTGGGGCACTTGAGAACCAGGTTTATTTCTGGTCTTTTTGTCAGAATATAAAAAAGCGCAAACAAAAAAGACAAGACAAGAGCATGGGGGCATGGGGGGGGAGGAGACAGGAGAGGGAGCAGGTGGGGGCAGTGACAGGAAGGACCCTCCGAACAGACAACGTTGTGATGGCACAAGGTGGGCAGGGACGGGCAGTGTGACCAGACAGGACACGGGGGCTTCCTGTCTGCACCAGCAGGATTAGGCGGGGGGCACCAGGCCAGTTGTCCTGTCCACTCAGGACCTGCAACAACCAACCTCCCATCCAGAGGCTGGCTCAGGGCACAGAGAAGAGGCTGGAGGCTCGGCCTCATCTGTCCCTGAGACTCAGAGATCCTAGAGGAGTAGGAGGCCAGAGGAGCAAGCGGGTGGGGCCGCCAGGACCCCCTCACTGTGCCTCTGCTGGGCAGCCCCAGTTCCAAGCCTTGGGCCCTGTGGCCCACGGGGTCATTGCTCAGGTGCTGGCTGGGTCTCTGGTGGGTGGGTGTGAAGGGCGCAGCCCTCGGGACAGGATTTTCCAGGTAAAGGAGCGGTGAGACTACACAGGCCCCCAACTATGCGTCAGAGGCAGCCTCCAGGAATGTGGGGGGAGCAGGAACGGGACTCCCAGACCCAAGGTGGAGACGTGGCTGAGCCTAATCCTAATCCCCGGGTCCTCATGCTGCCGTTAGGTCTCGGGCCCCTGAGCAATCCCCAGACCTCTCTTGCTTCAGTTCCTGGGAATGGACGGGGGTGTGGTGAGGGTCTCAGAAACAACGCGAGACAGTGCGTGGCGTGGCACGTCAGGTGGGTGCTGATGCCGCGGACTGTGGGGGGGCGGGGGCAGGGCGCTCGTCTAAGGGAGCCTCCACAGTGTATCCCACCTGGGCCAGCAATCCTCTAGGGGCCGGGTGAGGGTGTAGAACTGGACAGATGGGCAGACCCAGACCTCTTGCCGTGGCGGAGGCGGGACGCCCAGAGGAAGCGTGACTCGGCAGGCATGGGGGGCACAGACACGAGTGTGGGTGAGGGGAATATAAATAATAAACAGACTCCCTGGGAGTCTAGGGGGATAACCAGACCTGCTCTGGCTCCAGGTGGCTGCCCCACATGCTGCCAGCAGCACCAGAGGGTGGATCTGGGCTCAGGTCCTGCGAGGAAGGGCCACACCCAAGCAGCCCCCACCTGCTCACAGCCCAGAATGCACAACCAGAGATGGTAATCCTGGTCCCACCTGTCCATCGGGCTGGGCTCGGCCCCTGGAGCCTCTGGCGGGGTCCGAGAGGGGCTGTGTGCCAGCCCTGCATCGTCCTTGCCACGGGCTCTGGTCACAGTGCTGGGGTCTGGGGTTCAAGCTTCAGGCAGCAGCTAGGACGCGTTTCCAAAGGAGGCTATAGGGCGGATGGGGGTGAGGAGGGGTGACTTCTGGCGTCTTCTGCTCTGCCCCAGGCACAAGACGGCCCTGACTAGAGTCCTATGGCTGCCCCCTTGACGTCAGCCCACCCATCCCCACCCTTGGGCTCGTGGCCCAGACTGCCAGCTCTCTGGCACTCCTGGCTCCCCCCACTGACCTTGGCTGAGCAGCTGCAGGCTCCGCCCCTCCTCGCGCACCTGCAGGCGTAGCACCTGCTGCAGCACCTCTTGTCGCTGTGCCTCCTGCGCCAGCCCCATCCGTTGCAGCTTCTCCCCATTCAGCCGCAGCAGCGCCCGGCCTGGGAGCCAGGGGTTGAGCAGAGAGGGGTTGAGCCAAGGTCAACCTCCAAGGGGCATTAAGAGCCGAGGCAGAGAGAGGGAAACGGGAAGGGGACACAGAGACACTCAAGGACACAGAAGGAGAGGCGGAGACAGCAGGATTTAGAGAGGGAAAGAGAGTGAGAGGCAGAGGGGAGGGCAGAGAAAAGCCATGAGAACGGAGCAACACGCCGGGGAGACTGCGGAGAGAGAGCCCTGGCAGGAGAGGTTGGCCCAAGAGGAAACCGAGGAGAGACAAATGACGGCAAGAGAGACAAAGGCAGGCTGGGGGGGCTCTCCAGGGGATCCTTATGCCCCCCCATGCCACAGCCCCCAAGGGCACCTGTGATGGCGTGCTGGGAGAAGGCCTCCACGTAGACGAGGTAGTTGTGGGGACAGTGCTTCTTGAGCCACTTGCACACGTCCTGCTGACTCCACAGGACCACAGGCCGCGTCAGGCCGCCCAGGGAGGGACTCGTGTGGTACAGGCCATAGTGGTCAGAGTACATCCGGCCCTGCGGGGGAGACGGGTGCCGGGTGCGGTGAGGTGGTGGGAGGGCAGGGGCTGAGGGGGGACGGCGGGTGGGTACCTGGGGGGCCTCTGTGCCAGGCTGCTGCAGGAGCTTGACCGGCCGGCCACCAGCGGCCCTCTGGCTACGGGAGTCGTGCCATGTGAGGCTGGTGCCTGGCGTCCGAGGCAGGTGGCAGGGGATGCTCTCAGCGGACACCGTGTGCTCCAGGAGGGTTCGGCAGAAGCTGAAGTGTGCAGTGGCTGCGGGGCATGGGCGCCTGGTCAGGGCGGTCAGGGCCGGGGCCAGAGGATCGTCTCTCTGCAAACCAACTCCCTGCTCAACCCATCTTCCCTTGAACACGAGGCCCCTTTTCCCAATCGGGGGGCCCCAAGCCCCCAGGGACAGGAAGGAAGTGCGCAAGAACGGTCCTGCGTAGCCCGCCCAGCCCAAAGCTGATGGCCTGGGAGCATCCTTCCTCTTCTGGGCGCACCGGCCGTGCTCTGGGGAGCACGAGGGGTTCCGCATAGGTTCGAGAGACAGTGTGCCCACCGGGGAGCCTAAGGTTCACAGTCTGGTGAGGAGCTACCCTGAGACAGGCCTCGTCTCACCCTCGCTCTAGGCTGACGCACGCTGAGCCAGACCAGGGCACGCTGCGGCCCCTCTGTCCTGGGAGGCCCTGCGTCACGGCGTCCCCGAGAATGCTGCCTGCCATCGCCACTGACGGCACCCCAACTCTGCAGCCATACCTGGCGTTTGAGACGTGGCTCCTGCCGTGCGGTGCTCACCTGCCAACCCCTCGGCGGGAAGCCTGAATGAACTGCAGGCAAGCCACCCCGGGAACCCTGCTCTGCCACCTGTCGCAGGGCCCTTGGCCCAGGACAGCTCCCGTGGGTGGGCATCCAGCGGACATGGGCTGCTCAGCACAGGTGTGCAGGGGCCAGCCATGAGCTCGGGGAGCCACGGGGACACCTGGCGCTTTCTTTCCACAGACTTCATTACACTCCTCGAGTTTTAGTTTCGCTGTCCTTCCTGGGCTCGTTGCTCACATAGGTCACGGGAGGGCAGACACCCTAACAATGGCCTCCTGACCCTTGCACAGGTCTGGGCACACAGCAGGTGCCCAGGAACACTGTGGCTGGCTGGCTGGGTGGATGGAGAAAGGCTCTGTGTGGTGTCCACAGCCAGTAGAGCCCTGGGGAGAGACAGGAAGCTGGGCCCAGGCTCGCCTTCATCTTTACAGCACCTAGGCCCCAACTCGGCAGGCAGAAGCAGGTTCTCGGCCAGGGCCCTCGCCTTCCTGGCTCTCAGCCCTAGAATGAGAGACCCTGCCTTCCATGGACACAACCCAGTGCCCCCAGCTGAGGGCAGGGAGGGGTTGGCTGTGTGCCCAGGAGTTCTCAGCCATGGGGAAAACCCATCACTTCCCCCTTCTAGCCCTTCAGATTCCTCCGATTCAGCACGCCGTCTTCATACTTGCAACTTTTCGGAATTGGATGACCCCAGGTGACTCTAAATTTGAGGTCCAGGATCAAATAGAGGGTGTGCCTGGTGCGGTCCCTGCCTGGATGAGGTTTCTGATATCACGGAAAAAGACTTATTCTAAGCTGGCATCTTTCAGGGCACAGGTTCCAGAGCCACTCGGCCTCGCCTTGCAGGGCCTGGCGGAGTGGGCTGGCCGGGTCAGAGGCAGAGGCAGGGGCAGGGGCAGGAGCAGGGGCAGCGGCAGGTTCAGGGGCAGGAGCAGAGGCAGGAGCAGGGGCAGGGGCAGGGGGCAGGGGGCAGGAGCAGGAGGCAGGGGGCAGGAGCAGGGACAGGGGGCAGGAGCAGGAACAGGGGCAGGAACAGGGGAAGGAGGCAGGGGCAGGAACAGGGGCAGGAGCAGGAGCAGGGGCAGGAACAGGGGCAGGAGCAGAGGCAGAGGCAGGAGCAGAGGCAGGGGCGGGGGCAGGAGCAGAGGCAGGGGCAGGAGCAGAGGCAGGAGCAGGGGGAGGGGAGGAGCAGGGGCAGGAGCAGGAACAAGGGCAGAGGCAGGGGCAGGAACAGGGGCAGGGGCAGGAGCGTGAAGCTCTGGCCGAGGTGGGCGTCGCCGCGGCGCTGCACCTGTCGGGGTCCAGCGGGCCCCGCCCATTTGCTGCCCAGGCTAGGGGAACGATCTGCGTCTTTCTGTCTGTCCGCCCGTCGTTCCGTCCCTCCCTCTTAGCCCCAACGTCAGAATTCCACCATGAAACGGGGCCGGGGGCGTCCAAGCCCAGCTGTGGCCTCGGCTCCTGTCGGCCCCACGGCGGAGCAGGGGAGGGAAGGGCGCGCAAAGGGAAAGGTGACCGCGGGGTGGGCCAGCGGGGGGCAGGAGCCCCAGCCGTAACCTCCTCCAAGCCAAGGGTGCGCTGATGCCCCGGCCCGAGGCCACCCCCCATCAGGACAAAGGCACCAGGGACCCCGATCGGCCAGGATGCGGCCCCCCTCGGCTCAAGCCGCCGCCCGCCCGCGCCGTGGTCAGCCCTGCTCACCGTCCACATCCCGGCGCTCCCCGAAGCCGGCGCGCACAGCCCCGGCGCGGCCTCGCGGGGGGCTCAGCTTGGTCCTCAGCTCCGTGAACATGGGGCCCAGGGATCCGGGCCGCGCACACGCCCCTCGCCGGGCGCCAGGCGGCCGTGTGGCCGGCGGGGAACGCGCGCCGCCTGCCCGCCCCGCCCGCCCCGCCCGCCCCGCGCCCGAGCCGGTCCCCGCGCCCGCCCGGCGAGTCTGCGCGGCGAGGCACCTGCTCCCGAGCCCGAGCCCGGGGCCGGGCGCGCTCGGGAGCTCCGCGGTCTAGCGGCGGCGCGCAGCTCTGCTCTGCAAAGGGAGCCTGCGGGGGTCCGGGCGACCTTGCAACCTGGCGGTGGCTTCCAGGACGAGCGCCTGCACCTCCCGGGGGGCCCACCCCCCGGGGGCCTCTGAGGCGGGGAAAGGAGGAAGCCAAGGTCCCGGCGGGAGGGCGCGGGCCGGAGGCGGACATCCTCCCTGGTCCCGGGATCGTCGGTCCACCGAGGCCCAGGTGGAGGGCCGGACCGACCCCTCCATTTCTCACTCCTTTATCCTCGCCTTCTCCAGAGATCTCTCCCTCAAGGGGCACTTGCTCCCCTAGGAGCCTCCCTTAACCCACCGCCGGGGACTCCAGGAAGACAGCCGGGCAGCACCTGTCCCCTTCCCTACGCAGCCCCAGGATCTGGCCCGGGGCTCAGGGGGTGCCGCTGAAGGCGGTTTCGCGGGGCATGGGGAGGACAGAGCCGCTCCAAGGAGGCCGCTGCAGGGAAGAGGGATGCGTCTGTTCCAGGCCTCCCTGGGAAGTGCTAGGGTGGGCTGGGGGCCGCCGGGGTCAGAAGGCCAGACTTGCTACCCACCAAGTTGAGCCTGCACCGCCAGGGGTCTGGGCGCTCTCCCCAGGCGTATGCGGGTGCCAGAGGACGCCCACGGCACCACGAGCAAAGGCGCACTGGGAGATAGAGTCGTCGTGCATGTCCACCTAAAACATGGGCCCAGGTGATGACTGGTACCCAAGCCCAGCACCACGCCCAAGGAGAGATTTGCATGGAATTCACCCCCGAGCTGTGGCCACGCGGGCCCACACACCGAAGCGATCCGGGCATATCTACTGCATGAACAGCTCTCTGGGGGCTGCACTTCCACCATCAGGGCCAGGGCCAGGGTTCAGCGGGGTGCAGGTGCCACCGGCAGGGTCAGGGTCAGGGTTCAGCGGGGTGCAGGTGCCACTGTCAGGGTCAGGGTCAGGGTCAGGGCCTGGGTCAGGGCTGGGGTCCGGCAGGGTGCAGGTGCCACCGGCAGGGTCAGGGTCAGGGCCGGGGTCCGGGGGTGCGCGGGGCGGTGGAGCCCGCTCAGGACGGTGCCTGCATCGCGGGCCGCCCGGGAGCCTGAGCGCCGAGGCCTGGAGCCCGTCCCCCGGGGCACAGGGGCCAGGACACCTCGGAAGGGAAGCGTCCCCGCCTAGGCCCGGTCCTGGGTCCCCAGGGAGGGCACAGGCCGGTGTCCTCGGAAAAGCGTCGGAAACCAGTAAAGACGCGCCAGGCTCAGGCCGAGGCCCCGCCCCCCCGCCAGGCCCCCGCGCGCATGCGCCTGTCACCTTCTCCCCCGCCGCTGCCGCCCCCGCACGCAGCCGGAAGTCGCTCTTCGGGAACTTCCGCCCGGGGAAGGCGGGGTGGGCGGGGCTTCGGCGGCCCCGGGGCTCTGCTTCCGGGGCGCGGGTGACGCGGAGCCCGCGAGCTCTTCCGGTGCGGCGGCCGGGGTCGTCTAAGGCCTGTCGCCTCCCGCCTCCCGCCTCCCGCCTCCCGCCGCGGCTTCCGCGCCGTCGCTCCCGGGGCCCTGGTCGTCACCGGCGCCATGAACAAGAAGAAGAAGCCGTTCTTGGGCATGCCCGCGCCGCTCGGCTACGTGCCGGGGCTGGGCCGGGGGTGAGGCTGGGGGGCCTCTCGGGGCGGCGGGCGGGCGGGGGCTGGGCCTGGGCCGGGGAGCAGCCGAGCGGCGCGGGCCTTGGGCCGTCCCGGGGCGTCGTCCGCGAGGGTCTGCGAGCGGGTCCGCCTGCCCTGCCCTGCGCCGGGTGCCCCGCGGCATCGCCGTCCCGGCCGGTCGTCGGTTGAGGCCGGTATCGGGCTTCCCTGCGGGGGCGGGGGGGGGGGGCACCAGCCTCCGAGCACCTGCAGCGTATCAGGTGCAGAGGGAACAGGTGTCGGAGCCCGGGGCGTGCTCGGCGGAGCGGTGGCACCTGAGCCCCGCTTGGGAGCAGAGCGGGCCCGGGACGCGGGAATGTGGCTGGGGCTAAGGGACAAGCGGGCTTGATGTGTGCTGGGTGGTCAAGAAAAAAGGGCAGGCGTGGAGGAAGATGAGGGAGTCTCGGGGAGTCTGTGCGAGCCGAGTGCAGGTGAGTGGGGTGATGCCGCAGGTCGGGGGGCAGAGCCCGAGGAGCCACCGACCCCACCACGCCCGTGTGGCGGCCCAGGAAGGCTAGAGGCCCGGCGGCCAGCGGGGTCCCAGCTGCCGGGGAAGCTCAGGTTTGGGGAGGAGGGTTTCGGAGGTAGACTGGGTAGAACCTGGTGACTGACGGGGCGGAGAAGGCGGGTGAGGGAGGCAAAGCTGATGCCCTGGTGTGGGCCTCGGCACTTGGGATGGCGCTGCAGTCATCAGCGGCAGCAGCCCAGGGCAGCGGCAGGATGAGCACAGAGGGCATCCCGAGGGGCTGGTTGGGGGAGATGATCAGCGGGTTGTGAGAAGCAGGAGGCTGGATACTCGGGAGGTCGGAGCTCTGATGCTCTGATGAATCTCTCCAGGAGGATGTGGGTGGTGGGTGGGGCCCCGCAGAGTAGGTCCAAAGGGGTCTCCCACGGAGAGAACAGACTAGTAACGTTTGAGAGTGCAGCATCCCTAGCGCGTTGCTGCCTGGATCCTCGGGGGTTTTCTCCCCAGACACGTTAGAAGAGCAGCTGTCATGGAGGACTGTGGAGGAAAGAACAAAGGGACGGGGTCACCCAGATAAACGATGTCCCCGGGTCTCTTGCAGTGCCACTGGCTTTACCACCCGGTCGGATATTGGGCCCGCCCGCGATGCAAATGACCCTGTGGATGACCGCCATGCACCCCCAGGCAAGAGGACCGTCGGGGACCAGATGAAGAAAAGCCAGGCCGCGGACGACGATGACGAGGATCTGAACGACACCAACTATGATGAGGTGACATGTGTGCACTCCCGGCCGGTCTCCAGAAGGGTTGACCAGCTTCTGAGCCCACTGCGCTCTTGGCATCTGATGCCCGCTCGGGGCAGGAGCAGGGGTGGGGGCTGGCATGACTAGTATTTCAGCCTCTAGTATTTCAGCCTCCTACGGGGTATCTTTAGCAGAGTGTGAGAGGGGAGCAGGAAAAGTAGAAAGAGATGTGCACTTTTGAGAGATGTACTTGCATTGTGGTGGTGTCTTGGCTGGTCCCTAATGATGAAGATTCTAAGTGGAATTGAGGATGATACTTGATTTATTACGTTTCAGTGCATGCTCTCTTACTTGATTAGTATTTGGTCTGTTGAAATTTTCTGCAGATGTGTTCTAACAGATGGCATTTTTGTTCAGAGGGAAAGATTGTTAAAATTTCAATTTTGAAATGATTTTAAGCTTCCAGGAACTTTGCAAAAATAGTACGGACAATTTCTGCATACCCTTCACAAGCTTCTCTCTATATTACATGACCTCAGTACAGTTACTATTTTTATTTTTTAAAGATTTTACTTACTTATTCATGAGAGACACAGAGAGAGTGAGAGGCAGAGACACAGGCAGAGGGAGAAGCAGGCTCCATGCAGAGAGCCTGATGTGGGACTCGATCCCGGGACTCCAGGATCACGTCCTGGGCCGAAGGCAGGCGCTAAACCACTGAGCCACCCAGGGATCCCTTCAATATAGTTATTGAAACCAGGAAACTAACATTGACACAGCACTGCTAACTGATTTATAGGTCTTATTAAATTAACACCGATTTTTCAGTGGTGTCCTATTTCTGATCGAGGACCCTGCATTGCATTCTTTGTGTCTCTCGTCTTCTTATTGGGGTAACTTCTCCATCTTTCATGCCCACGAAACCTCTTTTTTTTTTTTAAGATTTTATTTATTTTTTAAGATTTATTGAGAGCATACAAGCATGCACATACACACACACACACACACAAACACAGGGTGGGGAAGGGGCAGAGGGAGAGAGAATCTCAAGCAGACTCCCCACCGAGCATGAGGCCTGATGCGGGGGGTCGATCTCATGACCCTGAGATCATAACCTGAGCCGAAATCAAGAGTCATTTGCTCAACCGGCTGAGCCATCCAGGCACCTCCTCCCCATGACACATCTGAAAAGAACTGTTTAGTTATTTTGTTTTCCCTGATTTGGGGATTGTCTGATTGAAAAAAAATTGTTCAGCAAACATAACTAGATGTGTTCTCTGTTTCCACTTATGGGAATTGCTGACCTTCTCTGTTTTGTGCTTAGTTTAATGGCTATGCTGGGAGCCTCTTCTCAAGTGGGCCCTATGAAAAGGATGATGAGGAAGCAGATGCTATTTATGCAGCTCTTGATAAAAGGATGGATGAAAGAAGAAAGGAAAGAAGGTAAGATAAAGTATTGCCCTTCATATCTAATTATCCAACTTTAATTTTATTTAATTATTTTTTTAAAAGATTTTACTTTTTTTTTAATTTTTTTTTTTTAATTTTTATTTATTTATGATAGTCACAGAGAGAGAAAGAGAGAGGCAGAGACATAGGCAGAGGGAGAAGCAGGCTCCATGCACCGGGAGCCCGACGTGGGATTCGATCCCGGGTCTCCAGGATCGCGCCCTGGGCCAAAGGCAGGCGCCAAACCGCTGCGCCACCCAGGGATCCCTAAAAGATTTTAACTTTATTTGAGAGAGAGAATGTGAGAGAGAGCGAGCACAAGTGGTGACGGGGGGAGGGGAGAAGGAGAGGGAGAAGCAGGCTTCCCTCTGAGCAGGGAGTCTGACCTAAGTCTCAATCCCAGGACCCCAGGATCATGACCTGAGCTGAAGGCAGACACTTAACCAACTGACTGAACCACCCTGGTGCCCCTGTTTTACTATATCTTACTTATTTGTTTTTTTAATGCTGGGCATGGAGCCCAATGTGGGGCTGACACTCCCTGATATCATGACTTGAGCTGCGATCAAGAGATGCTTAACTGACTGAATCACTCAAGTGCCTCTATCTATTTATTCGTAAAGATTTTATCTTTAAGTAACCTCTATACTACTTTCGGGGCTCGAACTTACAACCCTGAGTCAAGAGTCATACTTCACTGGTTGAGCCAGCTAGGCACCCCTGTGTTAATCCAACTTTTTATTTCATTTTATTTTTTTAAACATTTTTGTTTATTTATTTGACACGGGGGGTGGGGGGAGAGTGTGTGCACAGCAGGTTGAGCAGCAGGCAGAGGGAGAGAGAGAAGCAGGTACCCCACGTGGGGAGCCTAATGTGGGGCTCAATCCTGGACTCCGGGATCATGCCCCGAGCCGAAGGCAGATGCGCTCAACCGCTGAGCCACCCAGGCGTCTCTTTATCCAACTTTATTTATTTATTTTCCAACTTTATTTATTTATTTATTTTAAAGATTTTATTTATTTATTCATGAGAGACAGAGAGAGAGGGGCAGAGAGAGAGAGGGAGAAGCAGGCTCCTCGCATGGAGCCTGATGTGGGACTCGATCCTCAGACCAGGATCACGCCCTGAGCTGAAGATAGACGGTTACCCGCTGAGTCACCCAGGTGTCCCACCTTTATTCAACTTTATTTGTTTTATTTTTTTAAAGATTTTATTTATTCATGAGAGACACAGAGAGGAGAGACACGGGCAGGCGGAGACCACCTTTATCCAACTTTAAAAGAAGATTTTGTTTCAGCTTATCAGACATGGACAAAAGTTGCAAGAGTAGCATATATTTCTGCTCAGCTCTGAGGCCACCTGGTCTTGGTTTATGGCAGTCACACTTTGATAAATGCCGGATGTTGGAGAGTAGTCTTAGGGTCTGAGGACCCAAGTGGAGAGCTTAAGAAGTCTGGGGGATTATTCTGACCACGCACCAGGATTACTGTCTTTAAAATGGGTGTAGTGATGTTGATTACTGTAAATTATGTAGTTTGGAAGTTAACTGAAGATAACAAATG
Organism: Canis lupus dingo; assembly: GCF_003254725.2. Taxonomy (NCBI): domain Eukaryota; kingdom Metazoa; phylum Chordata; class Mammalia; order Carnivora; family Canidae; genus Canis; species Canis lupus. The sequence continues at coordinate 47,550,418 of NC_064266.1, forward strand.
AACATGTATATCCTCGTCAGAGGGGTCAGTCTTGAGACTCTTGGTCCACACGTCCTTGTCAGACAGGACTGTGGGGAGTTGGGTTGGGCTGGTGGGGACAGATTCATTGAGCCTGGAGGGAGCATGTGTGCTCTGACCTTGGGTGCCTGTTCTAGAGAAAACTATTTTGCAAGGCTCTCGTGTTTTGTCTGTGGGGCTCTCAGGTGGGTGTCTTGCACTGAACTTTGGTCTAGCAATTTAAAAAAATATATATTTTATTTATTAGAGTGTATGCACAAGCAGGGGCAGGTGGTGTGGGACAGGGAGAGGGAGAAGCAGACTCCTCACTGAGCAGGGAGCCTTCAAGCAGGACTTGATCCCAGGATGCCGAGATCGTGAACTGAGCTGAAGGCAGATCCTTCACCCACCAAGACCCTCAGGGTCTAGCAGATTTTTGTATTGATGTTACTTCAGTGTACCATTTGATATTGCAACCTTCTGAATTCCCCATCCTTGTTTCTGGGGAAATTTAGGCAAGATGAACAACACATGATCTTTAAAACCATAATAGGGATCCCTGGGTGGCGCAGGGGTTTAGCGCCTGCCTTTGGCCCAGGGCGCAATCCTGGAGACGGGATCGAATCCCACGTCGGGCTCCTGGTGTATGGAGCCTGCTTCTCCCTCTGCCTATGTCTCTGCCTCTCTCTCTCTCTCTCTCTCTCTGTGTGACTATCATAAATAAATAAATAAATAAATTAATTAATTAATAAAAATAAAACCATAATAAAGTGTATTGCTTTGTAAGTTTTTTATGATTTGTAAATAAATTTAAAAAATGAAATTATAAGTAAGAAGTATTAACTTACTTAATATTATTTAATAGTAATATTTAATACTAATGTGTTATTAATTTTTTGCTACTGAAACAATATATTATCATTAAAGAGTATTAGGACAGTGAGACTTAAGTATAGGTGAGAGAATAACATTTATTCATAAGTCTGGAAAGTGACAGTTAACAATTTGGTTCCCTTTCCTCTTTCTGTTGCTCATTTATGCAGTTCTGTGACTTCCCATATGTATGTAGTGTTTTTAATTTTAGAAGAGTGAGATACGGTTGTTTAGGGCTGAATGCTTCTTAATAAGTTGATGGGCATGAATTTATATATGTATAGTAATTAAGTAGACATGGTTTTGCACATAAAGAAGGTTTGATTTCAGTCTTCTGGAATTCGTTTAAAAAAAAAAGTGATATGGATACATGTAGAAAAGTCATCACATTAAGTGGTTTTAGAAAAATTGTTGGCTTTTAAAAATTTTGTTAGGAATACTTTTTAGTCTACAAACCGGTAGCAAGAACAGTGCAGCAAATATTGATGCTCTCGTGAGTCTCAGCCCTTGGTCACAGCTTGCACGTTTGCTTCTTGCATGTCTGCTGATGGTCTTTGCTGGGTTGTATCAGGGTCTGTTTATGCTCTGCAGTGACACAGCACCTTTATTTCACCCAACAGCATGAACCCCAAAGCTCTACCCCAGTGCTTAGCTGATAGCCAGTCCACATCCATATTCTCCTGCTCGCCTCCAGAACATAGTAGAACTGCTTTTTTCCAAACCGGGACACAATCAGAATCACTCCTCATGTCTCCTAAGGGACATCGGCTTTATGAAGAGATCAGTTATTTTATGGAAGGGCTCAGGTTATGGAACAGCTGCCTACCTCCTCAGGGAGTCCTTTAACTTGTTCTGCTCCCAGTATTTCCCGTGGAGTAGAAGTTGGATCCTGAGGCTTCATTCAAATCAGGTAAAATGTGTTTGACCAGAAAATCTCGTAGGCGCATCTGTGTTGCTTCATATCAGGAGCCACGAGGACTGACTGTCACGAGCTCCCAGAGGGGTGTTTGTCTTTGCCAAGCACAGTTCATCCTAATAAATTTACATTCCTGGTATTTCCCTTTTACCTTATGGAAGAAAATGTAAATCTCCACCTTGGGAAGTATTAGCTATTACTAGTAATGGGTCACACTACCTCTGGTTTGCTTAATATGGTTGATGCTTTGTCACAGTAACCCACAGATTTCTTCTGAGTGCCTATACCTGTTACTCGGTCAGCAGAACCCAGTAGATCTCCGTCCCTGCAGACCAGTTGCATGGGTGATGAAACAGCCCATTAGTTCTGGCACGTGGAGCGGAGAGCTGTCTTTAGAGGTGCACTGACTCCGTGGAAGGGAGGGAAGCAGTGACAGGTGGAGAGGCAGATGGTCAACGGGGACAGTGGGTCAGCTTTCCTGAATCTTCATGGGAATGCACTAGCTCTGGAATTTTGTAGAATCTTAAAGTTGTAAATGCTCTCGTGTTCAAATATAAGTATTTATATCAGAGTAAGGCAACTTGTTTTTATTTTACTGAATTTCTGCGTGTTTTCGTTTGGTAAACAATTGAGTCAATATATGTTTGTGGATGTATTCGTTGCTACCTTAAAGCACATTTGATTTAGCTGCTGAGTGTGTGGAATTATGCTTCTGGTGACTTGATTAAGTATGATAGTATGAGTTTGTTTCAGAATGAGCCACCCGGGCTGCCCAAGTATCCGGTATTTCTAACGCATGTACACATTTTACTTCTTAGGGAGCAAAGGGAGAAAGAAGAAATAGAGAAATACCGTATGGAACGGCCCAAAATCCAGCAGCAGTTCTCAGATCTTAAAGTAAGTGGTTGGATGGCATGCAGTTTCTCACGCACTCAACCTACTCAGCAGAGAATTGGGTAGAATTGATGAGACTTTATTATCTTTGTTTTTTTGCTCTTTGTTAAATTCAACCAGCACCCTACTTTAGTGTGTTTAATTTTATGTGTATGTGTGCAAAAAAAGTCCCCTGTCCCTCCACTGAAAAAAATGGGACATGTGAGCTTATTTTCTTAGTATCTTTAACTCTGTGTGTACGTAAAGCTCCCTGCACTGTGTCCTCTGGGCGATGACAGAGCAATTTACATTTCAGTGAAGTAGAGTAGATGTAACAAATTGAATTTTCTAAGTGAAGTAGATAATTTCTGCATGAAAATTCTTTCTAAACCATGATAATTTGGGGGTTAAGGTCAGGGAGACCCTAGCTTTTCTTGTACATAATGAAATTTGCCAGAGCATAAATGTTTTGGGGGGCCAAATGTTTCCAGAGGAAGTTGGCAGAAGTCACAGAAGAAGAGTGGCTGAGCATTCCTGAAGTTGGTGATGCCAGAAACAAACGCCAGCGGAACCCACGCTATGAAAAGCTCACCCCTGTTCCTGACAGTTTCTTTGCCAAACATTTACAGACTGGAGAGAACCACACTTCAGTGGATCCCCGACAAACTGTGAGCACCTGAAAAGAAGACGAATAGGTCTTTAGTCTGGTTAGATGGATCAGTAGTGGGAGCCATGGGTGGTGGTAGAGGGAGCGCTTCTGCTGTTCAGAAGCTGGGCTGTGGCTACGGCTCTGCAGCTGCACGTATATCAGGGCTACAGTGGAAAGATGTCAGAGGGATAGGATTCTTTTGCATGAAAATGCAATCCAGTGTTTTTTGTCCTCGCCCCCAACCCCCAGCAATTTGGAGGTCTTAACACACCCTATCCAGGCGGACTGAACACTCCATACCCGGGTGGGATGACACCTGGATTAATGACACCTGGCACAGGTGAACTGGACATGAGGAAGATAGGCCAAGCAAGGAATACACTGATGGACATGAGGCTGAGCCAGGTGAGTTTCTGTTGTACAACAATTTCTTACAGACTTAGAAATAGTTTTCTAACTGTAAAACTAATATATATCAATGAAAAGTTCATCTTTAGAGTGCTTTATCACAAGATCAGCAGACCTGTGATGATGTAGTTTACTTATTCCATCACACAGAGTGGCAGGACCCCGCATCCAGGCTGGTCTGTGCCTCTACCTACAGGGCCTGCACAGGTGTGGTGCACTCAGTGCCAGCAGCAGGCCAGCCCAGGCACTCCTGGTCCCTCTTAGGGGGCTGAGGACTGTGGTGATACAGGGTGATAAAGGGTGGCCTGGCGGGCAGGCTGAACAAAGACACTCATGACAGGCCGCGTGCTCTCTGTTGCTTAAGCTCAGCCCTTCTGTACTTACGCAGGATTGAGTACACGTGTATGTCCACAGTGGACTGTTACTCAGCTCTATGAAAGAGTGAGAGACCTTGCCATTTACAACAATATGGGTAGGCCCAGAAGGCATAATGCTAAGTGAAATAAGTCAGAAAAAGATACTTTATGATTTGGTTCTGTGTGGACTTTTAAAAAAGAAAGCAAATGAACAAATCCATCCACTGAAAGCAAATGAACAAAAGAAAAAGAAAGCAAATGAACAAATCCATCCACTGAAAGCCAGACTCAAACACAAAGAACAGACCACTGAGCCGCCCAGGCGTCCTGACAGTCGTCTTTTCCGTCCCACTCTGTATCACTTCCTCCTTTTCTTGTCTTGCTGCATTCTCTAGGATGCTCTGCCCATGTTTCATTTGAGTTTGTTTGTTATTGTTTATCATGGTAATTTTAAGACTTACAGCCAGAGAGAATGGTATAATGAACTGCTATTTGCAAACTTAAAGTTAGTTGAACTTGTACTTTATGATTTCTAGGTTTCGCTTATTCTTAGATAGACCTATCATGTTTTTTTTCCCCTGGGGCTTTATGATTTTTTTTTTAATATAAATCTTTGTTTCATAGTTGCGAAATTTGTTTGTCATCATCACAAACTGTTGTTTGAGGAATGCCTGGGTGGCTCAGCAGTTGAGCATCCGCCTTTGGCTCAGGGCATGATCCCAGTCCTGGGATGAGTCCCAGATCGGGCTGTCTGCAAGGAGTCTGCTTCTCCCTCTGTCTATGTCTCTGCTTCTCTTTCTGTGTCTCTTACGAATAAACAAATAAAATGTTAAAAAAAAAAAAAAACTGTTATTTGAGTTAAGGTTGTTTTCCTCCTTTTACAATTGTCATCCAACAAGGGCAACCCCGGTGGCTCAGCGGTTTAGCACCTGCCTTCGGCCCGGGGTGTGATCCTGGAGACCCGGGATCGAGTCCCACATCGGGCTCCCTGCGTGGAGCCTGCTTCTCCCTCTGCCTGCGTCTCTGCCTCTCTCTCTCTCTCTCTTTCTCTCTCTGTATTTCTCATGAATAAATAAAATCTTTAAAAAGCAAAACAAAACAATTCCCATCCAACTGGTGGTCAGAATGGGGGAGGGATTCTAGTGCTTCTGGGTACTTTGCTTTGGGGCATCTTTGACTCTCCAATCCACTTGGCTTGGCCTGTCTTTTAGGTGTCTGACTCGGTGAGTGGGCAGACTGTGGTTGATCCTAAAGGCTATCTGACTGACTTGAACTCCATGATCCCAACCCACGGAGGGGACATCAAGTAAGTGCTCTGTGGAATGGAGGGGGGCAGGGCGGAGGACTCAGGTTGCCTAGAATATGTTGGATTTTTTTTTTAATATTTTGGATTTTATTTGAAAAATACACAGTCAAAATAGAATGTGGGTATTCTAAGAAATACATGGTGAAGTGGGTTGATTTTCCACTTACTCTATTCATTGTGGATATTAAATGTCTTGTAAATAATATCCTAAACCTGTGTGCATGCTGTGCTAGAAAGCTCCTTGCTCACTCTGTCCTATACTGCTACTTAAATCATTTGGGACATGAGATTTGACAGTCGCTATGTTGGTGCCTGCATTCTAGGGCTGGGCATGCCCTCAGCAGGGTGGTGGCTGACCCTGTGTGCTCTCTCGCCCTTGCAGTGACATCAAGAAGGCACGCCTGCTCCTCAAGTCTGTTCGGGAGACAAACCCTCATCACCCACCAGCCTGGATTGCATCAGCCCGCCTGGAAGAAGTCACTGGGAAGCTACAAGTGGCACGAAACCTTATCATGAAGGGGACAGAGATGTGCCCCAAGGTAAGGCACATGTTAGGGTGTTTTCCTGGAAGGCTGCACAGCGCCAGCCCCAGAGGGACCCTCAGTGGCTGTTGCAGGCAGGACACCTGTGGGATGTAAACTCAAGGTTGTAACTTTGGACAATAGGATAGGCGAGAGGGAAGGCACTTTTCCTGCTTATTTTCACATAGAGTGAAGGCCCACCTGTGATTAGTTTAATGACAAGATAACCTTTTTTAAAAAATATTTTATTTATTTATTTATGAGCGACAGAGAGAGAGAGCTCTGAAATCCTTTAAAGGTCCCTCTCTGTTGTGCAGACTGAGATGCCCTTGGCAGTGCAAGATACCTTCTCCAAATACTTAGGCTGGAACATCAGGCATAAATTAGAACTCCCCAGGCCCAGCCTCCTGCTGATAGGTCTCCGTTTCATGTGTCAATTGATGTATCATCCTGAAGGGCAGACTCATTCTTCCATGGTGGTGATGTGTGTCTCCCTGACTTGGACCAAGTTGCCACGTTCCCAAGTGTTGGCGTCACAAGGAGGTCTCTGGTGCAGGCACATTTGAGGCTGTGCTGATGGACTTTTGTTTGGTCGTAAAACCTGGGGCCACGGGTCTGATGACCCCAACCCCCCATTCCTCAGGCTTTGGGGTTAACCTGCTGCTTCATCTCAGTTTCCGGCCTGCACATACACTTACTATTCTCTTTGCCCCACAGAGTGAAGATGTCTGGCTAGAAGCAGCCAGGTTACAGCCTGGGGACACGGCCAAAGCTGTGGTAGCCCAAGCTGTCCGTCACCTCCCCCAGTCTGTTAGGATTTACATCAGAGCAGCAGAACTAGAAACGGATATTCGTGCTAAAAAGCGGGTTCTTCGGAAAGGTGAGCCTCCCTGGGGATGCCGTCACCAGCACTTGGGCTCTGGTCCACATGAAGGAGGTGCCGTCTTCTCCATTTCTGGTGCCCGTGCTCTTAAAGAACAGACTTTTTGCTGCTTTGGTCAGTTTTTTGGTTGAAATGGTTAAGAAATGGGTAACATTTTCAGGCCTTTTTCTGGGCTGGGTTGCTTCTGCTCTTGAACTCTCTGGACTTAGGGGGTCAGGGGTTCTATTCTGGATCAGGCACTCAGGTTTAGATCCCACGCCTGCCTTTCCCTGTTGTATGACCTTGAATGAGGCAAGCACTTGCTCTGTGGCCCAGGTTTCCTCCTTTGCACAATGAGACCAGTACTCATTCAGAAGCTGCTTCTTAGGGCTCGATGTGGGAGTGTATTTGAAGGGCAAGCCGAGCCAGCCCAAGGCAGGCTTCAGGGTATTGGTCTTTTCCACCGTGAGGAGCCTCTTGCTGTGGTAGCTGGAAGCATGTCATTTGGATTTAAGCCTGAACCAACCGGGTGGTCACAGCAGATCTGTGCATTAATTGAGCCCCTCCCATCTCACGAAACCCTTGCAAGATCATGTGATGACACCTCTTCTCACCTGGTGCTTCATGCAAGGTGGTGCGTGCCGTCGGCCCCTGTCACAGGGCATGGTTTGCATGCTGCGGAAGATTCCATCCAGGGATCACTGCCAAGGTGGAGCTTTTGTAGTGATTTGTTTGTCATTACTGCAGAATCGATTTAAAAAGCAGCCCCCCCCCCCGCCCCCGAACTATGTAGTAGATGCTGCTTTTAATCTTTGCTCCAGAGCAGATCCGAGTCAGGGTTGATGTGGAGTAAACCTGTGCAGGTGGTAGATTCTACTTGAGCTCGTAGTGTGGGTAAGGTAAGGTATGTTTTGTTGGATTGAGGGTGGTTTTCAGTGAGGTTTCCAACTCTTGTGTTTTTTTTTTTTTTAAGATTTTATTTACTTATTAATGAGAGGCAGAGAGACACAGGCAGAGGGAGAAGCAGGCTCCATGCAGGGAGCCTGACATGGGACTTGATCCTGGGCCAAAGGTGGTGCTAAACCACTGAGTCACCCAGGCTGCCCTCCAACTCTTGTTTTTAAGATGTGTGTTTGAGTAAAATGTTAGAGGTGTGTGACATCAGACCATGAGAGTGTTATCACATATAATTTCTGAGTGTTTATTTTTTGTGTTTGATAGAGGCCAGGTGGGCTCCCCCTTGTGTGTGGCCCTGTGTGTCCTTGTGTGCATTCAAGTGGGTTTTCCTCTTGGGTCTGGTTTCCTGGTTGCAGCCCTACTAGCCATTAAATGCTCAGAGCCAGACTTTTAAAATGAGGCCAGAAACAGAAAGTTAGCACCTGTCTTGGTTTATAGAAATCAATTTATCAGGGCACCTGAGTGACTCAGTGGTTGAGCATCTGCCTTTGGCTCAGGGCGTGACCCCAGGGTCCTGGGATCGAATCCCACGTCGGGCTCCCTGCAAGGAGCCTGCTTCTTCCTCTGCCTGTGTCTTTGCCTCTCTCTCTCTGTGTCTCTCATGAATAAATACAGTTTTTGAAGGAAAAAAAAAAATCACTTATCTTGAGGCACATGGGGGGAGCTCAGTCAATTGGGTGTTCAGCTCTTGGTTTTGGCTCAGGTTGTGATCTCGGGGTCATGGGATCCAGGCTTGCCTTGCACAGGGCTCTGTGCTCAGTGGGGAGTCTGCTTCAGATTCTCTCCTTCTCCCTCCCACTTTGCCCCTCTACCACTTCTCTCTCTCTCTCTCTCTCTCTCTCTCTCTCTCTCTCTCTCGAATAGATGAATAAATAAAATCTTTTAAAAAAACAAAAACGGGGGGAGCCCTTGTGGCTCAGTGGTTTAGCGCCGCCTTCAGCCCAAGGCGTGATCCTGGAGATCTGGGATGGAGTCCCGTGTCGGGCTCCCTGAGTGGAGCCTGCTTCTCCCTCTGCCTGTGTCTCTGCCTCTCTCTCTCTGTGTCTCTCATGAATAAATAAATAAAGTCTTAAAAAAAAAAAAAACAAAACTTTTTTTCAGCCAGAAAAATAGTTCTTTAATGACAAACACACTAAACTCTGGGTAATTAGCATTATTTATTTAGGAAAGTTCTCCTGAATCTTGCTGCCACAATCTCGTGATAAATGGTCAAAATGTCTTTGTGGCCACTCCTTGTTCACCACCAGATTACCTGGGTTCATTTCCAGCTGGCTTCAGATTTGGAGAGGGGAGCAGGGATGGAGATGGGGCCTGCAGAGCAGTGTTGAGTGATAGCTTTTCCAGGACATCCTAGATCTCCTGGACGGTGGCTCGCTTGGCTCTGGTGCTCTCCCCAACCTGGCCTCTGCCCCTGCCCCCGTCCTTAGAGGACTTCCAAAAACAGCATTCTTTTTTCACGTGCCTGGGGCAAAGCCAGGTGCCGCTTCATTTAGCTCTTGGTGAAAATCAAGATAACAGCTACTTCCATCAATGACTCAGGATACCCTGCCAGCCCTTAGTCACTGGCATGTGAGTTCCGGATCTCAGTTGGATGCAGCTGACATCTTAGTCCTGGAGCTTGGACTACTAGTCTGACACCCTCAGGTGTCCTTGAGCAAGATCCTTGACCTCTGAACTGCCGGGTTCTTGTCTGTAAGGGCACATGTGGGCCTGTGGCTGGGCCATGGGCCGCTTCCTGTCAGCTCTGCTCACCATGCTAGGCTTGGAATTATATGTTACTCTGTAATTAAAGCAGTCTTACAGCAGGAGGTTGTTTCACCCTGAAACCATGTATCGTGGTGCCTAAAGTATGGCAGCCTCCAGTGGCTGTCACTGTTGGCTCACTTTGAGCGCAGGGATAGCACTGAATGTCCTCCCTGCAGGGTCACAGCTGGAGATCGTGTTGGCCTCTGTGTGAGCCCAACTTCTGCTTGCAGGTGCATCCAGTTCAGACTGGTCTTTTCCCGTCTGGGCTGCCCCCATACCGCAGCAGGCTGCATTCTCAAGGTAGCCTTAACACAGCATGGTAGCTGCCTCTTGGAAGACCCTTGGCAGGAGCTGGACCAGCCAGCCGCAGTTGGCTTTGGCTTCAGTCCTCTGGGCTGCAGATGGGATGCCAGAGGAGGAGTTCCCACTGTCTCCCATAAAGTGGAGACAGGTGGTCCTGGGTGTCAAACCCACCTCTGGGTGAGGCGAACTTCAGTCCCATCTGGAAATTCCATACCCTAGAGGCTGAATTATGAAGTTCACTTCCACTGGTAAGCCAGGGTGACAGGGAGGAGGAAGGCAAAGGCACAGTAGCTCACATGCGCCTGCAGAAGCATCATCATGAGCAACGGGCGTAGTTCTGTGCCCTTGTTCCTCTGTCTGGTTACGTGCCTGGAGGTGAGGACTTTTTTCCCCTGCTTGTGCCTTACCTGGTCAGGGTTCTTTATCTGGACCAGTGGCTCAGACTTATTCCTGAAAGGGCTAGAGCCTCAGTGGTCTCGGTTTCTTGGGCTGCTGTACTGCCATGAGCTAGCTCTTGGAAATGGGAATGCCAAGCCAGGCCTTAGGACTGTCTGGGCTCCTGTACCCCAGTACACAGTGGCAGTTCAGTCTCACCTTGGGCCAGGGCTCCCCTCTCTAACCGGGGCTGGTGCGCTGGCGTCAGAAGGCCAGACAGATGGGTGCCTGCCTCAGCGTTCTTTGCAGTTCAGCTGTGGCCCTGTTCCTTGGACACATCTTCCTTTGGGCAGAGACCTTCTGACAGCAGAGTTCCCAGGTGTTGAGGCGGGAACCCAGTGGGTTATGGTGTGTAGCCTAGGGAGCTGCTTGGATGTCACTGCTTTTTCCTGGACCTGTGTGTTTTGGCTGTGAGAGCCACCACTGTAGGCGGTTGCCTGTCATAACATTTATTGTGTCCTATAACTTCGAGACCTGTTGCTTCAGGGCATTTCTCCCAGCCGGTGCTCTGAATGCTCAGGAGTGTCCCACTGTCCTACCGGCCTTGGTAAGGAGGTGGGGTTTGGTAAGGCCGGGGAATCCCACGGCCTGAGCCCTTTGCTGCATGTATTTGGCTGTGAGGTAAGTTTCTTGACCACACAGGATGGATGTACGGTGGGACACCCGGGGGCCTCAGTGGTCGAGCATCTGCCTTCAGCCCAGGGTGTGACCCTGGGGTCCCGGGATCGAGTCCCACATCGGGCTCCCTGCATGGAGCCTGCTTCTCCCTCTGCCTGTGTCTCTGCCTCTCTCTCTCTCTCTCATGAATAAATAAATAAAATCTTAAAAAAAAAAAAAAAAAAAAAAAGGTGGGCATGTGGTGCTGGCATCCAGGTCTGTGGACAGTGGTGCTGGCAGAGTTCTGGAGGCAGGGAAGGCAGGTCCAGCCTGTTAAGCACCAGTCCCTGCCCCTCCACGTGGAATGGGTCCAGGATGTCAGCCTAGTCCAGGGGCTTCCTAGGGAATGGTTCTCTGGGAAGGGACTTGGCTCCGCAGTGGGCATCATCAGGTCACCCTTGTGAGGGATTCCGTGAATGCCGAAGAGCTCCCTCTGATCCTGCTCTGTGGCACCTGCGCACAGCCCCATGGAGCAGGTGGGGGGGGGTGGCTCCCCTGGGGAGGAGGCCTGCCAGCTGCTTCTGCCACTGAGAGAGGCTCAGGGTATCACATCCTGGCTTCATCCAGGTGTCCCTGGTCAGTGCCCTCATTTCATGGGAGAAATGTTGTGGGTCTGCAAATTCCGCAGTTAAATCTTAGGTCTGTTTTTCCATGAGGTTGGCCCATGTGTTTCTGGGAGACAAGAGCCCCTTTGGGATCTGTCTTAGAGGTGCTCTGGCTTCCTGCTGGTGACCCAAGCTGTGCTGTTCTCGTTAGTCCATTCCTGCCTGGAGCTGACTAGGGGGCCTGGCCTCACTCTCCCCATACTCACACCACAGGGCTCTGTGTTTATCTGCATTCTATTTTGGGCTTTTTGGTAAATTGCATATGAAGAAAGGGCTCTGTTGCTTAGACAAAAGTGTGGAAGTTTCTGGTCTGCACAGAATAGTAGCTTTTTCTGGGAGTCTGTCCCCCTTCCCTGGTGTCCCTCCATGTGCTTACTGCCTGGGGGCCACCAGAGGAGACTTGCTGCAGAGCCCGAGGCCCTGCCACCGTCAGCTTGGTGTTCCCACACAGTGCTCCGCCGGGGCCAGGAAGATGCGCACCAGCCTGGAGAGACCTGTAGCCCAGGGCCACTTCTCTTTTCTCTTCCCGTGGTTTCTGCACACTCACACACACGCTGCCCAGCCAGGCTCTTCATACGTACATGATTGTCTTGTGGTTGCTCTGCTTTACTTTATAACGTAAATTTCCAAGCATGAATGGAAGTAGAGCTGATGCACAGCCCCCTGTGCACCTACTATCGTCCGCTGTGTCTGTCTTCCTTGTGATTCAAGATGTTCCGCCTTGGTCCAGGTTGTGTCGGCCCCAGACTTGAGGGGACCTGTATAAGGGGCTGCTGTGTGATCCTGCCCTGCCACTGTGTGAGAGATCCTCTGACCCTGCCGGCAGCAGCACTCATCCTGCTTTTGCTTCAGCCTCTCTGTGACCTGGTTTCTCGTGTGACCTTTTCCAGCCCTTGAACATGTTCCAAACTCCGTTCGCTTGTGGAAGGCAGCCGTTGAACTGGAAGAGCCTGAAGATGCTAGAATCATGCTCAGCCGAGCTGTGGAGTGCTGCCCCACCAGTGTGGAGGTGAGTCGGCCAGGCTCTGCCTGCATCTGAGTACAGCGCCTGCAAGTGGCATCAGCTGAGCATTGAACAGTGATTTCTGGGACTAGAAGGCACTATGAAGTCCCCGGAAGCCCCCTTGTAGCATAGCTGCCAGAGTGGCCGGCCTGGCTGTGGTCACTTGTGCTGCTGATGGAAGCGCAGAACAGAATCTTAGCTTGTCTCTGGCCCCTACCGAGAATTCTGTTGAACACTCTTTCTCAGGGGCCAGTCCTAATTCAGCTCAGAGTTTGAAAATAGGACCTGAACAGTGTAGGGTGAGGGAAAAATACTGATCGAGCTTTGTGTCAGCCCAGCATGAGTTTGGCTCGTTGCCTCAAAGCTAGTTGGGTTTCTTTAGTTTCAAACATTCTGGTTCACGACATTCTGTGCAATGATTTTTAGTCTTGGTTTCATGATATCCAACATGTCCTTAATTATCCTAAGGGGTATTGTGAAATTCTGCAAGCAAAATTAATCTTCATTTATTTACACAAAAGTAAATAGAGCCCATACACATGTTTGGTGATGAAATGTTGCAGAATCAACAGTCGGGGTGTGAGAACCCCAGAAAGCTGAACACCCGCTTGTCCTCTGTAGTCAGCAGTCCTGTCCTGCTCATCTGTCCAGTACCTGAGATGAGCCTGGCACACTGTGTACAGTTAGCTGGTGTTTGAAACGTGACAGGTTCTGTCAACCTCTCACGTTAAGCAGAGTCACTAAATAAGTAAGAAGCATAACTGAACAGTTCCTAGATCGGTGAGAGTGTTGTACACATTCAAGGGTTCTATTTAAAGGGTCTTTGAGAGTTGTTAGAAAGGATTTTGTGAAAGTGACCTGGCAAGTTATGGGAGTTCTGTCTTTTTGTTTGCTGCTGTTCTCTCCACACAGCTCTGGCTTGCTCTGGCAAGGCTAGAGACCTATGAAAATGCCCGCAAGGTCTTGAATAAGGCCCGTGAGAATATCCCTACAGACCGGCACATCTGGATCACGGCTGCCAAGCTGGAGGAAGCCAATGGGAACACACAGATGGTAGAGAAGATCATTGACCGAGCCATCACCTCACTGCGGGCCAATGGCGTCGAGATCAACCGTGAGCAGTGGATCCAGGTGAGGTCAGCAGGTAGGACTCCCCACTGCGAGCAGGTGTCATGGCATCTGCTTTAAAAATGCACATTGGAGTCTCTCATAGGGTAGGGGCTGCTGGATGGTACCTGAGGGTTTTCATGCTGGCAGGGGAAGCAGGCACATGTGGCTTTTCCTTATGTGGGTTTTTTTTTTTTTTTTAAGGTTATTATTTATTCATGAGAGACACAGAAGGAGAGAGAGGCAGAGACACACAGGCAGAGGGAGAAGCAGGCTCCATGAAGGGAGCCTGACATGGGACTCGATCCCAGGTCTCCAGGATCACGCCTTGGGCCGAAGGCAGCGCTAAACCGCTGGGCCACCAGGGCCTCCCTTCCTTATGTGGTTAAGACAGGTTTTTACAGTTGACATTTTGCGTATGTCTCGGGCTTAAAGAACTTTCTGTGTATGGACACTGGTGAGTAGTATCACTTTGCAGGTAGAAATACTGTGATGTAAGGAGACTGATAGGCTGCTGGCTAGTGAATCTCTGAAGATCTGACCCAGCCTCCAGGACAGACGACCTCTCCTGCCTTCCACTTCCACCTCCTCTTCCCCTGGGGTGGGGTTTGGGGGGCAAGGTGTGGTGAGCCTAGGGTGATCTGTTCCATGCCACCACAAAGGGCACTATAGAGCAACCCCCCTTACTTCACCTACTGCCCCTTGGCGTTGGACAGTGGCCTCAGGCCTCCTGCACCCTTCCTTCTCATGTTCCTGCTGCCACAGTCCTAATTCCCATTCTTGAAACAGCCCCTGAGCAGAGCTGTCCCAGGTATAGCCAGGAGGGTGCTGCCCTGTTTCTGAGATCCCTCTAGATCAGTGCCCTGCTCTTTCTCACATGAGTGTTGAGCTGTGTGGCCTCTTTCTATGTTTGGGCAATTTTTTTTTAATCCAGCTTGCAAGGCCTTGCATGTCCCTCTAAAATTTAACTATTGAGATTCATTTTCTTTTTCTGTGATGTTTTTAGCCACATTGTTAGATTTTTTTGATGCTTCATCCTTTGTGCAGATCCACATGTCCAACCAGTGTCATCTTCTTTCTGTCTGAGGCACTAATGTTTCTTACAGTACAAGTCTGACGGTAAATTCTTCCAGCTTTTGTATGTCTGGAAACACTCTGTATTTCATCTTTTTTTTTTTTTTCTAAGATTTTTATTTACTTGAAAGTGAGAGAGAGCATGAGCAGGGGGAGAGGGAGAAGCAGAAGCAGGCTCGATCCCAGGACCCTGAGATCATGACCTGAGCCAAAGGCAGGTGCCTAACCAACTGAACCACCCAGGGGCCTCCATCTTTGTTTTTGAAAGACATTTTCTCTGGAATTGAAGTTGACAATCTTTTTCTTGCAGTACTTCAAAGATACGGCTCTGCTGTCTTCTCTCTTTTATTTCCCGCTAGAAATACATCATCTTTTTCTTTATTCCTTTGTGCATACTGTCTTTTCTTTCTTTTTTAAAAAAGTTAATTACATTTTAAAAATTTATAAATTTAAAAAATTTCTAGCTGCTTTTAAGATATTTTTCTTTATCACTGGCTTTGAGGAGTTTGTAATCATGCCTTGCTGGTATTTTCTTCTTGTTTCTTGTGCATGGAATTTGTTCAGCTTCTTGGATCTGTTGGATTTATAGATATCAAATCTTTTATTTTTTTCCAATAGATATCAAATCTGGAAAACTTGTAATCTCCTGTTTCTTCAACTACCTGCTTCCCACTGAAGGTGGTGCTAAACTGCAGAGCCACCTGGGCTGCCCACTCCCATGTTTTCTAATATTTTTATTGTTTTATCTCATATTTAGAGGAGTTCGTTTTTGTATGGGATGTGAGGGAAGGGTTTCACTTCTTTTTTTTTTTTTTTTTAATTTTATTTATTTATTTATGAGAGACACAGAGAGAGGCAGAGACACAGGCAGAGGGAGAAGCAGGCTCCATGCAGGGAGCCCGACGTGGGACTCGATCCCGGGTCTCCAGGATCACGCCCTGGGCCGAAGGCGGTGCTAAACCGCTGAGCCACCCAGGATCCCGGTTTCACTTCCTTCTTGTCCGTGTGTGTGGCCGGGTGTCCCAGCACAGCTCTTGCTCTCTCCCACTGGCTGGTCTTGGTGCTGTTATAGGAGCTGGTGGTCCTCAGTGTAAGAGTTTATTTCTGAATTCAGCCCTGACCCTTAGATATAATGTCTTTATGCTAGCACTGTGCTATTCTGATTACTGCAGCTTGTGGAGAGCTTTGAAATGAGGTGTGAGTCTCCTCCTTTGCTGTTTTTTTTTTAATGTTTTATTTTTTAAATTTTATTTATTCATACATGAGAGACACAGAAAGAGGCAGAGATGTAGGCAGAGGGAGAAGCAGGCTCCATACAGGGAGCCCGACGCAGGATCCGATCCCAGGTCTCCAGGATCATGCCCTGAGCCGAAGGCGGCACCAAACCGCTGAGCCTCCAGGGCTGCCCTCCTTTGCTGTTTATAAGATTATTTTAGTTATCCTTGGTCCTTTGTGTTTCCATATAAATTTTAGGATCAACTTGTTAGTTTCTGCAAAAAG
Source organism: Canis lupus dingo (assembly GCF_003254725.2). Lineage (NCBI taxonomy): Eukaryota > Metazoa > Chordata > Mammalia > Carnivora > Canidae > Canis > Canis lupus. The sequence continues at coordinate 47,566,566 of NC_064266.1, forward strand.
GAAACTTGGACCAGCTGGGATTTGACACGGATCTCATGGAACCTGCAGATTGTTTTGTGGACCGTTGCCATCCTGATGGTATTAAGCCTTCTGATCCGTGAATATGGGATGTCTTTTCCATTTATTTTGGTCTTTAGTTTTTTTCAGCAAAATTTCAGTGTATTAGTATTGCATTTCTTTTGTTTTATTCAAGAGTATTTTCTTATTTTTGATGCTATTAGAAATGGAATTTTAATATTTTCAGGTGGTTCATTGTTGGTGTATGGAAATATGGTTGAGGGGAGCCTGGGTGGCTGAGTTGGTTAATATCTGCCTTTGGCTGTGGTCATGATCCTGAGGTCCCAGGATCAAGCCCCACTTTAGGTTTCCTGCTCAGTGAGGAGCCTCCTTCTCCCTCTGCTCCTTACCCCACTTGTGCTCTCTCTCTCTCCCCATCTCTCTCTTTCAAATAAGAAATATCTTAAAAGAAAATACAGTTGGGCAGCCCGGGTGGCTCAGCAGTTTAGCACTGCCTTCAGCCCAGGGCATGATCCTGGAGACCGGGGATCGAGTCCTGCGTCGGGCTCCCTACATGGAGCCTGCTTCTCCCTCTGCCTGTGTCTGCCTCTCTCTCTCTCTCTCTACGCTCAGTGTGTTTCATGAATAAGTAAATAAAATCTTAAAAAAAAAAAAAAATGCAGTTGATCTCTGAATATTAAGCTTGTGTTGTATGACCTTGATGAAATCATTTGTTAAATCATAGTAGATTAGTTTAATGGATTCTCTAGGATTTTCAGTATACGAGATCATGCCATTTGCCTATACAATCTGTCCACCTACCCCCTCCTCCATTCTGAATGCCTTTATTTCTTATCTAATTGCCCAGGTTAGAACCTCTAGTGAAATGCTGACTGAAAGTGGAGAGAGCTGGGGCACCAGGGTGGCTCAGTGGTTGAGCGCCTGCCTTTGGCTCAGGGCCTGATCCTGGAGTCCTGGGATCGAGTCCCACGTCGGGCTCCCTGCACGAAACCTGCTTCTCCCTCTGCCTGTGTCTCTGCCTCTCTCTCTCTGTCTCTCATGAATAAATAAAATCTTTAAAAAAAAAATAGTGGGAAGAGCTAAAGCATCTTGGTCTTGTTCCTAATCTTAGGGGAAAGTATTTAGGTTCTCCAGTTGAATGTGGTGTTAGCTTTGTAGCTCACTGATGCTCTGGTCTTGTTTTATGGACTAATTCTTTTTCTCTCTCCCATTGTATTTTGGATCACTTCTACGGCTTTGTTCTCAGTCTGTTCTTCTGTAATGTCTTATCTGATGTTTATCTCATCTAGGGGGTTTTCCACCTCAGATTTTGTCATTTTCATTTCCAGGAATTTAATTTTGGTCTTTTAAAGATGTCTCCCATGGGGCACCTGGGTGGCTCAGTCAGTTAAGCGTCTGACCCTTGGTTTCAGCTCAGGTCATGATCTCAGGGTTCTGGGATTGAGCCTCTGCTCCACAGAGAGTATGCTTGAAATTTTCTCTCCTTCTTCCTCTCCTCCGAGTCACGGTTACTTGCTTATGCTCTTTCTCTAAAATAAATACATCTTTAAAAAAAATTCTTAAAAAAATTCTTTCACATTTTTCTTTAAGATTTTATTCTTTTATTCACAAGAGATACACACAGAGAGAGAGGCAGAGACACAGGCACCATGCAAGGAGCCCGATGTGGGACTTGATCCCCGGTCTCCAGGATCACGCCCTGGGCTGAAGGTGGCGCTAAACCACTGAGCCCCCCTGGCCGCCCGTCTTTCACATTTTTAACATGAAATGTTAGAGTTTCTGTACCTCTATCTGATATTTTGAACACATGGAACACAGTGATGACAACTCTTTTAGTGTCCTTGTCTCCTAACTCTGACATCTTTGTCAGTTTGGGATTGATTTTGATAGATACGTTTCCTTTCATTACAAGTTGCATTTTCCTGTTTCTTTGCATGACTGGTAATCTTTGATTTGTTGCCAGATGTTGTGAATTTTCCCTTGTTGGGTGCTGGGTATTTTTGCATCCCATTAAATACTCTAGTTTTTCTTGTTGGAGTACAGTTGTGTTATTAGAGTCACTTTGATCCTTTGGATCTTCCTTCAGTACTTTGCTAGGTTGGACCCTAGCAGGAGTGGGTTTGGGACAGTTTAGGGCTAATCCCCTTATGGAGGTGAGACCTCTCTGTGTACTCTGAACTCTGTACAGTGACCTGTTTCTCCTGGGGTTTCCAGTCTGGCTAGTGGAAACCACCACTGCTCCTGGCCCCATGTGAGTTCTGAGGATTTTGGTTGGTTCTTTCCAAATACACATGTTGTGTTTGATGCTCAGTGAAGACTCACAGGTGGCCTTCTGCAGAGCATAATGCCAGGGTTCTCTCTGTGTGCTGCACTTTTCCTCTCTGGTGCTTGGTTCTTGATCTTTTAGGGCTTAGCTCAGCCTCCTCCACTGGCCCTGCCTGGGTCCCCCTCCTTGCAGTGAGCTGGGCTGACCTTAGGCTCCCCTTGACTGTTGCTGCATCACAGTCCTCACACCGCTTTGTTACCCATATCTAGTGACTGGACAACCACCACTTATTCATGATTGTTGTCTGGGTTTTTGGTTGTCTCAGGAGCAGGGGGTTCTGGCTGGGTCAGCAGTATCTCTCTGGTCCTCTGAGGGCTTTTTGGAGCCTGGTGGTGCACCTACCAGGGCTTGCTGCTCTGGTGCTCCAGGTGCTTTCTCAGTCTCCTTTAAGCCCCGGTAACCATGTTGCACACAGTAGAGCTAAGAGTCATGTGCCTCTAGGAGCTCCCGCCTGGCATCATTGCCCATTCCTTTTTTTTTTTTTTAATTTTTTTTAATTTTTATTTATTTATGATAGTCACACAGAGAGAGAGAGAGGCAGAGACATAGGCAGAGGGAGAAGCAGGCTCCATGCACCGGGAGCCTGATGTGGGATTCGATCCCGGGTCTCCAGGATCACGCCCTGGGCCAAAGGCAGGCGCCAAACCGCTGCGCCACCCAGGGGTCCCCTCATTGCCCATTCCTAACCCCCTTTTGGAGGCACACTTGCTTGTCCACAGCGAGTCCATTCCTTCTGCCAGTCTGTGTTTCCATCTTGTCAGGAAGGATGATTGCAGGAAGTGTTGGTGGGGTGTCCTGTACCCTGGCTGGTTCTCAGACCAGCCTCCTACCAACCCTTCATTAAGACGCTGCTTGAGTGCAGAAAATACAGCATGAGCTAGAATTTTTTTAAACTTTCCTTGGATTTCGTGTTTTGCTACTACTTGCTTATACTAGAGCGCATTGAAAAAGACCCAAATGGGCATTAGTTTTACTTCAGTCAGTTAAAGGATAATACATACTTTGTTTGTTTTTTTGTGGTGTCCTGCAAAGTGTTGTGACTTTCAGGTGTTTTGCCTCCTGAGCCAGTCACCATTTATTGAGCACCCACAGCGTACCAGACTCTGCTAAACGCATTTTATCCTTTCCTTCCTACTTCCCATTTCCCTATTCAGGCCCTGTCCCCACAGCCCTGCTGCAGACCGCAGGAGCTTCCATGGCGGGTCCTGCTCAGCCCACCTGCACCCTTGAACCACATCTGCATGGACTCACATGCTTAGTTTTCCTTCTGTCTTGCTGGTGCCTCTTCTGCTTCCTTTGATGGTTTTCCTTCTCTTCTTGTAATCTAAACCACTTGGTGGTTTGATCATCAGCCCCTTTTTGAGACTTTTCTGTGGTGATCTCATCTTCCCGCATTGCCAGGAATGTAGCTTACATGCCAGGAGCCCCCCAAGTGTGACTCTGCTCTGGGTGCTCCCCACATCCTGGGTCACTCCCCTGCCGCCCTGCATACCCTGGGACATGTGACAGCACCACAGCCTGATGTGTCCAGGATGCATCTCTGGTTTGCCTATAGGATCTGCTAGGCCTCGAGCTAGCTTACCTCAGTATGTGGCACCACCGTTTATGCCTTGTGCACCCCTGCTGACTCCTTTTGCTCCTATCCCACGGAAGGCAAGTGTACCATCCCATCTATCCCTGGTCCAGGTACTCCCTTTCACGCAACTGCGGTCATCCTCAGCCAGACCACACAGCCTCTCCTGGGCATGGCAATATCTCCTAATGTATACCCCTGCTGATGCTCCACACAACAGGGTGGTCCTTTTAAAACATGATTATGTGACTCATTCTCTGGCTTAAAAATCTCTGGGTTCCTTCCTGCCACGTTGCAGTAGAACCCAGAGCTCTTGGTGTGGCCTGCAAGGCCGGCTCTGAGGTCCAGGCTTGGGGGCCACTGCCTCACTCATTTGCTGCTGTGCTTCCTTGCTTATCACTGGCCTTCTCATCATGGCTTAACACATGCCGTCTCCTCAGGTCTTTGCCATTGGCTCTGCTCTCTGCGTGGGGGCTTCTCTGATGCTTGTCGGGCCCCAAGGGGCTCTGGGTGGGCTTCTGTGGCTCATTGCACTTGGAGGTCTGTCCAAGGTTGCCTCTGGATCACCATGTTCAGCCTGCCTCTACTGTCACAGCAGTGCATGTCCCCCGCACCCTGTTGCCCTGACCACTTTCCATAAGGCTCTTGTCAGTAGATATAATAGGGTTGTTTCCACCCTTTACTGTTGGAAAGAGCACTATAAAAGTGTTCCGGTATGTAGGTGGTTTTGCATGGATGGGAACATCTTTGTAAGATGAATTACTTAAAGTAGGATTTCTAAGTCAACATATGTACTTTTTATTTTGATAGAGGACATGAAATTGCCCCCTGGGGGATTGTCCATGTGTGATCCTCAGCCACATGCAAGTATCTGTGTCTCTACCTTTGCCGTACAAGTATGTCGGTACACATTTTGATGTTGCTGATCTCCTACGTATAAGATAGTACTTGGGAAAAATAAGAATGGTGTTTTTTCAGATGTTTGTTTATTTTTTATTTATTTTTATTTATTTTTTCAGATGTTTAAAAGTCACTTGCAGTTTTGTTTTCTGAACAACTGTGTGTGGTTTTTTTAAAAAATATTTTATCTATTTGAGAGAGATTGAGAGAGCACAAGCAGGGGGAACGGCAGACAGAGAGGGAGAAGCAGACTCCCCACTGAGCAGGGAGCCAGACATTTGGCTCGATCCCAGGACCCTGAGATCATGACCTGAGCCGAAGGGAGACGCTTAACCCACTGAGCGCCCCAGGCACCCCGAGAACTGTGTATTTTATATCCTTTGTGGCATTGCTCTATTGCATTTTGGTCCTTCCCTGATTGATGTGCAGGAGACTTAAGTGGCACATTTCTGTATCTCCTGCTGTAGAACCATGGCTGTCTTTTCTCTGCACATCCTGAAATCTGCTTTCTAAAGTCGAGTGCTTTCCTGGCGGGTCAGCCTGCCTGCCTGCCTGCCTGCCTGCTTGATGGGACACACTTGTGATTGGTCCTTCCTCTGGGTTTCTATCTTACCTTCTATGTGCCAGGCTTCTTTTATCCCCATCCCCTGTCTGTTTTGGTTAGATCATTTTTCTTTTGTCCATTTTGAATCCAGAGTTCAGACCAACAGATACAAGTGTCTGTGAGCTTGTCTTGATTCTTGTTACTTTGGAAGTTTCTTTCCTCTAGGAGCCTCTTATAGCCACTGAGTTGCCTACTTTGGTATATTGTATGCAGTAGGTGCTTATATAATGTTTGTTGAGTGGATAGACGCAGCTTTGTTAAGCCCTTAGGTATTTGCCGAGCATTCATCTGCCGGGTGGCAGGGATGGGTACTTCAGTGAAGGAGGCAGACCCAGTCAGGTGAGCCATGGCAGGGCATGACGGGCATCAGAGCCTTGTGTGCACACCCCACTGGCAGTGCAGAGGCTCTCTCGGTCCTCATCGTATAGGAGTAATGTGTCCTCTGTCTCAGGCACCTGGGGCTCTGGACTATAGTTTTGTGTCCCTCTTTCAGGATGCCGAGGAGTGTGACAAGGCTGGGAGTGTGGCCACCTGCCAGGCCGTCATGCGTGCTGTGATTGGCATTGGGATTGAGGAGGAAGATCGGAAGCACACATGGATGGAAGATGCCGACAGCGTAAGTCAGGCTACGTGGGCCTGGAGTCTCTGTGGGGAACTAGGCTGCTGTTGGGATGTGGTTTCGATCTGCTGATTTTTAAACATAATTGCAGTTGGAAGAAATACAGTTTTCTCTTAACCCAGGTTTACCTGGGGAGCTACTTTTTGCGTACCTGGTCATCTGCTGCGCTCTGCACTCTGGGTGAGCTGATTGTGTCCTGGGGACCAGGAGCCAGTACAGAGCGGGAGCCCACAGAGCTCTCAGCTGTTTACCTCTCCACATCGGGGTTATCCCCCTTGTTTCTTTTATAAATTGCCTTCAGAAAACAGTTTGCATACACAGCTTTTGCCTACCGTGAGACTGCTTCCTTAGAATAGGCGTCCAGAGAAGAAAGCATGGGGTCAAAATCCATACATATTTTAGGTAATTGCTGCCTTAATTTCGGCCTTCCTTTTTTTTTTAACCTTATTTTGTTGTTTTTTTTTTATTAAAGATTTTATTTATTTATTCATGAGAGACACACAGAGGCAGAGACACAGGCAGAGGGAGAAGCAGGCTCCACACAGGGAGCCCGACGTGGGACTCGATCCTGGGTCTCCAGGATCCTGCCCTGGGCCAAAGGCGGCACTAAACCGCTGAACCACCCAGGGTGCCCCTACCTTGTTATTTTGAAATAATTTTAGATTTACCAGAAAAGTCGCAAAACCGTACAAAGAATTCTTATGTACCCTTTACCCAGATTCCTCCAGATTTGACCACTTCACCACATCTGTCTTCTCATCCTCCAGCCGTGCACGCGCGCGCGCACACACACACACACACACACACACACACACACGTCTCTCTTACATGTGCTTTGAATATGCGCAAGTAAGCTGCAGAGGGGATGGCCCCTTTCCTGTAAAAGAGGACATTTTCTTACACAATCATAGCAGAGCTATCAAAATCAGGAAATAATGTTGATACAGTGCTATTATGTAATTTGCAGACCTTATCCAAATGTTACTAATTCCCTTGCTAAGTGTCCTGTTAGCAGAAGGAAAGTCAGGGGCCACCCAGAGTCACATCCTCGCCTCTGGCCCTGCTAGTCAGTCTGCAGGAGGGGCTTCGGTCTATCTCTGTGTTTCAGGAGTCTGACCTTTGTCAGGATGGGCCAGTGGTTTTGCGGGGCCCCCTTGATTCACGTCTCCGTGAGGTTTCCTGCCCGTGGGCCAGGGTTCTGCCTCTTTGCAGGACATCGGGCCCTCCTGGAGGGTTGTTGGTAGGCTTGGGTGCCCTTTCAGCTCCAGACCAACTCAAGTGGCGTCCATCAGCTTTCTCCACCGGAAGGTTACTCTTTTTGTCCTTTGTAATAAGTGTTTTGTGGAGAGGCACTCTGAGACTAAACATCCTGTGTCTTGTCGAACTTCGACCTACTAGTTTGCAGGTCCACGAATGATGTTTTCCGCCTGTGTGCTATTTGCCAAATAGCACTTTTCTAAATATCATTTCTTCTACGTTTTGTTACAGTTTATTGGATGGAATTCTATAATAATGAAGAGCTTTCCTCTGTTCCTTATTCATTTGGGTATTTGGTTCCCTATGTTAGGAGAGACTAAGGATCCCTGCTCTATTCTGTGAGCTCATGGCCCTGCTGGCATCACCTGTGTGGAGCTCACATGACTTCCTCTTTGAATGCCACGTGTGCTGTGACCCAGAGCACCAGTGCTGGGCGCTGGCCACTTCCAGGCCTGCAGGTGACCTTGTGCACAGTGAATATGCTCTCGGTTCTTTAGGGAAGTCAAGACACAGGCCAACCATGGTGATATTTAAAAGCTTTTCATTGTGTAACATTCAAGACACAAAGTATGAAGAATAACTTAAGCATGCTCAGTGTCTATATTGGAAGGAAATTCCTTAATATGCAAAAGAATCCCAGTTTCTGGTTGTTAAATTCCTTTTTTTTTTTTTTAACATTTTATTTATTCATGAGAGACACACAGAGAGAGAGAGAGAGGCAGAGACACAGAAGGAGAAGCAGGCTCCCTGCAGGGAGCCTGATGGGGGACTCGATTCCGGGGTCACACCCTGGGCTGAAGGCAGATGCCCTAAACCGCTGAGCGCCCCCAGGTATCCCTGGACTCCGTTTTATTCCACCTGTGGAGTTAAATGCTTCATTTCTTTTTACCTTCCTTATTGCCTTTGATGGCACTGGAGGCCCTGGGCGTTGGGGGGCAGGTGGCACTGCCCTGTGGGTAGTGGACTGAGAGCAGGAACCCACGGGCCATTGCAGACTTTCCCTCCGTTGTTGCCCCTTCCATGTGTGCTGGAGCAGGCTCAGTGTCTTCTGCGGAGTGGTGTGATTCTGGAGGAAGAGCTGGAGTCCTGTGCCTAGAAGAATGGAGTGTTTGCCTGATTCTCCCAGCCCCTGGGGATGGGCCCAGGCCACCCACACATGAGGCCCTGGGCAGGATGTCACTGGATCTTGTGGGCAGTGGGTACCCAGAAGGCTTTGTAATGGCCTCAGGACCTTGGTCAGCAGTCACAGAGAGGGGTACAGACCGGTTTCTGTGGGGTCTAACCCTCACCTGGCACCTTCCTCACTTTTCCAGACGCTTCTGATTGGGACATGCCCAGACCAGGGCCCTTCCTGGTTTCTGTGGGGGTTGAGTCAGATCCAGGTCCCGTGACCAAGGAGGAACCCAGTCTGAATGCGGACGTCTCAGTTGCGTCCCTGCTCTTTTGACTCCTCCACGCCCGTTTCCACGCTGGTGGTCTTTGAACGCCAGGAGGCTTGCTAGTGGTTCTCTTCGAGAACACAGCTGTCAATCTGGGAAGTGGCCTTGGGTGGCTCAGATGCTGTGAGGCTGCCTGTCCAGCTCCATCCGTGCCATTTGGATGATCAGTGTTGCAAAACTTTGTTTCTGTCACACTTCTAGTGGCTTTTCATTTACCTCAAGGTACAAAACCCCTTGGTATGAGAGTGCTTCCTGGGTCTGCAGAGTATGGGAGAGCCGCATTTTTTTTTTTTTTTTAAGATTTTGTTTATTCATTTGACCTGAGCCAAAGGTGGACGCTTCACCAACTGAGCCACCCAGGTGCTCCCAAGCCACGTGTTTTTTTGGGCGGTCCGTGAGCATCCGGCATGGAGTGTGCTGGGCACTGGCCTTTAAGCTGTGTGCGGCCCAGTGAGAACAGGTGTCAGCCTATCCCAGTGAGTGTCCCTGGGTCGTGACCATCTAGAGACAGTGACACCATGAATAGTAACTTGTTTTCTTGTGTTGCGTGATGCTACCCAGGAAATAAAATCATTCTTGAGTGAGGAAAACAACATCCGAAGAGAACAGCACCTGTTTATGGTAGGGCTGTGTGAGTGGACGGGTTCTTTTTTAACCTGCATTTTTTATTGCAGTAAAATACACATATCCAGGAGTGCCTGGGTGGCTCAGTCGGTGAAGTGTCTGCCTTTCGCTCAGGTCATGATCTCAGGGTCCTGGGATCGAGTCCTTCGTTGGACTTCCTGCTCAGTGGGGAGCCTGCTCCTCCCTCTCCCTCTACCCCTCCCCCTGCTGTGCTCCTATGCGCGCCCGCGCGTGCTCTCTCTCAAATAAATAAAATCTTAAAAAAAAAAAAAAAATACACATATCCTAAAAGTTGCCTTTCCACCCCCTTGAAGTGTGTGACTGAGTGCATGCAGTGCATTCGCAGTCTGCTATGTGACTCCAGAGCTGCTCTGTCCTGCACGCCGGAGCCCACAGCCATCCACACTCACTCAAGTGGGTGGGTACTTTCTTGGTCTTCTTTGAATTCACCTGTGGTATATCTTATGATGGAAAATACGCACCACACCTAATTTTTAAGGAGGAACCCGTGTGTGTGGCTGCCGCTCCTCTGTACCCACTCCTGTTTGTCGGGGGCGGCAGACAGCCCCATGCCAGGTCCTGTGTGTGTCACGTCCCCGTCCTCCTGGGGCTTCCCTGTCCTGGATGTGTTTCTCATTGGGTCGTCCTGTTGTGTGATTTTGAGCAGATGCCATCACGCCTCCTGCTCTGATGCCTGTGCTGGCCGCCCGCTCTCACGCTTGTCTCTTTGCTCTAGTGTGTGGCCCACAATGCCCTGGAGTGTGCTCGAGCTATCTATGCCTACGCCCTGCAAGTGTTCCCCAGCAAGAAGAGCGTGTGGCTGCGAGCTGCGTACTTCGAGAAGAACCACGGCACCAGGTATGTGCTTGGTCCCCAGGTGCGGGCGCTCTCCACCCCCGTGTGCTCGTTGATCCTCTGACACCAGGTTGGGTAGAGCTGAATATAAACCTCATGTGCCCACAGGTGGGTGAGGGCCTGAACTGGGATCCAGTCGTCTGTGACGAGGGGCAGAGGCTTCTCCGACACTTGAGGCTGTGAGCTCTGTATGGCTCCTTCTGTGATAGGGCCAGCAGTGCTTCAGAGTTGAGACTGAGACGCAGTGTCTCTGCAGAAGTAGAAGTGCCTACAGCTGAGCTGGCGGACGCCTGGTGGCCGATGGGGTGCCTGGGGCGAAGCAGGGGCCTGCAGCCCTGTGTCTTGCCAGCGGTGGCTTTAGCAGTGTGGGCGGTGTGGCGTCTGGGCCCAGGCAGGCATGGTTTTCATTTAAGCTGTGCTGACTTTGGGTTTGGGCTAGTTTTGTGCTCTGAGGAGGTCCTTGACAGTTTTCTCTAATTGTATTCTTTAATTGAAAAAACCTTTTGGATCTGCCTTATTGGCTGTAACTGCTGATTAAATTAGGTGTTGCAATTTCTGGTGTTCAGGGGGTGTCTCTCCGGGGCAGCGTCTCTCATGTTGCTGTGCGTGCTCTCTGCCCAGGCCCTCTGCTGCTCTTCCCTGTGCTGGGTGGGGTGTGGGGGACAGGGCTTCTGCTAGGAGCACCGGGGCCCTAGTTCTTTCCTTGCCCGGCATTGTCGAATCTCAGTCTGGTCAGGGTGTCTGTCCACGTGCGTTGCTCAGAGCTCCTGTCTCATCCCCACTCCCACCATCTCATTTGGGGTTTCGGAATTAACTCATTTGGGGGTGCTTTGAGAGGACTGTGCTGGGCACCCTGTACAAGTTCACCTGTGACAGTCCGTGTCTGGAGCAGGGCCTCCCCTGCCAGGTGTGGTTTGTGGATGTGCCTCGCTGCCACTGCTGCCCTTGGTCCCTGGGCTCGGGGCAGTTCCCCTCCCTGTCTCTGGCACCCTTCCCATCCGGCTGACTCATGGAATGGAATGGTGAGAGGAGGTGGGGCACTCGGGATCTGGGGTCCTGGTTCTGGTGTTGCCTGGGAAGCAGGATGTGCTCTCTCTCGGGCTTCATACAGAGTGAGTTCTTCGTCTTGCTGCCGAGGCCCAGAGAGGTCGTTTGTGTCAGGTGGTGCCGCAGAGCGACAGTGGCCACGGGAGGCGTGGGGGCCTCACACCCAGCACCCACACTGGCGGTACTCTTGCTCCGTAGTGACCAAAGTAGCTTTTTTCCAGTAAGCCTTTTTCTTTGGATACCAAAGAATAGATTCTAGGTCGTAATCTTTATCGGCGGATCTGTGGTTACAGATGAAAAGAGCTCTCCTGTCACCCAGACCGTGAAGTTATCATTCCGCTCAGGACACAAAGCCATAAAAGGGCCCCTGAGAAGTCCCTCCATTGGGCTTAGCCACGTAACAATGCCTTGCTTTGTAGCACCCTCTTTGGTAGTTGATTTTAGAACCTTTATGAAGAGAAAAGATTTCCCCACACTCTCCCCATTGTAAAATCTGGTAAATCATTGATAGCGCCGAACTTTGGAGCAGTAACTGTCTTTTCAGCACCCACGCTGAGGCTGTGAGCACCCTGTGTGCTCCGGTGGTGACCGTAGCCCCCTCTCTTCCAGGGAGTCCCTGGAAGCGCTCCTGCAGAGGGCTGTGGCCCATTGCCCCAAAGCGGAGGTGCTGTGGCTTATGGGCGCCAAGTCCAAGTGGCTGGCAGGGGATGTGCCTGCAGCAAGGAGCATCCTGGCTCTGGCCTTCCAGGTGGGTTGAGGGGTCATCTGGGCTGCAGGGGGCGTGTGCACTGGAACCCAACCTCCGTGTCTGTTGAGGACTGAGGGCTTCAGGGTGCGTGTGCCCTCAAGCCCTCCCCCTGCTCACTGACGGGAGCCGACCCAAGGGAGGAGGTGTGTGTGGTCAGGATGCACCAAACTTAGGGTGCTCTGCAGGCAGTCGGGGTCCTGAGAGGGCCCACGGGCAGGACAGTGGCCAGGAAGTGGACCTACCCCTTGGTCGTGGCCCCTTGGTATAACAATAGCCCAGATTTTCCAGAACCCAGAGCACAGGGCCAGCAGGTGACCTTCCCCAGCTGCATGGAGCAGTTGCCAGAGACCACCGTTTCCCCACATAAGAGCACAGTGACAGCCTCTTTCCTATGAGAAAATTCAGTTGTCCAGTCCCTGCGGGGCCACCTGGAGCCACTGGGCATCTGGCTCCATTCAGATGGAGGCGTTCCATTCAGACAGCTGCGCGTAGCCAGGCTCGTTACGGCTGATGTCGTGAGCGGGGCGGTGTGGGTGCTAGGAGCTTGCAGTAGAGTCAGCGTGCGGTGCTCCATCAGTTTCAGGAAGGGTACGGCCGTAGCGATTCAACACTTCCATGTGTCATTCGGCGCTCACAGCATATGTTTTTATGAAGTGTTGAGTGCAGCGCAACTGTCAGTGTGTTGTTGCAGCCCTGACTAGCGTGACAAGGTTGGCCCTTGAGTAAAGGCTGTGAGAGGGGGTTGGCCTATACCTGGCCTTTTGCTTTCTGCTGTCTGCTGGAGGACAGCCACGTGTTGAGGACACTGCTCCCGTCTGAGTCACAGATTCTCCTGCCATCTCCCTGGACACTGCAGCTTGTCCCCAACACCACCCTTCAGGTGCCTGTCGCTCTGGGGCTGCTTATCAGGTCTGTGATGCGGCCAGGCAAGTGTGCCAGCGGGCAGCTGTGCTTTCAGGAGGCTGTGACGGTACTACCCCTGTGTCTGCTGGATTCTGGGTTGTAGGTGGCCCAGTGCTAGCCCGTGGAAGCCCTCCGCACTGTCAGCAATGCCCTGGGCATCCTTCTTTCCTACTCCCATGGACGCACTGAGATGGCCAGTTCCTTGTCAGCAGGCGTGAGAGAGGGTTGGGTGTGGCCAGTCCATACAGGTAGGACGTGAGTGAGCTGTTTCAGCTTTGAGAGGCCACGAGGGCTTAAGGTGGGCCACGGAGAAGGTGGCTCTGCCACTGCCGGTGTTGTTGCCTGGGTGCCCACAAAATGAGCAGGCTTGTTTTCAGGTAGGTCAGCATTCTTGGGCTGGACCCAGCTTTGTTGTCCGTTAGCCCTGGACGTGCTTATTAGATTAGACTGTCCTGCAGTAGAGTGAGGCCCCGGCCCCACACCCAGGCTGGCTGCTTTTGATTAAGTGTAACCTAGCGCAGGCCACTGTGCTCTGATCCCACCCGGCCACGGCTGCACTCTCCCTCCAGGCCAACCCTAACAGTGAGGAGATCTGGCTGGCTGCTGTGAAGCTGGAGTCCGAGAACAACGAGTATGAGCGAGCCCGCAGGCTGCTGGCCAAGGCGCGGAGCAGTGCGCCCACTGCCCGGGTGAGCAGGCTGCCCTGGGGCCTATGGGGTCCGGGAAGCGTGAGGTGCCACTAAGGCCCCAGTACTCTAGGGCTGTTGGTTCATCCTTGGCTTTGAGATGTATTTCTGCATTTAGACCCCCTGCTTTCTGCCAAAGGATGTGAAACACCCTACAGAAGTTCCTGTGTGGGCAGGAACTTACCCAGTAGGGCAAGTGACCTGTCAGGGGAGCTGTGGTGTGAAACCCGTATCGTGAAGGTGCCATCTGGCTGGAGCCAGTGCTAGAGGCGGTCCTGCCGTCGGGACGTCTCAGGGGGCGGGGGTGCCCGGGGCTGTTGGATGGCGTGTCTGCCTCACAGGTGTTCATGAAGTCTGTGAAGCTGGAGTGGGTGCTGGGGAACATCGCAGCTGCTCAGGAGCTGTGCGAGGAGGCGCTGAGGCACTATGAGGACTTCCCTAAGCTGTGGATGATGAAGGGACAGATTGAGGAGCAGGAGGAGCTGATGGAGAGGGCTCGGGAAGCCTACAACCAGGGGGTGAGCTCAGCTGGTTCCCGGGCGGGAATGAGAGGCCCGGTGGGCAGTGACTTGCTTAGACCCCAGCTGGTAGTGGTCCCCTCGCTCAGGCCTGCACCTGCCGTCTGCAGAGCTGTGTGCACTGCACTCAGTGAGGCCTGGGTTACAGGACCCCTAACAGGGCCGCTGTGTACGCACCCCACGTGCATGCACGCGCAGCACAGCCAGGTAGTGAGAACACACGCACCCTGTGTGCACTTGTTCACTGCATTGCCACACACATAAACCCCCACCCCACGCTCACGGGTAGGACTCTGTGGACACGAGCATCCCTGACTCCCCCAGCCTGAGGGGCCGGCCACAGCCATCACAGCTCCTCCAACACCAGCCGAGCCCTCTCTTACTTGTCTCTGTTGCTTGCAGTTGAAGAAATGTCCCCACTCCACCCCTCTGTGGCTTTTGCTTTCTCGGCTGGAGGAGAAGGTTGGGCAGCTGACCCGAGCTCGGGCCATTCTGGAAAAGTCTCGCCTGAAGAACCCAAAGAACCCCGGCCTGTGGTGAGTCCTGGTGGACCCTGCTCACCCCTCCAGTGGGCTGTCTTCCCGCTGTTGCGCATGTGGGGCCATTCGTGCAGCAGCATTTCCAGCCCAGGCTCCATGGCAAGGGTGGCAGCTGCTGGCCATGAGGAAGCACAGTTGCCTTGGGAGGGTTCGTCCTGGACACTCGTGGGCCCGTAGTTAGTTGCACGCAGTTTAATTTGTGCTCTGGTAGAAGGTGACTGGGGAGCCGGGAGCTAACACCGGGGGGTTGAGTATGGGTGCAGCCAAGAAAGGGCTTCCCAGAAGGGGTGGCTTTTAGATGAGGCTTTAAGGGATGAGCAGGAGGTTGTCAGGTGAGGCTGGCCTCCTGTCCGTAGTAGAGAGCTTGCAGGGCTGTGCCACGGAGGGCTCATGGCGTCAGGGCTCAGCGTGGTGGTTGCCAAAGGAGACCCGGGAGCATGGGTAGGTCCAGGATGCTGCGGATGTGCTTCACTGTCCCAGCAGCACTAGCATGCCAGCCTGTGCCAGCCTGTCCTTGTCCTACCTGTATTTACTCGCACCCGTGTGATGCCGGGGTCCCAGGCCTCAGCTGTGGTGGCAGCTGCCTCTGGTCCTCACGGTGGGCGGGCTCCAGTGCCTTGCTTCTCCAGTAGATGAGCTCTGCTTGGCAGAGCAGGGAGCTCCAGCCGCGGTGGCTTCCCAGGAATTCCGGGAACGTAGCTAGGCTTGTCCCGGGGCTTCCGTGCGTGGGTGCTGGACCCGCCCTGTGGGCCCTTCCTCAGGTTGGAGTCTGTGCGACTGGAGTACCGTGCAGGGCTGAAGAACATCGCCAACACGCTCATGGCCAAGGCACTGCAGGAGTGCCCCAACTCCGGTAAGTGGCTTCCTGCCTCCCCACATCCGGCAGGCAGTGGCATTTCCTGAGGGAGAGGGTCTCAGGAATCACGCATGCCGGTAACGTGCTTTGTCTGTCAGAGCTTCAGCTGCACTTGGTCTCAGGCATTTGCACTGCGTCTCTACTCCTGGCGTGAGGAGTTTGACTTTGTTCTCTGGTGTGCCCCCGTTACTTTTTCTTCTGAAACTTAACTTCTGGTATCTTACCTACATCTAAACACGTGTGTAGGGGCGCCCGGGGGGGCTCAGCGGTTGAGTGTCTGCCTTGGTGCTCAGTCCGTGGCCCTGGGGTCCCGGGATCGAGTCCTGCGTCGGGCTCCCCACAGGGAGGCTGCTTCTCCCTCTGCCTGTGTCTCTGCCTCTCTCTCTGCGTCTCTCAGGAATAAATAAAATCAATCAATCAATCAATCAATCAAATCTAGTTTAAACATATGTGCAGAACGAACATATTTGGAGTTTAATAAACAAAAAAGGATATTAAACATCACCTATAGGTCACCCAGCAGGCTCAGCGGGTGGAGCGTCTGACTCGTCATCTCTGGGTTGTGAATTAGAGCCCTATGCTGGGTGTGGAGATTACTCAAAAATAAAATCTAGGGCAGCCCCGGTGGCCCAGCCGTTTAGTGCTGCCTTCGGCCCAGGGTGTGATCCTGGAGACTGGGCATTGAGCCCCGTCAGGCTCCCTGCATGGAGCCTGCTTCTCCCTCTGCCTGTGTCTCTCATGAATAAATAAAATCTTTTTAAAAATTGCAATCAATCAATCAATAAATCAATAACTAAATAAATAAATAAAATCTCGACACCCCCCAAAAAGTCTTGTGTAAACCTACTCCTGAGAAACTGTTAGTTTTAGCTTACTTGTATTATTACAGCCTGTCCCTGCACACAACTGAAGTGCTACTATGTGTTTAGTGTTGTGTCTTGTTTTAAAGCTGAAAGGGTTGTTTTGTTTAAGATGTTACTTATTATTTATTTGAGACCGAGAACACGAGTGTGGGGAGGGTTGGAGGCAGAGGGAGAAGGAGGGTCTCCACTGAGCAGGGAGCCTGACCCGGGATTGATCCCAGAATCCCCGGACCACGACCTGAGCCGAGGACAAATGCTTCACCAGCTGAGCCACCCAGATGCCCTTAGAACTGAAAGTTTTGTGAGAATTTTCCATCATCATCAAATCTTTAGGAATGTATATTTTTTAGTGGCTTCATAGAACGCACCCGTGGATGTGCTAGAAGTATGCCACTCACCTGTCGGCCAGTTTGAATCTTTACTGGCGTTTCTGATTGTTTTGTTGTAATAAATCCTTGCGTGTGGAATTACAGCGTTGGTGGGAATGAATCTTATAGGTTTGGGGTTCTTGCAACCCAGTCACCGCTGGAAAGTCGTCTGGCCTGTGCCGTCAGGGCTGCTGTGGGGCAGACACATGGGAGGTCATGGCCGCGGGCTGCGGGCACCCAGGGTCGGCCAGCCCCTCTCGAGGTAGCCTGCACGTGGTTGGGCCGTTTCTGAGAGCAGAGGTGGGTGTGAGCTGTCGTGTTGTGTCTGAATTGCAGGTGTCCTGTGGTCTGAAGCCATCTTTCTTGAGGCGAGGCCCCAGAGGAAGACCAAGAGCGTCGATGCCCTGAAGAAGTGTGAGCATGACCCCCACGTCCTCCTAGCTGTGGCCAAGTGAGTGGGGGGTTCCTCTGGGATTGCTGACCTTTGGGGCGCCTAATGGAACCCCTTAGGGTCCTTGGCCACCAGAGCTCCGTGACAAAGCACTTCTGCTTTGACCCAAAGTGGGCACACCTCCACGCAGAGGCCACGCAGACACATGCTGCCCCGCTGGCCTGGGCTGCCTGGAACCACAGACGCAGCTTGCTCTGGGCCCAGCCCGCCTTCCCTCCGTCCTGGGCTCCTGATGGGGCTGCTCTCTGTCTGTGGCACTTTCAGTTTACACCTCCACGTGTCCGTGGCCGTAAGAGGCAAACTTGCTGACATTGGTCCACACAGAATTGAGTAAGCAAAGTCCTTTGGCTCAAAGGGCTATAAGCAAGGTTTTTTCTTATGTGAGGATGAGAAAGCAGACATCTTCACCGTGGTGACCTCAGGGACGATCCAGGGCCCATCGGTCAGGCCCAGTCAGCGTGCATGGGGATGTGGATGTGCCGGAGACCATCTTTCCTTGAGGGTGCATGGTCCCAAGGGCAAGAGGAGGTCAGCCGGTGGCCTCCAGCAGCAGCTCGTGTGCCGGATGCTGGGTCAGGTGCTCCCTGGGGAGGCATGTGGTGTGCGGGGCATGGGAGGAAGCGCAGGGTCTTGGGAAGATGGAGTGACGTCGTGGCCGTGCGTGGAGGGCCTGAGGGCAGGGTGGGAGGTGACTGGCCTGGGAGGTGGAGGGTCCTCAGGAAGAACCTCGGCTGGGCTCCTGGGACTGCGCAGGCCTCACCTGGGGGGCGGGGGACGGCCCGTGCAGCTCGGGAGCTCCCGTTGTGCTGTCGCTGCCTGGGCAGGAGCCGGGCCATCCCCTGCAGTGGGCTCAGGTGCCGCAGGGCTGAGGGCACCGGCTCCTGAGGCCCAGCCTGGGCCCGTCTGGGGCTGCCTGCCTCCTACCCTGTGCTTCCGCCTCCCGGAACGACTGTTATGTGTAACACTCCGATAGGGCGGCCATAAAACCTCGTAAAAGGCTTTGCTAAGTAAATAAGTCACTCCTTGCTGTTCCCAGGTTGGTGTTCTGTGTACCTGCTATCGGGGTTTGTGCTCTTTAAGTCATAGTTTATCTAACACCAAGCAATTAAGAATACCACAAGGCTTAAAAAACAATCAAGCTATCAGGGCACGAAGTCACTCGTCCTGTAACCGAGGCCAGCGCCAACAGCTGCCCTGAACGGCAGGTTCGTGGTGTAGGGTTGGCTTCGGCGCCTGTGGCCCGGGGCTGGTGGAGCTGGCTGGAAGCACCCAGAGCCCCAGGCTGTCCGAGGGCCCTCGTGGGTCCTTTGGTTCCTGGCCAGCCTCACCGGTGGCTCCCAGCACCGCCTGGTTTCGGGCGTGTCTGTCTGCTCTGGTCCACGTGTCTGCTCTGGTCCACGTTCCCGGTACTGACCCAAGGCCCAGCCCCTCAGTGTCGGCTGGGCTCCCGCGGGAGGCCGCGCGGGCCTGGGGCTGGCGGTGGGGTGAGAGCAGAACGATCCCGAAGGTACCTACTGAGGAGCGGGTCGAGACGTCACCTTCCCGGGTCAGAGTCGTAATTTGACTTTTTGTCAGGTTTACTCTCCTAGTCTGGTATTTTCCCCAGAGGGAAATACACGGACTTAAAGGAGTTTGAAGTTCTTGGTCTCTGAGGATTTTTTAAGAAACGGCTATTAGAGCTCTGATGGACCGTTGCAAGCCGGTGATCTGGAGGGACGCCCAGGCAGTCAGGCCCGTCCTCGGCTCTCCCGGGGGGGCCCAGGGGCTCACCAGGGACAGGAGATCTGTGTGGCCAGAGCCAAGCCCCGTGCTGGCCGCAGCCAGGGCTGGGCTCGCTGTGCACTCAGGCCCGGGCAGGCGGCGCCCAGGTCACTCGTGCTGGCCTCGCAGCAGCCCTCGGGCACCGTCAGACGTGACTGCTCAGCCTGCACTTGCGCTTCTGCACAGGCTGTTCTGGAGCGAGCGGAAGATCACCAAGGCCAGAGAGTGGTTCCACCGCACGGTGAAGATCGACTCGGACCTGGGGGACGCCTGGGCGTTCTTCTACAAGTTTGAGCTGCAGCATGGCACGGAGGTGAGGTGCTGCTCGGCGACCGGGGGTCTGCTGCCCCCACACCGGAGCGGGGGGGCGTGCACATCAGTAACCCCCCTCGACAGTCTCTGCTTCCACAGCTCTTTCTCCCTACAGCCTGGTAGCCTCTTAGCCTGAAACGTGGACGTTTGGGTGATTTTAAGGGGTGTCTTAGTATTTCTTGAGAAGTTGGTGCCTGGGGCACGGGATCCCAAGAGTAAAGGGGTGGGCTGAGGACTGACCTTGTGCCCCGTGGGTTCTGTCCCAACTCCATGCGAGCCCAGGGGTAGCTTTTGGGGGAGCCTGGTGCGGCGGCCAGCACGTGGGGCCCCCTGGGAGGAGCCCTGACTCGAGCGCCCGCTGGTCCCTGCGCAGGAGCAGCGCGAGGAGGTGAGGAGGCGCTGCGAGAACGCCGAGCCCCGGCACGGGGAGCTGTGGTGCGCTGTGTCCAAGGACATCGCCAACTGGCAGAGGAAGATCGGGGAGATCCTTGTGCTGGTGGCAGCCCACATCAAGAACACCTTCTGATCATCGGTCCCCGTTGGGCACGGGCCTCGGGGCAGCACGTGGAGGAGCGTGGGGTAGCAAGGAGAGGCTGGGAGGGGCTCTGAGCTGTCCACCCTGCTCTTTGATTAAACTTTTTCTAGATAGTGCGTCCAGATTGGTGACCTGGTTTTCTCTGCGCCAGTCCCCCCATGCCGCCACCCCACTCGGCCCTCCGGCCTTGTATGGCCTCACTGGGGTTCTTGTTTTCAGGGGGCCTCTTGCAGACAGCCGTATGCCGCAGAGGAGGCCGTGTGCCTCCCTGGCTCGGGGTGGGCGCGGGGGTGGGGGCGGGGGCGGGCACGTTCTGGGAACAGCCGGACCCACTCTCCTGGCGACGACGACCTTATCCCCCTGGGTGGGGGGCGCCTCACAGTCTGCCCCCCAGGGTCGCTGGCGTTCCCGAGTGAGAGCGCAGACTGCAGGTTCAGCTTCCCGCAGTGCCTCCCAAACTGTGTCGCTAGGGGGTCACCAGGAGGCCCCTCGGGCACGCGTTGAGGGAAGTGTTACCAAGAAGAGATTTTCTCACATTTGCTAGTGAATTTTTCCTACGTTATCATCAGTTTTGTCCTAAAGTGCTTGTAACTGCCCTCATCTCTGGACTGGAAAAGGCATAACCTGGAGTCTGAGTGGAGTCCCGCCGCTGGTGTGTGAGGACAGAGGCCTTCTCAGCTGTGGGTCCCGTGTGTCCCGCTGGAAGCCGCCGGGGTCCCCGAGGAGGGGTGTGTCGGCCACGGCTCAGGCGTCTGGCTAGAAATCCCGGGTTGTCCGGAGGCCGGGGCCAGGGGGAAGAGGTGCTGATTGTTACGTGTGGAGAGAGGGCAGCTGGCAGCTGTCCCCGCACGTGCACGCACCGGGAGATTCCGGGGGGCCTGGTGCCTCTTGATGCCCCGTGACACCCGTGACGGGGCCTCCAGCCGGCTCCGCCCTCCCAGGCAGCCGGGGTTGGGCGGCACTTGCCTCAACGCAGGCACCTGAGACGCGGCTCCACTGGGGCCACCTCTGGTTCCGGGGGCCAGGAGGACGCTGGGTGCCCGGAGCAGGCCCCACGCCACCCCGTGGCCCAGATCCCACTCAGGCTGGATCCGGACATGCTTCCTCCGCCTCACAGCCTGAGGTGGGCCAGGCCCGTGGAGCGGTGCAGGGCGGCTCACGGCGGGGGGGGGGGGGGGGGGGGGGGGGTCTCTGCGGGGTCTTGGTGGGGACCTCGGAGTTTCCTCTGATCTCTTGGGAGGGGAGGGAGGGACCCTGCCTGCTACACAGAATGGGTCCCGGAGGCTTTAGGGGCTTGGCAGCCAGCCGTTCTGTACAATCCCAGGGGTGCTGGCAGCCTTCGCTGCCCTGGGTTGGACCTGGCTTCTCCCAGCCGCTCCTCCGATCTCGCGGTCAGGCACGGCCTCTGGAGAGCCCTTGGAAAGTTCCGGAACATCGGGATCATCATGTGTGAATGTCCTCTCCTTCACGTGGGGATGGTTTCCGCTGAGGCGCTTTCTTGGCTTTTCTTCAGCCGGCGGGTCTTCAGTTGTAGGTCCAGGCGGGCTGGCTTCTGGAGGCTGCTCTGAGGTGCTCCGGGGGGCACCGGGTACGGCCAGGCATGGGCGTGGCGGCCCCCGCTCCTGGGCGCCCAGGGCTCCCCCAGCAGAGGACCCCTTCAGCCTGGGAGGACCCCCGCCCCGGCCCAGTCGCGAGGGTACAGGCGCTGGGGGCTGCGGCAGGGGCCGGCCCGCCCCCCCACCCCCACCCCGGGCTCCCAGAGGGCAGCACCTGCAGAGGGGCAGGCGCCCCAGCCCACCCGCCTCTTCAGCAGCGCAGACTGTCCTGGGGCTTCGGCTTGAGCATGACCCTGGCTGGGCAGGGAGCCCGCAGCCGGCTCCAGGGTCAGGTTGATTGAAGAAGCAATTGGATAGGAGGTGGGGAGAGGGAGGGGGTAGGGCCGGGATCCTGGGGCCTCCCTCCTGCTCCCTCCCTCCTTCCCCAGAGGAGCCAACTTCAAAAGCCTCGTCTGCCCGCCGCCAGCGCTCCCTGCTGCAGCCTGTCCTGAGGCCTCAGCCGCCCCCTGCCCACGGACCCGCGACCCACGGTTATGTGCCAGGCCCCCTGGCGGGGCTGAGGGAGGGCCTCGCTGTGACAGGCCCATGGTGAGCGGCCACTGGGGAGGGGGCCCACGTGGCCAGAGGGTTGGGGAGCGTGGTCCAGGGGAGGTGGCTTGGCCCTCCGTGCCCTGCCGGGAAGTCCCCCCCCCCCCCCCCCCCCGGGTTCCCGCCACCTCAGTCCGGCTGGCTGGGCCCTGGGTGCTGGTTCCCGGCAGCGGGGGGCCGGTGGGGGTGGGAGGGGGCTGCTGGGCCTCCGGGTCAGGCCCCTGGTGCCAGGGCTGCCCTGCTCTCCGGCCGCGTGGACCTCCCCGTGCCCACAGCTGCTGCCCGGCTGCGACCCCTGACCCGCTGGGCATGCCTGGGGCGAGCTCAAGGGGCCACGGCGAACCTGCCAGCGCTGCACCCCAGGCCTCTGTGCAGCTTGGGGTGCGGCCCGGCGGGCCCCCCTCCCAGGGCTGGGAAGCGGAGTCGAGTCCTGCGTCCCGCTGGCTTCACATGATTAATTTTCCCGTTGCTGTTTGACTCCAGCCCGGGGGGCCTGGGGGTGGTGTGTGGCCCGGGGTCGGGGAACTAGCTGCTCGCTCTCCGACCTGTGGGCCTCTCCCCAAGCCGGGCTCTTGGGGCGGGGGGGGCTGGAGAAGGCGTGTCTGGGGTGGCACAGCTGCCCCCCTCCGCTGCCCCTGGGGGTTCCCCCAAGCCTTCCCCTCCCAGGGGGGTGTGGCCTTGCGCGGAGCCCTCAGCCCTGTCCTGCTGGGCGGGAGGTGCTGGGGTGCCCTGCCCCGAGCCAGGGAGAGCCTGGGGGAGCGGTCGTGCTGGAACCAGAGCACTTCTGCCCCCGTTCTGGGGGGCGGGGGTGGCTCCGGAGGAGAGCTTGGCCCTGCTGGGGGCGGGGTGCGGGCTGCACCCCTAGGCCGAGGTCAGCTCTGCCCCTGGAGCCCCCCCTCCCGGCCCCCCACCATTCACCCCGTGTCTGCGTAGAGCCGTGTGGCCTGCAGGCTTATCGTCCATCCTGCCCCAAACCTGAGACAGCAAGGACGTGTCCTGCTAGGTCCAGGCCTGTGTCACGACGGCCCAGCGACCTCTCCGCTGTGCACCTGCTGGGAGACTCCCTGGGGGCTGTCGTGGGGGCTGCGGTGGGGGGCCCCCCGCAGGCCTGGGCACCCCGCCCTGACCCAGCGTCCCTTCCAGGTGACTCCCAGGCCTGCACTCTGGGCGCTCCTGCTGGCTCTGCTGGGGATGGCGCCCGGCCAGGCAGGGCCCCGTGCCTGCAGCGTCCCTAACGTGCTCCGCCACTACCGAGCGGTCATCTCGGAGGACCTGCAGGCCGCCGTGAGGCAGGGAGGGCCAGGGGCCGCGTGGACAGGGCCGGACTCCCGACCCCTGCATTTCATTCAGAAAAACCTGACTGGAGCTGTGGCCTCTGGCTGGAGGGGTCGGGTGGGAGCTTCCTGCGGTGCCCAGAAGGTATGGGCCGCCCTCCCCTTGCCTCCGGCACCCCCGGGCCTCCCACAGGGCCCTCCCCAGCATCCTCCCTTCCTTCCCCAGGAGCGCGGAATCCTACTGTCCATTGCGTCCCTGGGTCGGACCCTGCGCAGGGTGGTGGCCGGGCGCCGCCGCGGGGCGCTGGAGAGAGCAGCGTGGACCGTGGCCCTGCGCACGGACGCGGTCATGCGGCGCCACTGCTGGGTGCTGCGCCAGGTGCGCGGGGCCGGCCCGGGTCCCTCCCCACCCACGGGCCCCCTGCCCCCCGGGAGCAAGGAGGGGGCGCGGGGGTGGGGACCCCAGGTGCTCGCTGACCGCCCTGCCCCCGTCCTGACAGCGGAGCCAGTGGCCCAAGAGGCGCCCTCCCCGGCGGCGGCGCGGCAGCCGGAGGCTCGTGCTGCGCGCCCTGGATGCCATCGCCACCTGCTGGGAGAAGCTGTTCGCGCTGCGGGCGGCCACGGAGGGCACCTAGCGTCCTGCGCGCCCACAAGAGCCCGCGGGGCCTGGAACCGGCCTCTCCCTCGGGCTGGCCTGCCGCTAGGTCCCGGCCCCTCCCTTGTGGCCGCGCTCCTGGGGGGCCCTGGGCCTGCGGGTGATGCTCCAGGCGCCAAGCCAGGACTCAATAAACTGCTGCTGCTGCCGTCTGGTGGTCTTCCCTTGGCCCGCAGGCCGTGGGGCCAGCGCCGGGTCGCCCACACCTGCCAGGTCCCCCATGCCCAGTCCCCCACGCCCAGTCCCCCACGCCTGCCCCGTCCCCCACACCCGGGCGAGGGTCGGGCGCTGCGCTCCCCGCCGTGGGCAGCAGGGGGCGGCCCGGGTCGCTGGATGACCTCCCCTGCTCCAGGGCAGCTCCAGGCCGGGGGTGCTCTAGCGCCCTGAAATGTCCGGTCCCGGCCTGCTGACTCTGGAATGGGGGAAGGGTGGACATGGAGGGGAAGGCCGAGCTTTGTGAATCCAGAGCAAAACAACCGGATAAAGGAAACGGGCCTGAAGGGAAGCCAGTCGCTGGCCCGGCTGCTCGCGGGGCCAGGCTGTTTCCTGCGGCCCTGGGAGGGGTGCTCAGGGATCCGCCGTCCTGGGCTCTTGGCGGGGTGAGGGGCTGACCCCGGGCTCCCCGGCCCACAGCTGCGTGGGCCTGAGCGTCCAGGACGCCTCCCCAGTCAGCCCGGGGCGGGTGGGGCAGTCGGCAGGTCAGGCACCCGGACGCCCGAGAACCACAGCGCTCACAGTCCTCGGACAGGTGGATGGGCCAGGCCCGGCCTCGGTGCGGAGCGGCCCTCACGGTAGGGCCGTCGGCACCGCCCGAGGTGAGGGGTGGAGGAGCTGCCCTGAGCCAGCTGCCCGCCGTGCGTGTGCTGAGCCCGGCACAGGAGGTACAGATCCTGCCCCAACCTCAGCCAGGAAGCCCATGGCGCCCCGTGCCCCATGACCTGCGCACAGCACGGCCACCCAAGCTTCCTGGGCCTCGGGACGCGGCAGCCACCTGCTGCACGCCCAGCAGGAGCCCCAGGCCACGCGGGGCAGCTGCCCCGGGGGCCTGACGTGGGGACGAGGGCGATGCTCACGCAGGGATCGGACCCCCGGCTGGGCTCGTGCCGCACGTGCTCCGTGGGCGTGCCATGGTGTGCAGTGGGCTGCGGGCTGCGGGGTCACGGCCGTGGAAGGGCAGCCTGCGCTCCTGCTGAGGCGGCCCGGGCCCGGAGGGTCTGAGCTGAGGAGTGATGCTGGAGTCGGGTCGGGAGAGGTCCGCTGGCCTCATGGGAGATGGTCGGTGGGGCCCGGGGCCGTGGGTGGGGCGAGGCGAAGGAGGAGGGCTGGACACGAAGCGCTGGGGTCCGGCCCGGGTGCTTGGAGGGGCCCAGCAGGGCGCCGGCCTCAGGCTCTGGCCTCAGTTGGGTGGAGTGTCAGGTGTGGGGCCGCCGGGTTGGGGCCGAGGGTCAGTAAGCGTCCCAGGGCTCTGGGTGCAGGTGGGGACAGGGACGGGGCCTGTATGACGGCCGCCCCCTGCCCGTCTCCCCGGGGCTCCTTGCGCGTAAGGAGCCCTGGGGGCGTCCGAGGCGACTCCCGGGCTGTCGGGGCTGCTGCCACCCACGGCGTCCCTTCCCTGCTGAGAGCAGTCGGGCTGCCCTGGGGGAGGGAGGTGGGCGGCCCCCCAGCCTGGGGGCGGGGGCCGTGGGAGCAGGGCGAGGCCTGCGGGCCCACCGCCTGGCCCAGCTCCCCCTGGCGGGCGGCCCTCCCAGAGTCGACCCCCGGGGCAACTGGACGGGCTCAGGGCAGGGCCTGGGGGCCCTCGCCCGCAGCACCGCGTCCGCCTGGGGCCTGGCGCCCGGGTCCCCCACGGGGTCTGCCGCGGCTCCCGTCGCACAGCGCCCGGCCGGCTGCGGGCCCGCGGTAGTGAATCCTCACTGTGGCTCAGCACAGACTCCTCGTCCCCCTCGGTCCTGGGGCGCGGAAGCCCGGCGTCACCGCGACCTGGGGCTGAGCCTGGCTCCGGGGCTGGCGGCCTCGTGGCTCCGCGCCTGCCTCCTGCATGTGGCCGCTCCTCCTGCGGGACTTTGCCCCCCACTATCGGCCGCCGAGTCCGCGTCCCCGCACCTCCAGGTCCTCGGCACGTAGGCCAAGGCTCTGTTCTGAGTGAGACCCCACTGCCGGGCCCGGGCGGGCAGGTGGACCTGTCTTTCCTCCTGCGGCCCCCTCCAGCTGCTGCCGCGTCTTCCTCGCACAGGATGGCGGCAAGTTGGGCTCCTGGCTTCCGGGACGAGGTCCGCTGGTCCAGGGCGGGGACGGCCACAGTGACCCGGCGAGATAGGACCAGAGGGGAAGCCCGGGCTGCCCCACTCGGACCCCAAGACGTCTGGCCTGCTGTTGAGCACCGGGACCCCCTTGGTGGCTTGTCCAGCAGCGCCGGCTGCTCAGTGACGCCGGCTGGACCTGACCAGCACCAACAGGCGCGGCGGGACCCCCGACCAGGGCCAGAGCGGTTGTCCTGTCCCGTGTGTCCCTGGCCCCCCACCAGCGAGGCCCCTCCTAGCTGAGGTCTGGGGCAGGCGGCCTGAGCCCGGCTCTTCCTCCGACAGATGTGGGTTCCGGGGCACATGCGTGGCCCGCACCCCATGCCGTCCTGTCCCATCCACGTGCCTTCTCAGCTGCTTCCGGGGGGGCAGGCGGTCCTACGGGGAGGGGCTGTGCCAGGGTGGCAGACGGGGCCGCAGGGCACGGCCAGGGTTGTGCAACTTCCCGAAGCCAGGGAGCCAGACCCCCCGTATGCAACTCCAAAAGGAGGGGGGCCATGCCGACTTTGAAGGGCAGCCCGTGTCCCACAGCCTCCCCAGACTGGGAGCCTTTGAAAGAACATCTGGAACACGGGCGACTGGCAAGCTGGTCTCTGGATTTGAAAACCAGAAAGTCAATCTGACGTTGCCACTTGTGTGTTCTCGCGCCCACACCCGCTCCCCTCCCCCACCCCACCCCCACTTCCTACCTCTGCCTCTGCAGCAGGCTGGGGAGGGGGCGGGGACCGCGGGTCCCGTGGGCAGCCTGGCTGGGCGAGGGGCGCTGGGAAGCGGGAGCGTGTGCCCTGCCCGGGGCCTGCGCAGACGGGGTCCGGCTCCCGCGTCCAGGGGCCACGGCTGTGGGACAGGATGTGAGGTAGCCAGGCCCTGCACCTGGCGCTGGGCGCGGGGGGGCCTGGGGCCACGCGCAGGCCGGGAGGAAGCACCTGCGGCCAGACCTGAAGGCTGCGCGGCCTCGCTGGCACCTGGCCCTTGCCTGTGAGCCCGAGCGCGGTCCCGGCTGCAGGTGTGCCAGGGGCTGCCCGCCCATCTGTGCTCCCCGTGGGAACACACGGACCCCCCACTCCAGGAAGCAAAGACGCGGGGGTGGGGGGTGCCAGGTGCCGCGGCCCATTGTCCCTGCCAGGGGCCTGAGGACCCTGGGGGCTCCAGGGACCGTCCCCATCCTGTCCCCTCCCGAGGAAAAGACCCAGCTCTGTAAACACAGAAGCAAACAACAAGCATCATCCCCCAGCCCCATGAACCCCCACCTTCCCGGCCTTCCTCCTGAGGAGCCAGCAGGGATTCCACACTTGCGGGGGGAAGTGAGTCCTTGTTTTGGGGGAAACGGGAAGGTCAGGACCTGGGGGGGAGGTGGGCCAGCCTGGGGCTGGCTGCTGGCCGCTGGGTCAGCACTGGGCTGTGGGCCCCGCCGTTCTGAATCCTCTCCACGCCCCGCGTGGGGCTTGAGCCTGTGACCCCAAGGTCGTGAGGCCACGGGGCTCCCATCTGTGGGGGGCTCAGCCCGGCTTGGCCGAGGCCAGACATGGTCTCCTCACCCCCGGCCACAGCCCGCTCGCTTCTGGCCCGCGCAGCACGGGGTGAGGTGGCTGGGGCTCCGGGCCAGGGGAGCAGGCGCTGTCCTCGGGTCGCTCCCCGCGTCCCCTCCCGGCTGTGCGGGGCGTGAGGCCAGGGGTCCCCGGCTGCGGCCCAAGATAAGCGCCGCACCCGGCGGCCACTTCCTGCATTTCCTCCCAGCGCCGCCGCCGCGCACCCCTTCCTGTTTTCTCGGCGCTGCAGGCTGGCAGGAGCGTGGGATACGGGGCGGGGACGTGGGGCTGCGGACGGGGTCGTGGCCACAGGGCCCGGTCGCCGGGCGCACAGAGGGTTGTGGGAGCCGCGCACAGGGCGGGGAGCCCCCAGCGTGCTGAGCCGCCGCCGCCTGCCTGGCCCCCACGCAAGGCTACAGGTGGGGAGGGAGCCCCGCGGACTCGTGGCCTGAAACACGACAAGGAGATACCCCCCCCCACCCCGCTCTCCCTCAGGCCTGGGCCCAGCCTGCACTGCACCAGGTCCTGGCTCACCCATGGCCCCGCCGCCGTGGGGAGGGCAGGTCCGTGCCCCTTTGGCTCTCCGTGCTTGACCTGCTTGCTCAGGCCCGGTCATTAGGGACAGTCTGGGTGATGTTAGTGAAACGCATGTGCACACAAAAACTTTGTACACGCGTGTTCCCGGCAGCAGCATTCACAGTCTGAGTGCCCGCGGTTGGGGTGGTCTCGTCACAGCGGGCCGTGAGCCCCACAGCGGGAGGGAGGACGGGACATCGCCACACTCGGTGAACGAAGCCACACTCAGGATCCACTGGTTGCATGAGGTCGCTCACGCAAAGCGTCCAGAACAGGCCAATCCGCGGAGAGGGTAGGTTGATGATGTTTCCGGGGCCCGGGAGCCGCTGCCCCGCGTGGGGAGCGGAGGGACCCTGGCCTGAGGGGCATGTGGGCTGCACGGCCTGCACCGTCCTCCCTGTGGACTGAAACCACGGCCGCGGCCGCCAAACTCCAGTGTAGGTTTCGAACGATGTGGGCCGAGTGGGGAGGGACACTGCGCCCCTCCCAGCACCGGCCTGGCTGTGGGCGTCCCCAAGGGCGTCTGGGGGAGCATGTCCATGAAGGACGGGGCGCATCCCGCCTGCTGCGCCCCCCTCCCCGGCTGCCTGCTGGGGAGGGCTGGACGCCGTGGCTGGGCTGGGTGCAGGGCGTGGGAGCCCGCGCGGGGCAGGGCCGCTAGGACTTCCCGCCAGGAGCGAGGCCGCCTGACTCAGCGGGAGCCGGGGGCGGGGACTTCCCTTCGCTGAGCCTCCTGGAGGCAGGTGGGTGGGGCCAGGAGGGGAGCCGTGGGACGCCTGGCCCAGGCTGGATGGGGCTGGAGCGCTCCCCGGCCGGGCAGAGGGTCCTGGGGGGACCTGCCCCCCCCGCCCCCCCCCCCCCCCCGCACCGGCCCACCGCGCCGAGGAGCTGCTATTGGAAACAGCTGCTCTCCGTGGGAGGCCCTCTCCTGTTCCCACCCCGCTCCTGGTCTCCCCCAGCCCCCAGCGGTGGGGGCCGCCCCCCACTGGCCCCCACTGGCCCCCACTGGCCATGTGAGGGGGGGCTTGCGGGCCTCAAGCTCTGTCCTCTCCCTACGGTGGCAGCACCCGCCAGCCCCCGACCTGCTGACCCCAAGGTGCCCGGGAGGGTGCACCCTCTGGGTGGGATGGGGTGGGGTGAAGACTTGGGAACGCAGGGTGGGAGAGTAGTGCTGCCGCCGTGCCAGGAAGCCGGAGGGACACAGCTGGCCCTGGCTGCGGGCTGGCACCTCTCTCCTGGGTCCGCGGGTGTGTCCGGGCCGCAGGTAGAACAATGGACAGTGGCTCGGCCCACCCAGCCAGGGAGGTCCTCGGTGGGGCTGGTCACAGGGCGGGGGGAGGGGGGGCCCACAGCTGGGGCAGAGGCTCCAGGCCTGGAGCTCAGGTCGTCAGTCCCCCACCAGGGGGCAGGCCCAGGGCAAAGCCAGAGCCGAGTCGGGGCGGTCCTGGGCACTTCCCTGAGAGGAGCCCAGGACCAGCCTCAGGGCCCCAGGGCAGCGCCCGAACCCCCGACAGAACCCCGACAGCCGTGACTGGGCTGGATCTGGGCTGGATCGGCCTTTTCCCTTTGGCCTCAGTGTCCCTGCCACACATCGCGCTGGATACTGGGATGTGGGAGGTCTCTGCCCCCCCTCCCCCCCGCCCTGGGGTCTCTCCACTTGGGAGTCTGTCTCCTGCCTTCTCCAGCTTGTCACTGTTCTTTTATGTCTGTTTTTGAGTTTTCTGGACCTTGCGGCTCATGGGGAGGGTAGGGGCGCGGGCACCGCTGCCAGCTGAGGTGTGGCGCTCTTGCCTGTTAATACTGGGGCAACGTCCCTGCCTCTGGGAGGCAGGTTACCCATAAAAACGGCCCCAGGCAGCGGCCCTGTGTGTGGGCGCCCAGGCTCACCCGCGGACACACGCCGTCCAGCCCTCGTGGGTGCTCACGTACAGTGGCGGTGCCACCCCGTGTGCGCACACAGAGCACGCAGCTCCCCTGCAGCCCTGGAGCCGCAGGGCCTCACGCAGAAGTGCAGAAGCGTGTGCGAGCTCGCGGACACGCAGGAGGCCCAGCTGGGGCTTTTCCTTGTCCCCAGCGAGGGAGCACCAGACAGCGCCCCGGGCCCAGGCGGCGGGAGGAGGGCAGCCGGGAAGGGCGCCGGGAAGCGGCTTGGGGAGGAGAGCCTGGGCCTCCCGCTCGGGTCACCCACCGTGAGGAGCAGCGGGGCTGTGTCGTGGGGCACCCTTACTGGGGACTCTGGTTCACCAATAACGGGGTCCCGCGGTGCCATGTCCCTTACAGGGGTCACCCCGCCAACCTCCTTTGGGGAGGCGCACAGGCCTGAGCTCGGGGAAAGTTTTAGTTATGTGCGAGTGTATTTATTTGGAAGGTTTTTAAAGAGGAGACGAGGATGAGGAAACTCGGGTTGGGGTGTGGGGGGTTGCTGACCTCTGCTAGGCTCCAGTTAAAGTGGGGGCTGGGACAGGCGGGGAATGGAAGCTGGGGGGGCAGGGAGCGCCCACACCTTGTGCCTCCGCAGCTCTGTCTGGGGGAGAATCCTGGAAGGACGGAGAAGCGGGTGCCCTGGGGCCCGAGCTGGGGGTCAGTCTCCCAGGACACTCCGGGGGGGAAGGGCGCGGCCAGGGTCCTGGGGTGTACCGCTCCCCCTTCCCCCAACGACCACAGACTCGGGTGTTCAGGGTGTTCAGAGGAAAGAGCGAGTCACTTTATTGTGGCCTCGCCTGGCCCCGGGGGCGACCCAGCTCCTGCTCCTCCTTTAAAGCAAACACTGCTACTCTTCATACTCAAACAGCCTTGGACATCGGTGCTCTCGGTCACCGGCACCCCTTGGAAGAAGTTTCAAAGTTTAATCAAAAATTAAATATGTTGTATTACGCATATAAAAAAGGCAAAGTAAAAAATACAGCCCGGTTCTAGAAAATACACTGCAGGAAGAGAACGGGGCGCTTCGACCCGGAAGGGCGGCGGGCGGCCGGCAGGTCCGAGGCCGGGGGCCTAGCCCGAGATGCAGGCGCTGTAGTAGACGGCGCTGCTGGCGTCGGACAGCGCGGCAATCAGGCTGCTCTCCTCGGGGCAGGACATGGCCCGCGGGCCCAGCTTGGCCAGCGCCACGTGGTACGGGAGCCCCGCGCCGTCGGGCCGGGTCCGGCTGCAGTTGAGGTACTGGTCGAACTCGGTGAGGTCCACGTCGGCCCACAGGTCGGCCGCGGGCCCCAGCGTGTCGCCCTCGGCCGGGGGCGCCTCGGGGGGTGGTGACAGCGGCCCGGGGAAGGGGCCGGGGCCGTAGTACAGGCCGGTCCTGAGCGCCTCGGCCAGGGGCGCACCGTAGGCGGCGCCGGGGTCCCGGGGCAGCTCGGCCGGGCCGTAGGGCGCCCGGAAGGCTCGCAGCGCGCAGTCCTCAGGCGCGGGGAAGAAGGCGGCCTCGCCGGGCTCCAGGCCGTCCAGCGGCGAGCGCTCGGGCGTCGGCAGCCCCAGCCCGTCGAGCTCGGCGCCCAGCGGGGGCAGCTCCCGGAAGGCTCGCGCCGGGCCCGGCGCCGCGGGGAAGGGCTCTGGCGGCGGCGGCGGGGGCGCCAGGCCCGGGAGCAGGAGGCCGGGCTCCAGCCGCCGGGCCTTGCGCGCCTGCTTCTTGCGGCGCGGCCGGTACTTGTAGTTGGGGTGGTCGCGCAGGTGCTGCACGCGGAGCCGCTCCGCCTCGTCCACGAAGGGCCGCTTCTCGGCCGGCGTCAGCTCCTTCCACGCCTTGCCTGCGGGCGTGGGCGCGGGGCTCAGCGGGCTGCCTGCCGTGGGCCGGGGCGCCCCGGGTGCTGGGCGCCCGCTGCCCTCGGTGCCACTCCCCTGCCCTTGATGCTCCCTCCCCACCCTTGGTGCCTGCTCCCCCGCCCTCGATGCTCCCTCCCCTGCCCTCGGTGCCCCTTCCTCACCTGCCCCGTCTCTCCCCTACCCTTGGTGCCCTTTCCTGTCTTCAATGCTCCCTTCCCACCCTCAGTGCTCCCTCCCTGCCCTCGATGCTCCCTCCCCTGCCCTTGGTGCCCCCTCCCCGCCCTTAGGTGCTCTGTCCCCTGCCCTCGGTGCCCCCTCCCCGCCCGCCCCGTCTCT
The DNA here is from genome assembly GCF_003254725.2 of Canis lupus dingo. Lineage (NCBI taxonomy): Eukaryota > Metazoa > Chordata > Mammalia > Carnivora > Canidae > Canis > Canis lupus. The sequence goes on from NC_064266.1 coordinate 47,598,941, forward strand.
CCCCTGCCCTCGGTGCCCCCTTTCCTGCCCTCGATGCTCCCTCCCCACGCTTGGTGCCCGCTCCCCTGCCCTCGGTGCCCCCTTCCTCGCCCTCCCCGTCCCTCCCCCGCCCCCGGTGCGCCCTGCCCGCGCGCCCCGCGCCCCTCACCCAGCATCTTGCTGAGCACCGCGTTGTGCAGGTCCGGGTTCTGCTGCGCCAGCCGCTTGCGCTCGTCCTTGGCCCACACCATGAAGGCGTTCATGGGCCGCCGGATGCGCGACTCGTCGGCCGCCGGGCGCTCCCCGCGGCCGGCCGGGCTGAGGCCATAGCGCCCCGGGTCGGGGCTGCGCGGCGGGCTGCGCGGCGGGCTGGGCGGCGAGGCGGGCGCGGCGGGGGCGGCGGCGGCGGCGGCGGGGAGGCCGCGCGGCTCAGCGGCGGCCGCGGGTCCCGGGGCCCATGCACAGTCGCGGCGGGCGGGCGGGTCGTCCTGTGCGCCGTAGCCGGGCGGCGATCTCTGCATTCCAGCTGGGCGCGGCCTGGGCGGGACGAGCGCGGGCACCTCGGGTCGGGCGGAGCGCGCGGCGCGGACGGCGGTGGCCGCGGGCAGGGCGGGCGCCCAGATATAGCGGCGCGGGCCCGAGGGGCGGGGCACGGGGCCACTGGGCGGGGCGCGGGGCCGCCCCCTCCCCCCCCCCCCCCCCCCGCCGGGCGCCCTGGCTTCTCGGAGCACCTCTGCGGAGGAGGGACCCCAGCGGGCCGCCGCCCTGCGCTGCAGCGAGGAGGGGGCGCCCCCGGGGGCTGTCGGGCCTTCAGAACCGCCGTCCCCTCCCACGGAGCGAAGGGACACGGGGCAGCCGCGCGTTTTAATCCCGAGTTCCCGGGAGGCTGCCCAAGAACTCAGGAGCCCTGGGCGCGTGGGGAAACCTGCCGCGGGTCTTGGGGGCGCGCGGGGCGGCCCGGGGCGCGGGGTCCCCAGCCCTCCGCGCATGGGGGTCACCCCTGCGCCCTGAGCATCTCCTCCCGAATCACTCCTAGGGGCTCCGAGCTCCTCCGCCCGCGTCACCCCTGTGCCCCCAGCTCCTCCCTCCGGGTCACCCCTGCGCCCTGAGCTCCTCCGCCCGGATCACTACTGGGGGCTCCGAGCTCCTCCTCCCGCGTCACCCCTGCGCCCCGAGCTTCTCAGCCCGCGTCACCCCTGCGCCCCCCGAGCTCCTCCGCCCGGGTCACTCCTGCGCCCCTAGCTCCTCCACCCGCGTCACCCCTGCGCCCCGAGCTCCTCCGCCTGCGTCACCCCTGTGCCCCGAGCTCCTCTGTCCGGGTCACCCTTGTGCCCCGAGCTCCTCCGCCCGCGTCACCCCTGCGGCCCTGAGCTCCTGGCCCGTCCGCAGGACAAAGGAGGTGGACTTGGCGCTACCCCCCACCCCACGGGCAAGAGCCGCTGTGAACAGGGCAAAGCCCGCGGCGTTGCCAGGAACCTCCGAGGGTCGCCCCCGTGAACAGAGAGCAGAGCCCCGGGGCTGCCGGTCGGGCTGGGACCAGTGGCTGGGACCAGTGGTCGCGAGGGACACGCAGAGGGCGGGTGGGGATGGGGTCGGGGCAGGTAGAGCGCAGGGCAGCCCCCCCCCCCTTGGCCATGAGGCTCCAGGGCTTGCAGAGGGGCTTCCAGCGGCCGATCCAGGGGGCTCTGGGCTCCCGCAGCTGCTGGGTGTGAGGGTCCCTGCCCCTGCCAGGACTGCGCCCCAGCTGAGGAGGCTCCCCCAGGGCGGGATGAGTGTGCTCAGCCGCGGTGGGGGGGGGTGGCGGGGGGGAGGTGAGTTTTCCTTCCTGTACATCTGTTTATAGCCTGGGAGCTGAGCTGCCTCCTTCCCGGGCAGAGCCCCCACCCCCGGCTCCCAGCTCCCGGGTGTGCGGCCCCACGGTCAGTCCAACATGGGCGGTCCTGCAGCTGCCCCAGTGGCCCTCCCGCTTGAGGAGAAGCCCGCACCCCCACAGGGTCCCTCCACCTGAGGGCTGTGGGGGATCCTATCACAAGGATCTTGTCCATGGGCTGGGGGAGTAAAGCACTGGGAGGCAGGAAGAATGGGGGCCCTGGGGGGCTGGGCCCACCGTTCTCTCTGGGGGTGCCAGCTCCTGTTTGACCAACGTAAGTGGGTGGACGGTGTCCTGCAGGGGTGGGGGGAGACGTGTGTGAGGAAGACTCTAGGTTGAAAATGGGTGCGAGGAGGCAGCACCCCGTAGAGACTCCCGCCCCCTTGGAGCAGTGGTCTGAGGCTACTGGGGCCTGGCTGGTTGGGGGATGGGCCCCGGGCTTGGGGAGGAGGCCCATGGGGTCCTCCGTTGTGGCCCCCCTACATTGGGGTAGATTTCCGGTTCTCCTGGAGCCCCGGCCTGGCCCGCGGCACCTCCCGGCAGCGCAGAGGAACCGAGCTGCTCCAAATGCAGCCGCGGCACCACCCGGCATTACCTCACCACGGAGCGCCCCCCAGGGTGGCTGCCTTGCTGGCGCCAGCCAGTGGCCCCCCCTCTTGGCGGAGCCGTGCCACTCAGGTGTCCAGCTGTCACGTCCTGTGGGCTGGGGCCGGGCAGGGCAGGGGGGGAGCCCCCTGGGGTGCCCCCCGCCCCTTTGGGGTCAGGCTAGCCTCCCCGAGTGTGCTGCCTGGTGGTGCTCTGGCCCAGTGTCCAGATGGGAAGACAGTGGGGGTGGGGACTGCAGTCGGGGTGGCCCTGACCTCAGAGGCGCAGGGCTGGGGGGCTCCCAGGGCTCTGCCAGGGCTGGTGTGGGTGTGGTCAGCTGTGCTGGGGGAGGGGCACGGGCCTTGGGTGACTGTGCTTGTGGGTGGTCCGTGCGTGTGTGAGGGTGAAGGTCCCATCTGTCTGCCTGAGTGGGGCGAGGAAGGCCTCGCGTGGAGGCTGCCCAGGGCCTTAGGAGCCAGGCACGGGCTGGACTGGCCCGAGAAGGGGCCGCACAGGGCGTCGTGGCCAAGGCCTCACCCTCCACGCCCACCACGGGAGGGGCCCCAGCTCTCTCCGACGTGGGGGTGACCTGTGAGTCTGGGGCCCCCCTGCCCATTTGGTCCAGGTTGGCTGCTGCCCACCCTCATGGGGGTCCTGCGTGCAGCCCCCAGGGCCCCGGACAGAGGGGGTGCAGGGGCCAGCTCTGCAGTGTCAGCTGGCCCGAGGGTGGCGTGGACACGGCCCCCCCCACCGCCCTCCACCCACTGCCTGCCTCAGCCAGGACCAGACCCCCGGGCTCTGCATGAAGCCTGCAAAGGATGCTGGGCAGTCCTCCTCGGTGGCTCTGGGTGGGGGGTGGCTGGGCTCTGGGAGGGGCGGACCTCCCAGGCGCTGCCCGGGGCACAGACCTCACAGGCTCCCACCCACCCAGCCCTGGCTGCTGCAGGAGCGGAGGCTGGGACCAATTACGGGGTCCCTTGGGGCCGGACCCTCCTTCTCCTGGAGGGTGGGGGCGGGGTCCCTGTCAGAGCGAGTCCAGGTGGAGGGGGATCTCCTGTGTCCTGAGACCTCTGCTTTGAGTGCCACTGCTCAGTGCGGATCCCGCCTCCTTGAGGCCCTTGAGACGGGGGCTCTGGGCCCGCCGTCCTGGGGCTGCTCCTCCTCCACTCGTGGCCGGGGCGGGGGGCGGGGGACAAGGTGCAGGGTCAGCCTCAACCTGCGAGCAGGGGTCCGGGCTTCTGAGGAGGCTGCCCGATGGCCTGGAGGTGTGTGCGTGCCCGCCCCCTGCTGCAGGCCTGTTTGGGGGACACTGGGTCTGGGCCCCGGATGGCGGGTGGCCCGTGCCTTCCCGCCCTCAGCCCTGGGACGCTGGGCCTGTCACCCGGCTTCCAGGACGCGGGGGGGGCCTGGCCCCTGGGGAAAGGTTAGGGTGGGGGCCTGAGGGAGCGGGCGTGGCGTGGGGGTCACTTGTGTCGTGTGGTCCCCCAGCTGTGGGTCTGCGCCGCAGGCCAACTGGGCGCTGTGGGAACCAGGATGTCTGCTGGGGCAGGGGGTCCCACCGGCTGCCAGTCTGAGCAGGGGGGGTGTGGGGCTGTCGGGGGTGTTTCTGGCGTCCTGGGGCGGCGGCCAGGGCACCTCAGGGAGTGACGCACCCCCAGGTGCTGGGGGGCTTTCTGGGTGGACAGCACGGGGCCTGGCAGCTGTGAGGATGTGATGCCCCAGGTCCCACGTGGCGGGTCGGTCAGATGCCCTTCGCCATGGCCATGTATCAGGGGGGCCGTGGCCGTGTGTTGGAGGGGCGCCGTGGCCAGGTGTCGGGGGGCCATGCCGGTTGTCAGGGTGGCTGTGGCCGGGTGTCAGGGGGCCGTGACTGGGTGTCCGGGGGCGCCGTGGCCAGTTGTTGGGGTGGCTGTGGCCGGGAGTTGGGGGGGCCGTGGCCGGGAGTCGGGGGGGCCGTGGCCGGGTGTGGGGGGCCCTGCCAGCTGTGTGGCCCCCCGCAGGCGCAGCGGGGGCTCCATGGGAACCGGCTCCGGGTTTCCGTGGCAACAGCAGGGAGGAGCCAGGAAGCAGCTCAGGAAGGAAGGCCGCAGCTGCGAGGAGGGAGCCGAGGGCCAGCCCGGCTGAGCAGGCGCCAGACACTCTGTCTGTCCAGCCGTCCGGTGGCCGGCCTGCGGCTCCTGCCCCCAGCGCCGCCCCCCTGCCGCCCGGTCTGGGGGCCTGCGGTCTGGGCCCGGGGCTGCCGTGGCTGCCTTGCTCGAATCGGGTGCCCCGTCCTTCGGGAGGCAAGCCCTGTACCCCCCCCTCCCGAGGGCTCCTGCAGGAGCGGACGGGCTGTCCTGTCCGTGTGTCTGTGTCTGTGTGTCCTGGGCGGCGCCCCCCGACCTCCCTCCTGTGGGCCCGGTGCCAGTGCCCAGCAGCCAGGGAAGGGAGCAGAGAGCAGACCCCCCCCGTGCGCCCCATGCATGTCCTTTCTGCTGCCCGAGCTTGGTGACAGGCAGCTTTAGGGGCCCCGGCACTTGGGGCACCACCTGGGCTGGGGGCGGGTCTGTGTTCCTGGGGACCCAGGGACCCACCCCTCCTCATTCGCTTGCTGTGAGCATCTGCAGCGCCTCCAGTTCTGTCCCAGCAGACGGGGAACAAACAGACCCAAGCCCTGGCCACAGGAGGACGGTTCCCCTCTGGGGCCGAGGGGTCAGGAGGTGCAGCAGCGGGAGAAGGTGGGGCGCCAGGTGCGGCATGTGCTCCGCGGGTGTGGGAAAGGGTCGGGCTGTGGGGCCTCCGGCCTGTGGCTTCGCAAGGTGACCTTTGAGCCAAGCCCAGAAGGGAGCCTGTGGAAGAGCCGGGGCTGCCGGGGAAGGGTTGCACCAGCGGAGCACGTGCAAAGGCCCGGGCTCACAGGTGTGCTACGTGGGGCGAGCCGGAAGCGCAGGAGGGAGTGGACGGAGCTGCGTGGGGCCTGGGAAGGTCTTGGTTTTCTTCCTCTGAAGGCGAGTTGGTGGCTTGGGAGGGTCGTGAGCAGGGGCCGACCCGCGGGGACAGGGCCTCGGCGGAGCCCTGGGTGCACGAAGGACGGACGCAGCCCTGGAGCAGGCCGCCTCCCCCCACCCCGGGAGCTGCCTCCCCAGGACTGCCGAGCCCGCCCCGCCCCTCGCTGCCTCAGGGACCTCCGGGGGCGCCCCGCCAGCGGAGCTCCCGCGCACCCGCGGCCCCTGACACCCCCGCGCCGCCGGGCCCAGGGGACAGGGAGGGTGGAGTGGCCGCCAGGCTGGCTGGCAGCGCAGGGAGGGCTGTGTTTCTGGGAATTGTGTGGGGGAAGCGCATTGTTGGAGCCTGAGCAGCCGCGGGGCTGGCGGTCCCTGGGGAAGCTCCTGCCCCCCAAGTGCTGCCTCTGGGGGGGCTGGGCCCGGGCCAAGGGGGGCGGGCCGGGGACTTTCCTAGAGGTGCTGCCCTGGGCATGCGGTTCTTCCCATTGTGCAGACGGAGACACTGAGGCCGGAGCTGGGCTGCTGCTGCCCCTGTCCCCGCCACAGCCCTGCCTGCCCCGAGGCCAATAGGGGGAAGCCTGGTGGGGTCTCCGGGGTCACGGCCCACAGAGCCCTGGCGGCCCCAGGTGCTGGGGGGGGCAGGCCCAGGAGCCGCCCCAAGCTGGCAGGAGGGGGCCGCTGGGGCTGAAGGGTGCCCCGCCGCGTTCCCCCCCCCCCCAGTGTGGCAGCGCGGCCCTGCCCACCCGGCCCTGCCTCAGCCAGAGAGGAAGCGCCACGGACCTGCCGGGGTCACAGCCGGCTTGCGGGGCCGGGGGCGGGGGACACAAATAGAAAAGTAAATGGCCTGCGCTTCCGATGCTTCCGGACTGAGGAGGGGGAGGGGTGGCCTCTGGGCCAAAGGTGTGGTCGCCTGTGCGCGGGGAGCTGCAGTGCAGGGTCCCCAGGTCCCAGCCGCATCCCCCTGGAGCCTCCAGGGCAGGGCCGGGCTGCCAGGAGAGGGGGCTGCCCCGGGGGCCTCCCCTCCCCGTCGCGGGGGCACCTGGTCCGGGGCTGCAGGGCCCTCAGCCCGGAGCTGGCACCGCCCCCCGCGGGGGGCTGTCTGTGGGCTCCTGGCTGGGTGCTGGGCGCTGGCTGCGAGTGTGGGTCCCTTGCTGCCGCCCCCCGCGTGCTGTTTTCCTTCCTTCGGGAGACGCGCTTACTGAGCAAGTGTGAGGTGTCTGGGCTGGGGACGCGGGGTGCATGGAGGGCCCTGTTGTCCCGGCTGCGTGGTCCCCGCGGGACAGACACCGGGTGGACAGTCCAGGGTGGCCCCGGGGCCTGTGTGTGAGGACCCTCAGGTATGGCCGACGTGTGCACACGTGAGCAGCTTCGCGTCCCCCGAGACTCGGGTCGCTCGTGGTCACCAGAGAGGGAATGCACGCCTTCACCTGCGGGGCTCCGGGGGGCGCGCCCGGGCGCAGGACGCAGGCGGCAGGCCCCAAGGGGCCCGGGGAGGCTGTGAACAGCCTGAGCATGGTTCCCGGGGTCGGGGGGCCATGAGGGGCCCCGGGACCAGGGGCCTCTCGGGTGCAAGGCTGACGGTTTTGGGGTTGCTGAGTGCAGCCCAGGCGGAGCCCCCGAGGGTGGGACCACCTGCGGTCCCACAGGTGAGGGCCCCTCTCCAGGGCCCAGTACGTCCCCGCCGGACCTCCTGGGGGTTGCTGGGTGCCCGGCTGGCCGCAGGCCTGTGGCTCCCGCCCGCCACCTACAGGCCACTGCTCATCACGGGCCACACGGCCGCGGAGTGATGGGTTCCCCGGCTCCCCACTGCACTGCAGGGCCCCACCCCACCGGCGCAGGACGGGCGCCAGGGCTCAGGGCTCCTGTCACGGGGGAGGGGCTGTGGCCCCAGGTCTCCGGCTTGGGAGCTCCCTCCCTGCTCCGTCCACTCCGGCTTCCCCATCACCCTGGGCCAGACTCCTGCGATCCCCCGTGGCAGCCCGGCAGCCCCGCCCTCTGCTGGGCACTGCTCTTGGGGGGGGCCGCCGCCTGGGCATCGCCCTGCAGGGCCCCGGTGCCCTGGGCTCCCCTCACCTGCAAGCTCAGGGGCCTCCATCCAGATGTGCCAAGACACACCAGGTATCCAGCAGCCTCCGCGGCCCATCCCTGAGCCCCTGGAGGTGGAGGCCACATGGCTTCTCGTGCGGGACAAGGGCCCAAGGCGGCCGTCCAGGAGTCCCCCGCGGTGGTGGCGGGGAAGGCCCGGGTTCTTAGCGGACAGCTCGTGCTCCCTTCTGTGTCCTTACGTGGGTGCCGTGCAATGGGCAGAAAGTAAAATTCATAGGGTTGCAAAGAAAACGGGTTATCAAAGTATTTCCTAAAATGTGTGATATGGAAACCCAAGCACTCTTTTTTTCCTTCAAGATTTTATTTATTTGAGGGGATCCCCGGGTGGCTCAGCGGTTTGGCACCTGCCTTCAGCCCAGGGCACGATCCTGGAGTCCCGGGATCGAGTCCCGCGTTGGGATCCCTGCATGGAGCCTGCTTCTCCTTCTGCCTGTGTCTCTGCCTCTCTCTCTCTGTGTCTATCATAAATAAATAAATATTTAAAAAAAAGATTTTATTTATTTGAGAGAGTGAGAGAAGAGAGCAGGAGCAGGGCAGGGGCAGAGGGAGCAGGAGAAGCAGGCTCCCTGCGAGCAGAGCTGGACGTCAGGACGTCGGGACGGGATCGAGCCCGGAGCCGAAGCAGATGCCCACCGGCGGGAGCCAGCCAGGCGCCCCCAACCCAAGCTGCAGGTGCGGGCAGCAGCGCCCGGGCCACGGGCAGGACAGCGGTGGCGGGAAGGGGCCCTGGTCTTTGCTGTGCTCAGTCCTGGTACTGCCGCGAGACGTGGGTCGTTGCTTCATTCGCAGCCCGAGGAACCACATGCTTCCACTGGAGGCCGACGGGAAGGATCCAGGGGTACGAGCTGGAGGCTCTGCTCCCCACTGGCCAGTCTGCACGTGCTCCCGTGTGGTGCAGCCTGGCAGCCCAGGTGTCTGGTCCTCCTCTCTGCCGCCCGGTCTCACACCTGCCCGCATGTCAGTGGCCGTGGGCCCAGGACACAGACATCCGTCTCCTGCCTTGTACCGCGCCCCGCCCCGCTGTAGGGCACACGGGGACACCTCGAAGGGGGCGAGGTCTGGAGGGGACGCTCCTCTGCTGTCCCCGCAGCCAGGCCACCCTCACGTGGGCGCAGCGGGCATTCACAGGAGCTCCAGCAGCCGAGGTGACCACTGACGTGCTCGTGCCCCGTTCTCCGCTCTTCACCACCTGCCGTCGGGGCAGCAGCCCCCTGAGCGGACGACACCACCACCTTCCTTTCACAGATGGGGAGACTGAGGCACAACGGTCTGCGGTCGGTTTGAAGTGCAGAGCGCGGGATTCATGCCCGGCAGCTGCCCCGGGGGCGTCTGCGGCTCCTCTGGCACCTTCGGAACCGGAACCGGCCCTGGCCTCTTCCAGACCCTGCATCCGGCTGCAGCCCCCTCCCCTCTGGGGGGGGGCATGTGGGCCAGAGGGCACAAGGGGTGGGAGTGCGGGGGTGGGGGCTGCGGGCGCGCGGGGGTGGAGGTGGGCGTGGGGGGGTGCGCGAGGGGTGGAGGTGGGGGTGCGCGGGGTGGGGGTGCGGGTGGGAGGTGCGCGGGGTGGAGGTGGGGGTGCGTGCGGCTGGCGGCGCGGGCGGGGGGTGCGCGGGGGTGGGGTTGGGCGTGTGGGGGTGGGGGCGCGCGCGGGTGGGGTGCGGGGTCTCCCGCGGGGCCCGGCTGCCCCGGGACAGCACAGCGCTAGGTGGGAGAAGGACTCCAAGAGGGCGGAGAAGGGGACGGCCGGACCCGGACGCGCCTTCGCGGGCCCCACGGAGCCGACCCACGGGCCGCTCGGGCGGAGGGTCCGGGAGGGACGCCCGCAGGCCCCGCGCTCCGCAGCGCCCTCCGCCGGCTCACCGGCTCGCGCGGGGCCTTGTGGGACTGCGAGTCGGCCGTCCTCGTCGGCCTCCTGCGGCGGCCCGCGGCGGGACTACACATCCCAGAAAGCCACGCGAAGCCGCGTGTCTTCCGGGGCTTGTGGTCCAGCGCGGGGCGAGCGCGCGAGGCTGCCGGCCGCGGGAACTACATGTCCCAGGGAGCAGCGCGGCGACCGCGGGGGCCGGGGGTTTGAACGGAGGGTCTCCCGCCCGCGGCGGGGCTGCGTCGGCTGCGACGGGTGCGGACGACGACGACGAGCGGGGCAGGGGTCCGGGCCCGGAGGCCGAGGCTGGCGCGGCGGGCGCTGGGGGCCCTGCCCCCGAGGCGATGATGGGCAAGGAGGAGGAGATCGCGCGGATCGCCCGCAGGCTGGACAAGATGGTGACCAAGAAGAGTGCGGTGAGGGGCGCGGGCCGCCGGGACCCCGGGACCCCGGGCCCCGCCCCGCCGACCCCCGCCCGCTTCGGGCCGGGCGACCCCGAGCGGCAGGACGAGGCCCCGCCCCGGCGGAGACCCTGCCCTGGGCCCCCCGGCTCTCCCCCGCGCCCGCACCGCGGAGGCCGCCGTGGGGTCGGGTCGGGCCGGGGTCGTGTCGGGGCCGCCCCGCGGGACCCGGACCCCGCGCACCTGACACCCGCCTCCGTGCCCCGCCCCGCCCCGCCCTCCCGGCCCCGCCCCCGCCCCCGCCCCCGCCCCCGCCCGGGCCTTCTCCGCAGAGCCCCGCCCGCCCCGCCCGCCCCGCCCGCCCCGCGGCCTGCAGCCCGCCCCCCGCCCCCTCCGTGTGCAGGCCCGAGGCCTGTCCTGCTGCAGAGGCCCCTGTGCCCCATCTGCACCCCCACAGGAACCAGGTCTCCCTAATAAATTCTTTCCCTTCCCTAGCCGGGACCCAGCCAGCAGCAGCTGGGGAGGGGGGAGATGTCAGAGACCCTAGGGATAGAGGCCTGGGAGGCCTGGGCACCCGGCAGGCCTGGTGATGGAGCCCCTGGCCCCGCGGGCTGGGGCCCCCGCCGCGGAGGCTGGAGGAGGCAGTGCTGCGGGGTGGGGGTTGGGGTTCCAACTTCAGCCCATCTTGAGCTCCGAGACCCTCCCTGACAGCCTGCGTGCCCTCCCGTGGAAGCATCCTTGGTGGGCGGGACCTGCCTTCAGGGTGCTGGGGGGCCCTGGCTGGCTCCCCGAGAGGCTCCACACACACACCCCGCTCTTCCCCGGGACTGTGAGCGAGTAGCAGGGTGGAGGAGGCGGCTCCGTCACGCGCAGCCACCCCAGACCGACCGCTTGCTCTGCCGCTTTGGGCACTCTTTTGTGTTAAGCCGACTTGTCCTGGGGTCCTTGTTGACCAGGTTTTGGACAGGGGCCTACACTGGGGCCAGAAACGGGGCCGGCTCCCACTCATCCACTCATCCAGCAAGCAGCAGCCCCCTCCCCACACGGGCATCGTGTCCCTGGGAGGCCCTGGGCTGCGCGGAGCTAGGGAGTGGGGGACAGTCTAGCTGTTTGCAGAGATGACCAAAGAAAGAAGCTGCTTCCTGTCTTGAAGGAGACAACACCCCCCAGGTGGGGACAGAGATGGGTCACGGAACCCGCAGAGGGCTGGGTGGGGCCAGGTGGAAGCACTGTGGAGACCGAGGCGTGGGAGTTGACAGCCCCACGGGCCAGGAAGGTGCCTGGTGCCCGTGAGGCTCCCGGAGGCCTGGGGACCGGTGATGGGGAAGTCGGGAGCTGGGTTTGTGCCTCTGGTCTGGAGCCACAGGAAGCTCATCAGTGAGCAGCGCCGTGACCTTGGCTCGGACGCCCCCCCCACCTGAGGAGGTCACCGTAGGGCTGGACTCTGCATGTTCCTGGGTGGGGGGGGGGGGATGTGGACGGGGCTGCAGAGCAGAGGCGCCATGCAGATGGCAGGGGATGCGGCCTGGGCTGCCTGGCACGAGGGTCCCACCACCTCGGATAGCCGAGCCACATGATTCCTGCTCTCTCATGTCAAAGGAAAGAGCAATACGTTAAAACACACCAGTATGTTAACAAGTGAAGCATCTGTGGGAGAAAGCAAAGTGGGGGAGGATGGGGTCAGGAGGGGCGTCAACAAGGTGTCATCTGAATAAAATTTGGGAAGAGGGAGGGTACGGAACTGTAGATATTTGGGAGGCATTTCTCTGGCAGTGGGAGCAGCAGGTGCAAGGGTCCTGGGGCAAGCAGCTTGGCACAGTTGAGGAACCTAAAGCTGAGCCCGGAGTGGAGAGAGCAGCCAGTTTGTGCAGGACCTTGATGTGGGGAGGGCTCTAAAGAAACAGGTGTTGGGTGGGCAGGGGCAAGGTGGGGGAGGTGGCTGGCCTGGAGAGATTGCTGGGACTTCAATCTGGGTGTGGGTGGGTGTGCATGTGATGGGGGAGGTGTTTGGCCTCAGTCGGGGTCGCTGACCTTGCCCAGGTTGGCTCCCGTCAGCCTGTGATGAGGTACTTCAGGAGGGGCTGAGCAACCCACGAGGGGTCTGGGCCTGGAGCGGGCAGTGAGCACCCCTGCCTCCCCCCCCCCCCCCCCCCGACCTGGGTGCTGTCCTCCCGCGGGCGGGGCTGCCGGCCTTGGAGCTGTTTGCTGCAGCCGTGGTTTGGTCAGTGACCAGGCGCTGGCGCTGAGTTTGCAGAGCTGCTGGCCGTCCCCGCGCAGCTGACCCCGGGTGGGTCTCCAATCTGTTACTTCCGGTGCCCCCCCGCCTTCGTGGCTAGGAGGAGGTGGCAGTGCACCCCGAGACCTCGAAGTCCTTTATGAAGGTCCCCCTTCTCCTTCCAGGAGGGAGCCATGGACCTGCTGCGGGAGCTGAAGGCCATGCCGGTCACGCTGCACCTGCTTCAGGTAGGGCCCTGCGCGCCTCCTGCCCGGACGGCTCCTGGCGCCTGGCAGGGCCTGTGCGTCCTGGAGGAGGCCCCCGCCCTGGTTGTCCCGGAAGACGGGGGGCATCTGAGCATGGCTCCCCCTCTTGCCGAGGCTCCTGGGTTGCACGTGGGGCAGCAGCCCCTGGCGGGGATGTGCACCTCGAGAGCTGGGCCCGCCCCTGCCGCGCGGGAGCCTCGGAGGGTCTGGCTGCCTCCCCAGCCCCGGCGCTTGCCTTGCAGTCCACGCGTGTCGGCATGTCTGTCAACGCCCTGCGGAAGCAGAGCTCCGACGAGGAGGTCATCGCCCTGGCCAAGTCGCTCATCAAGTCCTGGAAGAAGCTCCTGGGTGCGGGCCGGCGGCGGGGCTGACCGCCCGGGCAGGGCATCCGGGGAGTGCTGGCCCTCGCCGGTCAGCGGCGTGCTGGTGCTGGCGGTGCCGTCCCCGCGCCCGGGCCGCCGGGCCCCAAGCTGGTCCGGGAAGGCGGGGGGTGGCTGGGAGCAGAGGGGACCCACCGGGAGCAGGAGAAAAGGAAGTTGAAGGTAGTAGCAGGGCGGCTGGGGCCTGGAGGGAGCTGGCGCAGGTGAGGAGGCCCTGCTGAGGCCGAGGGGTGCGGGGGAAGAAGGGGACACGGCCGGCTGCGGGCAGGCCCACCTTGGGGCCCTGGGGGTCCCCTCCCTTCCTGCGCCTTCCTGGCTCCGTCCAAGCCCATGGGGTGTTTGTCGTGGGACTCTAGTCGGGGTGGCTGTCAGCCCACGTGTGCACAAGCGTGTTTATTCTGGTCGTGTGGGGGCTGCTTCGCCTCCTGTGGGACGGTCCCCAGCGCGGACCAGGGTTTCAGGAGCCTCGTGGGGGATGTGCTCAGCGGACGGCCGCTCGCTGTGACCCCCAAGGCCCAGCTGGGGAGTGACCGCACCTGGGCTTTGTCCGGGTTTCAAGCGCTGCCTGTGGGGGGGCTGTCACTCGGGGCTCTGCACCAGGGTCACTTTGGGCAGGTGGCCGTCCTTTCTGCCAGGACGGTAGACCCCAGGGAGGCCTCACAGGTGGCCTGTGCGGGGGTAGAAAAGGGCCTGGGGGCTGTCCTGGGCCCTTCTGAGGAGGGAGGATGGGGCCCCAGTGTGCAAGGCTCGACCGCCAGGTCCCGGGGCCGGTGGAGATCTGTTCCCCTCCCTGGCCCAGCCCCACTAGCCAGCGCTCCCTTTCCTGGCACCTGCAGATGCTTCAGATGCCAAAGCCAGGGAGCAGAGGAGGGCCGGGCCTCCGCCCACATCGTCCTCCAAGGAGGCCCCTGAGGCCAAGGATCCCAGGTAGCGCATCTGGGGGGCAGGTGCACACCCTCCTGCTCGGCAGGTGGCGGGTCCTGGCCGCACAGAGAGCCCCGGGGGCCCCCACGGCCACCCCACAGTTCCACCTCCTGGGCGTGGTTCTCATTCCGCTCTGGCCGAGCCCCCTCAGCTGGTGTCCCGCGTGGCTGAACCCTCTCCCCGTCAGTGCTCCGGGCAGGCAGTCATGGAGACGGGGTGCTCTGGGGGTGCTCCGGGGGTGCTCCGGGGTGGGTGTGGCCGTAGGCTGCTTTGCCGTGGGCAGGGGTGGCAGGGCAGCAGGGGCCAAGCTCCGCGCGCAGCGTGTGCTTGTGCTGGGCTAGGGCTTCATCTACCGGCTGCGGAGGTTCCCTCCAGGAGGCCCCTGCTCCCCGTCGTGTGGGGGTCACAGGGTCACGAGACGCAGGGGTGTGCGGGGAGGGGAGGACTGGGTACCTGCGGCCTGGTCAGCAGGCGGCTTGCCAGCAGTGCCCAGCCCGTCGGGAGGCATCCACGCCGGGTGGGGCCGCCTGCCTCCCCTGAGATGGCCTGGTCCTGGCCGCCTGGAGGGCGGAGGCCCCTGCGGGCGAGGCTGCCCCAGTGGTGCCCCCATCCGGGGGTACGCCCCGCCCAGTGGGTGTTCCTGCCTCCAGCCCACTGGGCAGTCCCCTCGGGGCAGGAGCATGGGCAGCATCCGGGTGGGAGATGCAGGGTTTGGGGCTTTCTGGGGACCGGTGTGTCACGGGGGTGCCCGTGGCCCGCGCGGGCCCGTCTTTCTCCAGCCGCAAGAGGCCAGAGCTGCCCAGGGTGCCGTCGGCCCCAAGGATCACCACGTTTCCCCCCGTGCCCGTCACCTGTGACGCCGTGCGCAACAAGTGCCGCGAGATGCTGACCGCCGCCCTGCAGACAGACCGTGAGTCCCCCGCCCGCCGCCCTGCACCCTGAGTCCGCAGGGGCTGGACTCCGCCTGCCCACAGCGGCCTGAGCTCAGAGGGTTCTCGGGGACCTCCTCCCCCAGCCCTTGCAGCTGAGCCAGGTGGGGGCAGGGGTCTTTGGGGCCTCAGGTGCTGGGCAGTTTGGAAGCGGTGGTGGAGTCAGGGGGCAGCTAGTCAGGGCTGCTTCTTGCAGATGATCATATGGCCGTTGGTGCGGACTGCGAGGGCCTGTCGGCCCAGATTGAGGAATATATCCTTTATGCAGGGTGTGGGGTCTGGGGGTTTCTGGGGGAGTCTGAGGCCAGCCAGGCCCGGCTTCCCCTGATGGCCACAACCCCAGTGCCCTTGCCAGGCAGTGGGTCAGTTGGGTGGGCTCCCCCCTTGACCAGGAGGGCCCTCTCTGGACTGATGCTGCCCGTCGGGGGGGCCTGGGTCACCAGGGCTCTGAGCCTGGGGCTGGGCCTCGGCCAGGGTTGGGTCGGGTGGGGCCCTCCCTCTGCAGCCCCTCCACTCGCTGCCAGGTGTGGGGGGCACACTGAGCTGCCAGGCTCCCACCAGGAGGCCCTCGCTGGCCTCCTGCGCTGGCCCCGGGGTGAGTGGAAGGCAGCAGTATTGGCCTCCGGATAGGTCCTTAAACACCTGCACGCATCTTCCGGGACGTGGGGAACACGGACATGAAGTACAAAAACCGTGTGCGGAGCCGCATCTCCAACCTCAAGGACGCTAAGAACCCTGACCTGCGGCGGAACGTGCTGTGTGGGGTCATAACCCCCCAGCAGATCGCGGTGATGACGTCGGAGGTGAGTCCTGCTGCAGGGGCGTGGGGGCCACCGCTGTGGGCAGCGGGTAAGGACACTGCTCCTCGCCCAGGAGATGGCCAGCGATGAGCTGAAGGAGATCCGGAAGGCGATGACCAAGGAAGCCATCCGAGAGCACCAGATGGCCCGCACGGGGGGCACCCAGACAGACCTGTTCACCTGCGGGAGGTGCAGGAGGAAGAACTGTACCTACACACAGGTGGGCGCCCCAGCGACCTCACGCACCCGGAGCCTGCACCTGCGCGCGGTGCTGTGGGGCGGGGTCCACACCTGCACCTGCACACGTGCCTAGTGAGTGGTGCCCGGGCTCCTCCTCCCTTGCCCCGCAGCCCTGGGCCCCAGGAAGCAGTGTCTCAGGTGGTGCTTTGCTTTGGGAGCTATAAGGGGGGGGCCGGCCTCACCCAGCATGGAGGGCCCAAGCAGGAGGGTGGGGGCAGTGTGCTGCCTGCAGTGGCCTCAAGACTGTGCTCAGACCCGTGGATGTGGACACGGATGTGGACCTCGAGATGTGCCAGGGGTCCCCGGTGAGGAGAGGAGGTGTGGGGTCCCCCGGGGGGTCGAGGGGCTACAATGCCAGCGTTGCCCGAGGATACGGATGGTCTCCTCACACTGTGACTCTCGGGAAGACCTGCTCCAAGTGACTGAGCCCCTGGGGCCCGGGTGGCCCCCCCTCACCGCAGCCCTCCCCGCAGGTGCAGACCCGAAGCTCTGATGAGCCCATGACCACCTTCGTTGTCTGCAACGAGTGTGGAAATCGCTGGAAGGTAGGTGGGCGTCTCCAGCCTGTGGGGTCTTCGTGATGTGAAACGGGGGGCAGCCCTGCCTCCGGGCCCGCGGGGGTCCCAGGGGTCTTGGGTTGACGCCTCTCATCCGTCTGCTGCAGTTCTGCTGAGCCCTGCTCGAGATGTGTGCGAAGCTTCGGGCTGTGGCCAGCACATTGCCGCGGCCTTCCCCGCGTCCTGTCGACAGACACAGCTTCTCGAGACCCGCCCTGAGCCCACCCGAGCACCCCACGGGGCTGTGCCCCCGGCACCCCCGCCTGGCGTATACCTCTTTTCTTTTCCCCAAATTATTAAATGTTTCTTTTTGCCATCGTGCTGTCCTGGCCCTTGGCTCTGGTGGACCAGCAGTCCTGGGCTGTGAGCTGGGTCCCCCAAGCCCCACGTCCGGCCCTGCCCCCTTCCCTGGGACCACTCTCCTCCTGGGGATCAGGTGACACTTGGGCTTGGCCCTGATGGAACAGAGATGGAGGGAAGAGCCCACTGGCCCTGAGAGGGGCCCTGGGATTCCAGAACCCCGGGGGCAGCCTGGCCGCACGCAGGGGCACGCACAGACACGGGGTCGGGGAGGTGGCCTTCAGCACACGGGACCCCAGGGCTCACGACCTCCCCAGGCCCTGTAGCTCAGGGGTCCCCCAGCCATCCATGGCGACCTGTCCCCACCCTGACTCTGTGCCTGACGGTGGACTGGGTGGGGTGGGCCCCGCACCCGCTGCAGCTTTGAGTTGCTTCACCTCCCAGAAATTCAGGTAATGGGTGGCAAGCACGAGCCTCGAGGAGGCCAGGAGGACGCCCCCATGCGTCCTCACGGGGGCCAAGCCCCTTCTGGGGCTGCTCCTGGATCTGGGACGGTTGTTCTTTCTTGAGTCTCCCCCCAAATGTGGAAAGAAAGGAGAGACGTTTGCTTTAAAAATATCTTCAATAATAAGATCCTATTTTGGATGAAGAAGGAATGGAGATAAATATGAAAACATCTTTTTCTTTTTTTGATAAAATACAGTAAGGATATGTTTCCAGGTTTAAAATTAATGAAAATATAAAAAAGAAACTGGCTCCTGTTGCCTTGAGCCTAGTTCTGAGGTTCTGGGTCTGATCTGGGTGCAGACAGCGTGAGTTGGAGGGTGTCCTTGCGTCACAGCTCGACAGTACAGAGGCTCTGCTTCCCATCTAAGGCGTCTGTCAAGGTCCCCGGCTGCCTGGGGAGGCTTCTGGATCCGTGACCGCTGCCCCCCCGGGGGGCCCCTCTCCCTGCACAGGAGCCCCGGCAGGAGCCCCCGGCCAGCCAGCGTCCCGGAGGCCCTCACACCTGCCCCTCGGCGGGACCTCGGGGGCTCCCGTCCGGGGCCGCCCCCAGGGGTGCTGCGCCTGTGGGCGTGCCGGACGCCTGCTGACACACACACTGGTGCGGGTCACCGAGTCTTTGCCCCCCGCCGGGGTCCGTGTCGGTGCTGCTGTGCCGGGCGGCCTAGGCCTCGTGCGAGGACTGGGAGCTCCCCCGGAGCAGCAGGGCGCGGTAGGTGGGGGAGCTGAGGAAACGGGGGTAGGAGTCCCGGTGCATGAGCGTGTAGATCTGCAGCTGCGCGTCGTCGAAGGTGTGCGCGGACGGCTCCTGCATCTTCTTGTTGATGCCTTCCCGCACCCGGGAGTCCAGGCTCACCTGTGGGGCAGGACGCGGGGTCAGGGGCCCGGGGTGTCCCGCCCTCCCCCCGCCCTCGGTCCCCAAGGCGGTGCACCTCCTTGGGGGACAGGATGGACACGTAGTCCTCGTAGATGAGCCTGGCCTTCTCGTCCACCACGTGCTGGTTGGCCTCCGCTTTGAGCTCCTCGCACGCCAGCCAGAAGAGCATGTTCTCCTCGCTGTACTCCGTGCGCAGGAACTCCCGGAACACGCCGCGGCCCGCCGGGCTGTGCATCAGCTTGTCGAACGACTGCGCCCAGCTCCGCACCTCCTCGGGGCTTGGCGTGGCGCTGTGGGCAGTCCCGTGGGGAGTCAGGCCCGCGCCCCGCCCGCGCCCCCCCCCCCCGCCCGCGCCGGCCGCACCTACCACGCCTCACAGCTGGGCAGGGGCTGCAGCTTGTTGTCCCGGGAGGCCCGCCACGCGCGCCGCCGCTCCTCGTTCCTGGCGCAGACGGAAGGTGGCACGGCCTGCCCGGCGCACCCGGCCTCGGCCCACGCGTGTGCACGCACGGGCCCAGACGCGGGGCGTGAGGGCGCGGGCCGGGCCGCAGCCGGGCAGCCCCCCACCCCCACCCCTGGGACCCAGGCTGCACTCCAGCCCCACCCCTTCCTCTGTCTCCCTGGCCGTCCCCCGCCCCGCGCCCCCAGAGGCGCTGCTCCTGCTGCAGGAAAGCCCCGGCCGGCCCTGCCTGCGTCCGTCCCTCCCCGGGGTCACGACCTCTCAACCCTAGCTCCCACACAGGCCTCCGTTCCTCTCCTACCCCACCCGCTGGACCCCACAGCCGAGTCCTCTGCGAGGCCCGATTCACGACCCCGTCCCCGCTCAGGCCTGGGTGCTCACGGCTCAGCGGGTCCCCCTCCAGGTCCCCACAGCACCCAAGTTGGGCCAGGCCTCTGTGGCACGTGCACGCCCCCGACAGCCCTCCACAGGCCACAGAGCCGGTGACCGTGGGGCCCACCCTAGGGAGCTGCTCGGGACGCTCTCCCCCTCGCCCCCAGGCCGGGGCCCTGCTCGGTGTCCCCCAAGGGCTCCTTGCTCCGTAGGCCCCCGGGGCCAGCTCCGGCTGAGCACACAGGCGGTGGCCTGGCCAGGTGTGCACACGACACGCCCTTGGGGGAGCCGCCGGGCACGAAGGCCTACACGGTGTCGGGGCAGTGGCCACAGTCAGCAGGCCCGGCAGCCCCTGCGTGAGAGCCGTGGGCAGCAGAGGCGTCCTGCCCTCGGGTGGCCCCTGGGAAGGCACCGGAGGGTCTGCGGGCAGGACGCTGGGCCCCAGGTGTGTACCCCTCCCCTCCCCCATCCCCACGTACCAGGTGTGTACACCCCCGCCCCCCCCCCCCCCCCGCCGTCCCCACGTACCAGGAGCAGCTGCAACAGCAACACCAGCACAAGCAGCAGGGGTTGCGGCTGGGGGCAGCCGGGGGGGCCGCGTCATGACTGGACATCGAGGGGGGCCGGCCTGCCTCCTCTGGCCCTGCGTGCTGGCGACACGGGGGCCTCCTCAGCTCCAGCCCAGAACCTGGGGCCTGCACACCTCCCCCCGACTCCCCTGGTGTCACCCTTCCGGCCTCCCAGGCAGTCGAGGGTCCCCCAACTCCTCGTCCCCCCGCCCCGGTTCCCACAAGGGGGCAGAGGCAGGGGTGGAGGTGGTGCACCTGCTTCTCAGCCTCATGCGGGGTGGGCATGGGTGGGTGGAGGAGGTCGCCCGGGCTCCGTGGTGCTGGCTCCGGGACCCTCACCACAGCCTGGGGGTCTGAGAAGAGAGGTGGGGGTTCCCGCTGAGAACCTGAGACGACAGTCTCTACTTGCCTCTCCCTCCGCCCAGGAGCCCGAGGGGCCTGCTCCCCTGCCCCCACCTGCACCGGGACTGCGAGCAAGGGCAGGGGCGGTGAGGAGGAGCCAGACAAGATCTCCACAGGAGGTTCTGGGACACCCCCGTTTGCTCGGTCCCTGGGAAGCCGGAAGTCTGGGTTCCTCTTTCTTGGTTTCCGGCTCCTGGCCCCTCCCAAGGGGCCTGGGGGGCCCCAAGAGTCTGGGGCTATCAGCCTAATGCTCCCTCCATTCTGGGTTTTCTGTAGGGAGTGGGCGAGGTGGGGAGGGCTTGCCCCCCCCCAGGTGCCCAGATCTGCCCTCAGCCCCGGAGGGTTCCAGCCTGTTCGCAGCTGCCCAGCCTGCAGCCTGCGTGTGGGGCAGGACTTGAGGGTCTGGGGGTGTGGGGAATGCAGCAGGGCACAGTGAGGAGGGCCAGGCGCCTCGTGGGGGATGCAGGGCTCCTGAGGCCCAGACGCTGCCCCTGGCACCCCAACCCCCAGCGGGCACCTTACCACACCCAGGGCCTCCCAGCCTCCCTTCCCCCAGCCCCACCAGGCGGTGGAAGCCAGTGCAGCCTGGGGTGCCAGTCAGGGAGGGGAGCGGGGAGGAGGGCAGCAATGGGTCGGGGTGTCCAGCTCCCAGGGTCAAGGTGCGGGATCCCCAGACGGGGTGCGGGTCGGCATTGTTTACAATGCCTGTGCCCACGTTTCAAGGTGCAGGCGTGCAGGGGGCACTGGGCCCTGAAGCCCCCAGCGGGGGTGAGGAGCCCGAGCAGCCCCCCAGCCCCCCCCTTCCGTCCCCAAGGCCAACCACGGATCCCAGAGTCCATGCGGATCCCAGAGTCCACACCTGGGTGGCCGATCAGTGCCCCAGGGGCAGTCTGAATGCTTTCCCACCACAGCACCTGCCTCTGCCTGCCCTGGCCGGGGTGAGGACCCCAGGGCCCGGCTGCACCCCCGCACAGCCTTTGTGACCCCCCAGGCCTGCCCCCACCCCCGTCCCGGTGGCCAGCAGGCTCAGGACTTGCTTTCACTTCGTTTTCTCATGTAATTATCACATCACCCCTGGGCCTGTGGCCTTTCAACCCCCGCCTGGCCCACGTGGCCTGCTGGCTGCTGGGGTCTCGCAGGTGGGAAGGAGGGAGCGGCGGGGATGCCGGGGGCGCCGGGAGCCGTGCTCAGAGGTGCAGGGCCTGACTCAGGCACGCTCAGGGCACCCTTGCCTCTGGGGCCTGGGCACGCAGAGGCCCTGCCGTGACCCAGATCTAGGGCAGAGTGTGGGGTCCCCTGGGCTGAGGGCCCTGGCCAGCTGCCTGCTTCCCCTGAAATCATGGACATGGACGGGGAACCCTCAAACTGGGCCCCAGCCCGCCTTTCCTTCAGGGGTCTAGCTTGTAGGGAAGGGAAGGGGTGTGGCAACCCCCGAGGTCTGGTAGCCAGGCAGAGAACTGCTCTTCCTCCTCCGCACCCCTACCCGCTGCGAGTGGGGGCAGGGCCCCATCCCCCTCCACTCCCTGGCACCCCAAGGCTCTGCTCTGAACTGGAGGAGGGGCCAGGTCTGAGGGCGCCCACGTGCTGGGGGTCCTGGAGTGGATGCCTACACTGGCCCGGGGCTGGCGGGGTCTCCTGTTCACCCGCTGTCTCCTGAGGTCGCCCGGGGTGTGCACAGGGCTCCTGCCCCTCCGCCTGGCAGCTGGAAAGGGGCTCGGTCCCCTTTCCCAGCCCTTGGGCTCTGGCCCCCAAGTCTGGGATGGGGGAGGCTGGACGGGCAGCGAGCCTGGCCTCTGGGGACCGAGGCTCCCTTGGGAGCTGCTGCTACTCTGCTCCACAGAAGGAAAAAGAACGTCCCTGAGCCCGCCCAGTCCAAAAAAAGAATAAGAAAATGTGACAATCCCAGAAAAAAATGCCATAACCTTTAGGCGGAGGGTTGACAGGGGCTCCTTCCCCTGCTTCTGGCGCCCCTGCCTCCCCTCGGCCGCCCCCCGCCCCGCCCCCGCCCCGAGCGATGGGTGGGGCGGCCCCGGCCTGGGCCCGACCTCTGTGGCCCGGGGACCCTCGCCCGCCCCCAGGGCCGCGGTGCCGCCGACCCGTCTCCCTCCTCCTCCCGCCGCTGCGGGGTCTGCCCGGGGGGCGCGGCTCCGACTCGGGCCCGACGCCCCCGGGGCCTGGCCGCGCGCCCCACTCACCATCGGCCCAGGGGCGAGGCGCGGGCGGGAGGGCCGGTTCCCGCGGGGCCCCACCCGCTGCCGAAGGGCGCGCTGCAGCGACCCGGGTCCGCGGGCGGGAGGCCCTCCGCGGGGTGTGGAGGCGGCGGGAGCCCCGGTCAGCCCGGCCAGCCCCGAGCGAGCGGCTGCCAGGCGCGGGGCGGGGGCGCGCAGGGCGTCCCGCCGGGCCCTCCCCACCGGGCCGGGGGCGGGAGGCGCGGAAACCGGGGCTCTTCCGGCCCCCCCTTGAGCAATCACTTCCCCGGGCTCCGAGCTGCAGAAAGGGGAACCGGTGGCGGCGCCCCCTCCCCCCGCGCGGGGCACCGGCTCCGCTCCCGCCGCCGCCCGGGTCCACGTGGGCCCGCGGTCCCGGCGGCGCGGTCCGGGCTCCAGCCGCCCCCCCCGGCCGCCGACCCCCCGCGCGCACTCACCGGCCGCGCTCCCGGCCCCGCCGCCGCCGCAGCCCCGCGCACAGGTCCGGCCGCCGGTCGGGGAGGGGGCGCGGGCCGCAGTGCGCAGGCGCGGGCCGCACTTCCCCAAAGCGCGGGGCCGGGACTTCCTCGCGCGGGGAGGCGTCCGGCCCGCCCCGCCCCGCGCACCCCCGCCCCGCCCCCGCCCCGGGCTCCGCGGCCTCCCGAGGAGGCGGGTCCCCGCACCTGCAGCCCCGGGCGCTCCCGCGGGGGCCCGCGCCCGCCCTCCCGCCGCCGCGCGCCCCAGGGGCCCTCGGCCCTCCCCGGCCCCGGTGGTCGGCGCGCCCCGGCCCTGTCGAGGGGCCCGGTCGCCCCCGCCCCCGCCCCCGCCCCCGCGCCCAGGCCCCGCCGCTGACCCGGTCACTAAGCACAGCGCTCCGGGACCCCCACGCGGAGGGCCGACCTCCCACGCGCCTCGCTCGGCGGTGATGGGTGCCCCAGAGGTGGGCCCGGCTGCGCGCACGGACCGCGGGAGCCCGGGCTGGAGGTGCGCCGGGGGGGGGGGGGGGGGGTGCCGGGATGCTGGGGTGCCGGGGTGCCGGGATGCCAGGGTACTGGGATGCCGGGGTGCCGGGATGCCAGGGTGCTGGGATGCCGGGATGCCGGGGTGCCGGGATGCCGGGGTGCTGGGATGCCGGGATGCTGGGGTGCCGGGGTGCTGGGGTGCCGAGGTGCTAGGATGCCAGGGTGCTGGGATGCTGGGGTGCCGAGGTGCTAGGATGCCAGGGTACTGGGATGCCAGGGTGCTGGGATGCCAGGGTGCTGGGATGCCGGGATGTTGGGGTGCCGGGATGCTGGGGTGCCGGGGTGCTGGGATGCCGGGGTGCCGGGATGCCAGGGTGCTGGAATGCCGCGGAGCTGGGATGACGGGATGCCGGGGTGCCGGGGTGCTGGGGTGCCGAGGTGCTAGGATGCCAGGGTACTGGGATGCCGGGATGCAGGGTACTGGGATGTCGGGATGCCAGGGTACTGGGATGCTGGGGTGCCGGGATGCCAGGGTGCTGGGATGCCGGGATGCCGGGGTGCCGGGATGCCAGGGTGCTGGGATGCTGGGGTGCCGGGGTGCTGGGGTGCCGAGGTGCTAGGATGCCAGGGTGCTGGGATGCCAGGGTGCTGGGGTGCCGGGGTGCTGGGATGCCGGGGTGCTGGGATGCCAGGGTGCCAGAGTGGTGGGATGCCGGGGTGCTGGGGTGCTGGGATGCTGGGGTGCCGGGATGCCGGGATGCTGGGGTGCCGGAATGCCAGATGCCAGGTTTTTGGGATGCTGGGGTGCCAGGGTGGTGGGATGCTGGGGTGCTGGGATGCCAGATGCCGGGATTCCGGGATGCTGGGATGCTGGGTTGCCAGGATTCCGGGATGCTGGAGTGCTGAGATGCCGGGGTGCTGGCATACTGGGGTGCCGGGGTGCCGGGATGCCAGGGTGCTGGGATGCTGGGATGCCGGGGTACTGGGGTCCTGGAGTGCTGCAATGCTGGAGTGCTGGTATGCTGGGGTTCTGGGGTGCCAGGATGCCGGGGTGCTGCGATGCCAGGATGCTGGGATGCTGAGGTGCTGGGGTGCCAGGATGCTGGACGCCGGGGTGTTGGGATACTGGAGTGCCAGGATGGTGGGATGCCAGGGTGTTGGGATGCCAGGGTGCCCAGATGCTGGGGTGCCCAGATGCCGAGATGCTGGGGTGTTGTGGTACTGAGGTACTGAGATGCTGGGGTGCCGGGATGCTAAGATGCTGTGATGCTGGGGTGCCAGGATGTTGGGGTGCTGGGATGCCGGGATGTTGGGGTGCCGGGATGCCGGGGTGCTGGGGTGCCAGGATGCTGGGATGTTGGGGTGCTGGGGTGCTGGTGTGCCGGGATGCTGGGGTGCTGGGATGCTGGGGTGCTGGGGTGCCAGGGTGCTGGGATGCTGGGGTGCTGGGATGCCGGGGTACTGGGGTGCTGGGATGCTGGGGTGCCGGGATGCCAGATGCCAGGTTTCTGGGATGCTGGGTTGCCAGGGTGGTGGGATGCCGGGGTGGTGGGATGCCGGGGTGCTGGGATGCTGGGGTGGTGGGATGCTGGGGTGCCGGGATGCTAGGGTGATGGGGTGCTGGGATGCCGGGATGCCAGGGTGCTGGGATCCTGGGGTGCCTGGATGCTGCGATGCCGGGGTGCTGGGATGCTGGAGTGCTGAGATGTCGGGGTGCTGGGATGCCGGGGTGCCGGGGTCCTGGGATGCCAGGGTGCTGGGATGCTGGGATGTCGGGATGCCGGGGTGCGGAGGCACCGGGATGCTGGGATGATGCGGTGCCAGTGTGCTGGGATGCTGGGATGTCGGGGTGCTGGCGTGCTGGGATGCTGGGATGTTGGGATGCTGGGGTGCCAGGGCGCTGGGATGCTGGGGTGCTGGGGTGCCAGGATGCCGGAATGCCAGGATGCTGGGGTGCTGGAGTGCTAGGGTGGTGGGATGCCGGGGCGCTGGGATGCCGGGGTGCCGGGATGCTGGGATGCTGGACTGCTGAGCTGCCGGGGTGCCGGGGTGCTGGGGTGCTGGGATGCTGGGATGCTGGGGTGCCAGGGTGTTGGGATGCTGGGGTGCTGGCATGCCGGATGCCGGGATTCCGGGATGCTGGGATGCCGGGATGCCGGATGCCAGGTTTCTGGGATGCTGGGGTGCCAGGGTGGTGGGATGCTGGGGTGGTGGGATGCCGGGTGCTGGGATGCCTGGTTGCTGGGGTGCTGGGATTCTGGGATGCTGGGGTGCTGGGGTGCTGGGATGCCAGATGCCGGGATTCCGGGATGCTGGGATGCTGGGTTGCCTGGATGCCGGGATGCTGGAGTGCTGGGGTGCTGGGATGCCGGGGTGCTGGGATGCTGGGATGCCGGGGTGCTGGGATGCTGGGGTGCTGGGATGCTGGGATGTCGGGGTGCTGGCGTGCCAGGATGCTGGAATGTCAGGGTGCTAGTGTGCTGGGATGCTGCGGTGCTGGTGTGCTGGGATTCTGGGATGTCGGGGTGCTGGGGTGCCGGGGCGCCAGGATGCTGGGGTGCCGGGGCCCTGGATGCCAGAATGCTGGGGTGCCAGGATGCTGGGATGCTGGAGTGCCGGGATGCCGGGGTGTGGGATGCCAGAGTGCTGGGATGCCGGGGTGCTGGGATGCCCGGGTGCTGGGGTGCTGGGATGCTGAGGTGCTGGGATGCTGGGATGCTGGGGTGCCAGGATGCCAGATGCCAGTTTTCTGTGATGCTGGGGTGCCAGGGTGGTGGGATGCTGGGGTGCTGGGATGCCGGGGTGTTGGGATGCTGGGGTGCCAGAATGTTGGGGTACTGGGATGCTGGGGTGCTGGGGTCCTGGGATGCTGGGATGCTGGGGTGCTGGGATGCCGGGGTGCTGTGATGCCAGGGTGCTGTGATGCCAGGGTGCTGGGATGCTGGGATGCCAGATGCCAGAATTCCGGTATGCCAGGATGCTGGGGTGCTGGGATGCCTGGGTGTTGGGATGCTGAGGTGTGGGGTGCCAGGATGCTGGGATGCCGGGGTGCTGGGATGCCGGGATTTTGGGGTGCTTGGATGCCGGGATGCGTTATCAGAGCGGGGAGGATGGTGCTGGAGGCGCTGTGGGGCGCCGGGAGATTGTAGGCCAAGCCCGAAGGGAGCGTGGGACGCGGTCACGGAGGTGACAGGCCTGGGGGCCGGGGAGCCCCCTCATGTTGTGTGCCCAGGGACCCTGGCCGGCATGCCCGCAGAGCTATCTGGCAGCTCGAGTGGACAGGCTGGCCCGGCCCGGGCAGAGGCTGGAAGCCTGTCCAGCCGGAGGTGGCTGCTTCTCACTTAGCCTAGGTCACCGTCGGGGGAGGCAGGTCCTCAGAGACAGGCCAGCATCTGTCACACAGCCAGTCTGATCCCACAGTGACTGGCGTGGTGTCTACACCCACCTCCTGAGAAATGTGGGGGGCAGCGGACGGTGGGGGGAGGTCGGCACACCTCTCCCCCTCATGCCGTTCATTGTGCACTCCCTCCACCCTCCCCGCCCTCCAGACACTGTACAGTCTCCGGCCACTCCCCTGCACTCCGCTCCCCTCGCCCCAGCCCTTCTGGGTCTCCTGCAGCTTCTCTGGGGAGTCTGTCCCTGAACAGAGCGTATCCCCGGTCCACAGGAGGAATCCAGATGGGCTGGGCAGAATCTTGGTCAAAGTCATGCAGCAGGTGATGGTCCGGGACTTGAACCCAGGACCCTCTATCTGGGACGTGAATCCAGCCCCGGGAATCCACTTGCTCCCTCCGTCTCCCGGAGCAGAGGCCTCCCCTGGGCCCCACAGAAATGTCCTCAGCCACCTTCCCTGGCCTTCTTTGCAGAGCTGGGCGCCTTCCCCCGTGCCAGCTCAGTGCCCGCTGCTCAGCTGCCCGTGAGGCCACCCTCTTGCTGGGCTCCTCCACGGGGCTTTGTGTTCTTGCCTGATGTGGAGTGAGCACACCCGTATGGGGCCCTCTCCGCTCGCTCACAGCCCAGGTGAGACCCTGAGGTCTCTATTTTAAAGAGAGAGAAATGGAGACTCAGAGAAGTGATGAAACGAGATGTGCATTTACCAAACAGATGAACGAGGTGGTCAGCACGTCCCCAGGACACAGTGCTGCGTCCCGGGGGGTCAGGGCTGCCTGTCGTCCTGGCCTCCACTCCTGGACGGCAGGAAGCATCTCCTTCCCCGCCCGCCTGTCCTCAGCCCAGGCCACCCGTTCTCCCTCTGTTCCTCCTTCCCCAGCTCTGCGTCCCCCCCCCACTGCCCCCCCCCCCCAGAACTGCCACGGACACCAGCTCCACACACGGTTCTGGGCTTGCCTCCAGGCCAAGGACAGCGATGGCACAGAAGGATGCGGGGTGCACAGGGAGAAGGGCTGACGGAGGGCCACTCACAGGCCTCCCCGGCAGGGGTGGGGGCTTGTCTGCATCCCTATAGCCCCCCTGCCGCCCTGACCTCTGCGGGCCCCCACGTCTGCCACCCGCCTAGGGACTAGGAGGGAAGAGAAGGGGAGACGTGGCCCGGTTCTAGGCTCTGCAAAGCGCTCGTGTCAGAGGGAAGAGTAAGTACCCACGGGAAGATCTGTCCAGAAGGTTGGGAGAGACTTGAGTTCAGAGGGTCTGCAGGACGTGGACTTGTCAGAGTGGGACCAGGCTGCTTCCCTCGTGTGTGTGTGCACGTGTGTGGGGGGATCGAGCAGAGCTGACGGGGTCGCTCGGAATGAAAAGCTGCTTTTCTGTCTGGAGAGGTCGGCGCCTTCCTGACGGGGTCTCCCTTTCTGCCCCAGTTGCTGTCCTTGGAGGGCCTCGCGGGCACAGCTGTCCACAGAGGCTGTGCGGTCACTCGTCCTGCCCAGTCTGTCACCCTTCTCTGGGACCCCTGATGAAATGACCGACAATCTGGGGTCCCACTTGGGCCCTACTCTCACCCTGAGGTTGCCCTAACTGCTGGGGTTGTGACGGTTGCCCAGGGAGACTCTCCCTCCTGGGGGCTCTCATGGGCCCCAGGGCAGCAGGTGGGGGCGTCCTCCTTGAGTCTGACACCTTGTCCATCGTCCCCCACTCTGTGACATGGGATGTGGATGTGGGGAGGCAGCAGATCCATCCTCTCCCCTTCCCTCCTGGGAACCTGGAGCGAGGCAGCACAACGACCAGAGGGCTTGGACAATGAGCTCTTTACGCGGGAGTGTGGGGGCGCCGGCCCCGTGGGGGCGCGGTCAGCGTGGGAAGATGCTGCCCTCGGCT
This sequence comes from Canis lupus dingo, assembly GCF_003254725.2. Classification (NCBI taxonomy): domain Eukaryota; kingdom Metazoa; phylum Chordata; class Mammalia; order Carnivora; family Canidae; genus Canis; species Canis lupus. Next base: position 47,626,944 of record NC_064266.1, read on the forward strand.
TTCTCCTCCAGGATGGTCTCCACGCGCCTCCTCTGCGGGTGGGACGGGCGGGGCCAGATGATGGGCGGAGGCGGCGACCCCCCTCTCCGCCCCGCCCGGGCCTGCGCGCACCTCCTGGCGGTCCAGGGGGTCGGGGATCCGCGTGGGCTTCAGCTGCGGCGGCAGGAACAGCTCCAGCCGGATGGCGGCGCGCGCGGACTCCTGCTGCTGGATGAGGAGCGAGATGGCCTCGGCCTGCAGGTGCAGGGTGGGGGCCGGCTGTCTCTGCGCCCGCCCCCCCCGCCCCCCGCAGCCCGGCCCTCCGCCCCCCCCCCTCCCCGTCCTGTCCTTTCCTCCGGCCCGGCGGGTCCCCGCCGCCCCCTGCCCTCCCTAACCCTCCCGCCGCACCCTGCCGCCCCCCCACCCCCGACCCCCACCCTCCCGCCGCCCCCCCCCCGTCCCCCCCACCCCTTCCGCCGCCCGGCCTCACCCGCAGGCGGATGTAGCGCAGCCGCAGGGCGCGGATCCGGCCTCGCGCCTCGGCCGCCTTGAGGACGCCGAGCAGCAGGTCCTGGCGCACCGCGGGCATCTCGAGGGGCCGCCCCCAGGCGCGCGGGTGGGGCATGGCCGCCCGCCCCTCCGGCGATGGGGTCGCGCCCGGCCCGGGGGGCTTCGCCGCGGGCGCCCGCGTGGCGCGCTCCTCCGAGGACGTCCCTTCTCTGGGCCCCCGCGGGCCCCCGCGTCCCGCCCCCTTGGCCGCTGGCGCCGGCATCTGGGCCCTGCCGGGAAGATGGGTCCCCCTGGGCACCCGCGGCCCCCCGCCCGGCGCCCGCAGCCTCCGCGCCGTTCCTTTCCTCTTCTCCCAGATTTATTTATTTATTGGAGGAGCGTGGCACGGCCTTGGGGGCGGGGGGCGGGGGCGGGGGGCACAGGCTGAGTCTTAAGCAAACCCGGGCTGGCGGGGGCCCGTCGGCCTCACCGCCCGAGACCGCGACCCCCGCAGCCCCGCAGCCCCGCAGCCCCGCAGCCCCGCAGCCCGGGCCCTGGCGCTGTCCTAGTTACCCTGCGGTCGCCAGGAGCCTCCGATCCAGTAGTTTCAGGGAATTCCTTTTCTGCCCACCGGCGGACGCTGAGAGCCGGGAGCTGACCTCTGGCCCTACCCAGGGGTGGGGACCGTGTTACACTGACCCGGGTGTGGCTTGGGACTCCCTCCCCACTGTCCCGGGACCCTGCGTGTGCCCAGCCCCGTGTCTGCGGTCGCCCCTCGCTGACCCCCACCCCCACGTCAGGGCTGCCCTCCTCTCCTCTCCTCTGCTTCTGCGCAGCCCTGGCCTAGGCCCGGAGACCGAGCGGCTGGGCCGTGGGCGGGGCGGGCCCGGTGTGTGCGGGGAGGCTGCAGCAGAGGGGGCGGCCGGCGGGACCTCCCGGCCGGGCCCCTGCTGGCCTCCGCCGAGGAGCGGAGCGCAGAGCCCCGCCCGGCCCGCAGCGGCGGGGGAGATGCCCGCGGGTCCTGGCTCAGCCCACAGCGCCTCGGGCCCAGAGCCGCTCCGAGGCACCATCGCCCCCCGCGCCCCGGCCCAGCTCAGCCAGGCCCCTGCCCCTTCCGCGTACCCCGTGCGCTCCCTTTTCTAGGGTCCCAGCCCCGCACGCAGCCCCGACTCGCTCGGGCTTGTTGACGCGGTTGCCTGGCAACCAGGAGTCCTGCCCTCCCTCCTGGCGGGGCGTGGCCGTCCATGGGGGCGGGGCGTGGGCGGAGCCAGCGTCCGAGGGCGGGGCCAGTGGGCGGGACCAGCGTCCTGGAGGGCGGGGTCAGCGTCCGGGGGCGGGGCCAGCGTCCGAGAGGGGCGGGGTCAGTGTCCGGGTAGGCGGGCCCAGCGTCCTGGGGGGCGGGGTCAGCGTCCGGGGGCGGGGCCAGCGTCCGAGAGGGGCGGGACCAGCGTCCGGGTAGGCGGGCCCAGCGTCCTGGGGGGCGGGGTCAGCGTCCGGGGTGGGCGGAGCCAGCGTCCGAGAGGGGCGGGGCCAGCGTCCGGGAGCTCGGAGCGCGCCCGCGGCCCGGGGCGAATGCCCGAGCTGTCCCCGCCCCTTCCAGGCTGGAGGAGGTGCCCGCCGGCTCTCCCAGCCCGGGGGCCCTTTCTTTCCTTCCTGGGGAGCCCCAAACATGCTCTTCTGGGGTCTGTGGGCCCAGCTTCCGGGCTGGAGAGGTCTTCGGGGCTGGTTTTTGGGGGGCCCAAAAGGGCTCCCCCAGCAGGTGTTGTTCCGAGGAAATGGAAACTGGGGCAGCGCTCAGGACCCCTCAGCTCTTCCAGTGCAAGTCTGGGTCCCACAAGGTCCCAGAGCCAGGTTTTGCCGAATCCCATATTTCTGGGTTCCTGAGTCCTGGCACCTCCATTTCTGTGATCTATTTGTGTATTTGTTAATTTCCTGATATTTTATAACCAATCTACTTCTCAGTTTATTCTGTAACTCAGTCATACACCGGTCAGTTTGTTCTAGAATCCATGAATTCACATGCTCGCACTCGTTTACATTAGTGCGTTGAGTCCATAATTTGCCAACGTGTGGTGACCCCCACGGTGCCGAGGCAACTGTCCCCCTCAATCACGGATGTGTGCCGAGGGCAGTGGGGCCTTCTTGGGAGTTTGGGGCCTGTGCCCCTGAGGGGGCAACTGTCCAGGCTTTGGGGGGGGTCATCAGCTGAAGTTCTGGGATTTGTGCAGGAGGTTGTTGATTGCTCACGTTGTTTTCGGAAGTTTGCTCTGGTTTCCTGGTGAAAAGGTCAACTATGATGTCATATCCCTGTATCCCAGGGCCTCACCAGCCCCAAGCTCCATAGAACGAGTGTCCATCCTTCCAGCCCCCCAGCCTTTGCCCCTTCTTGCCTAGCATGGGCCTTTGGGGTGTGGCCTGGGCCTTGGGATTCAGCGCCAACCTTGGGGCTTGTTGAAGACAAAGATCTCTGGGATCCAGAAGCAGTGAGGGCTAAGGGAGGCTGACCTAGCAGGCCACCTTCTCCAGGTAGGCGTCCTGGATAGGTACGGCCCAGGCAGGGGCTGCTTCTGGCTCAACCCACCCTGGTGGATTCTGGGAGACAGGTATCTGGACTCTCCTCTCAGCTTCCTAGTTTTGAGCCAGCAGGGAAGGGAAATATCCTGCTGGCCCCTGGCAGTGGAGTGGGTTTTATGGGGGGAGTGGGGGCATGCTTTCCTGTGAGAACAGGCTTGTAACTTTCCCTCTGTTTTTGTAGGATTCTCCTCCTCCCCGATCCTCGGAGAGCTGCTCATACAGCTCATGTTCCTAGAAGTACCTTCTTCCAGCTTCTCCCCACACCAGGCGGTTCCTGGGGGGCAGGGGGGACATCATTGTCATCCCCATGCATCTGGGCCCAGCCCCTGGGGGGGGACCACGCAGCAGGTGTCTTCCATCTGCTTCTGTGTCCAGGATGCATGGGGTTCTCGAGGGCTCATGGAAATGCTGAGTTCTAAAAGCATGTTGATTGGCGCCAAAGCCTGAAAATAAAACCCCAAAATAAAATCAAAAGCTGTATTAAATGACTACGAAATTTAACATAATATTGAAAATCTCCACTTGACTCAATTCTCTGGTCACCGTATATAACGATTATAAAGTCAAAATCACACCAAGTATTATTGGGTCGAAACTCAGAGTTGTTGACATCCTGCCCCTTGTTAACAGCACGCACCATGGCTGGGAACTCACCTGCCGGAGCGGCTGTCCTCTGGGCCGTGGCCGCCGGTTGGGGGGGGCGAGGCAGGTGCAGATGCAGGGGAGTGGCCAGGGTGCCTGCCTGAGGTGTCTGGGCTCCGACTCAAGGGCTCCGACTCAAGGTGAGGTGCATCCGACCCACTTTGTGGTGTGAGCCTCTGGGCCCCACGGCCTGCCGCGAGCGCCCGTGACTCCCGGGAGCAGCCGGCAGCGGTAAGCACAGTTTGTGGACACGTGGTCTGTGCCGTCGTTCCCGTGAGCTGCGAGCTCTGGCTGTCCTGGGTGCCCCGTGATGTGGGAAACTTCCTTCCCCTCATAGCCCATGGGCGAGTCCTGGGGGCAGCAGGGTGCCCTCCGTCCGCGGGCTCGGCTGCCTTGCTGTGGACGCTCTGCCGAGGGCAAACGGGCCATCAGCCGCCGCCCAGGTCCTGTGCGTCTGCTTCTTTTTGGGGGGGGGCGCGACGAGAGAGCGTGTGTGCATGGGGGGCGGCAGAGGGAGAGAGGAGGCGCCGGCAGGCTCCACACTCACACGCAGCTCGACGTGGGGCTCGACCTCACCACCCCGAGATCGTGACCTGTGCTGAAATCCACGGGTGGCGTACCGGACCGAGCCCCCCGGGCCCCAAGGCTGCTGAAACGCCACGATTCCTTTGGGGACGTCCTTTACCTCTGCCTCAGCTGGCGATTGGCCCCGAGGGGTGTGCCGCCGAGGGGTCTCAGGCTGAGGGCCCGCTGGATGGCAATACATGATCTGTTCCCAACAGTAGTGGGACCCCTCCTTGTTTCCAAGGTGCCTGGGTGGCCGGCGCTGTCCCCACCCGCTCCCAGCTTGGACGGGGACCCTCAGGCTCCGCGGCTGCCCACCGGCCGGTGGCTAGCTTTCATAGAACCACCTGTGTGCACCTGGCCCCACGGTCCCACGTCACCTGTGTTCTGTGCTGTCCGCATGTGATGTGTGTTTGAGGGTGTCCTGCTTTGGCCCCGGGCCCCTGGCAGGACGTGTCCCCTGCTGTCCTACGAGTGACACATGAGCCCTGGGTCTTACCCTGGCTGCTGGGGGGACCAGAGGCCCCGGGCCGTTTCCTCTGTGCCGCTGGCTCCCTCGTGGGAGCCCCGTAGGGTCCAGGGCTGGGCCACTGTCCCCCAGGGTGGGCAGTCAGCATCCCAGCCTGGCCACCCACTAGCTGGGTGACCAAGTCTGTCCTTGGCTAAGACTGTCCCTACGAGTGGCCAGATATCTGCCTCTGGCTGTCCTGCGTGCCAGGTCCCCTGGGTGCACTCCCTGGACGTCTTTCTGGACCAGCCTCACGGCCCCTCTTTCCCTCGTCTGTGCCTGAGGCTAGATTGCAAGGAGGAGGGCGTGGGTGCCTAGGGGGAGGCAGGGCCTGGGGTGGGCTGCTCAGACCCCGGGGGCGCGGCAGGGGGAGGGAGGCTACAGGAGGCCGAGCCTCCCCGGGCTCCTGAGGTCAGCGGGGTCACGTTTCCAGCGTCACCTGGAGAGTGCAGTGCACACGTGTGCCTCCTGGGTGTCTTCAGGCCTTGTTCTCTCCCGCTGCGCGCGGGACTTGAATGCACGTGGTGTGAGCTCACCTGTGTGAGTCTGTGCGTGTCTGAGCACCAGCCTGTGCTTGTGTGTTAATTCGTGTATCTGGGGGGGGCATCTTCGTGTGTGTTTGCAGGCATGTGAGCCTGTGTGTCCGCGTGAGTGTTCCTCTGGACGTGCCCCGTGTCTGCACACGTGTCCCTGAGTCGGCTGCGGTGAAGATGCAGAGGTAAGTCCTGGGGGACGGCCTGGGATGCTGAGTCCTAGGGCGCCTGCTTGCTCAGTCCTCTCCTGATTTGCCAGGTATCCTAGCAACGCTGCTGCTCGTCGCCTAGCAACCAGGTCCCCATCCTTGGAGATGGATGCTCCCAGCAGGGTCTGGGCTATGGGGGTAGAGCCTGTGCAGGAAGAATGACCCCAAGGTTTCGAGGCTGGTGACTTGGCTCAGGGGTCACCCTCATGGCCTGTGAAGCACCCTCCCAGTGCTGGGAAGGAGGCAGCTCCGTGGGAGCTGTTGGGCTGCTTGGGTGCCAGGGAGGGTGGCCCAGGCTGTGAGGGAATGATGCTCAGATGTTGCTCTGGGACCCAGGTGTGGCAGGGACGCCCTCAGTATGTCTCAAAGGGGTGCACAGATCTGGGTTCTAGCCCTGTCTCTGCCCCTTTGACGGGTGGCTGCACAGCGCTGAGGCTGGGTGCTCCTGTCACACGAAGGTGACGGGGTGGTGGGGAGGGAGCGCTCAGGCTCACGCTCACGCTCACGCTTATGCTCACGGTGGGCAGGTGGAGCACACAGAGGCACCCAGGAGCACAGCACAGTGTAGGCACCTGCTTGGCTCTGAGCCCTGGGGCTGGCTGTCCCTGTGTCCCCCGCCCATGGGACCGCGGGGGCCGGCTCCCCGGGGAGTGGAGTGCCAAGCCAGGCGGGTCTGCGTCCACCCGAGGTCCTGGTCTCTGCATCTTGTGTGTGTCTCCCGAGTCTCCGCCCGCGTGTGTGGCATCTCTGGCCCGGGTCTCGGTGGTGTCCTTGGGTGTCTGTCCCCTGACCCAGTCCCGCGTGCGTCCATGTCCTGTGTCCGTGGGCCCGAGCCTGTCCCTGTCCTTCAGCTCCGTGTGCGCCCGGTGCTGTGGCCTGGCGGTGACACCCCCCTCGGCCGCAGCCCCTCCTGCTCCAGCGCAGTCTCCGCCCCCGCCCCCCACTGGCTGCGGGGCTGCTGCGTCTGCTCCTCGGCTCCAGAAGGAGCAGCTGCTCCAGCGGGCTGCGCTCCCCCTGCGCTCCCCCTGCGCTCCCCCGGCTCCCCCGGCTCCCCCAGCTCCCCCTCCGGCTTGGATCCGGGCTCCCCTGCAGCCCCTCCAGCCCCAGATCACCGGCGGGATCCCTGCGGCGCTGCCAGTGCTGAGGCTGCTCGGCTCCCACCCGTTGCAGGTAAGGCCTGGGCAGTGGCCGCGGGTGTGGACCGGCGGGGTGGGGGGTGGAGGAAGAGGAAGGGGGCGGCTGGCTCACGCCCTGCGTCCCAGGTGTTTCTCGGCGTCTCCGTCCCTTCTGTGCCCGTGTGTGCGTGAGGGCAGGTCTGCGCCTGTGTGTGCGGCGTGTGCACAGGGATGGCGGTGTGTCCACGGTCCCTGTGGGTGGGCGCGTGTCTCCGCGTGTAGCTACATCCGCACATCCCACGTGGGAGTCTGCAGGCCAGACCAGACCGTGCCCTTGTCCACACGCCTGCCTCTCTCTGTCCCCGATCTGTGCGTGTCTGCTGTCCCCACGGTGTGTACGTGTGCGTGTGTCTGGGGCTGTCTGGGGGCACCGCGTGCCTGCGAGGCCGCCTCCGGGCTGGGTGAGGGCCGGGTGCTGCGGTCATGTGTCCTGTTCTCTCCCAGGTGCCTAGTGGCCTTGCACACAAGGAGGTGGCATGGAGTCCCTCTTCCCTGCCCCGTTCTGGGAGGTCCTCTACGGCAGCCACCTGCAGGGCAACCTGTCCCTCCTGAGCCCCAACCACAGCCTGCTGCCTCCCACCCTGCTGCTCAACGCCAGCCATGGCGCCTTTCTGCCCCTTGGGCTCAAGGTCACCATTGTGGGGCTCTACCTGGCCGTCTGCATCGGGGGACTGCTGGGGAACTGCCTCGTCATGTATGTCATCCTCAGGTAAGCTGGGGACCCGCCGAGGTCCCCTCCTGGTGAGTGCCACCTGCTGCAGAGGGGACACAGGCTGGGGGCTGTCTTGGGTGGGCTTGGCAGCTAGAGATTTTGCACAATTCCCATTCAATTTTTGGTCATCCTGTCAGGCAGGGGCAGGGGCAGGGGCAGGGTCCGGGTCCACACGGAGGCCCTGCATGCTCGAGTCTTCACGGCTGGGGCACCTGACTGGGGGAGGGCGTGGGAGGGGATCAGCTCTGCCCACCCCAGTCCGGCCGGGGGTGGGGTGCAGCCATGTCCCAGATGGAAGGTCACCCTGACTCCCTGATCCGAGCTGCGGGCCACCCTGGGAGGGGCTCACGGCTGGCACAGCGACCCGGGAGGCGGCTCTGGCGGCCTGTTGCAGGGCCCGCGTGGCCAGGTGCCCGAAGCCCCTTCCCTGGGGCCCCAGGGCTCCGTCTTGGCTGGAGTCGGGGCTGACTCAGCATCTGCTGGTGCTCAGAGTGGGGAAGCCCGTGGGATCAGGAGCGGTGGCCCGGCTGCAGGTAGGGGGACACCACAGGGGGACAGTGTGAGGACGTGCATGTGTGTGTGTGTCCGTGTGTACACATACGTAGAGCATGCACACACACGTGTGAATGCACATGCGTAGGTGGGCACAGAACTGTTGGTGCCCACACACGGATGTACGAGAGTGTGTGCACATAGGAGCTAGTGTGGCACATGGTGTACACGCATGTGCACACACGTACATGCATGCAGGTGCACCTCAGGCTGGACATGCACACATGAGCACGTACACGCGAGTGTGCACACCGTGAGCGTGTGGACATGGACGTGTGCAAGGTGTGTGTTGGTGTGTTCGGTGCACATGCTTGCACAAGGGGCAGGGGAGAGCTGCTCTGGGCCCAGTGCTGAGCTCCAGGGGCCGGGGCTCACACGCCCCTTTGCGTCTGGAGGTGCACAGGCGTGCCGTGCGTGAGACGCGCCCCCACCTGGGTGGTCCTGTTCCCTTCTCCTTGTCGCTGCCTCTCCGCCTCTGTCCTCTGCACTGGGCGTCAGCGCCCGGAGCCACGTCCTGATCAGAGCAGACAGGGGCGCTGTGTCGCCTACGGCGGTCCTTGCACAGCCGAGCGGCCACGGGCCCGAGGGGCAGCGCCGAGCATGCTGGGCCCGCACTGGGTGGGCTCCTCGGGAGGCAGAGACCCCAGGCCCCCCGCCCTGCTCTTTCTAAGAGATTTTATTTTTAAAAAATTTTTAGAATTTATTATTATTATTATTATTTTTTGAGATTTTATTTTTTAAAGAGGGGTTTTAGGTTCAAAAGCAAAGCTGAGAGGAAAGGACGGAGGTTGTGCAGACTCCCTGTGCCCTGCGGGCTCATCCCTCCTGAACCCCAAGCCTCCAGCACCCCCTGCCCCGTCTACTGTCTCCAGAATGTCATGCACCCGGCATCACAAGTGTGCAGCTTTCTCAGATTGGCTCCTTCCCCTTAGTGATATGTGCTCAGGACTTCTCCATGGCTTTTCATGGCTCCTTTCTTTCTTTCTTTTTTAAGATTTTAAAAATTCCTTCATTTCAGAGAGAGAGCAAGAGAGTACACAGGAGAGGAGGGTGGAGGGGCAGAGGGAGAAGCACCCCCCCCCCCCGCCCCCCGGCCCCTGCCAGCTCATTTCTTTTTATCACTAAATAGTGTTCGATTTCCTGGATCTACCAGTTTGCTAATCCGTCAGCTACTGAAGCACGTCGCAGTTGCTTCCAGGGCCTGGCAGTAATGACTACAGCTGCTAGAAACATCGGTGTGGGGGCGCCTGGGGGGCTCCGTCAGTGACGCATCTGCCCGCGGCCCAGGTCCTGCTCCCGGGGACCTGGGAGCCTGCGGGCCCTGCGTTGCCAGGCTTCCCCCCGTCTCTGCCCATGCCCACTGCTCCTACGCTCACTCTCTCTCTCTCAAATGAATAAATAAAAAAAATCTTAAAAAATCCGTGTGTAGGTTTTTATGCAGATACAAGTTTCCACCTCCTTTGGGTTATTGCCGGATCTTACGGCAAGATTATGTGTAGCTTGGTGCGAAGCCACCAAACCGTCTCCCGAAGCGGCTGCCGCATTTTGCTGCCCCACCGGCGACAGTGAGGGGTCCCGCGGCTTCCCGCCTCCCCAGGCTCTGGCGTCCGCGCTCCGGGTTCTGCTCACTCTGAGTGTGTACTAGTATCTCACTGCTTTAGCTGGTGACGTGTCTGTTAACGTCTTTGCCCCCAGCCCCGCCCCCGTTTTTTTTTTTTTTTCGAGAGAGAATCTCAAGCAGACTCCCTGCTGAGCGCAGAGCCCAGAGTAGGGCTCGACCCCAGGACCCTGAGGTCAGGATCTGAGCTGAAACCAAGGGTCAGACTCTCAACCCACTGAGCCACCTGGCGCCCCTGTTTTCTCACTGCGACTTTTAGGAGTTCCTTGTATATCTGGGCACATTCCTGCAGCAGATGCGTCTCTGGCAAATCCTTCCTCCCGTCTGTGGCTGGTCTTCTAGTTGGCTTGATCCTCTGCCTTTCTACCAGCTCTCTTCAAGACCACTGAGGTCACCTGAGCCTGTGTCCTCCTGCTCAGAGCAGGGAATCCAAGCAGCATTTTTGAAATCTTTTTTTTTTTTTTTTTATTTATTTATGATAGTCACAGAGGAGAGAGAGAGAGAGAGAGAGAGAAAGAGGCAGAGACACAGGCAGAGGGAGAAGCAGGCTCCATGCACCGGGAGACCGACGTGGGATTCGATCCCGGGTCTCCAGGATCGCGCCCTGGGCCAAAGGCAGGCGCCAAACCGCTGCGCCACCAGGGATCCCCCTTTTTTTTTTTTTTTATTTATGAAATCTTTTTTTTTCTTAAGATTTATTTATTTATTTATGATAGACATAGAGAGAGAGAGAGGCAGAGACACAGGCAGAGGGAGAAGCAGGCTCCATGCCCGGAGCCGGACGCGGGACTCGATCCTGGGTCTCCAGGATCGTGCTCTGGGCCAAAGACAGGCGCTAAACCGCTGAGCCACCCAGGGGTCCCCGCATTTTTGAAATCTTTTTTTTTTTTTTTTTGCATTTTTGAAATCTTAAACGAGATAAAGTCCGTGCGAAGAGCTCGGCGTAGTGTCTGCCAGTGTGGGGACCCTTGCTGTTATTTGGTCATAGTTGAGGCCCGTTTGTGCATATTCCAAAGATGCGGAACTGACTCCAGATTCCTTTGTGGCAGCTTAGCTGACATGGAGCATTGTCATCTCCGGTGTTGCCGCTGCCCACACCACCACCGCCTCCATTATCACTCCTGCCCCGACAGCCTCTGCCATCACCACGACCATTGCCGCTGTCTCCACCGCCACCTCCACCGCCTTCACTGCCACCTGATTGTTACCACCATCAGCACAGCTACCGCCACCATAATTACCACCTTCCCTGCCACCATCACCACTCTCACAACTCTTAGTTCATTCGACAGATATTTACTAAGCAGCCATCCCGTGCCCAGAGCTGTTCCTCGGATACAGCCAGACCTCACTAGCACCCCTCCCAGCCCCGTCACCACTTCCTGTCTATCCCTAGACCACAACATGGCCTGGGAGGGCCGTGGATGTGCCCTTACAGACTTCGGAGCCCTCAGATGCCTCTGGTGTCTGTAGGGCCAACGTTGTAATCCGTGAAGGGTCTTCAGGAAGACTTGAAAGGGAGGGAGGAGGACAGGTTCTTTTTCTTGTGATTCCGGGCCCTTTGCTCCCATGTGGAGTCCGATGCATGCTCCACTACCCTTCACACCCAGCTTTTCCAGAGTGGACCGGTCTTGGGTTTGGAACCCTTGTGTGTGCCGGAAGTACTGCTGCGCCCAGCTCCATGCCCTTGGGCTGGGCCTAGGAACCCTCCATCTCGCCAGGGTCTCAGAGTGGGTGTCCCTCATGGTGGCAGTAAGAAGGGCCCTGGTGGCCCAGTCCAGCCAGGGGGACCGGGTGAAGCCTTCCCTCTCCCCGTGTTCTCTGCAGACACACCAAGATGAAGACAGCTACCAACATCTACATCTTTAACCTGGCCCTGGCGGACACTTTGGTGCTCCTGACATTGCCCTTCCAGGGCACAGACGTCCTCTTGGGCTTCTGGCCATTTGGGAACGCCCTGTGCAAGACGGTCATTGCCATCGACTACTACAACATGTTCACCAGCACCTTCACGCTGACCGCCATGAGCGTGGACCGCTACGTAGCCATCTGCCACCCCATCCGCGCTCTCGATGTCCGGACGTCCAGCAAGGCCCAGGCTGTCAACGTGGCCATCTGGGCCCTGGCGTCTGTCGTCGGCGTTCCGGTGGCCATCATGGGCTCTGCACAGGTCGAGGACGAAGGTCAGTGGGGGGCCCCCTTCCCCAGTGCTGCTGTCCCCCGGACCCCAGACGGTCCCTCCCGGTTCACCTGCCCGGCCCTGCTTGTCTCCCTGCAGAGATCGAGTGTCTGGTGGAGATCCCCACGCCCCAGGACTACTGGGGCCCCGTGTTCGCCATCTGCATCTTCCTCTTCTCCTTCATCATTCCCGTGCTCATCATCTCCGTCTGCTACAGCCTCATGATCCGGCGGCTGCGCGGCGTCCGCCTGCTGTCGGGCTCCCGGGAGAAGGACCGGAATCTGCGGCGCATCACGCGGCTGGTGCTGGTGGTGGTGGCCGTGTTCGTGGGCTGCTGGACGCCCGTCCAGGTCTTCGTGCTGGTCCAGGGGCTGGGCGTGCAGCCGGGCAGCGAGACTGCAGTGGCCGTCCTGCGCTTCTGCACCGCCCTCGGCTACGTCAACAGCTGCCTCAACCCCATCCTCTACGCCTTCCTCGACGAGAATTTCAAGGCCTGCTTCCGGAAGTTCTGCTGCGCCCCTGCCCTGCGCCGGGAGATGCAGGTGTCTGACCGCGTGCGCAGCATTGCCAAGGATGTGGCCCTCGCCTGCAAGACCTCTGAGACGGTGCCGCGGCCCGCATGACTAGGCGTGGACCTGCCCATGGTGCCCGTCAGCCCGCAGAGCCCGTCAACGCCCAACACGGAGCTCACCCAGGTCACCGCTCTCTAGGCTGACGCCCAACCTGAGTCCTGAGTATTGCAGGCTCGTGGACTTCACTGTGGCCCCAGGGGGCCTGGTGACATCATGGGACAGGTCGGACTAAAGCTGCCCTCCTGGTACGGAGCAGAGAGGGGACACAGGACCCACGAGCCAGCATGGCTGGCCGCAGCCCAGGCCGCCTTCCACCCCATGGACGCTTCTGGCCTCTCCCCTGCTGTACCCTGTGTGCTCTTGGTGTCCCACACCTGGGGGTGTAGCCACAGCGTGCCAGGCCTGTGCCCTTTGCTGTGTGCTGGCTGCATGGAGCCGGGCGGCCCCTCCTCGGGGCAGCGGGACGAGCTTGGAGCTGTCGAGATCGCTGGCAGGCATCTGCGGGCAGCCGGGCTTGACGCTGCGGAGCCGGGCCTGCCTGGGCCTCCACCGCTGTCACTCCTCGTCCCCGCTCTCGCTTCTGAGAGGTTCCTCCGTGGGGCTTTCCGCTCCAGAAGCACAAAGAACTATCAGCACAGGAGTGGCTGTCCGGGTGCGCAGCGGTGGCTCAGGAGGACCCCCTCGGGCCACACTGCCGTTCTGTGTGTCCCGGCCTGGCTGCTCAGTGTGGGGCGGCAGGGGCGCCCTGCCCTGCTCTGTCTGGGGGCCCATGGAAGTCAGGGGGCAGCAGCTCTGCAGCTGGCAGGCCCCTGTGCCCTGTCTGGATCCCGGTGGCCTTGGAAGAGGAGTGGCACTTGGGATGGGCTCTGCTCCGCCTCTCCAGCGAACGATCCCTGCTTCATTTACCGGCGGTGGCCGGGGTCTGCGGGGAGGCCTGAGCTTCCTGCTGCCGGGACTTGGCTTGAAGGGGCCGCCTCGGGAGCTGGGCTTAGGGCTCGGCAAGGCCTCCCTGAGCCAAGTGTGGGAGCCCCGAGGGGGACGAGGACCCTCCCCGCTCTGGAAGCTGCACTTTGGTGACTCTGCGAACACTCTTCCTGCAGATAAACTATCGAAACACTCGCAACACTGAAAAGACTGTCCTGCCCCCGTCCGTGAGCCGGGCTGCGGGCCTCAGCCAGGTGACCTCGGGCACCTGCAAACAACAGGAAGCGCTGACTTTGGGCCAGCTTCCCGGCTCCAGGGAGCCCTGGCTCTGGGGGTGGATCCTGGGGAGGCTCGGGAGGCGCAGCTGCCACAGCGCGGGCCTTCCATGGCGAGGCCCAAAGACCTGTATCTTCATGTATTTATGCATGTGACGAGCATGATTTCCCCCGCATGTCACCAACCCTGACCTCGCATCCAGGGTTCCCTAATAAACCCTTGCACATGACCTCTCAGGAGGAGGGACGCTGGAGGGTCAGCGAGGGCACTGGGTTGAGGTGCTCCCGCACCGGCAGATGGGCCGGATTTCAGTGATGGTCCCTTTGCCGTTAAAACACACATGTAGGGACACCTGGGGGCTCAGCGGTTGGGCACCTGCCTTCGGCTCAGATCATGTCCCCGGGATCCAGGATCGAGTCCTGCATCGGGCTCCCTGCGAGGAGACTGCTTCTCCCTCTGCCTGTGTCTCTGCCTCTCTCAACCTGTGTCTTTCATGCATAAATAAATAAATCTTAAAAAAAAAACCCACACATTTAGCACCCAGGGAAAATTGGGGGGTGATGGGCCGACAGCAGCAGGTACGTGAAGACCGCTAGGGCATGGTGGGGCTCCGGCGGCAGCTGCCCAAGCAGGTATCCCGGGCGCCAACCGTCTTGCGGCAGAGGCTGTGCATCCAGGGCTGACCCCGACCTGGATGCCCACCCCCACCCGCACCCCGACCCCCACCCCCACCCCACCGACTCCCACCGCTCACCCCCACCCGCACCCTGATCCTCACCCCAACCTGCACCCCCACCCCCACCTGCACCCTGACTCCCACCGCCCACCCCACCCCGACCCCCTCCGCCACCCTTACCCCTCCCGCCTCAGCCTTGCCCCCTTACCCCCCACCCGCCCCCGTTCCCTGCTCCCCTGGGGTTGGTCAAGCCTCCCAGGCTCTCCCAGCCTTGGCTTCCTCACCTGTGCTTGAGAGGTTGTGCAGGAAGACAGGGCCCGGGGTGGGGTCCACGGCCAGTCGCCAGGCCAAGGCAGCTGAGGGCGCTCCTGCCGCTCGGGACTTTGCTGCCCAGGGGCGCTGTGACCGTGGAGGGTGGGGGCGGCGGACCCCAGGGGAGGGCCGGGCTCTCCGTGGGTGGAGGAGTCCGGAGGCTGGGGACTGCCACCCCGTCTCAGAAGTCACGGTGGAAAAAAAAAAAAAAAGGGATCCCTGGGTGGCGCAGCGGTTTGGCGCCTGCCTTTGGCCCAGGGCGCGATCCTGGAGACCCGGGATCGAATCCCACGTCAGGCTCCCGGTGCATGGAGCCTGCTTCTCCCTCTGCCTGTGTCTCTGCCTCTCTCTCTCTCACTGTGTGCCTATCATAAATAAATAAAAGTTTAAAAAAAAAAAAAAAAGAAGTCACGGTGGAGAGAGCAGAGACCACCAGCCTGCGAGGGTGTGGTGGCTGCTGGCAGGTGTGGGGCCCAGCAGCCCAGGTGGGCACCGTCTTGGGGGGGATGGCTGGACCGAGGCTCCCCTCCCGGGGTCTCACCCTTGCACGGGGTCCCTCGCTCCTGACTCAGGTGGGCTTGGGGGGGCTGTGCCCGGCTTGGCTGATCCTGACCTGCCTTGGTCCTCGCTGTGGCGTCCCCAGTGGCCAGGGGGCAAACGGGGTCAGGATCAAAGGCCAGAGGGTCTCTTATCCTAGCGCTCCTCCCTCCCCTCCTGTTCCCACTTCTCAAGAAAGCAGCTCCTGCCCTGTTGCTCGCTCATTTGCACCTCACACCTGCTGGCACCTCCGTGCGGATGGTGAGGATGGTGTCGAGAGCCTCAGCACCTCAAGAAGCTGCAGGGCCAGAGCTGAGGCAGTAATTAGGGCCGCCGCTGGCTGAGGGATGATGGCAGGGCAGCGGGGACACAGGGCCCAGAATCTTCCGGGGGGAGATGCGGGTGTTAATGGTGGTTTGAAAAAACGTCCACAGCCCCCGAGTGTGGGCGGCCTGGTGACCTGCTTCTAATGACCAGAATGTGGCAAAGGCCTTCCAAGATGGTCTTAATGGTGTCGAGGCCTCCTCTTGCCTCTCCTTCCCACCACTCGCCCTGCAGGACCAGCCGCCCCGCGGTGAGGTCACCCAAGCAGCCCTGGGGAGAGTCCATGCGGTGAGGACCACGGGAGGGGCCTCCTTGGAAGCAGCACCTGCAGCCGGACCGGCCCCCAGGGCCCCGGAGCCCCAGCCGGGGGCCCGACTGTAGCCTCGGGAGAGTCCCCGACCCAGAACCGCTCCAAAACTGCTCCCAAATTCTTGACCTGCGGGAGCTATGAAATAATAAATGCTGTTTTAAGCTGTTGGGTTTTGGGGAAATGTGGTGAACAGCATAGATCGCAGCGCTGTCAAGGAAGAGAACAGCGCAGGGGTGGCCTTCGCCCTGTTTCAGGCTGAGAGGGAAGAGGGGAGGTGACGTGGGTCTCGGCGCCAGGGGCCCGTGTGACTGGGGTGAGCGTGTGGAAGGGGCCGTCACGCACCCTGGGGTGACCTCATGGTGGCGAATGGTGGTGCCGGGTGGACACACCAGTCGGAGCTCTGCACCACAAGGACGAAAGCCAGTCTGGGCCACCGTGAGCGAGGAGGGCATTGGGGGTCCTGGTGGCTCCCAGGATGGCACCGCTAGAGCAGCTGGGAGCCTGGCACCAAGGGCGGGGAGCCAGCCGGGGCCCCAGGGCAGTCTTCAGGGACCTGTCCCCCTACCCGCCCGCAGCCAGCACCTGAGCATCCCCACTCTGGCCCCGGAGGTTCAGCACGGAGCTCCTGCTGGATGAATCTAGGCTCCGGGCCACACCCCAGGGAGGAAGGGGCCCAGATGCCCCCCGCAGACTGTGGGCATCCAGAGGTCCTGGCAGGAAGGCCCTGGGTCCTCCAGCAGGGTATGGGGGGCCACCAGCTGTGACACGGGGCACACGGCCGCCTCCTGGTGAAACGCCATCCGGGTTCCAAGTGACGGGAGCCCATTCTGTGGCCGTGCTTGAGGACTGAGTCTGTGGCTTTTGCGGGGACACTTGGCTCTCCGGCCCCAGGTGTTCACATTTCCATCACCTGCTCCTCGTGTCTTGGGGGGATCCAGCCCAGGGTCCCGGCGGGAATGCAGTGGGGGCCCCAGGATGAGGTCGCGGTTTGGGTTTCTCTCCCTCCGGACTACGGTTGGCAGGGAGGATGGCCAAGGGACATCCAGGGAGGTCGTGAGTCGGGATGTCTATGGTGCCAAGAACTTCAGCCTGGGTCTGAAGGGCATGGGGAGGGGTGCCGGGACCCGCATCCCTGCAGCTCCTCACCCAGGGGCTGAGGCCTGGGAAGGGACAGGCTCGTGGTCATCACTGCAGGTTCGGTGGCCAAGCTCCCTGGCCCTTTCTCTCCCGTGTGGAGAACATAATGACGGGATGTGAGCAAGGGATGTTCCTCCAGAGCGACAGCTCTTGTCCTAACGGACACACTGGGGCTCCGGAGGGAGGGCCACCCAGGCCCCTGAGCACTGGAACATGCTCTGGAGGCTGTTTTGGAAGCTCTCGTCCAGGAAGGCGCAGAGGAGGGGCCGAGACAGGAGCTGGCATAGCTGAGGCTGGTGATGACGCAGGAGATGCTGATGACCAGCGGCGTCTGGGGCCGGTCTGCAGTCAGGGCCACGACGGGGGCCACGTGGAAGGGTCCAGCAGAGCAGGCCCGCGGCCAGAACAGCCCTACCGGGATGGTCACCGTCCGCTGTGCCTGGCCCAGAGCCTCGGCTCTGAGGTGCCGTCGCAGGGCCCACAGCCTCCGGAGCAGGTCCACTCGGGCTGGATCCTGAAAAGTGACAAGAGTCGGGATGTTAGAGCAGCGGCGCCTCGAGTTCTCTGGCAGAGGCCGTGACCATTTGCCAGGGTTGAGGACACCCGGGCTCTCCGTTCCGCCCCCAACCCCGCCCGTGCATAGTGCACGTGGGATCAAAGCTGTGCCTTTGCAAACACCCTCCCTGGCTCACCTGCTCCCGTCGGATCTGGGGGTGCTGAAGCCGGAGCCCTCCCTGCCGCAGCGCACACCTGCAGGGCTCCCTGCTGCCTCCGCACTCACCTGCCCGATGACATGATGACACGTGGCCGGAAGTTGGTGGCCCAGTTGGGCGTGGGAAGGAGGCTGGGGTGGGCTGCAGCAGGGGTGGAGGAGGCAGCAGGTGCTCTCCCTGGGGCCCCAGGGGGCTTAAGGGCCTGCGGGCAGCATCCTCAGCGTGAGCTGGCGAGGCGTCCAGCCTGGCGGCAGCAGCACCCCCAACACCACAAAGCAGGGAGGCAGGTCCCAGTGGTGAGGGGAGCGCGTCGGGGCTGGGCAGGGGCGCCTGCAGTCATCCACAGGGCGGGGGCATGCTCCAGGGGGAGGCCCTGTGTGTGCGTGTGCGCAGCGGGCTCTGGCGTGCCCTCGTCTGTGGGTCCCGGCCCTGGGCACCCTTGTCCGCGTGTGTGTCTGCGGGGGACGCTCTGCGTGGGTCCCGGCGGCAGGAGGGATCTGGGGGCTGCGTGTCTTTGAGCAGGAGCAGAACTTGTTGCCCACAGACAACCGACTTCTCTCTCCCCCGCGCTCCCTTTTTGCTGTGAGAGGAAGCCGCGTGTGTGCGGGAACCACACAGTGGCCGGAGTCCGCGGACAGTCGGTGCTTTGCTCTCGTGCAGCCCCCGGTCCCTCCACGAGCCACCCACCGCCGCCAGCCGCCCTCAGGCGCACGGGACCCCGACACTGAGACAGCTGGGCTGCCCGCAAGGCTGCAGGTGCCTGGCGGTCTCTCCGGGCGGCTCCTCCGCGCGGGCTTGTGCACCCAGGGTCCGCGTGTTTGCAGCCTGGGGAGACGAGGCTGCCCCCGGCTGTGCTCCCTTCCCGTGTCCCCGCGGCCTGAGTCAGGACAGGAGCCTGGGGAGTGGCCCACGCGCCCCGAAACTGCCAGGCCTGGGGCCACGTCCGGGGTGGCCTCCACCCGCAGGGGGCCCCGAGCTTGGGCCCAGGCTGGCAGCGCCGAGGAGCCTGTGCCCCCGGGGAGTTGACTCGCGGGCTGGCGCGTGTCTGGTGAGCGTGAGGCCCTGTAGCTAGCGCTCACTTTGGGACAATTCACTGTCCTACACGAACACCCTCAAATTTCACAGATTTGAAAGAGGAAATTCTGTTCAAGATGCGAGGGAGCAGTGTCCTTGCCTCTGTGAGGCCGCCTGGGCCTGGGCTGCAGGGAGCGGCTCTCTGGCCTGGGCGGGAGGGCGGGGGCCACCGGGTGCCCAGGCTGAGCCGGCGGAGTCAGGCCGTGTGCACGGGGTGGGGGGGAGGAGGCCGAGAAGCCCTGGGGTGCTCCTTCCTACGATCGATCGGGGCCGGACCTCTTGGTTTGGGCGTATTTGCGGGTGGGGTGAGGGGCTGAGCCCCACAACCTGCCTGTGGAGGGGGGCAGCCGGCCCGGCGGGTGTGTGGACTGTACTGAGAGGCTGGCGCGCTGGGCCTGGTCCCCGACCTGGGGAGGGGTGCGGGGGGTCCCCTTCCCTGCTCACCTAGGAGGCCCGGGCTCCACTCGCCGTAGCTAATCTGTGCGCGTGCTGTCTTGCCCTGAGCCCGGGCCCTGGGTGGGGGTTGGTCCCAGGAAAGCCTGCCCCCGAGGGACCCTCGCGCTCCTGCTTTGCCCCAGGGCAGCGGGACACCAGACACCTCCCCAGACTTCCTCTAGAGCCGGTCAATCCAGGCAGGGCTTTCCTCGAGCCCTTGGGGTCAGGGGGGAGCAGCCCAGGCTCAGAGGTTCGAGAACCTCGTGGGCTTTCCCACTGTGCCTCGGGCTCCCTCGGAGGCAAACCTGGGCCTGGGGTGCTGAGCCCCTCGCACAGCTGCCTGTGCTCTCCTGAGTCCGTCCTGGGGCCCGGCTCCCACCGGGAGTGGGATGGGGGTGGCAGAGGGGAAGGCGGGGCCGGGGGCAGCGGGGCTGAGGGAGGTCGAGGCAGCGGGGTAGGTGCTTAGCTCGTGGCCGGGCAGGGCCCGGCTGCCGTCCTGCTGTCCCCGTCACTGGCTCAGCAGGGACAGAGGCAGCTGCTGGCCTGGGCTCCGCTGCCTCCCAGCAGGTGACTGAGCAGCTCGGCTCCTGGAAAGACCAGGGGTTTGGGCCGCACATCCCCATGGTGGGACCTGGGATGCCGAGAGCGCCCTGGATGCATGAAGCGGGGCAGCTCCCTGCTGCAGGTCTCCCCGCCCCACGGGGGGGCACAGGGTTGTGCCGGGATGGCCGGGGCCTGGGGTGCCTTGCTGCACCGTGAGGGAGGCCTCGGGCTCGGGGGGGTGGGGAAGCCTTGGGGCCACCAGACTTGCTCAGTCTGCTCTCGGACACCCCGCCCCGGGCTCAGAGCCATCTGCTGCCTGAGTGTTGGGCCAGAGCTGGCAGGGACCAGGAGGAGAAGCTTCCTGGCCCCGCGGGGCCGCCCCAGGCGGGGAGGTGGTAACACCTGCCCCGGGACGAGGCCTGCGGTGGGGAGGCCGAGACGGAGCCTTGGGCGCCTGTGCGAGGAGGACAGCGGCCACTAGCGAAGGGGGGGTCTTGGGGAGGAAGGGCGCCGTGCATCTCCCTGCTGGGGGTCCTGGCTCTCGTCCATCCATCCGTCCATCCATGTGGAGGTCTTGAGGGAAGACCCCGGTGAGCAGGGTCTGTGAGGTGAGGGTGGGAGGGCCAAGGAGCCCAGGGGACGGTCCTTGGCAGGAGCCCTGGGGACATGAGGGCCGGGAGGAGGACAGGGCAGCGCCCAGAGCGCAACTGGCAGGTCTTGGAGGCAGGGTCAAGGCAGCCCGGGCTGCGGCTTGGACGGCTGCTCGTGGCCTGCGGGGCCTGCCCTGCCCACGGGCGCTGCCTCTTGCCCTCCAGACACAAGCTGAGAAGTTTCTAGATCTCTTGCACTCCAGGCAGGAAGGAGGCAGCCCGGCCCTTGTCAGCCGGGGGGGGGTCATTCGGGTCCAGTCCCAGAGAGCTCACTCGTGCTGCCGCCCCAACACGCAGCCCAGGAGGCCGGGGGCGAGGACAGACAGCAGCAGGCGTGCGCAGCTTCACGGGGCGGCATCCCCCCCGCTGCCTGGGCTCCCACAGCCACAACAGGCCCCGCTGGGAGCTGATCCCCCCGCCCCCCTGTCTGAGGCATGTATCCGAGGTCTTGGCACCCTTGGGGTGAGCGGGGGGAGGGCTGGCTCATCCTGACCTCCTGCGGCAGCCCTGGCCACTCTGCGGGTGTGGGCGGCGCAGGGAGGACGCAGGTGCCTGGGGTTCGAGGGGGAGGGCACGGGGCATCTGTGTATGTAGACGTGCAGAGGGTGGGACATGGGGGTATCGTGGTGCCCCCACCTGTGCCCCCAGTGGCCCCACAGAGGCACCCGGGGACGGGCTATCCACCAGCAGGTGCGTGCCACAGGTCAGTGGGCGGGCAAGGCTGAGTCACGCTCACGCCAGGTCCCGCAGAGCCATGGTTCAGGGCAGGGGCAGGGCCAGGGGAGGGCTCCGGAGGTGGGCAGGGCCTGTCCCTCCACGCGGGACACACACACCCACACAGCTCGGCTTGGCTCTGGTCCCTGGGGCCGGGTCAGGGGAAGGAGCCAGCCAAGGACACAGCCCTGCCCCGCCCTCCAGAGAGCCCGAGCTCCAGTCGTGGGAGGGATGCCTTGCGTCCAGGAGGCCACCCGTCCGGGCCCTTCTGGTCACGCGTCCTGCGGGCCACGCGCCTCGGCTCCTGCCTCCCGTGGGGTCTGGGAGCACTCGGCCCCCCAACGCGCTGAGCCGGGGGCCCAGGGAGGGAGGGGCGGCAGGCGGGCTTTCTGCTGAGAGGAAGACCTGAGGAGCTCAGGTGGTCGGCGGCGCGGGCTGTGCGTGCAGGTGTGGCCGAGCGTGCGTGTGCCGGCCGGGTGTGCAGGCTGTGGAGGCAGCTGCGGGCCGGGGCTATGCGCAGGGGAGGCGTGGGGCCCTCAGGGCTCGGGGCTGGCCTGGCCGCCGGCTCCTGCACCGGCCGTGCCACGTTGCCTGTGTCTGCTGTGACCCAGGGTGAGGTCTCAGGCGCTCTGAGCCGGGGGCCCCGCTTCTCCTGCCCTGGTGGTGGCTGGTGCGGGCCGAGGCTGGAAGGGCTCTGCGCCCCTCGCCCGGGGCGCTCTGGGCTGCTCTGGGGTTTCGGCCTGGGGTTCGGGCGACTCAGAGGGACGCCTGGAACCCATAGTGGCCTCCTGTGAGCTGTGAGCAGGACGGGGAGCGGCGGGGGGACCCTCAGGGCGGGAGCAGCCAGGTGCAGGTGGAGTCCTGCAGGTGGGTGCGCTGGGGGATCTCGTTGGGCCGGGAACTGGAAACCAGGAGGCCGCCATGGTCCAAAGCAGCGTGACACCCCCTCTTCAGGCGGCCCCTCAGCTCGGCCGTCCAGCCAGGGGCAGCCTTCCGAGACTGGGGTACAGGGGCGGGATCCCCAGACCTTGGTGCGTGGTTCCTGCAACGCAGCCCGAGCCTGACACCCAGTGGCCAGCTGTGAGCACTGCTGCAGGGAGGCGGGCGGCCCACGGGTGACCCCAGCTGGGTCCCTGGATGCCTTCCTACCATCTCGCTGATCTCGCTGGGACAGGCCTAAGGAGGCCCCGTTCCTGAAGATTCCGGGCCACGGGGGCCTTGCCTCCCGGAGCTCCGGCCGGGGCTGAGCTTCGTCAGGCTAGTGCACAGCTTGCGTGTTGTGTGCACATGTGGGGCGTCTGGGAGTCCCCTTTGGCCTCCACTCATTTCTTATCTTTCTCTACTGGGAACCGGATGATTTTTCTTTTCTTTTTCTTTTTTTAAAAGATTTTTATTTATTTATTCATAGAAACACAGAGAGAGAGAGAGAGAAGCAGGGACACAGGCAGAAGGAGAAGCAGGCTCCTCGCAGGGAGCCCGACGCGGGACTCGATCCAGGGACCCCGGGGTCATGCCCTGAACCGAAGGCAGACGCTCCGCTGCTGAGCCACCCAGGCGTCCCTGAGACTGATTTTTCTAGAACCCAGTAGGATTGTGTCATTTCTGTCTGTAAAATCCTTTAAAAACTTCTCATCAGGATATTTATGAAGGAGATGATGTGGTCATGTTGGGGATTTGCTTCCGGATAATCCCGAGAGTGTAGACATGGAGCAAACCCAGTGGGCGTGCTTGGACCCGCTTGGTCAGGGTGGGCTCAGGTGCGGGTGGTCCTTGGGTTCTTGTCTCTACCGGTGGGAACGTGTGGGGCTGTGCCAGGATTCACTTAGAGTCACAAGACTCCAAGAGCTCTGCGCCCGGCTTCCCGTTTCACGGTCTCTGAGCGGCACCGGGCTCCAGCTGCGTGAGGTGGGTCGTGATGCATGAGGTCCTGTGGGTTGAGCTGCAGGTTTTCGAGTCTGGTGGGAGGAGCTGAGGGTCGCTCCTGGGGTGGCGGGCGGGGCATCTGCTCCCTCGGTCACCGTCACCGGCTCCTTCATCGTCACCAAGTGTGAGTCTGCGGTGTGGGTTTACTGGTCCCTGCCCACCCAGTGCTGCGGGTTGGGCTGCGTCCTTAAAAAGCTAGGTTCCAGCCCTGAGCCCAGCTCCTGTGAACGTGACCTTATTTAGGAGTCAGGTCTTCGGGGCCCCTGGGTGGCTCAGTGACTGAGCACCTGCCTTCTGCCCAGGGTGTGACCCCGGGTCCCGGGATAGAGTCCTGCCTCGGGCTCCCTGCATGGAGCCTGCTTCTCCCTCTGCCTGCGTCTCTGCCTCTTTCTGGGTCTCTCATGAATCAATAAATAAAATCTTAGATAGAAAAGAAGAAGTCAGGTGTTTGCTGATGTGATTAGTCATGATGAGGTCATTCGGGAGTCAGACCCCGATGGGAAGACGGACACTTGCTCCCAGACAGAAGACACAGCAGGCAACACAATGGAGGAGGAGGCCAGGTGACGAGCGTCTGCCGGGCCAGGAGCGCGGGAGGCCCCAGAGGCTCACAGAAGAGAGGGAGGGTCATCACCCCGAAGCTTGGGGGGTGGCCCTGTTGGCGCCTGGGTTCTGGGGTCCTGCTCCCCGAGCTGCGGGGTGCCTGCCGGAGTGAGTACCCTGCACCCCAGGCCTCCCCGCGTGTGGAGGTGCGTGCAGGGCTCCCAGCTCCTGGGGACCCCCGGTGGGAGGGGATGGGCCCACAGGAAGCACGGAGGGCGGGGGTGCAGAGTCGAGGTTTCTACTTTTTCCTAAAAGTGGTGGGAGGTGCTTGGGGGGAAAAATACAAAAGATGTAAACCAAGTCATCGTACAAAATTTTTTTTAAAATATTTATTTATTTATGATAGACACAGATAGAGACAGAGGCAGAGGCAGAAACACAGGCAGAGGGAGAGTCAGGCTCCATGCAGGGAGCCCGATGTGGGACTCGATCCCGGGTCTCCAGGATCACACCCTGGGCCGAAGGCAGGCGCCAAACTGCTGAGCCCCCCCAGGGATCCCCAATCGTACAAATTTTTAAAAAAATATTTATTTATTCACGAGAGACACAGAGACACAGAGAGAGGCAGAGACACAGGCAGAGGGAGAAGCAGGCTCCATGAAGGGAGCCCGACGCGGGACTCGATCCCAGGACCCCAGGATCACGCCCTGGGCTGAAAGCTGTGCTAAACCGCTGGGCCCCCCAGGGATCCCCAATCCCAATTGTACAAACGTTAAATGAACCTCTGAAGGTAAGGTCATGACCCCACCTTGGAGGCTTTGTCTTACTCCCGGGAGTCCCCCCTCCTGGGGCCGAGATCGAGGTGGCAGCGGAGCCGCTCATTTGTCTGCTTCTGAGGGTGATGCTGGCACAGTCCCCCCAGTGGGGGTGGGGGGTCCCAGGGACTGTGCACCAGCACTGCTGGCCTGGATCACGGACACCTCCTCAGGTTGTCCGCAGACCACAGGAAGCGTGGCTCCGGGGGTCCTGGCTCCCCACGTGGGCCTGCGGGTGCTCACGTTGGTGTGAGCTGAGAGAATTGAGGCCATTCCACCTTAAGTTCAGTGTTAGCACAGTCCAGCCATCCCAGGCCCCTGGGTAAGAGCTGAACTTTACTTCAGTTACAGGAAAAAAAACAAAACAAAACAAAAAACAAACCAGCTTACAGCTTAACGCCCTAGAAAGCCCCATATCAGAATGAGAACAGAACTTGAGGAATTCCTCCCCCCCTCCTGGAGGTCCCCCAGACCAGCCCTTAAAACTCGGCTGAAACCCACCTTGGGGTCCAAGTCCCTGCTCCGCCGTGTCGGGTACACGTGGACCCAGGCTCGAGCTTGTAAATCATCCCTCATGTGTTTGCATCGGTGTCGGCTCCTCGGTGGTTTCTCAGATACGTAATCTTGGGCACAACATTTGGGGGCTCGTCCGGGATCCAAGAGACCTCCAGGACCCCATCCGGAGGGTTGCACACGTGGTGAGTGCACTCAACTTTTTCCACCTTTTCCTGCGCATATTCTCTGAGAGCTCTACACTGTACTTTTACCTGTAGGAAAAAGTACAATCTGTATGGGGTCGACATTGGCTTAGGCAGATGCGCTGGCGGGCCGTCGACCGGGGGTCTTGAGGAGACGTCCCTTGCCCCCGCCTGGAAGACAGGGTCCTCATCTGTAAGGGGGATGGGGGTCCTCATCTGTAAGGGGGACGGGGATCCTCGTCTGTAAGGAGGGCCGGCTGCCAGCCCTTCGGGTTACTTTCTGTTTTGTCTCTGTGGTGGCATTGGAACATTGGTCTGTGTTACTATGTCCCTGTTAACTGTTTGTGCATTTGTCTGTGTTGTTGTGTCCTTGTTAATTGTCTTTACTGTCTTGGTGTGGATTGGGGACATAATGGGGGAGACAGAAACCACCCCCCATCTCTTATGCTCTCCCACTTCTCGGATGTTAGGGAAAGAGCTCGTATTCTGAGCACAGACATACGGAGAGAGAGATTCCAAATTTATTGCATGTCAGAATGGCCAACCTTTGGCGTGGGATGGCCCCGAGAAAGAACTTTCCACCTACCTACTATCTTACAGGTTAAGGTCATGATCTCCAGGGACAAACCGCTCGGCCACTCTGACCAGGTTCCCTGCATCCTGATCTGGCAGGACATGATCGAGAATCCCCCTCCTTGGCTAAAACCATTTCTACCCCCCAAAGCAGGACCCACCGAAATTCTAGCCTTGCAGGAAGCTGAGAAGGAGACCGACTCTATGCCCCAAGTGCCCCTTTATCCGGTCTTGCAGGATTCCTCCCCAGAGGACCTGATTCTCCTGCACCCTACTGGGCAACCCTCCCCCTTCCACCCCCCCCATTGGAGGCACTGGGGGCTGCAGAAGGGCCCCCCCCATGAGGGAGTCCCTATGTGAGGGCCGGCGGCAGGGACACACGGTCAGACCCACCAGGCGGCCCCACCTCCGAATGCGGGGCTGGCCGACTCCACCGCCCTTCCCCTCCGGGCCATGGGGCTCCCCCGCAGGACGAGACTGGGGAACAGCTAATGTTATATTGGCCTTTCTCCACCAGTGATTTATATCATTGGAAAACCCAAAATGCAAAGTTCTCTGATAATCTGAGAGATCTAATTGGGCTTTTAGATCCTGTTCTCTTTACCCACCAGCCTACTTGGGAGGACTGCCAACAGCTCTTGCAGGTTCTCTTCACCACCGGGGAGAGAGAATGAATTCAGGTGGAAGCCCGGAAGTCTGTCCTGGGAGGGGACAGACAGCTGACTCCAAACCTAGACCTCATCCTTCCCCTTATGCCGCCCCACCTGGGACTACAACTCGGCTGAAGGTAAGGAGACTCGGGTCCACCGCCAGACTCTAGGGGCAGGTCTCCAGGCTGCCGCACGCAAGCCGACCAATCTGGCCGAGGTCTATGATGTGAGAGGGTAAGGACGAGAGTCCAGCAGCCTTCTTAGAGTCATGGAGGCTTTTAGGCAGTGCACCCCTAGGAACCCAGAAGCCCCAGAAACAAAGGCCGCAATTATCATGGCTTATGTTAATCAGGCCGCTCCGGACATTAAAAGGAAATTGCAAAGAGTAGAGAGACTGGGAGAGAAGAGCTTGCAGGGCTTAGTGATAGTAGCAGAATGAGTCTATAATAATAATAAAGCCCGGAAGAGCAGCAAACCAAACTAAGTGACCGGCAGACCCGAAACCTGGCCAAGATCCTGCTGGCCACAACCATGGACGACCCACAGGAAAGACGGAGGCACCTCAAGAAGCTGGCTTCAGGGACAGGTAAGGAGGATGGCCCTGGTCCCCATCGGGAGCGCCTTAAGCTGAACAAAAACCAATGTGCTTATTGCAAAGAAGAGGGCCACTGGGTGAAAAGCTGCCCTAACAAAAGACCTAAGGCCCCTGCCAAGATCTTGGAGATGGAGGACCTGGGCGACCAGGGGAATCGGGGTTCGGCACCCCTCCCCGAGCCCAGGGTAACTCTCAGAGTGGAGGAGCAACCTGTTAAATTCCTAGTGGACACTGGGGCACAACAGTCGGTTTTATTACAATCCCAAGGGAAATTGGCAAACAAGACTTCACGGTACAAGGGGCCGAGGGCCCCTAACAGTACTCGTGGACTACCCGGAGAACTGGGGATCTCGGCACGGGCCGGGTATCCCACTCCTTCATGGTCATCCCTGGGTGTCCCTACCCGTTGTTAGGTCGGGATTTGCTCACCAAGATGGGGGCACAAATTTGCTTCCACCCCGAAGGGGAAAAAATCCTAAACAAGGAGCAGCACCCGAGTCAGGTGCTTGTCCTGAGTTTAAAAGACAAATATCGTCTCCACCAAACGCCCTCAGCCCCAGTGACTGACATTGACCGTTGGCTGCGGGAATTTCCCCAGGCACGGGCAGAAACCGGGGGAATTGGGCTGGGCCGGCACCGACCGGCCATATACATAGAACTAAGGCCGGGGGCAGACCCTGTCAGGGTCCCCCAATCCCCCAATCCCCCATGCCTCTTGTAGCGCGTATGGGAATCACACCCCACATAGGGCGACCACTGGCCTCGGGCATATTGAGGCCCTGCCGATCCGCATGGACCACTCACTCCCTTGCCGCCGGTGCGGAAACCGCACTCTAAGGATCACAGGCCCGTCCAGGACTTGAGGGAAGTCAGCCGGCGAGTAGAGGATATGCACCCTACGGTCCCAAACCCATACACCCTCATCTCCACCCTGCCTCCAGACAAAACCTGGTATACGGTATTAGATTTAAAAGACGCCCTTTTCAGCCTGCCTTTAGCACCCAAGAGCCAAGACCTCTTTGCCTTTGAGCGGACGGACCCCGAGAAAGGCAGCAACGGCCGCTCACCTGGACTCGACCACCACAAGGATTCAAAAATTCACCGACCGTCTTCGATGAGGCCTTACACGAAGACTTGGGTGAGTCCCGCTCCAAGCACCCTCATTTAACCTTATTGCAATATGTAGATGATCCCCTGTTGGCGGTGGAGGACCAGGCCACATGCCTGCGAGGCACCAGGGCCTTGCTCCAGACCATGGCGGCCCTAGGGTACCGGGCCTCCGCTAAAAAAGCCCAGACCTGCAGAGCAGAGGTGAGCTACCTTGGGTACGAATTAAAGGATGGACACAGATGTTGACGGATGCACAGAAGGAAACCGTCTCAAGGATCCCACAGCTGCAAGCCATCCGCCAGGTACGCGAATTCCGGGGGTCAGCAGGGTTCTGTCGCTTACGGATTCCGGGTTTTGCCGAGATAGCCAGACCCCTCTATGAGGCCACCAGGCACCAGCAAAATTTTGAATGGACAGGGGCCATTAACAGAGACTTTAATGACCTTGCTGTCCGCCCGGCTCTCGGGTTGCCCGATCTAGCCAAGCCCTTCTACTTGTATGTGGACGAGAAAGACGGGGTGGCAAAAGGCGTCCTTGCCCAGTACGTAGGTCCTCGGAAGAGACCCATAGCCGATCTCTCCAAAAAGCTGGACATGGTGGCCGCTGGATGGCCCCCATGCTTAAAAATTATTGCTGCGGTGGCCACGATGGCCAAGGACGCAGACAAGCTGGCCATGGGGCAGGAACTGCATGTTACCACCCCACACGCTATTAAAGGGGAACTCAAATAGCCCCCGGACCGCTGGATCAGCAATGCCCGCCTGACCCATTATCAGAGCCTGCTGCTGAACCCCACCAGAATTTTATTTAAGCCACCAACAACCCTGAATCCGGCAACGCTACTCCCTAACCCAGACTGGGACCCCCTCTGCGTGACTGTCAAGAAATTTTGGCACAGGTGCACGGAATCAGAGCTGATCTCCAGGACCAGCCACTGTGGGACGCGGATGCCACCTGGTACAGGGGCGGCAGCAGTTTTGTCGAGAAGGAGTCAGGTACACGGGGGCAGCCGTAACCATGGAAATGGAGACCGTCTGGGCGGAGCCACTGGCAGCTGGAGCTTCGGCTCCATGGGCAGAACCGACCGCACTGGCAAAGGCGCTGACCGTGGGGGAAGGTGAACGAATAAACCTCCACACCGACAGCAGGGAAGGCCTCGCCACTGCTCACATCCACGGAGCCCTTTACAGGGAGAGGGGGCTTCTGAGAGCAGAGGGAAAGACTGTTAAGAAGAAAACAGATTCTTGAACTCCTGCGGGCCCTCTGGCTGCCCAAGGCCCTAGCCATCATCCACTGTCCAGGGCACCAGAGAGCAGACACCCCAGTAGCCAGGGGAAACCGGCTAGCCGATTTAGAAGCAAAGGAGGCAGCCCTTACGGTGACCCAGGTCTTAGCAACCAGCTACCCGATCTGGGGGCACTGACCC
Source organism: Canis lupus dingo (assembly GCF_003254725.2). NCBI lineage: Eukaryota > Metazoa > Chordata > Mammalia > Carnivora > Canidae > Canis > Canis lupus. The sequence goes on from NC_064266.1 coordinate 47,656,208, forward strand.
TGCCTGACACCCCCAACTATAGTGATGCTGACTTACACTGGATCAAACGCTTGCCTGTGACCCAGTGCTTGCATGGCTGGGGGAGGGCCGCAGACTCCAGCATCATCCTGCCAGAGGAACTAGGACGGCGAGGCCTGTCCAGAATGCACCGGGGGACTCATATGGGAACAAGGAAAATGGAAGACCTCATACGACATGCAAAGATCACTATTAAAGACTCTCGAGCAAAGATGGAGCAGATTGTGGGGAGCTGCCACGCATGCCGGTTATCTAATGCCACCGCCCATGGATCTAACCCGGCTCCGGGGGGACCGCCCAGGAGCCTACTAGGAAGTGGACTTCACTGAGGTGAAACCTGGAAAATACGGATGCAGGTATTTACTAGTGTTTATAGATACTTTTTCAGGATGGACAGAGGCATCTCCCACCAAACATGAAACGGCACAGACCACAACCAAGAAACTGCTGGAAGACATCTCACCAAGGTATGGTTTTCCTGCTAAGATCGGATCAGACAACGGCCCAGGATTCGTCTCTAAGGTAACACGGGGAGTGGCCCTAGTACTTGGGGCAGATTGGAAATGACATTGTGCATAGAGGCCCCAGAGCTCAGGACAGGTAGAGAGGATGGACAGAACATTAAAGGAGACCTTAACTAAATCAGCCCTGGATACTGGCGGGGACTGGGTGACTCTCCTCCTCTTTGCCCTATATAGGGTGAGGAACTCCCCATATAAGATGGGACTGACTCCCTACGAGATCATGGTCAGTCTTCCTCCACCTATTATCCCCAATAATGGGGAGGTGTGTGGACGCCTGGGTGGCTCAGGGGTTGAGTGTCTGCCTTGGGCCCAGGGCTTGATCCTGGAGTTCTAGGATCGAGTCTTGCGTCGGGCTCCCTGCATGGAGCCTGCTTCTCCCTCTGCCTGTGTCTCTGCCTCTCTCTCTCTCTGTGTCTCTGATGAATAAATAACATAAAATCTTAAAAAAAAAAAAAAAAAAAAACCTGAGGTGCTTGCTGAGTTTGATGATCACCAACTCCTTTTCTCCCTCCAAATGTTACAACGAACCCATGAGCAGGTATGGCCTAAGCCGAGGGCCCTCTACGAGACTGGGCCATCCCCAGACCCCCATCGATATCGGCCAGGTGACTGGGTGTACGTGCGGAGATACTAACACCAGACACTTCAACCTCGCTGGCAGGGACCCTACATCGTCATCCTGACCACTCCCACCACTCTCAAGGTCGACAGGATTACTCCCTGGGTCCACTACACCCACATCCGGCCCGCTGACCCACACGCCGTTCTCAAGGACTTTGTTCCAGAATGGAAAAGCCAACCAGTCAAGGACAATCCCCTAAAGCTAAGACTGCGCCATTCTCACTTATTTCCCACCTCCAAGACTCCCTAGTCTGGGGTTGTCCTTCAAAATAGAAGGGGATTAGACTTAGTCTTCTTACAACACAGGGTGGGGGGGGTACGTGCTGCCTTAAACGTAGGATGTTGCTTCTTCCCTGGGACATAAACCGGAGCAAGAACAGCAACAAGGTTGGTTCGAAACCTGGTTTAATCATTCCCTTGGCTCACTCTGAGAGCAACCTGGACCCACGATTGGGTCCTTCCTTAGGTTCCTCTGAGAGGGGGAAATGTGGAGGCTGAGAAAATTGAGGCCTTTCCACCTCACGTTCAGCGTTAGCACAAGTCCAGCCATCCCAGGCCCCTGGGTAAGAGCTGAACTTTACTTCAGTTACAGGAAGAAAACAGCTTGCAGCCTAAGGCCCTAGAAAGCCCCATAGTAGAATGAGAACAGAACTTGAGAAATTCCTCCCCACCTCCTGGAGGTCCCCTAGAGGAGCCCTTAAAACTCAGCTGAAGCCCACCTCGGGGTCCAAGTCCCTGCTCCGCCGTGTTGGGTGCACTTGGACCCAAGCTCCAGCTTGTAAATAAATCCCCATGTGTTTGCATCGGTGTCGGCTCCTCCGTGGTTTCTCAGATTCGCTATCTTGGGCACAACAGCCCCAGGGCAGGTGGATCACAACTGGAGGTGCCCTGGGACCCACGGCCTGGACGGTGTGGCTGAGGCACCGGCTGAGTGGACTCTCCGGGTGGACACACCCCACTGCGCACAGTAGGAGGTGCAGGGTCCTCCGCGGTGTGGACGTGCTGGCTGGGGTACAGGCGCCCTGAGGTGTCGGCTCTAGGCTCAGGAGCAAGCTTCAGAGGGGCCCCGGGGGGCGTCTGTGCACATCGATGTTTGGAGGCGTCTGGGTGGGGACTGGGTAGCTGGGTGCTGGGGACTGGGGGCTGCATGCTGGGTGCTGGGGCTGGACGCTGGGTGCTGGGGCTGGGACTAGGGGCTGGGGACTGGGTCCTGGGTTTGGGGTGGGGGACAGGGGCTGGGTGCTGGGTCTGGGTGCTGGATGCTGGGGCTGGGTACTGGGTGCTGGGGCTGGAGCATTGGGGCTGGGGCTGGGGCTGGCCAGCCCAGCCCTGAGGTGGGGGTGCCCGGTGGGGGTCACATCCTCTCACATCCTGCCCTTGGCCCCCCATCCTGAGCTCTGTGTTTCCCCACAGAGCCCCCAGGGGTGTCAGCCCACAGTTCTTCCTGGGTCGTTGGTCTTGGTGGGGAACCCCAACACTTGGTTCAACAGCATCTGGAGACTGTAGTGACCTCAGCGCCCCGTCCCACTGCCGAGGAGGTCTAGCTTCCTTCCTTCCTCCCTTCATCCCTCCCTTCTTCCTTCCTTCCTTCCTTCCTTCCTTCCTTCCTTCCTTCCTTCCTTCCTTCCTTCCTTCCTTCCTTCCTTCCTTCCTTCCTTCCTTCTTTCCAAAAAGATTTTACTGATTTATTTGAGACAGACAGTGAGAGAGAGATGGAGAGACAGAGTGCAAGCAGGGGGAGCAGCAGGGAGGGAGAAGCAGGGTGCGTGCGGAGCAGGGAGCCCGACCCGGGGCTTGATCCCAGGACTCCGAGATGATGACCTGAGCTGAAGGCAGAGGCTCTCCCACCTGAGCCCCCCAGGCGCCCTGTTTCTTTATTTTCACCTGAAGCACGACAGACACACGGATGCATTCGGGTCCAGCATGCCCTCGTGGGCCCTCCCAGAGCCCCGGACACGCAGAACCGCACCCCGGGGTTGGCAGGGTCCTGGCCCCTCAGCCTGTGTCTGTCACCTGCCAGGTAGCAGAGCCTTCTTACGTTTGCCCACCTGGAGCTGCCAGGAGCTCCCGGGGAGGGACCCATCTGTGGGGCGCTGGGAGCTCCTGTCAGGCCCTCGGGGAGGCTGGCATCCTGGGGGGCCCCTGCAGCGCCAGCCCTCCCGACACGGGGGTGCCTGCCCCTACGCCCCAGCTCAGAGCCTCAGGATCAGTTACAGGATGGGGAATCAAAAGACATAAACATAAATATTTTAACACTTTTTTTTTCCTTTTTGGAGGGGCCGACAGGTCGTACATGTAGATGACTCAAAAAGAAAAAGGCACAAGGGAGGGGCCTCTGTCCTGGGGCCCACGTGCTGCGACCATCGTGGCCGCACATCCAGGCTCTTTCTGACCTTGACGTCTCACGGTGGCTCCTGGATGCGCTGGGCACCCGGGTGCAGTTCCCACTTTGAAAGATCTGTTGTCAAGCTGCCCCCCGAGCTGGCCTGGGACCCCCGCAGCCGACCTAGGGGTTGAGGAGGAGGGTGCGTGGTTGCATTTCTCCTCCTGAGTCAAGTTGAACAACTTTTTATGTGTTTAAAAATTATAATTTCTCCTTGTTCTATAAATAAATAAATAAGCAATTTTAGAAAGATTTAATTTCTTTATTCATGAGAGATGCAGAGAGAGAGACAGAGACACAGGCAGAGGGAGAAGCAGGCTCCTCGCAGGGAGCCCAACGCGGGACTCGATCCCGGGACCCCGGGGTCATGCCCTGAGCCCAAGGCAGGCGCTCCACCGCTGAGCCCCTGGGACGTCCCCCTATAAATTATTTAATCCTTGACCTGGGGTTCTTGGACTTTGTCTTATTGATTTGTACAGCCTTTTTGCATAGTGAGGCTTTAGCCCCAAATACTTGCAAATAGTTTTCTTCCTTTGTCCTTTGACTTTCATCTTTGCTTAAGGCAGTTTGGCCCTGCAGAAGTACGTGAAGTGATTAATTTTGTATGATTTGGGCTTTGTGAGCTCACAATATTCTTCCTGTGCTGTGTTCTAGTACCTCCAGGGTTGTATTTAAACGTCTGCATCTTTGGTCCATTTAGGATTTAATTTGGTGTGAGATCCAAGTTAGAGATCCGGGTCAGTGAGGGCCCAGGCAGGTGACACCTGTCGCGCTCCAGCTGGGCAACAGGAGAGCTGAGTGTGGGGACTCCGGGCGGGCCCTCTGTAGAGTAGAGTGGGGTAGAGTGGGGTCCGTCCTCGGGCCCTATGGGGCTGAGGCCTGTGGCTGAGGCTCAATAGCCCGGTCCAGGGTCCTGCGAGTCCTCTGGCAGCAGCGAGGGGGCGGGTGTGGCGGGTGCAGCAGGCGCTGGGCCCGCGAGGAGGGACAGGCTGCATGCTGGGCTGTCCAGCACCTGACCTGGGGAGGGGCCGGTTGAGGACCCCCAGGGCACATGGGCAGGGCCTCCACGGTGCCCGGGGTGAGGGTTGGGAGGCTCTGGGGGTCACGGGGAAGGGTCTGTGTGGGGTGATTGGACACATGCTGGTCTCCCTTTCCAGCCCGTGGCGGTCCCTGGGGCCGTGGGACGGTGATTCCGGGCTGTGCTCGAGCCGGGTCTGTGGAGGGGGACAGTGTGAGGGAGGCCGCGGTGTGTGCAGGACCCAGTGTCCCCCCGAGGATGGCCCACGGGCCCGCAGGGGCACCATGTGCACGCTAGTCCACCCATCCACTCAGCAGGGTCAAGCCCTTGCCAGAAAGTTGTTTCTTGACATAAAATTCAATGTTAAAAGAATATTAAAGTATAAATTGGTGTAACAAAGTCCAAAACATTAATAATTGTCCTCAGGATGACTTTTTGTACACTTTCAGGAGAAAAAAAGAGCCCGGGGCACCTGGGTGGCTCCAGTCAGGTAAGCATCTGAGCCAGGGTTTCATCTCAGGTCATGACCTTGGGGTCGCGGGATGGAGCTCCCCACAGTCTGCTGCGACTCTCTCTCCTTCTGTGCCCCCCTCCCTCCTCCCGGTAAATACACACACACAGTTTTCTAAAAAAAGCCAAATTCTTAAAAGAATTATTTTTGGTGCTTTGCTCTGATAGTTTCCTAAACACTTGATTTTTTTTTTAGAAAGACTTTATTTCAGAGAGAGAGAGAAAGAGTGTGGGGGGGGGGGAGGAGTGGAGGGGGAGGGAGAGACTCTCAAGCCTATTCCATACAAGCGCAGAGTCGGATGCAGGGCTCGACCCCACGCCCTGAGATCACGGCCTGAGCCGACGACCAAGAGTCAGATGCTCACCCGACCGAGCCCCTGGGAGCCCCCACTTGCCTTGACCGTTAGAAACTCAGTGCCCAGCAGGTGGGGTACCTGTGGCGTCCTGTCCGTGCCCACCTGGGAGAGGCCAGTGGGGTTGGGGTCCACAGGCCACCCGGGGGAGAGGTGGGCTGTGGGGTCCCCGGGGACAGCAGTGAGCAGGGCGTGTGCAGGGTGCCCCCCGTCCATGGCTAGGTCAAGGGGAGGCGGGGAGACCTGGCGGGACGTGCCTCCTGGGGCACCTGGCAGGGGGGTCCAGGGCCCACAGAGATGCCAGCGGCCCTGGGTGGTGGGGAGGATGCAGGGCCGATGGGCTCCACGCGCAGCAGTCGGTTTTGGGGAAGCCACGGGGCCCCAGCAAGTTGGGTGGAAGGGCTGAAGGGCTCATCCGCTGCCCGCCCGACCCCGTGCCTGGCCCCCGGGTTTGCCCGATGCGGGGGCTTCCAGGACTCCGTTCTAAGACCGTGCGTCGGCCACCCTACCTGCGTGCCGACCCCTGGTGTGGTGGCGCTGACAGGCAGCTGCTCCGGCGTCTGAGCGGCTGCACCTGCAGGAAAGGGGACGGCGCCAGGTCCAAGGTCAGGCCGTGCCCCAAACCAAAAGGGCCACCGGCGGGGAGGGCAGCCCGCCCAGCACACCTTCCAGCTCCGGGTGAGGCGGCGGGGCCCGCAGGGAGCGGTGCGTGGGCCGTCCAAGGCCCGACACTTGGGCCAGCCTGTCCTTGGGTTTCCTTGGTGGCAGTGGCCCCGGTGTGGGCGGCAGAGCGGGAGGCCCGTCGGGGCTCTGCTCACCTGCAGTGAGGTCACTTCTCCTTGTCTGTACAAGGCTGGACTGCTCTGCATTTTCATGGTAAATTTGTTTTCTGAGCCGTTGTTGAAATTCTGGAGGCAGAGAAAATGCATTTGCTCCATCACCTTTCCGGATGTGACAAGTCCTATAAAATCTATTAAAGCCTTTAATGAAATCCCTGCTCAGAGTTGCTCCGTGAATGAATGTGGAATCGGAATTTAAATTAAAATGTTGTTTTTGTAGTCTGGAGGCTTTGCTGGGGAAGAAATTAAAGGGACAGGTCACCTTCTTACCGTCATTCTCAGGCTCACTGGGTGACCGCGCTTGGCGGCCCTCTGGCTGGGTGCGGAGGGCCCTCCTCGGAGCTTTGGTTGGGCGAGGCGTGAGCTGGCATGGCCTTGGCCGTCCCTAACCCCTGCCTGTCCCCACCTCAGGCCGTACAGAAGACGCCACGTACGGAAGGCAGGTGCAGCTGTGGCCAGGTGGCCATTGCGGACCAAAGGTGAATGTATTTACCTGCAAGCCGGTGACGTCTCCGTGGTCAGAGCCCACAGTCTGGGGGACAGACAGGGCTGGGAGACGTGTCAGTGGCCCAGGAAGGAAATGAGCAGCGAGGAGGGAGTCTGGAGGCGCTGATGTGGGAGGAGCAGGTGCGGAGGGCCACGCCCGGGAAGGCCGGCAGGGGCCAGCGGGCAGGTGTGGGTGTGGCTGGGTGGGCGGAGGGCCCCAGGGTCACTGTTCCTTCTCCTCAGGCGGCCAAGTCCTGCCCGCGGGCCTCAAACATCACCTTCTGTCGTAGGAAACCCACTCTGCACCTGTCCCTTCCTGCGGCCTGGAGGGGCTGCTCCTCTGAGGTCTTCCGTCAGCGCCCGGCCCTGCTGCCACCGTCCGCCTCCACTGTCCACCACCCCCCGGCCACTGGCCACCGCGCCCCGGCCACCATCCACCATCCACCATCCACTGTCTGGCAGGCACGGCTGCCCTAGTGGGACAGAGACACAAACAAGAGCTCGTCCAGCAGCCTTGTGTGGGGTGTGTACACAGCCACGTGCAATCACACCCATGACACCAAAAGGTGCTTTTCCTTCTTAGTTTCCAGGTTGGAAACATCACCCTTTTCCTTCTGTGATGAAAAGGATTCTAAGGAGCACCCAACACTGGTCTCAAGTGAGAGGCAACGAGGTGTCGGGGGGCACGGCTGCGGGGGGCGCGCTGGCTCCTGGGGGGGGGGTGGACCCTCCGCCGTGGGCCAGGGAACCGCAGCAGCAGGTGAGGGCAGCGATGGTGCAGGTTCAGGGGTCGGAGCGCAGAGGGTCATAACCGAGGGAAAGTGAGGATGTTGTCACAGGCCGAGCTGCAAGGGCGACTCCGGAGACCGGAGATGTCCAGACACAGGCCAGCAGGACGATCGGCGCCTGACCGACGGGACGGTGGGGAGGAGCCCCGCGTGCAGCCTCCCTCTCTCCCCGGAGGAGCCCCGCCATCCCGCTCCCAGGGGGGCTGAGCTAGCAATGAGCATCGGGGCGCCAGCATCGCACCACCGTCCTGGAGCGCAGCAGACACGGGATCTGCCGGGAACGGAGGGGGTGAGGCCTGGAGAGCATTCCAGGCCCAGGAGACCTCGGGGGCAAGACCCAGGAGAAGCCTCTGCCGCCCTTGGGGACCCTCCTGTGGTTCCGGGTCACTGGCTTCCAAATTGGGCACTTGGGTGTGTGGTACCCGCTGCCCGGCCACGAGGCTGCCTCCCAGCGCCAGATCATAGGACAGGACACGCGGCTCACCAGTCACGCAGAAGGCACGAGAGGTCGGCCGAGCACCAGCTCAGATCCTCCAGGGACAGGTGAGGAGACGCGACGCCACCTGTCTGAGCCCCCAGGGCACCCCAGCGTCGGGTCATCGAGGCCCTGAGCGGCACGGAGACAGGGCCACTGACGACGTACCTGTCCTGGCGACGCAGGCCTCGGGCCCCTCAGCACCTGGGGTTTCTTCGCCCGTGATCATGCCACGCGAGGAAATCAGCCGGATAGACCGAAGCACCTCAAAACGAAGGCTGCGCAGTAGAAGCGCCAGCGAACGTCGTGTTGTCTGCATCGCATCAACGTGACCTGCCGACTGCTGTGCACGGCGCCTGGATGTGCGTCGGGGTAACCCTGTGACACAGGCGGCCGGCGACGCGAATCCCAGGGGCCCCTCCCGGAGGGGTGCTGACCCCCGAGTGTTTCTCATTGTCTTTGTGTTTGAACATTTTCTTGCCCCCAAAACGTAAGGGGAGAGGCGACGAAAAGACGGCGCCCAGGGCGTTCACCCCCAGGGGAGGTGGGGGCGCTGGGCCGAGGGAGGACTTGGACATTCCAGACAGTTCTGTGGCGGGAGGAGCTGAAGACCGGGGAGGGTCCGGGGCCAGGGAGCTGCCGAGGGCTGGGAGGGCAGGGGCGAGCGGGCACTTGCCCCCTGGCCTGGGGGCCCAGCGGGAGGGATGGCCCTGCCTCGCCCGCAGAGGACTGTGGCCCGAGGAGGGGTCAGGAGAGCTCGCCCCCTCCTGCGGCACACGGGCGGCGCACAGAGCATCAAAGGCTCAATCAGGGAGCTGTTTCCGTGGCTCAACAAGTTTATAATAAACACAGTTAAACTTTTATTTATGGCACAGCTGCTAATTGCACCATAAACATTTTTCATCAAGCAATTGCTGTTTACTCATTTGCCAATCAGCTCATTATCCAGCTACCTTCCCCGACGCTCCCGAGACTCCCACCTCCCAAGTCCTGCTGTTTGTCACCACGGCCCCTGCAGCTGTCCCCCGGCCCCGCCCTCCCACATCTCGGCCAGGCCACCGCCCCCCTGCAGCCTGCCAGGCCCTGCGCGTCCTGCCGCCCCTGCCCCACAAGACGCAGCGAGGCTGGCCAGGCCCCCGGGAACAGCCCTGCTCTCTGCCCTGACCGCTCCTCCCCTCGGCTCCTCAGCCCCCAGGGCGGGCCGCACCCACCCACGCAGCCCCCCCTCCCCGGCATCTCTCAGCGGCCCTGGGAGTCGCCAAGGACTGAACCGCGGGCTCCCTGAGGTCACTGCTGTCCTTGTGCGCGTCCTGTCCGCAAGCCCCAGCTGGCTCGTACGCCCAGGGCTTCCCATGCTCTGGGGGCCTCGCAGGGGGTTGGGGCCGCCTCACGTGTGCTCCTGTTTGTGCACAATCCCTCAGGCTCGACCGTTCCCAGTGACAGGACGTGGTGGGAACCCCTTCTCCCCCTGCGCCACCGCTGCCCTCACGCCCTCCTGCCCGCAGCCCCTCGGGCCCTTGGCAGCCTGGCCACCCAGGGCTCAGGCCGGTGGCTCCTCTGGGGGAACAGACCCCTCACCCGGACCTGGGCACCGTGACCCCTGCCCCCCCTGACAGCAGGCCTAGGGCTCTGTTTCCGAACTTTCTGCGTGACTGGTTGGTCTTCCAGGAGGTGTTTCTGGAGTCGTGTCTGGTCCCCCGCAGTACAGAGAGATTGGCTGAGCACTTTTTGTGGTCAGAATCTTCCGGAGGTTTCTTCTGACTGCTTCCCCTCCCTGCGGGGGCCACCAGGTGCCTGGCCCAGCTTGGGAGGACGACGGATTTGCCTGGAGCCTCTTGGAGGAAAGACCGGTCCCAGCAGCCCCCTCTCTCCTGAGCTGAAAAGCTATTAGAGCCCCTCCCACAGGTGTGCGCGTCTAGACTAAAGCTGGTCGGAGACTCCTCCAGGGCCCAACTCCACGGGAGCTCGCTCCACGGCGCCAGCAGAGCCAGGCACAGGGCTGTGCAGGACACGCGGTCCACAGTGGCACCTGGTGGCCATAAGTGGAGTGGCACACCCTGGGGGGGGACTGAGTCCCTTTCTGGGGGCGGTGGGGGCGTGAGGAGCCCCCCCAATGCGACAGCGAGAGCGCATGTTGGAGGAGAAGGCCTAGAAGGAAGGGGTGGACTCTGTGCCCGCGGAGTGACCGGACACCGAGGGCGATGGCGCGCTTATCAGAGAAACAAAAACCCGCTTTTGCATCTTGGGCCTGTGAGGGGCCACTCACCTCCCCAGATGTGTCCCGGCTCCTTCCCTGGAGTCTGGGGGGGGAATGGGCCGGGCCTGCTTTCGGGTCTCCTGCTCAGGTGCAGAGCAAATGTGTCACAGCCACGTCAACGTGAGGCGGGTGGGCTGCAGGGCCCCTGGTCCCGGGCCCAGGCCTGTCCGGGGGATTCGTCGGGTACACCCGGCGGCCGGTGCGCTGGGCTGCATGATGCCGTGGGCTGTGTGCGTGGAGGGAGCGCGGCCCGGCCCGTCCTGTTCGGAGACTCCCTGGCTCTGTCTGGCCCCTCCCCCCCCTCGGCCCACGACTCCAGGGCTGGCAGGGGGCTCAGGGGAGGCCTGTGGTCAGGAGACAAAGAGCTGCCCTGGCTGAGGCCCTGGGCAGCTGAGAGGCGTCAGCTTGGGCTGGGGGATGGGCTCCCGACATCTTGGGCGACACACTTTCCTTCCTTCAGACCCCTCACCCCCAGACTCTGTTTTCAATCAGTTCAATTAGTACAACTTTAAAGCAATTAGAGAGAATTAGCAGCCAGGCTGCTGCAGGCATGGACTCCTGGCCCCCTCCTGCCCCATCCCCCTTTGTCTCGAGCCTGGCAGCTGCCCCGATTCTCCTAGAGGATGGCTCAGGCCTCACCTTCTCTAGAGGGTCTGCAGAGGGGAGGGCAGGAGACCCCCAGAGACACGGGCGCGGAGACCAGGACTGGGACAAGGACATGAAGATCCATGGGGTTGCTTTCAGGGAAGGCAAAGGGAGAGGCTCGACCCCTGAGCCAGGGTGCTGGGTGCAAATTCACAGCCCTGACCAGGCCAGCCCCTCCCCTGCGCACCTCCCCTCCCTCCCTCCCACTCACTGACCTCCGCGACCTCTCTTGCAGGGAGAAGAGGATTAAACCCTTGCCCTCCTGGCGCTGAGGGCGCTGGGTGTTTGTGACTTTTCCTGCTCGACAGCTGCTCCCACGTCTGTGGTTTCAGAGGAGGAAGGGGTGTGCAGCAGTTCTCTGGGGAGGGGAGGTGTGCCAGCCTCTGCCTCCGCTGTGGCCTCCAGGGGATCCGGCCTGGGACCCCTGCACCCCTTGGCCTCAGAAGGAAGCTGCTGCATGGGGCTCTGGCCCCTGCGCTCTGCACAGCAGGAGAGCGGGTGCCCAGGCCTGCTACCCTGTGCCGGCCAGGGCCCTCTGAGCCAGCCCCAGAGCGCGGGAGGTGGCTCCCCTGGGCTGAGAGCTCCTGGTCCGAGGCCTGGGCCCCTCTTCCAGGAGGATGCTTGGGGGGGGCAGGCCAGGTGCAGGCCTGACTTTGCAGACAGAACCCTTTGTACTGGGACCCGCCTTCCGGCCCTGCCCCTCCCCACTCCCCCAGCCTCTCAAAGAAGGCCTGTTCTCTGAGCCCCCTCTGGGAGACCCCCCTCCCCAGCGCAGCCTCCCTGAGACGTGTGTGGGCCCCGCACGGCCCTCCTTTCACCCACGTGAGCAGGCCCGGAGCTGGGCGCTGGGTGAGGCAGACGCACATCGTCCCTCGGCCTCCCTCGAGGAGTTGGACGCTGGACAAATGATGGTGCAATCACTGAGCCGTTCCGTCTGATGGGGCTGCCGGGAGGAGGGCCGGGGCCCAGGGGAGCCCCTCGGACGCCCGACCTAATGTGGAAGCCTCCCAGGGAGGGCTTAGCAGGGAGGTCCAGGGAAGGAGTGGGTGTGGAAAACCCGGGAAGGTGGGAGGGGCGCACCTGAGGGTGGCTGAGCAGGGAGGCAGGTGGAGGTCTGACGGGGTGGGGCCAGGGCCTGCGTGGTGGCTGCTGTCAGGTGGGTGCAGGGGGGCTGGGTGTGTGTGTGAGAGGGCAGGCCCTGCCTGGGCCCCGGCCTGGGAGGGGGCACGCCAACTCAGCAGGGATACCCCCGTGCCCTCCCACGTCTGGGGGCGAGCGAGCAGGTCAGGAGAGGGCTCTGGGGGTGTTGGCCCCTTGGTGGCAGGAGGTGACGGGAACCGGCCCCCCTCCACCGTGAAGCTGTCTTGCTCTGGTTGTCCCTGGAGTGCCTGCTGGCGGCTTCCCTGGGCCCTGCCGCCCTGGGCCCCAGCACATGCACGTATCCATGCCCCGGCCCGCGGCTGCCCCCGAGCAGGCGAGAGTACCTGGGGAGGCCCCCCAAGAAGGGATGCCGAGGCACACGGGGCGGGGGGCTCCAGACGTGCAGACCCCACAGTCCAGGGAAATCCCAGGAGAAATGGTGAGAGCAGCCGCAGAGCCACTGAGAACCGTGAACTCACGTCACTCAGTTTAAAACAGGAAATGTCGAGCTGTCCCCCACCCGAGAGGGCATCGGCGCCAACCCAGGGGGACTCTTCCACGACAGACGCTTCCCTTCTGGCCCCGTGTACCAGTCACTGGGCTTGGGGGCCCTGGGGACAGAGGGGCTGCTTCTTGTCCCCCCCAGCCCCGCTCCAGCCGAGGCTCCTGCAGACACAGGATCAGACTGGAGGAGGGCGCAAGGCTCTCAGGGGACACCCAAGGGCCGGGACTTGCCCGGGAGCTCACTGTTCGCACGACAAACCTCCACTTCCTGAAGCACCTACTGTACGACGGCCCCACAGTGCGGGATACATGCGAAAACCAGAGGCCGGGGAGGCCGACAGGGGACGTCACCTGTAGGAGGCAGCGCGGCCGCCAGGCAGCTTGAGGGCACCGGGGCTGGCCGGCCCTCACCCCTCACCCCGTGCCTGGCGCCCACGGCAGAGGCCTGAGCAGGGCACCCACACGCACCACAGCTGGGACAAGGTGCAGGGGTGGCGGGGGAGGGCAGGAGCCCCAGGGTGGCGCGGCGCGGCCCGCCTCTGGGCAGGGAGACAGTCGGCTCGCCAGGCGTGCGCCCCTGGAGGTGAGCGCCCCTGGAGGTGAGCGCCCCTGGACGTGAGCTTGCCGGCGGCTGGCGGAGGGCCCTGGCCCCCAGGGAGGGCAACGCGACGGGAGGAGGACTGCGGTGAGGGCGGGGAGGCTGGACCACGGCCCGGCGGGCACACGGCCCCCTGGCCCCTCCAAGGTGCTGGTGCGCAGACGTGAGTGAGGACGCAGCTACACGGGAGCACGCACAGATTGCACATATGTGTGCACGCATAGATTCACAGGTGTGCACACACGCACGCACACGTGTACAGATACAACATACGTGCACAGATACGGATTCTTAGACTCGTGCAACAGATGGGCAAGCACACGTGTGTACACACACGTAACTGTGCACACAAAGGTGTGCAAGGTGTGCACATGCAGCGTGCACACGTGTGACACCCCCGGCAGCCCCTCTGTGCAGCTCTGCTTCCGCTGCCAGCGCCGCTGCTTCCGTCTGTGGGTTCTCACCGCGAGGCCGCAGAGCCGGGGACGAGGGCGCACTCCTTGGAGGCCCGGGTTTGAGTGTGAGCCTCCTCCCTGGGCCTTACTTTCCGTGTCTGTGGCCTGGGGACGCTGGCATTTCGGGCACAGGTTGCGGGAGGGGTTGAGTGTGCTCGCACGGGCAAGGGCTGGTGCTGGGCCATGCAGCGGTGCCACCCGGTGTTTGTGCTCTGGGACCCAGGAGTGGGGCGCTGGGCTCCTGAAGCAGGAGGGCTCTGTTTGGGGGTGGGGGTTCCTGGGCCGGCAGGCGTCACTTCCCGGAGTGGGCACTGTGTTCAGCCCCCCGGGAGCCCCCCCACGCTCTCCTCCTTGAAGCCAGGCCCTCGAGGGCCCACCCACTGTGGACCCCACACATTCTGAGGGGCGTTTGGAGAACGTCTGGCCGAGGTCCCCATGAGTTGAGGACTTTGCCCCTGGACCCTGGTTCGGGGACAGTCGGCCCAGCCAGCCCCGAGGCACCTGATTCACTACAGGGAACTCGGTCATCTTGCCCCTGGAGGGTGGCCAGCTTGAGGCCACCGTGCTGTCGGGCGGGAACCAGGCTGCAAGGGAAGCCCCCTCCCCAGGCTGAGCCGGAAGCTGGCGTCCCCCACCCAGCCCGTTGGAGCAGCAGCCCGCAGCTGCCCACCCCTGCCCCGGCCTGCCCGACGCAGCCGACGACGTGGCCCAGGGGCTGGGAGCGGCTGGGACTCACCCCCAGAGCCGTGCTCCCGTTTCTGATTGTAGGGTCTTTGGGGTTTTCCTGCCACTCTGGGCATGGACTAGCCTGACGTGTGGGTGACCCGTCCAGGGAGGCTGGGAACAGGCGGTGAGGAGCCAATGGTTTGGGGCTAGAGTTTCCTATTTGGGGTTGCGGCTTCTTTACTGCTCTCGGCCCCGCAAAGGGCGCAGAGACCCGGACGGCCCAGGGCAACTGGAAGCAGCTCTTCCCAGACCAGGTGAGCCCTGAACCTCTTACTCTTGTCTTTATGTTCATTCATCCGGGAAACACATCGTGCCCCGAGAGTGGGGGAGGGGTGAGCCCCGCTGCAGGGGTGGGGGCTGCGGTGGGTGAGGTTCCAGGAGCACCAGCCACCCTCCTGCGCAGCCCAAGTCTCAGTGGGCAAGAGCCGCATGCACAGACCGTATGGGTTTGCTCCACAGTCGGGGGTGGTCCCGCGGGGCTGTGGGGCTGGGGCGGGCGGGGCCCTGAGACTGGACCGGGCCTGCGTGGGGACACGGCCCAGGGACACGGCCCGGCCGGCCTGGGGTCGGGCCACGAGGAGGGCGCAGCGCCTCTGTCCGGGGTGAAGGTGCCCACCTAAGAGCACCAGTCACGGACAGGTCCCCTCCTGCGGGTGTCCCATGGCATCTGCCTCTGGCCCGGCTTGGGGACAAGTCAGCTCTTCCTGCAGACACTGAAGACGACCCCGTAGTTGCCCGAGGGAGTCGGCGGTGGTGGGGGGCGGGCGCGAGGGGCTGCCTCATGTGGGGTCCAGACTCTTCCGGCCTTAGAAGCAAGTGTCGGCATAGGAGTCAGGCTGGGCCGGTCCAGGACCAGCAGGGGAGGAGCAGGGCACGGCATGGGGGGTGCGTGGACGTCCAGTCGTCCCGGCAGCCTCGGATCTGACCCCAGGGCTCCGTGGGTCTATCCGGCCCCCACCTCCCTGGCCCCGTGTGTGCACAGTGTGTGCTTCGTGCATGTTTGAGGAGCACCCATGTCGCTTCGAGCTTCCAGGTCCGTCGTGGCTGATGGATGGGGGGGGTCCCACCCCCAGGCCTCCTCCCCCAGGCCTCCTCTGGGACCCCGAAGAAGTCCTTTAACTTTCCTGAGCCCATACCACAGGTGGTGCAGGCACGATTCCCTTCGACGAGCGGGGCCTGCTGCGGGCTCACCTGGTCGCTGCTCTTCTCCTGCCACTGTCCTCATCTCATGCCTGTTCCCCGCGAGCTCCAGCCTGCAGTGTTTCCAGGGAGATCCCGCAGCCGCCTGAAGGGACGGGCTGCAGCTTCACGTTCACGCAGCGACCCGCGCGCAGAGTCCACCGCGAGCCCACGCTCTGCGTGTCCTGTTCCTCAGCCACAGGGCTCCGCGGCTCAGGGTGGGGGCTCGTGGTCCCTCCTCCCACGATCCTGCTTATCCCTCCTGGGGTGGGGGCCTATGGCCACCCGAAGTACGTGGACTTCAGCGCAAGGTCACCGGGTTCCCCAGGGCTGCCTTCCTCTCCAGCACCCTGCTCGACTCCGCTGCTCAACCCTCCCTCCCCCTGTGCCCCCGCGGGATTTGCATACAGGTGCCCCTGTCTGGTGCAGCTGAAGGGCTGGGGGGGCTCAGCAGCAAGGGAGCACAGGTGGTGGGACAAAGGCCACTAGCAAAGTGGGTTTTATTTCCCTGCCTCCTTCTCGTGGCTGTGGCCTCGCTCCCGGGCCGGTGGGGGAGGCGGGCTCTTATGCTCGGGGCCTCTGGGGAGCCCTTGTTCTGCCACCAGCTCCCCGGAGCCTTGCTTGGCCTTGGCCTGGCCCTGCCTGAGCTCGGTTCCTCATCTACAGTTGAGCCGATGGGGGTGTGGGAGCTGCCTGCAGGGCCCGGGGCCGAGGCCTGAGGCGCCCCGCGCACCTGCACGAAGGTGCCCCATGAAGGTGCACGGGGCTCCCTCCGGATGGGGCGGGCTCGGCAGGTCCGCCAACGAGCCTCCATGTCCCTGTTCCCTGGAGTGTTTTTTATATCAATCCAGCAATTACCTAGTGAATAGTCCAGCTGTGAAAGGGTTGAATTTTAAAAAGTGAGTGCTGGGCCCACATCCCAGTTCTGAGCTGCGTTGGCGGGTCTTGGCGTCCTAACAGCCTGGAGCTCCGCGGGTCCAGGTGTCTCACTCCCGGGGCCTCAGGACGTTCTGCTTACCAACTTGGTGAAGGTTGGGGAGGTTGCGGGCCTCACGGTACCCGCTTTCTGCAAGCTCGGGCCCTGTCCTGGGGCGTCTCGCACACCCCTTCCCCAGCCTGGGCTCCCAGGGCCGAGGGCGGCCGCATGCTCTTGGCCTGTCCCTCTGTCCTACACACGCGGATGCTGGCAGTTGGGCTGGGTCCATGTTGTTATTCAGGCCTCTGGTTGCACATGGGGTTGCCTTGCCTGGATGTGCTCAGGGCTGTGTGTCAAGTAGCTGGGGGGACCCAGGGGTCTGGGCTTCAGGGCCATGGCGGCAAATGTTCCTGGTGGCCATAGTGAGCCTGTGTCCAGCTCGGGGTGTAGCCTCTCCCACCTGCTCTGATCTGCACTAGGAAACCTGATGCATCCGTCTCCTTTCCCCTATTCACAAACCCACCCACCCCCATCTGCACCCGCCCCCCCAGCCCCCCATCTGCCCCCATCCCCCATCCGTCCCCATCCCCATATCCCCCATCTTCCCACTCCGCCCCCATCCTCCCTCCCTGCCCCATCCCCCATCCGTCCTCCCACCCCCAGGAGCTCCCCACTCACCCACCTACCTATCAGTCCATCCACCTCTCTACTCACCCACACGTCCATCCATCCTCCATGCCTCACTCATCCGTCACTCCACTCATCCATCCATCATCCATCCACCCCCCCCACCCGCGCGTGCATGTGGTCACGGATGGCAGGGTTGGGGCTCCGAGGAGTCCGGGCTATTGGCTATTGATCGGCTCATTGTAGTCTCATCCAGGAGGTTCAGGGTGTGCGTGCAGGTGGGAGGGCTGCACAGGGTTTGGACCTTTCCAAGCTGCTCTTACCTGCCAAGGCTGGGGTATCTAGAGGTTGAACTGGTTGCGGCCCAGGAAGAGGTGAGGCCTCGGGGCCCTGGGCGGCGCTGGCAGGGGTGGCCGGGTTCCGGTGGGCGGCGCTGGGCTGAGCAGGCCTGAGCCCCGAGGCCGGCGCCCCCCTGGCTGTGGGTGGGTGTCCTTCAGGCATCTGTGCTGCCCCTGGGCCCTTGCGGCCTTGCTCACGTCCCCAGCAGGTGCTCCCTGCTCACTCCAGCGCCGGGATGCTTCCTCACCAGAGGTTCCCTGAAGAACCATTTCCCAGGGAGCTCCAACTCGAGGAAGGTGCCCCCAAGGCCTCTCGAGGTGCAGGGGGCCAGACGCCGGCCCCACCTTCGCAAGTCAGGAGGAGCAGCGTTGGCTTGTAGGGCCCCCTGCGGGCAGGTGCCTGGACCCAGCAGAGAAGGGGTGGCCCCGGCTCCTCCTCCCAGGGGCTGGAGCTGAGGGTCAAGTAGCCGGTAGCCTGGCTCCTTGGTGGGTTGGTGTTTGTCGGGATGACAGGACCAGTTCCCCCGCCACTGGCTCTGCCGAGGGCCCCAGCTGCCCTGTGTCCGTTCTGGGCTCTGGGGCCCCATTTGGGGTGGGAGGCCCTGGTGCCCTCTGGCCTCCGCCCAGGCCTGGGGGTGAGACTGGACACTGACAGTTTTGCCTCTTTGCTCCTTCACCCACCCAGGAAGCTGTTGCTGTCACGTCCAGAGGGTGGTGTTGGCCCTTAGCCTCAGTGTCGCCCCCCCGCCCCGGGTCAGCCTGGCCTGGGCTCTAGCTTGGGCCTCTCAGGACGGGGTCTTGGAGGGGGTGCTTCTCCCGAGGGGCCAGGCTGCTGTTCTCAACCCCCAGCCTGTGGCCAGCCAGGACCCACTGGCTCAAAAACCCGTCCCTGCTGCAAAGGTGTTTCCCTCCTGGGACTCTGCTGGGGCGCTCCCCTCCCCAGGAAGGGACATGGCGGGCTGTGCTCTCGTGGCCACTAATGAGCAGACGCCACGACCCAGCCTGCCATGGCAACGCCCGCGGCTCCCTCTCCACCGGGCTCTGGGCAGCTTGATCTCTGAGGCCATCTGTTCTGAGAGCAGAATTCCAGAGCCATTTAAACAGAGCCCGGGGCAGGGCAAGGAGCCGAGCCCTCTACCCTCCCACGTGTGTGCACACGCTCGAGAACACACGCACACCACATGCACGCACGCACACGCACGCACGCACAGGCAGATGGGGCATGGCCCCCCAGGGCGCACGGACGCTGAGAGGACAAACTCGGGGGGCCCTGCGCCCACTTCCTCCGGAGCCCGGGTGGCCTGTCTCCTTCGGAGCCCCTCCAGCCCCTTTCCTCTACCGCTCTCGCCGGCTGACCTCTGCCTCAGTTCTCCGCCTTTGTCCCTCCTTCATCCCCACACCGTCTCCTGTTTTGCTCGTGGGTATCTGTCCCCGTGTCCCATCACCTGCACCCGGGTCTCAGCCCTGCCCCACCTCCACCCTCAACCCCCACCTGTCTTCTTCTCGTCTTCTCTGTCCTCGGGAGGCTTCTGGTCCTGGTCCGGGACCTCGAGTCTGGACACGTGTGCTCCAAGCTCCCTTTCCTCCCCTCCTCTGCCCCAGGATGGCCAGGGGAGGGGGAGCTGTTGGACTCTGCTGTCTGCTTCCTGGCCCCCCTACCCGGGGCGGCCTGGCCACAGCTTGCATCGTGACCCCTCACGGTCCCAGTGGTTCCCCAACCCTAACTCTAACCCCTAGTCCTAACCCTGGCTCAGCGGTGGAGCGTGGGACTTGGTTCTCCAGGCGTCTAGAGCTGGCACCTGCGTGGCAGGGCTTCCTCGGGTCAGAGTGCTGTGCTCAGTGCTGTCCTTGTTCTGGCCCAAGGGAGGGAGGCTCCATGGCAGCACAGAGCCTGGGAGAGCCTGGGGTGACAGCTGTCGCAGCTCTCACAGGGGCCCTGGAGGTCACGTGCGCTCCTGGGCTGGTCCCTGGGCACAGGGCCGGCGGGGTGGGGCAGTGGAGGAAGCTCAGTGACCCCCCACGGCCCCTCCGGCCTTCGGGGAATACAAGCTTTCTCACCTGACTCTGAACTTGTCCAAGTGGTCTTCTCATGGGATGGGTTACAAGGCTGTTGGATCTCAGTAAAGGGATCAGCACCCGCGTTCCCACACTCCCCTCGTTGTGACCTTAAACAGCCAGTCTCAATGAACTACACCCAAAGAGCGTGTTTTCCCGAAATTGGGGTCCTGATGGTCTCCGTGGTGCCAGGAGGGAGCTTCCAGGCTTCCGGGGGGTCTCCGAGGTTGCAAGGCCACAGGCTGTGCAGGGGTCATTAGTCGGCAGTGACCAGCAGCCAGTGTGTGGGCCCCTCTGAGGACCCTGGGGAAGTCCCCCCCCCCCCCCGTCCCTTTGACAGACGAGGAAACGGAGTTGCCCACCCGAGGTCACAGCCGTCAGTGCAGGTGAGGGGCCGGGACAGGCCTGGGGGGCACAGCCCACTCTGCCTCAGCAGCCCCCGTGCTGCCTGCCGCCGGCCCCGCGGCCTCGGCTCTGCCCACCTCCCCACACCTTCATCGGCTCTCAGCACCACCTGTGCCCAGATGCCTCACCGTGTGCTTCTAGCCTGGTCTTGGTCCTGAGCCTTGGATGGAGCCCACGTCCCGGGGACAACAGAGCTGCCCGTCCCCGCTGCCCACTCCGGCAACTCCACCGCTCGGTAGGGAAGCACCGTCCCCCCATGGCCCAGGCTACAGCCCTCCCAGCCCTCGCACAGACCCTCGTGGCCCGACCTGGGCCCTCTTCCCCTTGGACCACCTGCCTGTGCACTTGTCCTCATTGGCCTCACTGGAGGGATCCCCGGAGGTCACGCAGGGTCACAGGGCCGTGGGGGGAGGGCATCTGTCCCACAGCCTATTCCTCAGCTTGCAGGGCAGGCCCTGAGTGCCCCGCACCCCGCTGGCCTGAGCAGACAGCTGGTCTTCACCACCACAGCCGGGGTCTGTGACGGGAGACTGGGAGTTCCTTTTCTCTACTCCATCTCTCAAGAGGCCAGCCGTGAGGCCTTCTGCTCTAGAGGAATGCTCTGGTGACACGGGGCTTCATCTGCCCCTCTCCCCTTGCAGGGGTCCATGCCTGGGGCCCTTCAGAGCCTGGACAGCCCCACCCGGGCCTAGCTCCCAGGCCGGCCTTGAATCTGTGATCACAGGCTCTTGCTGTGGCCTCAGCTGCCACACAGCACACCCAGGCCCCCACCTGTGAGGGGTAGAGCTGGGGATGTGATGGATGCCTCCTAAGGAGGCGACATCTGAGTTGCCCCAGGGTGAGTGGGGGCTTCCTCCCAGCATTGGGGAAGTCCAGGGGAGGGGATGGCCAGACTCGAAGCTGGGAGGTCCGGTCATCCCTAAAGGCCTCCTCCACCCTCCACCCTCCACCCTCCACCCCGACCCTTGCCCTCCCCACTCCTGGCCGGAGGAGCAGCTGGAGGTCCAGACCCACATTCTTCCCTTGGAAACATCCCCAGCAGGTTCCATCCTCCTAACCGTCCACCTGTCCCTCACCTTCCTGCAACCCTCCCCCAAGCCTCCCCACCTGGGAGGCAGGTGGCAGGCCGTGGTTCGGAGGCACAGGGGCCTGGGGTAAGGCTCCCCAGACCTGAGCCCACCCCACCCCATGCAGACTGGTCTCCCCCCAGGTTTCTGGCCTGACTTTGCCTGGAGTGCCTGGAAGAGGCAGGGAAAGTGGGAGGAGGAAGGGGAGCGGGGAGGAGGGAGATAGAATACAGGGGGAGGGGCAAAGTGGGAGAGGGGAGGAGGAAGAGTCTTGGGGAAGAGCCCCTCCCCGCCCTCATTTGTCCCCTCGTGAGGAGAGGCTCTGTCTTTGCTTTTCCCCACCTGCAGGCGGGGCTCATTGTCTGGGGTCTCGGGCCCATTGTGTGGGGAAGGGAGCCTCATTGGCAGGGCATCAATTTGTGCTTATCTGCTCCCGGGCCCCGATTGGCTGACGAGAAGGAGCCTCCCCAGAGCCCCGAGACACAGAACTTTGTGTGGCAACTTTTTACCGCATGATGTGACTGTGTGTCCAGGCTTCGGAGTGAAGGTGTGCCCGCCCAGCCAGGATGACGCTCTGCGGGACCTTCCTGGGTGCGTACCTCTCCCCAGCCCTGCACACCCCTCCCTGGGCCTGCTCGCACATTGCTGCCCGGACACCAAAGGGACTAATTAGCTGTGTGTCCGTCAGCACCCAGTGTTCTTTTCTGGGCAGCCGAGGAGGTGATAGACACATGCTGCCTCCTGAGCGAGGCCAGGCTCTTTGGCCCGATGCCTCTCCCTCCAGCTGACTGTGTGGCTTGCAGAGCTGTCAAGGCGCCCCGTTCGCCCGCTGGCTCGCTCGCTCGTGGGCTTGCCTTCCAAGGTTGAAGGTGAGGACAGTGGGTGGGGGTGCCCAGACGCAGGGCCGCCGCGAGGCCTGGGAGAGGTGGGATGGAAAGACGGCATGTGTGTGCGGTGACCGACGTGCACCTGCGACTCGCTCTGGTGAAGAGGCTTTGGCTGGCACGGCTGCTGTTTGGGTTCCCAGCACGTGCAGAGTTGCGTGTGCCTGTGCGTGTGCGTGTGTCTGAAACATTAACACGGTGTTAGGGCAAGAGTCAGTGTGTGAGCCCCACAAAGTCCTCCCAAATGTGCGTGTCTGAGTACGTGTGTTCACACCGTGTCAGAGGGTTGGTATGTCTGATGTCCCAGCATAAAACCATCTCACAATATGGCCCAGTGTGTGTGTGTGTGTGTGTGTGTGTGTGTGTGTGTGTGAGGCTCACAACCTAGCAAGTGTGAGACAGGCGCACAGAGTCAGCCCAGGGTGTTGGTGAGAGGGGCTCTCGGTTTTGTTTGCTCCATCTGCCAGAGCCTGCCTGGGGCAGCGGCCCCCTCGCCCTCAGCTGTTCCTATACAATATTAATGCTGACCATCTCGGCTCCGCACACAACGGCCCTAATTGTCGTCTGCAGCTTTAAGGCGGGCGCCCATCTGCAGGGAAGCTTTCAGAAGGAAACAAGAAAACTCTCACCCCCAGCTGGTCACCGGAGAAGGTGCCAATTACAGATGCAGAAAGTTTAGACCAAAATTACTTGAAAGAGTTTTTATGAAGCAAATGAACTGACACTTGGAATGTCTGTGCGCAGATTTGCACAAGTAATTACATTTTATTTGAAATGATCTTACCCGCGCGAAGCGGTCATTAAGCCTGCTTCCCCCCGATTCCCACAAAGCGCTTCCTTAGCTAGCGCTGCAGCCGCAAGTTTGGTTTTGCAAATCCGCCTCTCACCTCCCCGTGTGGGGTTCGGGGGACCCTCGCGTCCGCTCGGCCGAGGGGTTCCGCTGTGCGTCTCCCACACGTAAAAGCCACGGGCAACTTGCCTACCGATTTTTGTGAAATAAAGCGTAAAGGAACAACGTACCGCATTCTTAGTTACGGAAAAGGAAATATTTTAGGACGACAAAGATCCTGACGGCTTTCCACGCTGCCCGAGGAAGTTTCGGGGGACACCTCGCCGCCGTCAGGGGCCAGCGGGGCGGGAGCGGGGCTGGGGATGGCCTCCGGCCGGAGCAGCCGCCGCGCGGGGACAAAGGGCCGGCGCCGGGAGGGAGGGAGGGAGCGCTGTCCGAAGTGCTGATCAGGCCCGGCAGGCGCGGCCGCACCCTCGCCCCGCTGGAGCGGGAAGCCGAGCCCCGCAAGCTGCCCATGGAGCTGCCCCTGCTCCTGGCCTGCAACCCCTCTTTGTTCTCTAGATGGAGTCGGCTAAAGATTGTGAACCTTTACTCATCAAAACCCATCTTCTGAAACGGCTCATTCAACTGTAACCTCCCCGTGGGGGCTCCCGGGGCTTCTCCCCAGGTTCTCAGAATGGGCACCGATTTGACATTTCTGGGCACATTCAGAAATGCTTGCCCGAGCAGCCTCGGGTGGAGCCCGAAGGGCCCCTTCGCGACCACGGAGCCACACACCTCGGGAAGCTGTGCTTGCTCAGTGGGGGAGGTGTGGATGCTGAAAGGCAGAGGTTTGCACAAATACGATTTATGTTACCTGGAAGACGAGCTATGCAGCACCAGGGCTCTTTGTGGCACATACTGCTCTCTGTCTCCCTGTTGTCGCTTCTGTTGGTTGTTGTTTCCTAACTTTGACTGTCACGTATCTGAACTAGATACTTTGATGAAACACTGGGTATTGTTGGGGGATACGGCTGATTCAGCACCGGCCCTCCCTTTGATTCTATCTTCCTGGCGGAACAATGGCGTGCAGGGCTGCCTCAGCCTGCAGCCTGCCGATAAGAGTTTAATAGAATTTCTGAATGCCAAAGGTTTGGGATGTAAACTATCCCAGCGCTCACCGCGTGTCCAGAGGAGAGAAAATGGCTTTTCAGGAGAGCTCTCCACTGAATATGTCCTTCTATGCTAATGCATATGAGCTCACAAAAGAATAAAAACAATGCTAGGCAGTCATTGTAGGAGCCTCAAACTGTTCTCATTTGACTAATTAATATTTCATCCTCGGTTTGACCAGCAAATGCTTGCGTTTATTTCCTTTTACTCGCTCTAACGGAGTGCCCCGTGCACATCGTGCATTTTGTTTGTTGCGAAGAACATGTGTGTGTGTAAGGACCGAACACACTTGCTTTTAGGGCCCAGCTCGGGGGGTTGCATGCAATGTGGGATGCAGCCCACATTGGTAAAGATGATCGCTCGTGTAAGAGTTTCAGCTGATTTTCAAAACATGCTTTCTTAGAGGAAGCTAAATGTTTTAAGCCTTATTCGTGCGTTCCGTGGCCTGAGCCGGTTCGTGCTGATTACCTTGGGGGTGTTGTGCCCTTGCGGAAAGTAGCGGGCAATGATGTTTACTGAGTTGAAATCTCTGCCCTGAACTTGGTGGGGCCGGCCTAGCCACTCTCCGCGGGCGCCTAAATCCCGGCCCGCGTCCTGTCTCACTGTACAGTGTCTGACAACCTGAGGACGATGACGATGGGCACTCCCTCGCCCGACTTACGAGGAGGAAAAGGCAGTTGGGACAGTGAGCAAGAATAGCCCGGCTCCTGGGTCCGCGCACGGAGGAGGTTCCTACGTTTATCCCGGAAAGTGGAAAACAAGAAAGTGGAAAACAATTTGGTGGCTTGAAGAGTAGGTGGGCAGTTCCATTGTGTGTGTGTGTGTGTGTGATGCCTTTTCCTCCTCTCGATTTTCATTGGGTAGCTCCTTGCAGGCAGTTTACAAAGACTCAAAAAGACAACAGAAAACTTGAGCCGTGTGTCTTTCCCTCTGGCCGGGGAAACTTAGTGGTTTTAGGGCAGAGAGTACTTGTGCCCACGATCTCTCTGCGAGGATTTCATTATTTTAAAGCCTAAACCAAAAGAAAAACGTGTGATGAAAGGCGGATACCTTTTTTTCCTGATCTATTCTTTGTGCATATGACTTTATTTTTGGGTCTGTGGCCATAGACACCTTTCATGAACTTTTAAAAAAAATACATGCATAATCCTTTTAAGTCACTGATCCTTGAACATGCAGATGAACCACTATGCAACCCCCCTGGTTCATCTGAGTAATAAATTCCGCAGTCCGTTCTTTATGATGGTAGGTCATATTCCTAACCACCAATAAATATTGTAAAGTACTTTCGCTGCAGCCGTGCTAACCCGGGGCATCTGTCATTCCGGTTGCTGCTATTAGGAATTATTGGACTGAACCACTGGTGGAGACAGCACAGGGGGGTGAGTATGGCGGTTGTGACGCTCTCTGCCCTTTTGTGTGTTTTGCATTAAAAAACCCCAATCATGCGGCATATTAATTATGATTCAGCGTGGGCAAACGCAGGCACCCTCTGTTGGCTGATGCTTGGGGCAGGAGAGAGGGTCTCTGCCGGCCTGGGCACCTCTCACTTCCCAAGTCAGCAGATCCATCTTTCTGATGCTATACTGTAAATTTATTTCACCTCGGAGAGTAAACAGATATATTGGAGCCCCAAGGGTTCATGGGTAGCGTATTTACAAAGGAGCCTCTCCGCCAGCCCGTGCCACCGCTGCTAATGAGAGCGGTCATTAAGTAAATGAGACGTCGCCTTTAGCTGGCTTAGGAGTCGCACACTAAAGGGAGAAGATATTTAATTGAAACCCGCACACAGGCTTCCCCACATGTGACCGCGGTGAGGGAGGCAGCTGCCTCCCCTCCCCCGTCCACCCTGCACCCCCCATGTAAATTTCATGATTGCTTTCCGTGATGTCATTTTGAAGGAGGACAGACAATAGCTGTGGGGAAAGGTAAGTCCGTGTTCTGCTCTCTCGCTGACAAAGGCAGATCTCCAAGTGCTTCCCCTTGGACCGAGGCAGGGAGAGGGCGCGCGAGCAGAGTGCATTTCTAAGATGAAGGCTTTCTTTGCAGGAAAAGCAGGTCGGGGGATGGCTTTTTAAAGCTGCTCTGTTGGACCGAGGCTGCCTCCTCCTGCCGGGTCTGCCCGTGGCTGTTTTCCTTCTCTTTTTCTGTCCCTCCCCGGCTTGTTCACGCGCCCGGCCTCTCTGAGAGCCCAGTAGACAGGTAGTGCGTCTGACGGAAAAGACATTGGGGGGACCCTGTACCCGGGCACGAAACTTTATGTGCATTTCTGGAAGAGGAACACGGACACCGCTGCGGCCGCGGGACCCCGCAGCGATGTGGGGGGGAGGACACCGCCTCCTTAAGTGGAAGACCGCCCTGGAGCGGGGATCTCAGAGTCGGTGCCGCGCGTGAGCCCCCCGTCCAAGACACGGAGGAGAGATGGTCATGTGAGCATTTTGTCTTTGCGTGGCACGTATTTCTAAACTTAAGGAGCAGCATTTAGGGTGCATGTGTCTGTGGGATAGGCGCGCAGAACTAGACGCCGGCTGCCGCTCTCAGCTGCTTTTCCTGCTGTGATGGGGTCACAAGCGTGGGGGTTTATAATATTAGTGTAACTGCGTTTGTGTATTTGAAACTAAAAATCAGGCCGGCCGGGAACATGGCATGAGCCTTGCACAACACAATGCCGCTGCCTGCGGGGCGATGCGTTCTGGGGCCGGGGACTTTGTTCCGTCCTGTGGATTCACTTCCTTCTTTGTGAATCAGGAAATAAATAAGCCTGCGGTGGCCCTCGCGTTGTGCTGGTGGGTCCTCGCCGCGAGGGTCCGACTTACTGTCTCTGAGTCGCTGAGGGCTGCTCTGGTCTCAGGGCCAGCTTTGCGTCAGCGGACATCATTCCCGGTCCGGCTGGGTATGTAATTTCTGAAACAAAACATCAGAGAGGTGTGTCTGGCCGTGTCACACTGTGTCACTCTCACGGTGCTAATGACAGTGATGATGATTATTATTATCCTTTTGGGAGAGGGAAGTGAGGAATTTCGCCCCAGTGGTCTAAACAACCACAACCAGACATTACAGAAACCCGGGGACATCTCTGCGGCTCGTGGCTGTGCGAACAAAAGGCAGGAGGAGTGTTGGGACAAACCTGGGCGAGGTGAGCCTCGGTCTTGGCGAGAGGCTGGACCCTGCCCCTTCGATGATGCCGGCAGGGCCTGTCCTGGCCTCACCCCAGCCCGGGGAGAGGGGTGTCCTCGCCTGGGGCTGGGCGGGCGCTGGGGAGAGGCCCAGGCTCCCGGCCACCGGGGCTCCCTTCCCATTGGTCCTGGCTGTGATTATCACCTCCTTCCATATGGCCCTTTAATTAATGGTAAACAAAAGAGTGGGAGAGCGGAGATTGGAGTTTGTGGTGCCAGCGGGGAGGGTGTCACCAACAGGCAGGACTCAGCCTGTCTCCCCAGAGTCGTTCGCCCTGCGGAGGGGGCCGGTCGGGGTTTAGAGGCAGGCGGCTCCGTCCTGACCCCTTGTGTGCCCTGGAGCTGGAGACTGAGGCCTCTGTAAGTGCCCCCGCCCCCTGCCCCTGGGTACTCCCCCACCGCACAGGCGCTTACGGACCCCGGGGGGGGGGGCTCAGCAGGGACTGTGAAGAGTCTGACACGGAGGCCTTTCCATCCTGGAAGCACCTGGGCTCTGGCGTCCTTGGGCCTGGGAGCTCACCACCTCAGGGGAGCTGCTCGTCCAACATGCAGCCCAGGGGGCCTGCGTGACCCCCAGGCACCGTCCGCAGGTTGGGCAGCCCCAGTGTTCAGAGCCGATTCTCTGGGCGCTCTTGGAAGACTCTGGTAAGGGCAGCTGTCACACGTCGGCCGGAGTGCTCCAAGGAGAAGCTGCGGGCAGAGCCCTCGGGGCTGCAAAGTTGCTCTGCCCTCTGGCTGAGAGCACTTGCTGGGCATCAGACCTGCCCGGGAGCAGGGACGGGCAGCTGAGCGACAGCAGGGCAGGTTCTCGCTGGAGGTTGGCCTGTTGCCTGGCCCTGGCCGTGGGGGACACTCCCGCTGGTGCTGCCTAGAGCCCAGGCCCCTCCTCTCTGGGTCCCATGTCCTCTGGCCTGGGGTCACCGAAGGGGTCCTGGAGGACATGGGTGGCTCTGTGTGAGCAGGGGGGGAGGCAGGGAGGACCTGTGCTAACTCTGGTTGGGGAATGGAGCTGGGCCAACCACCCGCCTGGGCAATGACAGCAGGACAAGGTTCCTCAGACTGACAACGTGCCCCCTGATGGCTGGTGGGGGGAGGGGGCTGGGGGCGCTGAGCTCCTCCTGGATGGACTCCCTGAAAGAGGCATGTCTGCTGGGTGAAGAGTGAGCAAGGCCTGGGAGCCGCCCGGACACCTTGGCCAGCCCGGGCCTGGAGCGCACTGGGAGGCAGGGCCGAGGTGTGTCTGCTAGGCAGGCGGGGATGTCGTTGTCACCTGATCCGGGGCAGGCAGGGCACTGGGCAGCCAGTCAGACTTGCACGTTACTCCGGCATATTGGAAAGACAAGCCCCGTGCCTGCGTTGGCCTGGAAGGCTCATCCCAGATCCCGCTGCGGTTGGCTTTAGATGGGGGCCTGGCTCGGGCCCCTCCCTCCACCCCCCAGCTTCTAGACCCTCCCTCTCTGCTCTTTCCTTGCAAACTCACTCATGAATAAACCAGAATTTGGATGTAATTTTAACGGGAATTCTGTGATGTTGAGTTTACAGGAAAACCAGCTTTGGGAGATTAGTCAGCCGGAAAAGTGCTGCTTCCCAGGAGGGCTGAGCAGAGCCCCGGGTCCTGCCCCCCGGAGGGCTTGTGCCTCCCGGAGACCCCAGGGCCCGTCCTCTCCCCGCCGCACCTCAGCCCCAGGTCTTTTATGAACGGCTGGATTCTCCCGAATGTCCCTGAAGAAAACACTCCAAACAGAACGAGAGGGATGTTTTCCACCTGACTTGAAATGCTTTTTAAGTCTCAGACTTCCATCGAGCTCACTTCACAGAGAAGAGACTGATCCTTGCAATTGGTGTCCTTTTTATCAAGTTTCACGCCTTTCCCGTCACTGGCTCACGCAGTCGGGAGCAAAGGCGCTTTCCTTGCAAGAGTAGGGGCTTCACCCATTGTTTCATCCCTCTTTCCTTTCAAAATTCGCACTTAAAAAAAATGCAGTGTTATTTCAATCAAACGGAATGAAAAGAACTCAGTTCCAATCCTCGGTCGTTGGCCCAGGGCTTGGAGAGGTCGCCAAGCAGTGACGGGTGTCCCAGGCCCTCCGGTCGCCTTCAGAGGAGCCCTGGGAATGGGAAGGGGGCGGTTTGCCGCTGGGGTCGCTTGGAGTTGGTGACCCGGGGGTCGTGGCCGGGAGCAGGGCCAGCGCGGCGGGTGTGCACGGCGCAGGCCCTCCAAGGGCTGGCTGCCCGGTCTTCCCGGGTCCCTCAGGGTGGTGGGCAAGGTGCGAAAGTGTGCGTGTGATCTGGATGGTGGGAGGAAACGCGGACGTGCCATATGGTCGGAGTTGCTGACAGATTAGCCTGCCGGGCTCCCACCTCGCCCTCACGCCTGGCTTCACACCTTGATCATGTTCGACATCGGTCTGAGGGCGCCGCCAGAAGCCATCTGCGGCCTCTCCCTTTTTCCCATTTTGTTGCCTAAAAACTACACATTAGGGGGTTAGCACCAGGGAGAGGGTCCCCGGAGCGCGGGGGCCGCTCTGCGCCTGCCTGGGAGGGAGCGGATCTCGGGAGGGCCCCGGACGCCTCTGGTGCCTCTTCGGAGGGTCCTACGGGCGTTGGCGGGGCGCCCAGTCCCGGACTGGCAGCAGCTGACGCCTGGGTGTCAGGCCCTGGGTCGCGGTGCCCGAGACCCGCAGCTCTGCGGCCTGCCGGGGTGCACCCCTGATGTCCGGACGCTTCCGTCTCTGCACCCGCGGGGCTTGCTGCGTTCTGACCGTGCCGTGCCTTCGGCCGTCGACCCGCGTGAGCCCAGGTGAGGCCGCCCGTTCTCCACGGGCCTTCCGTCAACCCAGAGCGTCGCCTGGGACGTAAACAGGAGCTTGGGGACGCGGGTCCTCGTGGCCCTGGGCTTCCTGGGGCAGGGACCGCCCTAGGATCTCCCAGGCTGGGTGGTTCAAAGCCACCCGCTCAGTCACGGGAACTGCTAACTGAACAGTTAATTGGCGTGTTACTCATTGTTTTGCACGTGGAGCTGTGCACAGTCAGGCTGGTATCCAAACTAAAGAGTGCCTCTTGCTGGTTCTTCTTTAATGGTCTGACTTTGTTCTGGCGAGATGGCTTAGGTTTCCGTGTGATCTAGTTTATGGATGTGAAGCCCAGGCCCCAACTCCAGCCTCTGGGGCTGCTTGGGCCTCTCGTGCACCGAAGCAGGTTAACGGGGAGGGTTCTCCTCCCCACAGCACACACCCGCCGGCTATTTCCACCATCCATGAAGGGCCGTCCGCCTGACGTGTTCTCTCGTCCAGCGGTTCTGAGGCCGCTGGAGGCCCCGAGGTACCGAAGTCAACTCAGCCCAAAGGGAGAAGAAAGGTGGATTTGTTACTGGAACTGCACCTGGACAAGCTTTGCAAGCCTCGGGAGGGGCCCCGGCTTTGCCCGCCTGGCCGCTAATCACAGGTTTGGCTCCGGGTTCGGGACCTGCTGCTGTGTGGCCCTCCCGTCACGGCCCGCGTCTGGGCTCCCGCGCTTGGCTTGCAGGCTGCGCCTCCGGGCTCTGGAGCACCCCAAACGACCCTGGGGATGCGGGGTGCGTCCTGGAGCACACTCGGATGAGCTGCGTGTTGGCCCGGGGGCTGGCGCTTCCCACCCCCAAGTGCTCTGTGCCCTCCCTGCGATGGTCTCCTCTTGCCCGAGTCACTTGCAGGCCACACTGGTGCCTGCAGGAGGCATTTGTTTCCTCCAGGGCCTGTTGAGCGCCGGGCTCCGTGCACCGAGCGCCGTACACCCGGGCTGGGAAATCAGCACGCGCAGCACCCCAGTATTTCTAAGCTAAGGCCGGGGCGGGGGGTGGTGGCTGTTGCTGGGCAGCGCTGCGAGGATGACAGCGGGCTCCCCCCACACCCGAAAATTGGGGGCGACTCTGAGCCCTGGAGCTGGGGCTACAATTAAACTCACCAGGGAACAGCTGCCTCCCGTCAGCCGCCTGGGGCTCGCCCATCTCCCCCTAAACAGGGATGCTTCCATTTCCTGCAGGGGGACCGGGTGGGATGTCAGAACCGTCCCCGCCCCCAGGGCCGGAGCCCCAGAGCTGCCTGGGCCCCGCAGGGCATCCTTCGCCTGCTCTCCTGCCTGGTTCCCAGGGTGGAGGCCTGAGCGCCTGCTCCCTCCTGGGCGTGTGGACAGACCCTGGAGGGCCCTTTAAGCAGATTAGTTCCATTCTGTTTGTGCAAGAGAGCCCATTCCAGGGGGTCACCCTCAAGAGCCGGGTAAGCGTGGCTGCAGAGGAGATGGAAGTGGTCCCTTCTCCTCTCCCCGGGCTGGACAGTTCTTGCTTTCTTTTCTTTTCTTTTAAAGATTTATTTATTTATTTATGATAGACAGAGAGAGAGAGAGAGAGAGAGAGAGGCAGAGACACAGGCAGAGGGAGAAGCAGGCTCCATGCACCGGGAGCCCGACGTGGGACTCGATCCCGGGTCTCCAGGATCAGGCCCTGCGCTGAAGGCGGTGCTAAACCCCTGAGCCACCTGGGCTGCCCCCCTCTTGTTTTCTTTTAAAGATTTTATTTCTTGGAGCGAGCAAGGAGAGAGAAAGAGAGAGAGAGAGAGCCTGTGCATGAGTGAGGGGAGGAGCAGACACAGAGCAGACTCCCCGCGGGGAGCCCGATGGGGACCTGACCCCAGGACCCCGAGACCATGACCTGAGCCCCAGGCAGATGCTTCACGCCAGGTGCCCATGGGCAGGACAGTTCTGACTCAGAAGGGAGTTTCGAGACTCAGGGACGATAGGATTCCAGAGAAGGCCCCTCCCGACCTGGGGAGACCCCAGAGCCTACAAGGAGGGGCCCGGAGACTGGCCCCCTGGTTCCCAGCCTGCTGACTGAGGCCGGAGCCGTCCGGTCCCTCCCACCACCCTCGTTTTTCTCTGCGTGCTCCTTGCGCCCAGGAGTGAGGCAGGCCGTCCGGGTGCAGCTGGTCTGAAGGTGTCTGCGCTTCTGGCTCAGAGGCAGGCCATCGGGTCAGACCCACACCCTCCTTTCCTGAGCTCTGGGCCTCGGAGAGCAGCAGGTGTGGACGCGGCGATGGGTGCTGGGGTCCTGCGGTGGGGACCGCAGGCGCCTGGGAGCCGTGAGTGGTGCGGGTGGTAAAGTGGGCCCCTGCCCCGGCGCCTCCCCTGGCCCGCAGCCCGCGTGGTCAGTGGGTGGTTCAGGGCGGACACGGGAGCTCCACCCATTTCCCCGGGTGCCCTCTGTGCTTCTCCTAGCCTCCTGCTATCTCTGCTTTGCTCAGTCGTTCCTGGTGGCCTGTCCTCCTGGGGGGGCACCTGCAGGCCCCTGGAAGCCCTTGGCTCCTCTGGGGACAGAGCCTGTGAGCCCAGCCTCTGGGGCCTGGGTTTGTTGTCCGTCTCGCCAGCCCGGACGGAGGCGGGGGCTGAGGTCCCTGTTGAACCCCACTTGGGGCGGAAGCTTCGTGATAGGATCCTGTGAGCACCCGCGTGCCGCAACCCGGTGCCTCATTCCTGGCTCCCGCCTGGGTGCCACCTATTGTGCCTCTCCCGGGACACCCGGCCCCCCCGGGGCTGAGATCCTCGCCTCCTGGCAGGCTCACTGACAGGCCGCCCGGAGAGCCGTCCTGTGATTTGGCTTGGAAAGTCATTATTACCGCCGAGCAGTTTAGCTGTTGTTTTTACAGTGTTGGTAAGGTTAAAAGAAATAATAATAATAATATAAGAAAGACTCAGCCACAGTTACTGCCTGCAACATGCTATTTGCATTTTTAAGGAAACACTTCTTTGAGACAGCCTGGGTGAAAGGTCACTATTTGCATATAAATGGAAAAGAAAGTGTATGAAGCTGGAAGTTACATCTGTATTATTTTCTCAGCAGTGAGCTGCTGTTGGAGAGATTAAGGGACATGGCTTGGATTTGGCTTTTATAGAATAGAGAAAGTACCAGCGAGGCTGATTTAGAAGCAAAATAATGAGAGAAATGTGCAAAGCTATAGAATTGCCAACCCCCCTGCCCCCACCTCTCCCTTCTCTCATTTTCACCTAAACTCAGCAAAAGCAGGTCTGCTTTGCTCCACTCAGCAAGTCTCCATTTTAGTTCTCTTTGAATTCCAGCTAAACAAAAAAAAAAAAAAAAAAAGAAAGAAAAAGAGGAAAACTTGCTCCCATTTCCCCTGGGCCCTGGTGACGTTCCCTGCAGAAGGTGGCCGGGTGGGTGGGATGCTGATGGTGCAGGGAGACTCCCCAGACCCAGGACGCAAACCGCCAGCCAGAGGGGCCCCCGGGGCACGTGTCTCGCCCCTGAGAGGTGGGGGCTGAGGAGAGGTGCTCAGGTCTGGGAGCTTCCGGGGGCTGAGGGGTCTCGAGGGTGCCCCACCTTTCCTGCAGCCCCTCCCCGACGTGTTATGGGCACAGGTGCCACTTCCTTTTGGATTTTCAGGGCTGTCGGAGTCTCCTGAGGTCCCGTCCTGCCCCACTGTCCCCAGGCTCTGCAGGCGGAAGCCAGGCAGGCCGGGGCCTTGGCCCAGGACATTTCAGCCACTGCAGGGTTCGAGGAGCAGCGCCGGCCGTTGCTGGAGAGACCTGAGCCCCCCCCCCCCCCCCCCCCCCGCCCTGGGTCCTGGCTCCAGCCCCTCCTCACAGAGGCCTCCACTGACCACCTGTTCCCTGAAATCACACCCCACACCCCATTACTTTAAAAATATATTTTGGCACTCGAGACTACGTTGGCCAAGTCCACGCCCACTGCCCAGAACCCTGGTCCGGGCGTTTCCAACAAAGAGGAGCTTCTGCAGAATCTTTGTCACCTGAGCGGACATGCGGTCCCCAGACTCCTCCAGCCGTCCCAGAGGATGGGCTCCGCGTCACGCTGTGTGTTTGGTCTTCATTCCGCCATTCACGCTTTGGAAGAAGCTCATCGGCTTTTTAAAGAACATCCCTCAGTTTGGGTCTGTTGGCTGTTTCCCGTGGCGGGACTTGGCCTCGGTGCAGACGCGCAGGAGCAAGGCTCACCTGCCTGCGTGTCCTGGCGCTGATACTTGGGTCACGGCTCAGACGATGTTGTGCGCCATCTGTTGTGCAACCACACTCTCTTTCCCTTGGCAATTAACGAATATTGGGGAAGGTGCTTGGAAGCCAGGGAAACACCTCATTCCTCATCAAACTGCCAATTCACTTATTTTTATCGATACCCGTGTTAACTCATGATTTATAATGGTTATCTCGATGCTTGCCCCTGCGGGCCCGTGAGGCCATCCAGTAGGGGTTTACGCCCTGACGCATCCCCAGTGCATCTTGCATGCATCCTTGCTCACCCGGGCTCCTGGCTGGAGCCTCGCGTGCACCCGCCTCCCAGCGGACCCGTGCGTCCGCACACACGCAGTCACACGCATGCCCACTTGCACCTGGTCTGTATTTATTTCTCCATTTCCTCTGGATATAGGCAGCCACAGGTGGCACAGGTACCTGCAATACCCGTCCCCCAGGGCGCGCGTGCTAGGCCTCTGCCTTTCTCCGTGTGCGCCCCTTCCCCGCAGCGGGAGGCTTGGTTTCCATCACCCCCCAGAGGCACAGTGGGTGGCTGGAGCCCCCCGCGCCCCCGCCGGGTGCTGCCCCAGGCCCGAGCGCCCCCCTCACCCCCTGCTCCTGGCACAGCCCCGCAGGGCACTTCAGGCCTTCGCCCCTGCTTGGCCCCGCGTGCCCAGGACTGGGGCTCCGTGCGCGGGCTCCAGGGCCAGCCTGGCGTGATGAGAGCCATGGGACCGGGCTCTTCTGCCGCCGTCCCTCGGAGCAGCCTCCTCATGTCGCACGGGGTCTTTATTCACTTGTTTCACCACTGGGCCAAGCGGTGTGTGCAGATCATTTCTCATACCAGTTTTTGTCTTTCTTGTAGGTAATCATCCCACCCCACTGCCCCAGCTACTCGGTCCAGGGGGTGGCACGGCCCGCTCCGGGGGCTGCGTGGCTCTGGGGGTGTTTTCATTCTGCCGCTTCCCTTGCTTGAGACGGTGCCTGGGCCCAGACAGCACACAGGCCGATTTTCAACCTTATAGTTTTGAAGTTCTTGCTTCGCTGTCGAGAAACCCGATGCCATCCCGATGATATCTTTTGCTTGTGACCTTTCCCCAGTGGAAGCCCGGAGGATCCTCTTGGTACTCCTGGTATTTTAGAATTTTATTGTGCTCAGCTTGGTTGGAGCAGGTCTTTGTTTTGTTAGGTACGTAATGGGTCTTTTAATCTAGAAATATAATTTCCTTTAGTTCTGGGAAATCATTTTTTTATTAATTAATTCATACTTTTCCCTCCCATTTTTTGGTTCTCCTTTTCTAGAACTCTGGAGGTGGGTGTTCGGTCTCACCTGGCTCCTTCCTTACTCCCATCTCCTTGCTAACCTTTCCAGCACACACCTTCCACTCTACCTTCCAGACCTTGTGCTGGATTCTTCATGCGGATTTTACATTTTATTTCCAAATTGGGAAAGACAGACACAGCGGTGCAGAGCCTCCCCAAAAAACTCCCACATGAGTCTTCAGCTCCCACCTCTGGTGGGCTAGGCCGTGTCTGCTCCGTCTGGCTGCCCTGGGTTCCGGCCCAGCTCCTGCCCTGTTGTCCACCCCGTGGAGGAGAGAGCTTCCTCACACGTGGACTTGTTCATCTGGCACAGGCTCCGAGGTGCATATCCGCCCCGAGGTTCTAGATGCAGGGAAGGCCCTGGGAACAGGAATCTGGGATGGGGATCTTACTGGGAATTTGGTGAGGTGCTAGACTGCCTTCTGCAGGCCCTGGGAGCCATGTGACGTGGGTCTTCATGCCCCCGAGGACCTCGACTTCTTGTCTCTGGAGGCACAGTCTGGACCTGGGCTCTGGGTTCAGAGATTCTCTGGGTCTAGAGGGTGAAATTCTGGGCTGTGATCCCCCCAGGTACCTACTGTGACAGGTGGTTAGTGTGTGCACCTTAAATTATTTCTACACTTTTTAAAAAGATTTATTTATTTATTTATTATAGACACACACAGAGAGAGGCAGAGACACAGGCAGAGGGAGAAGCAGGCTCCATGCTGGGAGCCCGATGTGGGACTCGATCCTGGGTCTCCAGGATCGTGCCCTGGCCAAAGGCAGGCGCCAAACCGCTGAGCCACCCAGGGATCCCCTATTTCTACATTTTTATTCCAACTGTTTTGTTCTTGACTTTCTGGGCTTTGCTTTAAGTCTGAGTGACAGGGAGAAGGCGTGGGAGCTGAGGGGATGGATGAAGATTGAGATAAAAAAACAGAAAAGAAATGTTTTTCCTTTTATTTATTTTTATTTTTTTAAAGATTTATTTATTTATTCATGAGAGACACAGAAAGAGAGAGAGAGGCAGAGACACAGGCAGAGGGAGAAGCAGGCTCCATGCTGGGAGCCTGATATGGGACTCGATCCTTGGTCTCCAGGATCAGGCCCTGGGTTGAAGGCGGCGCTAAACTGCTGAGCCACCCGGGCTACCCTGTTTTTCCTTTTAAATGGCAAAATGTGTTTGTACTCAATGCCAGGGCCCAGCTTTCTAATGGAGAGACTCAGTTCACGGCTTTGAGGTGATGTGGGATGGGTGGGAGCAGGACCAGGCACTGCCAAAGCTTCCCTGTGCACAAGGACGCAGGGAGGCTGAGGATACCCGCCCTCTGCGCTGAGGATACCCGGCCCCAGGCAGGGGTGGCTGGAGCTGGCCACTCGCTCGGTGGCCCCGGTGACACACAGGAAGCTGCAGTTGGTTAGTCGCGGTCGGGGCAGGGGGGAGAGCGACGGAGCCATACAGCTGCCCCTGCATCCTGCTGTATCTGCTCCCTGGCTCACGATGCCTCCTGGCTGCACTGAGGTGCCCGTGGTGTTGGCAGAGCTGCTGTGGGGTGCATCTCGTGCATCACCGGCCAGGACACAGGCTCACAGAGCCCAGGCTGGGAGAGTCAAAGACAAGAGTAAGAGTCACTGACCGGCCACGGCTCCAGGCCAGTGGCTCACGCGTCACAGGGGGAGGCAATTCAACTCTTGTAGGGCAGCTCCTGTCAGGAAATTATTTTCTGAGCTGAGCACCCACTTGATGGTCCTCCTCAAGCTAACCCAGAACACACGGAGTCCTGTGTGCACGGCCCGCACTGTGCGAGGCAGCCCTCACCCTCTTGAGCCTCAGTTTCCTCCAGGACCCAGTGCTGGGCAGGAGCATGCGCTCTCCCTTGACATCCTCCGGGCTCACCGCCTGGGGCTGAGCAGGGCGCTGCAGAGGGCACCTGACCTGTGCGGGGGTCTCCCCTCCGTAGACTTGGTCGTCGTAGGCCGGCGGTGAGCCCTGGGCCTGCGAGACGCCCAGTGAGGCTCCTTCGTGTAAGCGTTATTGAGATACAATTTGCACGCCGTGTAACCCACGTTTACAGGTGCACAGTTCAGGGGGCGTAGCATATGGGCAGCTGCGCACCCGTCACCGCAGCTGGTTCCAGGACGTTGTCGTTAGCCCAGAACGAAACCCTGCGGCCTTCACAGCCTCTCTCCGCCTGCACCCCTCCCCTGCCCAGCCGTCCCGGGATCTCCTAACCTGCTCTTGGCCTCTGTGGATTTCCCGTTTCTGGGAATTCTGCAAATTCCACTCCGTAAATATGAAATTGTACAATACGTGGTCCTTGTGTCTGACTTGAGGTTTGCTACACTGTACAACGTACGAGAACTTGGACCCTTTTTGTTGCCAAATGCTAGTCAGTGGCATTTTGTGTCATCTCTTCAGCAGGTGATGGGCACGTGTGGGCTTTTTCCACTTTTGGGAAAAATATGAATAAAGCTACAGCAAAGAGCTGTGTACAGACTCGGTGTGAACGTACATTTTCATTTCTCTTGGCTCCGTACCTCGGAGTCATATGCTGGGTTACATGGTAACTCTGTTTAATATTTTGCCAGACTGTTTTCCAAAGTAGTTGTGCTGCTTTATGCTCCCACTGGCAATGTAGAAGGGTTTCAGTTTCTCCATATTCTCTTCAGCACTTGTTATTGTCTGTTTTCTTTTTTTCTTTAATTACAGCCATTTCAGTGGGCGTGAAGTAGTATCTCATTGTGGTTTTGATTAGCATTTCCCTAATGACTACATGTTGAGGAGCATCTTTTCATGTGCATATTGGCCATTTATATGTTGTGTTTGGAGAAATGTATATTCAAATATTTTATCCATTTTTAAAGTGGGTTATTTGTCTTATTATGAAGTTTTAAGAGTTCTTTATGTATTTGGAATGAAGTCTCTTATTAGATATATGATTTGCAAATACTTTCTCCCAGTCTATGGGTTATATTTTCACTTTATCAATGACGTTGTTTGTCATGCAAAAGTTTTAAACTTTGATGAAATCCAATTTATCCATTTGTTCTTTTATTGCTTATGCTTTTGGCATTGCACCTAAGAAACCACTGCCTAACCCAAAGTCAGGAAGATTTACTCCAATGTTACATATGAGTTTTAGCTTTTATGTTTAGATTTGGGACTCATTGTGTGTTAATTTTTGTGCATGGTGTGAGGGGTCCAACTTCATTGTTTTGGTTATTCTAAGTTCCTTTAATTGCCAAATGGATTTTAGAGTCAGTGTGTCAATCTCTGAAAACAAAACAACAGCTGGAGAGGACAGAAGTGGTCAGATTCTGGTAAGATGCAGCAAATAGCAATGGCAGGATTTGGGACCCAAGGCAGTCCCCATTGTTGATGCTTGAGGAACTGACTGATGGCTGAGCCTGGGGAAGGAAAAGCTTGAGTCCTGTGAGAAGCTGGTGTTATGAGCAGAGATGGAGCTCCTCCGTGGAAGAGGAGGCCGTGGGATGGCAGATGGGAGAAGGAGTGGAGCAGAAAGAGCCTGCATGGTGTCGGAGGAGAGGCTCGGGTGCAGGGGGACGTAGGGAGCATCCACCAGACAAGGAGGGAGTGAGTGTGCAGTGGTGCACAATGACGATGTGACATAGACGTTAGTGGTGATCTTCCACCCCCTGTTTTGGTGGAGGGCTCTAGTGGAGACAATTGGAGTGGGGCGTAAGGAATAAAGTCAAATAAATCTGAGTTCCTTAAGAAGCTTGGATATGCAGGGGGTGGAGATGGAATAGTAGCAGGTGTGGAGTCCAGATGGGTTGTGTTCTTTAAACACGGAGTCCTCAAGCTTGTTGAAGAGTTGAAAAGCCCCAGGAAGGTTCAGTGTAGAAGGAGTGATCAAATATTCTAGAAGAATATGGTTGATACTCTAGGTGCCTTTTAATCAGTAGTGGGAAGAGGGAGATACCAAGCCCAGATGGAGAAGTCAGCTCAGCTGGGATGCAAGATCTCCCTCCCTTATTGGGGACAGAACAGGGACAGAGGAGGGCTGGGGCTGATGGGCTGACATTTCCTACCAAGTGATGAGAACCTCTGACAGGTGTGTGTCGGTGCGGGGCAGCCCACTTTGGGCTCTCTCTGCGTGAAGACCATTTCTCCTTTGCATGCTGGGCGAGGGGCAGGTGGTAACTGCCTCTGGCTCCAAAGGCAGCCCATGGTCACCAGAGACACAAAACCTAGTGAAGACTCTGAGAACATTTTGACCTTTTGCAATCACCACCTGACCCCTTGCTCAGGCTTCTTGTCATCTTATTGTTGGGAGGGGGAGGGAGGTTTCGAACTGAGGAAGGTGTTGGACTGTCAGTGCTGAGGCAGGGCTGGAGGGACAGTGGTCTAGCAACCTGCTAGGAGGACGTATCACTCTGTGTGGGGCTCTCCAGAAGCCTGTGGCGTTGGACCTGGGCATGAACACCAGTGTCTGGAAGGAGAAATGGATGTCACCTGTGGTCCAAGGGTTCCCAGATGGGGCACCTCGGGGTCCCCCCGGGCATGGGAAGGAGAAAGTGCTCCGGTCCTAGGGCTTTATGCTGCCTTCTCAGGGGCCTGGCTGGGCTGGCTGCAGGTCTGCAGGGTTCTGGGTTGGGGTGGGTGTTGGCATTAGGACAGATCTGGCTCTAGCCTGGGTCATGGCTCTGACCCCAGTGGAGGGAGATGCTAATTGATCTCTCAGGAGATTCTCCTCGCCGAGGACCCGTATGTATCTGCTAACAACCCTTGGTTGCCTTTCTGACCTTATCTGTCCACTGGCGTCCTGTAAAAGTGAGTTTGGGGCTTCTGTGGGGACAGACCCTGGGCAGTATGGAACAGGCAGGGTGCACAGTGCCTGGTCCCAAAGAGAGATCATGGCTTGTTTGCTGTTTGTGTCTATGAGCAGGGTTTCAGAAGAACTCATTGGAGACTAAGAACCCAAAGAAGGCAGCCTGTCTTGAGGAAAACATCCTCCTCACTTGCAAGTCCTGATGATAAAGGAGGTGATATTCTCGTGCATTCGCTATGCACTAGGCACAGAGGCCACTTGCCACACATGCTCTAAATCCCCAAAAGGTTCTTTTTTTCCCACTTTATGTGTGGATGAAGAAGATGACTTGCAGGTCAGGTGTGGGACCCAGAGCGAGACCTACATTCCCCCCTGCATCCCTGCCCCCCTCCGGGTGTTGGCTGGCAGCACGACTTCTAGAAGGGGCATCTTGATGGCATCTCTGCACAGGGCCTTCCTCAGGCCTGGGGACTCTGCAGTGTCCATGAGCTGCCTCTGTGCTCAGTTCATTCAGACAGGAGGGGTCTTGCCTGTGGCGGAGCCTGGCCACGTGCACTCCCCAGAGGGGGAGACAAAGAGGACCCCAAGGTGCTTTCCCAGCAAAAAGAAGCATGGCCACACTTTGCTGGGTTTCTAGTAGTGACTGTACTTTGCTGCCAAAAATTTCCCAGGAAAAGGAAAGAGTTGCATCAAGGTAGAGCTGGGTCATCATAAATGAGGTTCTGACCTGGGGGGGGGGTGCTTTGTTTACGTCCCCGGGGCATGGCAACAAACGCATCACTACGGTGCTGTTCAGCATCTTTGCCCAGAGGAGGCAGGAGCAGCTCTTTAGAGTTGGTGGTGCTGGAGCAGAGGTTCCGAAGGCTCCAGTGCTTTGCAGGAGCTGATGCAGGGCTACGGGCATCCCACGGGCTCTCCTTCCAGACCCCCCAGGCAGGTGAGAGTATCACACAGAAAACCAGAGGCCCCTTCACAGAGGCGGCTCACAGCGCTTGGCTTCCCTGGGAAGCGCAGGGAGGAGAGCAGGAAGGGCCTGTGCACCCTGCTGGGTGTGAGGACGGGACAGTCCCGCTCCTGCCAGATCCGAGGGGCTCTCCGTGCTCCCCTCCAGCTGTCAGGGGGACGTACTCCAGTTCCCTCGTGTGTTCACGTTCATTGCCGTGACAGACGCGGCCTGGGCCTTGCGGATCCGCGCTGCGTGTGGGATGTGCAAGGTCTCCTCTCCCGGGAGCTGTGTGTAGAAAGTGCCCCCCATGTACTTTGTGGCCTGGGGCCTCCCAGCTTCTACTGTCACCAGAGTTGCAAGGGGATCTCCCATCCCCCGTCAAGTGTGTGACAGGTGATCCTTGCTGACGCACCTCCTGAATTTCCTCCCTTCCATCCCCCTGGGCTGCTTCCTCGTCCAGCCTCGTGCCATTTGCAGCATTCTCCTTGTTAGTTCAGGGCGATCCCTCACATTCGCAGTGGAGGTTGGGGAATGTGAATACCCGCTGGGTGGCCTGGCCCCATGTGACTGCTGGGCACCTTCCTGGCTCCAGGAAGAGACACAGGGCTCACACTTCCCTGGCGGAGGCTGGTCCTCACAGGGTCCCCTGAAGGTGACCCTTAGCTCAGTGAGAGGGAGGCGCACAGTAGGTGTACACAGTAGGTGTCAAGTCCCAGTGGTTTTACTCATTCCTTTGAAGACCTTGCATTAGGCCATCTCCTTGACAACCACTCTGCTTCCCTGTGTTGTGCTCCTTGAGGTCACAGGAGGCGCTTTAATGGGATGGAGACATTTTCAGACAAGAGGATGCTCTGGCCGGAGCCATGGGCCGCCTGGGGCAGGAGTGCTGGAATTTTAGAAAAATAGCGTTTGGAGTACATGTCAGGAGCATGAGGGGAAGAAAGATAATGGGTATGACAGCCCTGTGCTGACCTGCCTTCAGCTGAATCGAAGCTCACTTCTAAAGGGAAGCGAAGAGCAGAATGCAGGAATACTCATTTCCTGTTTTTATTGTTGGTTACTTAATGACCTTCCTTTGAAACGCTGCAGTTGTAGAAAGCTCGTTGTCATGGAAACAGGGAGTGCCACGCAGGGAATAGGCATTTCTTTGTCATGTCCAGCTGATGCCTTCAGCCTGTGCTTAGACATGTGAATTTATGTGAGGAATTAAATATTTACTGGCGACATTGCCCTGGAGAGAGGCAGCAACAGGGAGAGGAATGATGGCGGGACCCAGGGCCGAGGGGACGCAAAGGGTCCCACCCCCCGGCCTACTGGACTTGCACTAGCCCCCTGGTAGGAGCTGGTGGTAGTGGAAACCGCACCCACCTGGAGGCAGGTGAAGATGGTGCATGGGTGCAGGGTGCTGGGAGCACCCCAGTCACAGGCTGTTTTCCTGAGAAAGCTCCTATCCCTCATCCCTGGGACAGCCACAGGGCCTCGACTTTGCCCATCGTTCTGGTGGATTCCAGAAAGGAGGGATTGCATCAACACTGTGGAAAAGAGCCGTCCAAGTTTCTCCGTTTCCCCCCTTGAGCTGCCTTCATTAGGTTTTCTTTCTCTGACCCCCAGAAAATGAGTTCCGGGGTGAGCTGCTGAGTCAGAGGTGGACACAAGGAGACAAAGCCAGCAACTGCAGGACCTCGAGGCTCCTCCTGGGCCGACGCGGCAAGGTGAGGCGCTTGGAGGGCAGCCCCTTCCCTGCCACCTGCCCCCCGCCCTGGGTCTGGGCAGGGCTCCTTCTCACTTCCAAGCATGGGGCACGGAGGTGACTTTTGTCTGGTCACCACGAGTCTAGGGTAGACAGAGGGTTACATGGGGGCTAGGACCATCAGTGATCTGGTCACTGTGAACCTTAAGGAAGAAAAATGACTCTGAATAGAGTGAAACTAAAATATGACAGCAGGGTGTTGCCTGGGCCAGGTGGGGGCTCTGGGTCTGGTCACACGGGGCTGTCCCCGTAGCTGCTCCCCAGGCAGGTCGAATGCTTGGTAGACTTTGCTGCGGGAGCTCACGGCATCCGTTGACCTTGTTTCTTTCCATCTTCCCAAGTGGGGGCAGATGGCACATGCCCTGCTCATGTCTGCCTGGAACTCACTGATTGGGTTGACTCATGCTCCCTGCCTAAGCATAGATGCTCCCAAACCCAGGGCATACCATGTGCTTACAGCCACACCAACTCTAGAACTTTCCATGATGCACTCTGGGTGAAGCCGGCTTCCCAGGGTCTGATGACCCTCAGCGATGGAAGTGGAAGGGACAACAGGCCTGTGGGCATTCCTTCCCAGACCTCAGGCTCCAGGTCTCTCAGTTTCTTCACAGGGTGATGATCTCCATCAAGGATCCAAGCCATGATGCACGGCATGGCCCAGGGTGCAGACGGGAAGGGCTAGAAAATTTTAGGCAACAAGTTCACTTCATGGTACTTGTACTTTACTCTCAAAACCTAACATCTTTCCTTTGAACCTGGTGACTAGAATATAGTCTTTAATGGGTCTCTTAGCATCCTGTTAAGCACCTCCACTCCCACTTAGA
Organism: Canis lupus dingo; assembly: GCF_003254725.2. Taxonomy (NCBI): domain Eukaryota; kingdom Metazoa; phylum Chordata; class Mammalia; order Carnivora; family Canidae; genus Canis; species Canis lupus. The sequence continues at coordinate 47,699,772 of NC_064266.1, forward strand.
TTCCTGTAGGCTTGTCGGTGCTCTGTCATGTTGGAGCTGGAGGCAAAGGGAAAGTCAGTAGTACCGATCCTGTATTATTTATTTATTTATTTAAAAATTTTTTTGATCCTATATTTAAATTTACATTTTATTCATCAAGGATTCTTGACATTAATTTCGATGTTTTAAAATGTTGCATTAAACTATTATCTTGATCACTAAGTTTTTGTTTCCTACCCTAAATTTGCACCTGGGCAAATGCCTCACTCATCTCTTGATGCTCAGTGTTGAGCATTCAAGCAGATTTTGTGACTGAAAGAGTTATTTGGTCTGAGGTCAGGGGCTCTGGACATGAATCGATAGCTGTTGGAGGTGTGTAAGGACACACAGAAGGCCTCTGTCTCCCTATGGCTCGGGTTGACAAGCTCAGAGGGTGCAAGAACCACTGTGAGCAGCCTGGTGGCCTATGCTCAGGCTTTCTTGGCAACATTGGCTCTTTCACAACCGCTCCATTAGTCTTTCCTCTAGTTTGGGCAAATAGGGCCCGAGTTACTGTTCTGAGCAGAGGAGCTAAGATGCCAGACAAGAGAGAGGATGTGCCTTTGACAGGATGGATTTCCAGAAGGACTGCAGGGCCGGCCCAGGTGGTAAGTGCTGACTGAGCAGGCTAGGGGAGGCTGAAGCAGGGGGCAGTGGTGGCCACGGGAGAGCAGCGCATCACCCAGCAAGGGTGGACGGACTTCCCATGCGGGTGGGTGAGGTGGACCTCAGTGCCTGGAGGGCGGTGGGAGCAGAGCCCGGTGTGGAGGGGAGCGGGAGGGGCCCCCCCTGCCGTGCACCTCTGGGTTCAGCACCGGGCGTGTGGACAGCTCAGCGAGGGGCCGAAGGGGCTGTTAGAGCTAGGGTCCGGGGTGGTGTGTTTGGGGAAAGTACTGGACACTGAGCTTTTTATTTTTATTTTTTCAACTTAAGGAGAATAGGAGTAGGTAGGCATTGACTGTAGGTCCTTAAACCACTGCGTGACCTTAAGAATGAAACATTGGAGGGGCGCCTGGGTGGTTCAGTCGGTGGAGCGTCTGCCTTTGACTCAGGTCATGATCCCAGGGCCTTGGGATCTAGTCCTGCGTCTGGCTCCCTGCTCAGAGAGGAGCCTGCTTCTCCCTTCTCCTCTGCCTCTACACCTGCTTGTGTTCTCTCTTTCTCTCAAATAAATAAATAAAAGCTAAAAAAAAAAAAAGAATGAAACTTTTGGGCCTCAATCACATAATACCCAATGGAGGATTCTGGATATGAATCCAGGAGAAGGTTGATTGCATAGAGGTTTAGCCGTCCTTCCTGAAAGGGAGGGGGTACCACTGAGCCTGATCTTTTGACTCACTGGATGTGGCTAGATTTCTACCCTGAGGTAGATGGAAATTCTACTTATGTTGGAGTTTTAAACAGGCGGACCCATACGTAGCTGCTTCACTAGGGTGTCTACTGTACAGCTATAATTTATTTATTTGAAGGAAAGAGAGAGGGAGAGAGAGGGAGAGGGTGTACGTGAGCAGGGGGTGGGTCGGAGGGAGAGGGAGCAAAGGAATCCTCAAGCAGGCTCCCTGCTGAGCGTCAGGCCCAACTCAGGGCTCCATCCCAGGACACCGAGATCATGACCTGAGCTGAAACCAGGAGTCGGATGCTTAACAGACTGCAGCACCCAGGTACCCCTATAGCCATAATTTAAATTAACTAATTAATTATTAATTAATTAATTTTAAATTTCCAGTACCATTAACATACAGCGTTATATTAGTTTCAGATGTACAATAAATGATCCAACAGTGCTATGCATGATTTGGTGCCCATCACCTGTCTCACCCATCCTGCCACCTCTTCCCCTCTGGCAACCACCAGTTCTCTCTAGTTAAGATGCTGGGTTCTTTTGTTTGTTTGTTTGTCTCCATATAACTATAATTTTTAATTTGGGGGTTGGAGTGAGCCACAGTCCTCTGCTCAGAGATGTTAGGAGGATCCCTCCTAAGACATGTGTTAAGTAATGCTCCATGGGGTGTCCTTTTTACAAAGCAAGGAAAAGCCTGTCGCATTCAGCTGCCAGTAGGTCGAACAATGAATGGGTGGAATGTCAGGAGAGTTTCAGAGACACAGTGGGAAGCCCCCAAAGGGGGGACAGAACTATCATTTCAAGGAACCAGGGGTGCTGGGAGGGCCATGGTGAGGGAGGAGGTCAGGGCTGTGGGCATATGGTTTAGCCTCACAGGTCGGAGAGTGGAAAGCTGAATGTGTGCAGAGGGCTCCTGAGGTAGTAGGACTTGTACATCTTTGAAGAAGAAGCTGCTCTGCAGGCTGACCCTTGATCCGGCATGCAGGTACGTGCTCAGAAGAACGGGAAGCCAGGAGGGTTGTGCAGGCAGGCAGCAGCCTATGGGTCTGGGGATGGGGGGCTCTGAAGGATTCCATTGGAGTGCTTGGTGGGAAGGAGCACGGAACTCACTTCAATGCTGTTCCTAAATCCTTCAGTGAAGCTTCGTCCCAGGGGCGGGAACATGGATCTGCTGGAAGGGCTTCATGGTGGTGATGTGCGAGTTGGCTGTACACAAGCAAGAGAATGAAACAAGCCCAGATTGCTACCCCTCCCCACTCTTCCCTCCCCTGGAGAAAGGGGACACTGGCAGATGCAGTTGCAGCCAATAGGGTGGGTGACTGCCAGGTCCCGGCCACCTCCTGTTATGTTTCTCTGCCCTCCTCACCCTTTCCATGTCACCCCTTCCTTCTAGGCAGCTTTGTCTGTGGTCTCCTGAGGGTCAGTAGATGCCCCCTGCTCTTTGTCTAGTTCTTCCAGGAGGGAAAACACTGAAACCCTCCCACGGGGACACTATAATCCATATAATCTTGTGGATTTAAAAAATTGTGCTAAGTCCATTCTAATTTTCCAGCTTTGCTAGCTGTTGGAACACATTCTACATAAAATGGAACCGTAACCTGTCTCCTCCTCCCGCCCCAGGTGGGGATGAGTGCCCCCATGGCCTCAGGGGGTCTGGAACCCCCGCCTGCCTTCAGGCTCCGACTGCTCCTGCCCATATTCCCCGGTTCTAGGATCTCAGAGACATTCCCAACTCTTGGCCATTTGTCTATTTGTCTGCCTGTCGGCCCTTACATAATATGTGCCGAGCAGGGAATGAAGCCATGGCACCTCACTCTCTGTAGGAGAGGAAATGACCTTGAAAACACGAGTGAGTGAGCTTATTTCAGAGCAAGATGAGGACCATGAGGGGAATGAGCAGGCACAGAACAGAGAGGGTGGGAAAAGGAGGCACAGGCCTGACTTTTGAGAGGCCACCCAGGTGTGTTTCCTGCTTCCCAGGACTGGAGCATCTCTTACCCCAAGGCCACCCTCCCTAAGACCCTCGGGTCATCACTGCTTCACTGAGCCTCATCCCTCCCACCCAGGCTCCCAAGTCTGAGCAGCCCCCTCCACCCTGAGCTCTTTCCTGGAGTGAGGACCCTACCACCTGGGGCTGAGGCTGGCTCTCACTCCTCCTGCCAGGACACCTGCAGGGACTGGGGAGGCAGGACAGCCTCAGCATGAGTTCTGTTCTTTGTCCCACCCTTAGCCGTCCTTGTAAAAGAGCAGGGATGTGGCACAGCATGGAGAGGAGGGAAGCTCTTGGGCTGGAAGCCCTGGGAAGAGCCAAGAAGAAAGGAGAGAGTGGGGAGGGAGAGGGAGAATGTGAGTAAGAGAGAGAAGGGGGGGAGGAGGACCCCTCCAGAGACCGCGAAGGATGCCCCTGAACTTGGGGAGGGCGGGGGGTGCAGGGGGCAGACCTGGCCTCTGAGGGTAAAGGCGAAGCTTGGCACAAAGTCTGCTGGGCCTCGTTGCTCACCTCGTGAAAAATCTGTGACTGGACATTCAATGGACACTGAGGGCCTACGCTCTCTGCCTTCCTGCCGGCTCTGTGTCTGGGTTCCGACAATCACAGCCCAAGAGTCCGGACAAATCTATGGGTTTCGAGGCAGCATAATGACTGCATTTGCTTTGTTGGTCCCAAGTTTGTGAATGTCCAACTTAGGAGACTCCGTTTTGGCAAGGGTGCTGTGCAGATGGGTCTGAAACGGGGCTGGTCTCTGCAGCCTGACGCGGTAAGAACCATTTGTATTTAAAAAGAGCTTACGTGATTAATCTTGACTTTACAAAAAAAAAAAAAGTACAAAACAGAACAAAATAGTAACACCTTCTTGAGTGCGACCCATTATATGGCACTAACAAAGCAAGTTAAAGGGAAGGATGAAGAGACAATTCTCTCTGGTTAATGGATGTGGCAAAACAGGATGTCTCTGCATTTATAAATTCTCTTCTGCACCGTTTCCTCTTGAAAACAGAACTGTTGAAATATTAATTAGAGCGGAGTGATGGTTTAAGGAGTGGAGGGAAGCTGTAAGACAGGCTCCTGGTGGCAGAAAGACGTTGGCCCACAGAAACAGAGCGCGACGCTGCTCTTGAGAGAGATCACCGCGCCCCATGGCGGGTGGGGATGGGGTCTGCCCGGCGCGAAAGGGGCCTTTTCGCCCTCGGGTGAGAGGCCATTCAGTAATCCCTGGGCCGGACAGAAATAGAGACTTGATTGGCCTGTGCTTGGAACAAGTGAAGGGTTCTTAAAAATAAATCAATGAAACATTGGAAAGTGTCTCATTGTCTCTGCGCCCGCGAGTGGCCTGTCTTTGTGGAGTGAGGGACAGAAGGCCCTTGGGGGCTGCCAGGAAGCCAAGCAGCCCGAGTCCAGGTGCTGTATGGGCGCCGGCTCTCCATCCATGACAAGCAGTGAGGCCGGCAGAGAACCCGCCCCTGGAGAACCTTCGGGTCTCGGGGAAGGAAGCAACGTAGGTGCCCGGAGGAGCTGGCTTCATCGCAGCTCTGCCCAGAGGCTTCCCAGGCGGCCGCCACCGCTCCTTTCAAACAGCTCAGGAATCAGGGAATCAAAGTCCCCTGCTTGGTCGTTGCTGTGCCACGTCACAGCTCTCCCGGCTTCATTCTCATATTAAAGAGCTAACTCGTTTTTCCTCCTGTGGCTGGAGTTTTCTTTCTTTCTTTCTTTTTTCTCTTTTAAAATCAAAGCTACATGCACTGAAGAGAACTTCTCACTTATTGACCATTTGATGCAGATAAATTGCAAATGGAAAGGTGCTCGGCAAACTGAATGTCACAGCTGTTAGCTTCATCAATGGGAGCTCGTAGTTTGCAAGCAGCGCCCATTACGCATCCCTGCAACTCTCTCTATTCTCTGCTCTTTGAATAATTTATCTGCAGGAAATCCAAATTGCCAAGGCACGCTTTAACCTAGCAGAATGATTGCCAATTTCCTTGGGAAAACTGACAAAAAAAAAAAAAAAAAAAAAGCTGTAGATTGCATTTCAGCTGAAAGCAGGCGCCCGGCAATCAGACGCATTAGCTCCATTGTGCGGCCTACGTCGGAAGGCCCTGCGCTTGGGCTCAGTGCAGATGACATTTGAAGGCTCATAAATGTAATGAAGTCCCTTTGACACCTGCTCCTCTCTTCACTTTAAATGTGAGTCATTGGTCCACGGGGAACCTCTGCTTTAAAAATAGAGATTATAGTAATTGTCTTCCGTGCTATTGGAAGGCTGTAATAAACGCACAGCTCGTGACACTGTGGCTCTGCAGCCCGGGGTCGACAGGTTGCATAAATTACCCCAGGTTTTGATTTTTCTTCCTTAACAAATCACATAAATCACTGTAGGTTAGCGCGGCCCGTGTGGGAGGTTCACTCTGCAAATTCTGTCTTACTAATGGGGGGTGCCCTTCCTTTCCTCTGCGGGTCGGGGTGTCAGCTCAGACCGCAGACCCTTGTCTCTTGCGGGCCGTGGCCCTTGCTGTGGCCCTTCCTTCCTTTCTCTGCTCCTTCTTTCCTACTGTGTGGCTTTGGGCTACAGCCTGGGACGGCCAGAGTAGCTCCCTCCCCTTCCCGACCATAGGATGGGTGGCGAGCCTCGTGGGCCCTGGCTCTCCTGAGGCCTCCTAGGGCTCATGGGACGCATGGGTCAGACCTCACCCGGCCTTGGAGACAAGGAACGGCTCGGGGTCCCTCCTACCTTGTACCTCTTCATCACCTACCTGCCCAGATTTGACACACGCCCACGGTTCTATGCGGCAGCCTGCAGGCCCCGGGGACACCCCCACCCCGGGCTGTCTGCGACCCTTGTGCCCAGGCATCACCCTCCTGAGGGCCCTCCCTTGACTCCCTACAGGACTGTATGGACAGTGTTCCCCATGGAAGTTGGTCAAAGGCAGGGAACGTGGGGGTTCCCTGATGGGCTCAGGTGGGGTGATCAGGGGACGAGAGGTGTCTGCACGGTGTGAGGTGCTCTGTCCCTCAAGAGGCCCCTCTCATCCTTTCCTTTGAGAAGCGACATCCCTGGGGGGTGGCCTGTGCGTCCCGTCCAGAAGGCCCCTTGGCCTGCATTCTTGCCCTCAGGGGGCTTTCACTTGACCCTGCTTCCCGCCTCTAGAAGCTCGTGGTATGGCATGCGGCCGCGGGCACCCGGCATGTGGCCAGCCAAACCCAGATGTGCTGAGAGTCCACGACCCATGCAGGCTTTTGAAGAGTTAGCCCGGAACAGAGTCCCGTCCACAATTTCTTATATCGATTACTGTCGAAGTCACAGTGTGTCGAGTAGATCGGGCTAAGCAAGGCCGTAGTATTAAAATCCATTTCACGTTTCCTTTTGCGCTTATTTTTAAATTTTTTTTAAAGATCTTATTTATTTATTCATGAGAGACACAGAAAGAGAGAGGCAGAGACACAGGCAGAGGGAGAAGCAGGCTCCATGCAGGGAGCCTGACGTGGGACTCGACCCTGGGTCTCCAGGATCACGCCCTGGGCTGAAGGCAGACGCTTAACTGCTGAGCCACCCGGGCAACCCTCCTTTTGCGTTTATAATGTGGCTACCAGCACACTTGAGGCCCGTCCCTGACCTACTCTCTATTTCTCGGGGTGGTAGGGCTCTGGAGGTCCCTAACTGCGAGGGACGCATGCTCCCCGGGCTCTCTCCGGGACGGCGCATGTAGAAATTGGAGGCGCTTGCTCTCTGGGCGCTCTGTGGCGGCCCAGTCCGTTCCCCTCCATCTGTTTCTAAGAGGATGATCCTGGCGTGTGAGGCACTTACTTGAATGGGAAGCCGGCTCTGGGGCCCCGTGGGTGACCTGCCGTGAGGCCTGAGCAGCTGGCACCCCCACGTGAGCAGTGGGTGGTGCTCCTCAGCCACGCCAGGAGACCACGTGCCAGAAACCCTACCACCCCTGAGGATGGAGGGGGCGGGACGGGGCTCCTGCCTGGGTTCCTCGCCAGGTGGGAGGGCTGGGAGCAGGCGGCGGGAACACACGGGGCTGGGGGTCTCTGCTCTGGGCCTCAGGCCTTCCCCTCCGGGAGCCCACTCCCTGCGTCTCTGTCGCAGACTCACTGTCCCCAGCAGAGCTGGAGCCAGACAGTGGCTGGAGGTCCGGTGCAGCCCTGGAGGGGTGGCTCTGTGCTGGGTCTCCGTGAACATCGCAGTTGTTTTTGCTTGCAGATGAGCTTGGACAATGAGGATAAGCGGGCTCGCACGCGCTCCAAGGCCGTCCGAGGTGAGTGCCCCCTCCGTTGGCTCTGGCCCGGGGTCCCAGGCCTTAAAGCAGTCCACGCTACTTTGCTCAGAACAGAACCGCTGATGAGCAGGCTGGGACGCTCCTCCCAGTGCGCTGGGCACTTGGGGTCCGTGGTGTCTGGTGGCCTCGGGCCTCTTCAGCCTCAGGTGCCTGAGGCGTCTGCTTTGGGGTCCCGACAAGCCTGCCTGGGGTGGCAACAGGAGACAGACGGCTCCACCGAGTGGGGAAGGCAAAGCTCAGTCGGGAGATCTTTCTATTTGGAGTCGGAATGCTGCGAGCCCTCTGCCCCCAGCCTCCTGCCCTCCCAGCACGCCGGTCGCAGTGGGGTGGGAGGCCAGGGAGCCAAGGCCCCCTGACCGCTTGGCCAGCCTCACCCCCTGGACCCCATGAACACATGCGGGACCGCAAGCCCTGAGCTTCTCAGCTGAGCTGCCCAGTCGGACCCCAGGGCATTGTGCCCCGTCACTAGGGCCCAGCTGAGTGGCCCATCTGTTCTCTCCGTCCAGCCTTATCTGCTGGGCTGAGTTTCCTGTTAGAAGCTGACTTCCAGCTGCAGTTAGAGAAGCAGATACTGTCCTGGCCCCGAAGCCCGGACAGCTCATATTAGTGGGCATGGGGCCCACTCTGCAGAACCACCAGCCTCTCACGGGGGCCTCTGGGGAACCCTGCAGGACATTCTAGGAGGCGGGGTTCAGTTTGCACTGGGATTGCCTCCACTTTTTATTCCATTTGTGCCGTGAGGGCAACGTGGCTTTTCTGTTCGGACTCCCACATGTGTTTCCCTGTTTCTCTTTCTCTCACTCAGTGCCCCCAGAGCCCACAGGTGCCGACCTCAGGTAAGAAAGGCTTTCTGCTAGCACCCGGCGTTGCGCATGCCTGTGACCCTGAGCACCCCCAGCGTCCCACACGGGGCGTTCCCGCTCTCCCGAGCTCTTGCCTCGAGCCCGGTGGTGTTCACCTGGCCTCTGCCCTCTCCCGTCTCTGCCCCGGCCGCACCGCGCAGCCAGCCTCGATCAGGGCCACAGGCGTTCTCGCGCCTGGTCACCACCAGGACCTGACTGTGTGCACGGTCCCCGGCCAGCCACGCGGTGCCGTGGAGTGGGCTCCCACAGAGTTTTGAGTCTGCTGGTTGGAGGCCCCATGTGGCCAGAGACGAGGGAACAGGCTGCCCAGGTCCCACGTCTCCCACTGACTCCAGACGCAGACAGAGGTTTGTGTGTTGGGGATCTTCAGTGGCTGAGCTCTAGATTCTGGGTCACAACTCGCCTGCCTCACCAGGACACGAGCATCCTGGGGAGGAAGGGAGGACAGCCCACTGCGGGGTTTGCCGGGTCAAGGCAGGAGGGGCCGGGCTCTTGTCCCCAGAGGTGCACTTGCCGTCACCTGCCGGCTTTTGTCCTGGGATTGGCCCCTGGGGTTGCAGCCGGGGGACGGCCCAGTGTCTGTGTGTCAGGGTCCCAGCACCACCCACACGACCTTTGCACTTCATACTCTGTGGGCCTGGGCCCTTCTGGTGCCAGGCTTGGTGCTTAGTGCTGATGACGCCCAGTAGCCGGCAAAGAAAACCGCCCCCCGGTCCCCCACCTGTGGGTCGAAGGGCTATGCCAATGTGTCTGGCTCCAGCTTGAAAGGACAAAGGGAAGTGGTGCTCGTTGAGGGACCTGGCGAGTCAGGTGGGCCTCAGGGGCACCCTTTGATTTTCACCAACTCCCCACGAGAGGAAGCCAGGCTTGGCTGCAGCTGCGGTAACCTGCTGGGGGCTTGTCCTTGGGGGACAGAAGGGCTCCAAGCCCACCGTCGTTCCCATAGCAGCTCTGGGGCTGAGCACAGCATTGAGCCCTCTGCCCCCCAGCCCCTGGCCCCCGGCAGCAAGGGTGACGACGACTCCCCGGGGGCCTTCTGTGAGCTTCCAGACCCCCAGCTGGGATCTAACAGATCATTCAAGTTTCTGAGGTCAGTGCAGTTCCCTCCCTGCTCCGTCTGCCCCAGGCCTGGGCAGCCCTTCTCACATCGCTGTGCACGTCCAGGGCTTCAGGGCTTCCTAATTCTCTGGAGGAAAGATTCTCACTAAACTGGACAGGTCTGGGGCCAGCACTGGAGTTATTGATGGGTGGCTTTTGCCAATCAGGAAAATGAGAGGACCCCAAAGTGTCCCCGTGTCCCTCTAACCTTTGAGGCTGTACATTGGGGACAAAGGGATGGGGCACAGAGGAGGCCAGATTCCCAGTCTTGTAGAAGGGCTTGGCAGTGGCTGCACAGCATGGTTTCGCTCTCAGGAGGCGCTGCCTGGTGCTGTTATTACCCCGTGTGTGAAGTGGGGAAACTGAGTCTCAGAGGGTTCACGTTTGACCAAGGAGCTGGGTCACACACTGTACTGCTCAGAGCCCAGCCTAAATCACAGGGTGCAGGGCAGCCAAACCAGGCCAGTGGAAGGCCCCCCAACAGGCTCCCTGGAGGGGAGGTGGCCGCTGACGCCAGCGGGTGCCCTCTGACCGGTGGACCAGTAGGTGCTCAAAGGGCCAGGGGCTTCCAGGAGGAGGTGCTTCTTCCCCTGGGCCACGTGTTCAGCAGGGAGGCGTCTTCAGGACAGTGGAGGGAGGGGCTGGGCGACAGGTGAAGCCACCCAGGAGCTTGCAGAGACAGATCCGAAGAGCGAGCTTCTCTCTTGTAATTTTGAAACAGCAGAAGCCAAAATGCCTCTGCAGACAGAACTGGTTTGGAGCAGTCTGCGGGGTCTGGGCTGCGGGGATTGCGTGCGCGCCTCTGTCCGCCGCGTGGTCTCAATCTGCGTACTTGGGAATAGACTGTTACGGTTTTTAAGGGGAAACTAGGGACAGACGCATCGATGTCTAATGTTTTAGCAACTATGTCTTCAGCCTTCCTCGTGTTTTGGGGAACGGCAGCTTGGCGTAAAGCGGAGAAGTCTACGCTCTGCCCGGATGGTCACTCCCGTGGCCACAGCCGCTTGCTGACCTTGAGCGACAGCGGGGACGTGGGCTGCGGCGCGCTGGCAGCTCTCGCCCTTCCTCCCTGTGCGTGTCAGCTGCAGCAGGTGCCCCGGGCCGGGCTCCTTCCCCACCCCAGCGCTGGGCTGCGGTCAGACGAGCAGCCGAGACCCCGGTCCCGGGGGGCTGATGGCCTGGGTGCCAGCACAGGGGACACGTGCTGTGACCTGGTACAGCAACGTCCTGGCGTGAGTCGCCGGCAGGGAGGGCCGAGCTAGGGTGCAGCCTTCCTGGGGGGACCCGCTCCGTGGATGGGGGCCGATGCCTCGGGGTCCCGGAGTCAGGTGTGGCCCCCGCCTCGGGCGGCCTCCAGGAGGCTGTGCGCCCTCGGGGCAGTGGCACGGCCTCGGGCTGAGCTGAGCAGCAGGCCGACCAGGAGCAGGCCGGGCTCCCTTCCCTCTCCCCTCTGCAGACCACTTTGCCTCTCGGGCCCTGGATTTCTCTCGAAGCGCCCGCCAGAAAGCGAAGGGACCTGGCACTGTTTCCTTCGCATGAGGAAGAGCGGGTGGGCACCGCCATTTGTCCCTTACTCCATGCCACCTGCCGTCGTGCAGCCTTGCAGCGGCTCTGTCGGACGAGCGGGCTGGCGGGAAGGCGGGGCACCCGACCCCTGCCCCGGATGTCGGCTGCCCGACCCCTTCCTGCATCGTTGGGCTGCCCCTAAGTTTGAACAGTGTTGCCCGTGCAGGGCGCCTGCATCGGGCTCCCTCCCAGCCACGTGGCCTCAGCGGAGCGTCCCCTCCGCACCGGTGGCTCAGTGGCTGGCTCCTGCCTCGGGGACAGGACCAGGTGGGGGGGGAGGTTAGGGTTTGCTGGGCACGGGGCTTCCGCTGGGGATTTGGCCCCTCCTGGCCTCGGCCTGGACTTCCCTTCACGCCCGCTGTTTGTGCCTGGACCTGAGTGGTCCCCGGCTCCCGGCGACGCTGAGTGCGAGCAGGCCCTCGGCAAGCCGCCCTCCTGTTGGCCTGTCCCTGCCACACTCCGGGAGCCCCTGGGGAGTCCAGGGAGGGGTTTGGCCGAATGTGCCTCATCCGAGCGGGGAGAGGCTCCCGGGCCCGGAGCTGGTGCTGGTTCTGGCCCCGAGCCCCCGGGGGCACCAGGGCTGCCGCACTGGGGGGGCTTGTAGGGGACACTGGGCCGTGAGGCAAGGGTTGCTGGTCGTGTGGCCGCCAGGCCTTGGCCAGGTCTCACGGGCCCTCCGTCGGACGTCCCCCCACTGCTGTGTGCAGAGCAGGGGTGCGGAGGTTCCGGCTTCTCCCAGAGGGGCCCTCACCTGCTCCTCGCCCGTGGGCTCCCAGCCTGTCCTGCTGCCCTCTGGGCTGGAGGCCAGAGCTCTTCTGAACTGGTGGGTGGAGGTGTGGCTTGGGGCTGGTGACGTGTTCCGGGGCAGTGCCAGTGGCCTACAGGACTCCACAGCAGCTGTCACATAATTGCCTGATTAACTCAGTGATTAATCGGCTAATTGGGACCTCGGCTTCAAATCCCCAGTAACAAGGACCTTTTGTGAAAAGTCTCAAAGCTAGCTCTTGAGAGAGAGAAAGCAAGCGTGGGGCAGAGATTTCAGAATAGACAGGCCGGGGGCAGCGGTAAGTCCTGTCTGTCTGGAAAGGAAACCCACAATAAAATGGGCACGTCTTCCCTCCCGCTCCTCCGTCCTCTCTCCCTCCTCGTCCTTTCCTCTCTTCCTCTTAAACACGTGGACACCAACCCTGAGATCGGCCTCGGTGGCCCAGCTGGGAGGGCTCCACGGAGGCCGCCGCTCCCCCGCAAGCCCCGCAAGCCGCCGTTGAGCTCGGGGTGGGTGGGGCTCTGCGTCCACAGACTACCCTGCTTCTCCCTGACGCGTCCGTGGGTGTGACCTGCGGGGCCAGATGAGCCCCTCAGTGCATTGCAGTCAGGCCCGTGATCAATCAACTTAGAGACCATCCGGCGTGTCTAGACAGAGGTCGGGGGCCATGCCCTTTCTGGGGCCTACCCTGTTCTTCCCTCACAGGATCTGGGAACACCCCAGCTGAAGTGGGGAGCTCAGGCTCCGCGACACCAAGCCTGTGAAAACCAAGGTCTTCCCATCTTGGGCACTGGGCATGGCTCTTCCGAGGAGGAGCTCAAGCATGGCCTCTGGGCGACCGCCCATGTGTTCTCCATCTCTCTGGGTGTCAGTTTGCCGCTCTGGAAATGAGGTGGTGTCCGCTTCTAGGGTCTGTGGTCTGTGAACGTGCTCAGCGGCCCCCAAGACCCTTGCCTCACATGGAGCTGACTCTAGGAGAAGTGGGTTGGGTGGCATGCCCTGTGCCCAAGATCAGAAGTTTCTAGAGTTTTCTGTGGTTTGGTTCGATGGGGAGACGGGTGATGGTGGAGGGTGAGGAATTCCCCGGGGCCTCACCTTCATCCCCTGGGCACTTGCTGGCTCCCAGGCTGTGTGAGGCCCAGCAGCACCTCCGCCCTTTTTAGGGGTAGCCCCTGGGTCCTCGGCCCTCCCGGCCTCACCTCCGTGCACCAGGGTGCAGGTTCTGCAGGAGGGTTGCAGCGGGGGCCTACAGCTTGGGCCAGGCCTGCATGTGTACTCGGAGCCGCTCCTGCCTGGATGCGCCTGGCAGGGCCCGAGAGCCTCAGAGCACAGCGACGGCCGTGAGAAGCCCAGGTTTCTGCTTTGCCCTTGGGCCAGCCTCAGGAGCTGGTTCTGGGGGCTCCACAGAGGGTCCTGTTTCCCAGCAGCTTGGAAGCCTGGTGGCAGTTTGCCTGCAGTGGGAAAGACTTATCCACAGAAAAAAGAAGCCGTCTAGGAGCCGCTGATGTTGGAAGTCTTGATCTCATACATACAGATCTTTAATTAAACACACTCATAAAATTGTAATGAGCCATTCGTTTATTTAAATGGGGTGAGTTATTTCATTAATTTTTAGCAAACTGCAAGCAGCCATTCTGAGATGCACTGTTTGGAGACAATCTCCTGCTCCCCAGGGTGAGGGTCTGGGGTGGGCGGGTCCTTCTCCCGAGTGACCCCTGCTGCTTGTCTCCCCCCCCCAGCTGCCCCACCCCAGGGTGCACCGGCTCAGGACACATTCGGGGCAAGTACTCCAGGCACCGCAGGTAAGGAGGTTCCTGGGAGGGAGGCTGGGCTGCGGGGTGTTGGAGACCCTCTCCTTCTCCGGGCCCTACTGTAGCTCTAGAACCTTCCATCTCTGCCTGTGGCTGCTGAAGCTAACATGGCCCTGGCGTGTCATGCCGCGGTCTCTCTATTGGGGGCTTGAAGGCTGGATGAGTCCGTGGGGAGAGCTTAGAGCAGACCTGCCACACGTTGAGGTGACCCAGATGAGCTGCCACCTGGCTGTCACTGCTGTCATCCTGGGCGGGGGGCGGCCAGCTTGAGTGCAGGTGTGTGAGGGTGTGCAGGGCCTGGAGGTGCAGGAGGGAGGGCCGGGGCACACTGATGACCTGCTTGGCGGAGGCCGCAGGCTGCGGCTGACCCAGGGCCAGTCCCATCCTCTTCCCGAGGGGGGAGCGTGTGGACAGGGCCACTGAGGTTGGGTCTTACGAGAGAGGAAGGAAATGCAATTTAAAGCACATCGCAAGTTTTTAATATGGACAATTCATGTAAAATTGTCACCACCTCGACCTGCCCCATGTGAGCTTGGGGCATCTAGTGCAGGGATGGTGGTGGGTGTGCAGGCAAACTTTCAGAACCGGGTACTGGCTGCAGAGGGTGAAGAGTGGGCGGAGGCCCCCAGGGGGTGTTGACAGGGTGGCCCTGGCCCCCTTCCTCCCAGTTTGCAGAGCTGCCCTCTGGCCAAGAAGAGGAAGCTGGAGGGTGCCCAGGCCGAGCACCTGGTGTCCAAGCGGAAGTCCCACCCCCTGAAGCTGGCTCTGGACGAGGGCTACAGCGTGGACACCGACGGCAGCGAGGATGCCGAGGTGAAGGACGCCTCTGTTTCAGATGAATCGGAAGGAACTCTGGAGGAGGACGAGGCTGAAATGTCAGGACAGGAGGAGATTCATCGTCCTGAGCCAGCTGAAGGTGCTTTGTGGCTCTTTCTCCCCCGAAATAAAGGGTGCTTAGTGCGGCCCTGGAGAATTGCAGCCTGTGAGCGGGAGGGCCGCCCCAGTCAGTGAAAGGGCCGCGAGGAAGCCCTTCCCGAGAACAAGCGAGGGCTTGTCCTGATGCTCGGCGGTGCTTCCTGGAGAGGGGCCGGAGCGGGGCGCCTGAGGGCCTGGGGCCCCTCACTGTGCGCACAGAGACGCCGGACAGACGGACAGACGGCCGAGGGCTATGCATGTGCGCGGGGCCGGGCCTCAGCAGGCCCTGGGGGAGCTGGGGCAGGATGGGGCTGCAGGGTGCCTGGGACCCCGGCTTCCCTGTGGGGCACCCAGACGTTGGCAGAGGGAAGCGTGCATGTCCCCAAGCCTGGCAGATCGTGGAGCCCTGGGGGTGGTGCTGAGACCGAGGCCCGACCCCATGTGCCGTGTCCAAGCCAGGGGTGCCTTCTATGGTGGAGCCAATCCTCAGGGAGAGTCCTGACACTGGGCTCCCTCCTGGGGAGGTGGTGCTCGAAGGGCTGCGCGGTCCCTCGGGCTCTAGGTAGAAAGGACCAGCTTGCCTGCTTTCCTCCAGAGGAGGCAGTTTGGGGTTCGGGGTGCGGCCCTGGCTGGCCCTCTCCTGGAATGGGCGGCCGGCAGGGCTGGCTCCCACCCCCTGGCCGTCCTTGTCCCCCATCCCACAGGGCCTGTGGGTCCTCAGCACCCGCAACGCCGTAGTCATGGCAGTTAAGAGCTCTACATGTGTGTCTTTTAAAAACACAAATTCGTGTTTTTAAACCCCCTTTGTATTTGCGAAACAGTCTTAAAAATCTGTCGTATTCTTTAAGTTCCATTTTGTGATTTGAGAAAGTAGACATAAGGGTAAGATGCTGACAAAAAATAGCAGAGTATTTCCCAGCTACAAAACCAGAAGCGACTAGTCCTGCTCTCTCCTAAAATGAGCTCACGGTGCGCCCATGTCCAGGCAGGGCATGGGCACCACCGGCCACGGTCCACTTCCGGGGCTTGCGTGTCCTCAGGCTGTGCGGGGTGTGGCCCCCCTGCGCCGCTCCCACATGTTTTTGATTTTGTGCAGGAAGGAGCCCTGTCAAGTCCCACTTTGCATCCAAGCCCATCGGCAGCTCCGCGGGCCCCGCCAAGGGCAGCTACAGCAGCTACCAGGAGATCATTGCCACTTCTCTCCTAAACTTGGGCCAGATCGCCGTAGAGACCCTCGTTGGGGAGGACCTGGGCCAGGTGGCCAAGCCCGGCCCCGCTGTGGTGCACCTGCTTCAGGAAGAGGCTGAGGAAGAGGCCACCAGTGACGAGGGGGAGAAGGACGTGTTCATCCGTCCAGACGACACAGAGGACGTCGTGGAAGTCAGCAGGGAGTGCTCCCAGGAGCCGGGTCCCCAGTCTGTGGAGGGTGTGGCCAGGGAGGAGTCCAGCAAGATGAAAGTCACCCTGGGTAATGAGGAGGAAGAAGAAGAGGAGGAGGAGGAGGAGGAGGAGGAAGAGGAGGAAGAGGAGGAGGAGGAGGAGGAAGAGGAGGAGGAGGATGAAGAGGAGGAGGAGGAAGAGGAGGAGGAAGAGGAGGAGGAGGAGGAGGTCCCTGCTCCTGACGTCATCTGCCAGGAGGATGCCCCCCATGCCCCCACCCAGAAGGCCCCTGAACTCCGGCACCCAGCGTCTCCCAGCCCCAAGCCCGAGTACTCCGTCATAGTAGAGGTGCGTTCTGACGACGGCAAGGACGAAGACTCACACTCCCAGAAGTCTGCGGTCACGGACGAGTCGGAGATGTATGACATGATGACGCGGGGGAACCTGGGTCTCCTAGAGCAGGCCATCGCCCTGAAGGCCGAGCAGGTGCAAGCCGTCTGTGAGCCGGGCTGCCCACCCACCGAGCAGGGCCAGCTGGGCCCTGGAGAACCAGGGAAGGCGGCCAGGCCCCTGGATGCCTCACGGAAGAACTATTGCAGCAAAGGTAGGGCTGGTGGCCTGGCCCTGCGCACGGGCCCTCCTCCCCGCATCCTCCCTGCGCACCTGCCCCTCCTCCCCGCATCGGGTAGTGCCCCCCGCCCCCCAGGTATGGAGATGCAGGCTGCGGGAGAGGCGGGCCAGAGGCCCTCACAGGCTGGGGGGGGGGCCAACAGGTGCAGAAAAGGACAGACACATAATCACAGGCTGGTTGTTGATACCGAGGAGAAGGACTGACGCTGTCCCCATAGGGTGGTCTAGAGAGAGGCACAGAGCTCCGGGTGGGAGGAGGAGGCCCTGAGGCTACGGTGAGCAGGCTCCAGCAGCTCGGCCACAGCCTGGGAGCCTGCCTTGGTCGTGGAGAGACGCACCTGGGGCATGGGGAGCCCCGGTGAGCTCTGGGGAAGCCCAGGTGGTAGGTAGGTAGGGACGCAGGGCACAGATTTTCTGTGAATACTCACATGAGTCAGGCTTGGGGCAGATACCGAGGGACACAGCCGAGGGGACACAGATGAGGACATTGTTTCAACCCGGAGGATAGCGACTAAGGGCACACACGTGGGGGACAGCGGCCTGAGAGCTCAGATTCAGACCAGCAAGGTCTTGAGGGGACGTGGACGCAAGCAGACCAGGCAAAGGTGACACAAATCTATGGACAGGTGTTGGGGCCTCTGTGGGGTGTCACTCTGGGGCTCCCAGATCAGGGCAGACGGTGGTGGGAGGCTGTTGAGCGCACGGCTGGAGGACTCAGACCCGTGGAAATGGACATTGGGGGGCCCAGATGCAGGGTATCCTGCCTCCAGGGATAGAGTCGAGGGCATGGACCCAGGGGACAGAGCCTCGGGGTGAGGCAGTGGGAGAGGCTGGGCTGACACTGGGGCGCTGAGCCGGTGTGAGCCCCGGGGAGAGCCCGTGTGCGGCGGGCGGCGGGCGCTCAGGAAGGGGGGGCTCACGATGGCCAAAGTCCAGCTTCCTACCCCTTTGAACTTGGAGAGGCGGAGCCAGCGTCCTGCCCTTGGAGTCCCTAGGGGCTTACCTGGGGTGGGAGTGCAGAGTGTGGCCGGGGCCTCCACACTCTCCCAGAGGCCATGACCCCATCTAGGACTTTCTGTGGGACATCGGCCATGCTTTGGGGATCGTCACCCACACTCAGTGGCCCTCCTGGCCCACAGAAGCTACATGAGATCAGCAGCTGACATTTGAGTTTACATTCCTGCCCGTGCTTTTCATAGTCGTGCGGCTTCGGGCAAGTTAGCATCCGTTTTTGTCCTTGTTTTGTCAAATCCAAAGGACACGTCCCGGCAAGGAACGTGTCACATCTCTCACCTCTCTATGCAGAGGCTGGACCTCAAGGCATGGGGGCTCTCGGAGGCACGGTCCCCCCCGACGGAGCCAGTGAGACTCACACAATCTCCGCGGGAGTGGGGTGCGCGGGTGCCGGCTGCCCCCCAGGGCGTCTTCTTTAAAATGCTGCACATCCTGCCAGGGGGACACTTTGGACAGCCTCGGCTTCCATGAGGACCGCTGCCCAGAACTATCCAGCCCCCAGGCCCCCTCGGGCTCTTGGGCGGTCTGGCCATCTCCTCTCCGGACGCCTGGAGCGGAGGATCACGGCTGTCCCGATCTCCCCCCTCGGCCCCCGCCGTGCGGCCCTTGGCTCCTCTCTAAGCGATGCATCTTGTGTATTTAGATCCCTCAAGAGCCGAGAAGCGTGAGATCAAGTGTCCAACGCCAGGCTGTGACGGCACCGGCCACGTTACGGGGCTGTACCCTCACCACCGCAGCCTGTCTGGGTGCCCCCACAAGGACAGGATCCCCCCCGAGAGTGAGTAGCTGTGCACAGCGCAGCTGTCCCTGGGCTCGGCGGATGTTCACGCGGACACGTGGTCACTCAGGGTCCTGTCCCCTTGCACTGGCACAGTCCAGATGCCCAAGCTTGAGGCCTACCAGGCGGGGGACATGGTGTGTGTCCAGTTACGCACCCTGAGACAGCAGCCCACGCCGGGACCCAGGAGGCCTGCCACACACGCAGGCTCACAGAGGGGGAGGTCGGGGTCGGCAGGCTGGGGAGACCAGCCATCGGAGCCCTCAAGGCCGCGAGGAGACCTGTCCTCACTTCTGGGCTGGAGGCAGTAATTGCAGCACCAACTTCAAAGGGCGAATCCCGGGGCAAGCCGAGGGGTTTAAGCTAAGTTGGCTTCTGCCCGGGAGGCAGGGCTGCGGTGGGGGGACGTGACTTGGCGGGGCTGAGGCCTGCGGCTGTGCTCACCGTCACCGTCCCGCTGGTTCTCTTCCAGTCTTGGCCATGCACGAGAACGTGCTGAAGTGCCCTACTCCGGGCTGTACGGGCCAAGGCCACGTGAACAGCAACCGCAACACGCACAGAAGGTACCCTTGGGCGGAGCCGGGGTGGCGGGGGCTGTGGTGGGCGGGGCCTGGAGCCAGGTCAAGGCCTCCTGGTGGGGGTCAGGACGGTGCCCAGATGTGGTCACTGTGGTGGGGGTCCCGAGAGACCAGGGGGTGGCCCGAAGGATGGGTATGTGCCCTTCAGAGAGGCCTACTGCCCACGGGAACGCCGGGGGGAGGCTGAGCATCCTGCCGGTGTTGGGAAGCGTCTGCGCTGGCTCTTGCCCACGCTGGGCCTCTGCTGGCCAGGACCAAGGTCTGGGCGGTCCTGCGGGGGGCCATGGTCCAGGTAGAAGCGACACTGTCAGGGTGCACCCACCGTTTAGCGGCCTGCCGTCTTCCGCAGCAAGAGGCGACTGTATTTCCACGCTTGCCCCAAGCACCTCGGGGAGTGTGGCAGTGAAGGAATGTGGCCTCGCCAAGGCTGCTAGGGCTGCTGAGGTCACTTCATTGAGAAGAGGCCAAACTCCCGAGACTCCTGACCCTGTGACTGGTCACCTCCCCGGCAGCCAGGCAGCTTAATCCTGACAGACGGAGGTGCTCCTGGGATGTCTTAGGGGGGGTGCTTCCTGGGCAGGGCCTGGGCCTCCGCGTGCCCTGGTAGAGGCCACATGCCCAGCGTCAGCACCCAGGTTGTGTGGCCTGTGGGACCCCGGGCTTCCCCAAGTCGGCTGACGGAGCATGAGCTAGAGACAGGTCCCGAGTGTAGCCTGGTCGGCCGGGAGGGGCGGGCCGTGGCCCAGACCTGCCCAGCGGACGTGCCTTTGCCCAGGGCCGGGAGGGCACTGAGGATACACTTCGGCTTTGTGTCATTGCTTAGAGTTTCCCCAGACAGAAACGGATGGGGCCGCTGCTACTCTCGGGCTGGAGGCGAGCGAGAGAGCCGGGGTCTGCGGGGTTCCCGGCCTGGACTGCAATTATTGTCTGGGGGCACTGCTTAGCTGTCCTCTTTGCCTTCTCTCTAGTTTGTCTGGGTGTCCCATTGCTGCTGCTGAAAAATTAGCCAAATCTCATGAGAAGCAACAGCCGCAAACGGGAGATCCTTCCAAGAATAGCTCCAATTCAGATCGGATCCTCAGGTGAGCGAAAGGAGCCAGAGAACCAAAGGGGCCCGCCTCCCCAAATGCCTCTGGGGCTGCGTGTGCACGCGGGTGTGTGAGTGTTTGTGCATGCGTGTGCTCGTGTCCTGAGTGGGGGCCTCCCAGGGGCAGAGCCGGGAGGTCGTTTTTGGGCATGCAGGACAGAGTCTGATGTGTGCTGCTGTCACCAGCGCTCTGGCCGGGCTGCAGACACCCACAGACTGCCCCTGCCTTGTCCTCCCCAAAGGCATCTGGCCCCACCCTTTGGGATTGCTCAGAGATTTGTCTGAGAGGTGCTGAGGGCTGCTGCTGCCCAAAAGCACCAGCAGCGGCTCCTTCCCAGCCGTCCTTGCCTACACCTCACCCCAAGAAGGGGCCCTAAACCAGGGGAGAAGAGTGGGTACGTGTGGTGCCCCTCAGAGCGTTGCCTGCTTGTGGCCCCAGCGGTCCCGAGGCAGCAGGAGGCACGCGTGTGCTTAGGTGCCGGTGCACGCGTCGTGTGTAGCCGTGTGTCAGCAGCAGAAGCGCTTCTGAATGGCCGTCCAGCACACATCTGCTTGGCACTGCCACCACCCGTATGACCTGTGAAGCGGGTGCCACAACTGAGGCCAGACCTCAGAACTCGCCTGGGGCCAGCCCGGCTTCAGAGTTTTCGTCTTGACCAGTGGGGTGATTCCCACCCATCGTCCCCGCTCAGTGGACCCTCTGCTTCCTGTTTCTCTGAGGGACTAGGGTTCATACCATCTTCCCCGTCCGCAGTTCCACGTCTGCCTCCCGCGGGGGAATGCGGGAGCCCGGGACCCTTGCTCCCTGCAGAGGCCTAGTGCTGGGCAGTGGCGTGGGTCCTGGGCTGGAGAGAGGCCCACCTCCTTTCAGGGCTCACCCAAGCCCGCGCCCCTTCCCTGGAGTGTGCCCGCCGAGGCCCAACCAGAGGAACTTGCCCGCTCACCCGGCCCTGCTCTGCGGTGCCACGCGAGGGGTCTCTGGGCAGGCCTGGGGCTGGGACCTCACCCCTCTGCACTCCCGTCCAACGGGTGTCTTCAGCCTCACGTCCACTTGGCTTCTCCCCACCTGCTGGCTCTTAGGATGGCTGGAGGTTGCTCTTCCTGCCCTATAACTGTTCTCCCAGCTTCCTGCCAGTTAACTGCTCCTCTAGTTTTCTTCTTGCCTGGATAGAAGTCACTGGTAAAATGTCAAACCCGCAGGCAGGGTGAGGCCCAGCGAGCTCATGTTTCCGGGCGTCACACGCTGGGGTGTGGGGAGAACCTTTGTGCACTTCTGCTGGCGTCACAGGCACTAAGTCTGTGCTGTGGGACGGAGCCCTGGCCGAGGAAGCCAACCGAACATGGTTCCCATGTTAAGCTTAGGGTCCTTTTCTCCCCTGGGAACCAAGCACTCTCCAGAAACGTCTTCCAATGCTGCTAGGCCCTCCAGGCCTCCTTGGGGAAGGAGCATGTGCCCATGTTTGGGGGGATCTGCTTCTCCAAGATCCAGGCTCAGAGCTGATCTCCTCATGGTTGCAGGGTCTTTCTGTCACCGGGCTCCTGTTTTGGGGCCACACGCGAGATCTTATAGCACTCAGCACCTTGGAGACCTCACTGCCGACCCCTTCTTAATTCCAGGGACCCATTCTTTTTAGATTTCAGTCATTGCTGGGCTCAGAGTCAAGAGCAAGCAGAGCTGGGGTGCAGAGGGGCCTCCCAGCCTCTCTTTTCCCCTTCTCTCTGAGCTGACCAGCACACCTTGTGCGGCGGCCATTCCCCACCTGGCTGGTCTTCCTGCCCTGGCTCCTGTGCTGCCTGGGCTGCTGTCCTTCCGCTACCCTCTTGTGCATTTAAAACATGGAGCTCTTCTAAGGGCTTCCGCGACAGCGAACTGAAGGCCTGTAGTGCCTTCAACCGTTTCGGCCCCTCCAGGGCTCCTCTCAATTGACCTCAAGCCGAGAAGAGCAGAGGGCTGAACCCCTGGCCAGGGAAGAGCTGAGTCGGGTCCTCCCGGAACCTGGTTCTCAGAAGCACACCCGTGTCCTCTCTGGATGCCCCACCTCCCTCCCCCCTGGGGAGTTGTGTCATTCCATCAGGAGAGTGCTGTCTGGGGCGCTGAGTGCTGTCCCAGAGACGCTCCTGCAGGGTTGCCCGCCAAGGGCTCATTCTACTAGTAGCGGAGGTGTTGGGACCTGCTCTCCTAAGCTCTGGGGCAGAGTCTCAGGCCCTCCGTCCTCTGGCTAGTGCTGTCTGCAAGGACACAGGCCATCTTGTCCTCAGCGCTCCCGTTGCTCCCTCCCTGCAGCAGCTCTTCCTCCTGTGGATCAGGCCCCAGCTACCCTTCAGTGGTGGGTCCTGGGGGAGGGTCTCTGTGCATGTGGGGCTCCGAGGGGTTTCTGCCCAGGCTGTGGGATGGGCCGTGGGTCCCCGGGCCCTGTCCTCATGGTTCTGCACCTGTGTCCTCTACCTCAGGCCTATGTGCTTCGTGAAGCAGCTTGAGGTTCCTCCGTATGGAAGCTACCGGCCTAGTGTGGCCCCTGCCACACCCAGGGCCAACCTGGCCAAGGAGCTGGAGAAGTTCTCCAAGGTCACCTTTGACTACGCAAGTTTTGATGCTCAGGTTTTTGGCAAACGCATGCTTGCCCCAAAGATTCAGACCAGCGAAACCTCACCTAAAGCCTTTAAATGTAAGTTGGGGAGCTTCACTCCTGAAAGGTATAGGGTCTGAGAGACGGGGAGGAGGGACCCCCTCGCCAACAGTGTGCAGGTTATCTCTCCCCTGGGGGCACCTGGCCGTGCCAGTGTCTACTGTGGTGGCTTTCCCGGAGTTTGTGTCTTGCCCGTGTCACTGCCGTCATGCTCCCCATCAAGTCTGATGTGTCTGTGAAACAAAACCTAAGTCCTTTACGGTGTGCATGTCCAAAGGCTTAGGAATACCTCCCTCGATGTGGTCTGCCCTGCGGAGGCTTGGGCAGCCACGATGCTCAGCCTGGGTGCCCCGACAGGAGCTATTTGCCCTCCGGCAAGGGGACCGCATTGCTGGCTACAGAGTGTTGCGATAGTAACCACAAGTTTTCTGGGTGCTTGTACTAACAAAATGCATTCCTACAAATTTTGAGAATAACCCTTCCTGTCTTTTTTGGTCACTAATGTACCCGTCTGTGGGTTGCAAGCCCGTTAGCCTGGGAACACATATGAAATGGAAAAGCACCCCACTGTGCACATGAGGTTGGAACGGGCATCTCCCAGTGGGTGTTTGGCCCTGAAACGGCAGTGGGGAGTTCCTGTCTGTTAATAATAGGAACGCCGGGTGATGCAGCTGCCAGCTACGGCGTGGACATCTGTCCCGCTCGCTTGGGTGTCCTTACGCACGGGCACCACGTAGCACTCAGAAGGAGCCTTTGTAGATCTGGATTTCCTGGCGGGACCGTGATATCAGGAATGTCATCCCTGAGAGTTACTTCATGACCACAATAGAAGTACCAGAAAAGATAGCATTTTATGCCCTCTTGGTCATGTTTGTGTGAATAATAACAGCACCACACTGAAGTGGGATTATGGCGACACCAAGATGTTGTGGCAAAAATTTTCCTGCTTGAATGACATTCTGTCCATTCCTGTTTACAGAATTCTTTACTCCCAGTAAGCGTGCCCCGTAGCCAGTTTTTTTTTAAAATATTTTTTTTATTTATTCATGAGAGACACAGAGAGAGAGGCAGAGACATAGACACAGGCAGAGGGAGAAGCAGGCTCCATGCAGGGAGCCCGCTGCGGGACTCGATCCCGGGACTCCAGGATCACGCCCTGGGCTGAAGGCGGCGCTAAACCGCTGAGCCGCCCGGACGTCCCTGTAGCCAGTTTGCATTTATTGGTACGTCAGAGACACTGGCACGTCTTTGCAGGGTTTTGCTCTCTCTGCCCAAATTTTAGAAGAGCCGGAAATGGCCCCCCGAATGCCCTCCTAGAGGGTGGGTAGGCGTGTGCCGTGGGCACCTGGGACGCGGTGGACGGCCCCCCACGCCCGCCCCCGTGGCTGTGCCCGCGTACTCCCAGCCATCCCAGGGTTCGCCACTGGGTCTGTTGGCCACCTCCCATTCAAGTTGCATATCCGCCTGGTGTTGTTCCCTTTTTGCAGCCAAACCTTTCCCAAAGGCCTCTTCCCCCAGGCACAGCCCGTGCACTTCATCCTCTTCTGCAGGCTTTGACTACGCGCACGATGCCGAGGCCGCGCACATGGCCGCCACAGCCATCCTGAACCTCTCCACGCGCTGCTGGGAAATGCCTGAGAACCTCAGCACGAAGCCACAGGACCTGCCCAGCAAGGTTGGTGTGTCCCTGCAAGGAACCCCTCCGAGGCGGAGACGGGCTGGGGAGATTCCCAGTCAGGCCCACATGCCCCCACAGGAAAGTGCTTAGGGACACCCGGGTCCACTTGATAGTGATCATCTCCGCTCCGAGAGCTGTGTGCTGTGGAGCACCAAGTGCCTGTGCACAGGCACCTTCCCTCCTGTTCCCTGGAGCCAGAGGGTCGTGCACACATGTGACCTTGTGTCCCTGTTAGAGGGTCACGCTCACACGTTCCCGTAAGTTCCCCTAAGTCTGAGGGTCACATACACACGTTCCCGTAATTTCCCCTGAGTCTGAGGGTCACGCACACACGTTCCCGTAAGTTCCCCTAAGTCTGAGGGTCACATACACACGTTCCCGTATGTTCCCCTGAGTCTGAGGGTCACACACACACGTGTCCTTGTGTTCCCCTGAGTCTGTGGGTCGAGCACATGTCCCGTGTGATCACGGTCACTGCCTCTCAAGGGTCTGCTTTTGTGAGGTTGGCAAGACCCGCGAGAGGGTGGAGGTTCCTCCTCATGAATTTCGGGAAGTGGCAAGTCCAGATCCTTGCTTCTCAGAGCTCTCCTCTTCTTGTTTGGCTCTGCTTCCTTCCAAGGGAGACCGTTTCGGGCCTTCTGTAATGCTGATTTAGTACCGGAAGGCACACGTGAAGGGGTGAAATCACTCGCATGGATTTCACCCTCACAATTGCAGGCTGCGGACATAGAGGTGGATGAAAACGGAACCCTGGACTTGAGCATGCATAAACACCGCAAACGAGAAAGCGCTTTCCCCAGCAGCAGCAGCAGCAGCAGCAGCCCTGGCGTCAAGTCGCCCGAGGCCTCCCAGCGCCAGAGCAGCACCAGCGCCCCCAGCAGCTCCATGACCTCGCCCCAGTCCAGCCAGGCTTCCCGCCAGGATGAGTGGGATCGACCTCTGGACTATACCAAGCCCAGTCGCCAACGTGAAGAGGAACCCGAGGAGGTGGGTGTGGGGCCGGGGGCTGCTGTAGAAAGTACTCGCGTCTCCAGGAAGAACTTCCGGGGTCCTGTCCCTAGCCACACGGGGCCTCGCCGCCGCTAGGAAGCTAGGACCCGGCCTGCCCTCTTGGAGGATCTCCCACCTCTGGGCCATGCTGTGGTCTTGTCCCAACCGGGAGAGAGGTGGTCTCCTCACCTCGACGGGTGCACGCTCGGCACCACCGTGGGCCCTTGGAAAGCCTGGAGAGGAGGAGGGCTTCTTTCACATCCCAGGGGAGATACTTGGGAATGGCTCCCAATTCCTTGGTTTTATGGCCTCCCCCCAACCTGCTGTGCAGATAGGGACACCCTGAGTTCTGGCAGCAGGCCCTCCTCGCCATCCGCAGGACACCCTGGCCACCTGGCTCCTTGGACAGAGGCAGGGGGAATCTCCAGGGCTCGGGAGCCGCCGTGCTGGGCAGTGGCCTGGGTCCCAAGACCAGCGCCGCCTGGTGACGCGCAACAAGCCAGGCATCCGTGCTGGAATCGCAGTCTAGGGACGGGGGACATCCCTTCCTAATCGTGTCCCTCTCTTGAGAGTGGAACTGATGGAAGGCTCTTCCCCAAAGAGGTGTGAGTCCTGAGTAGCAAAGCGCAGCTGTGGGAATGGCACAGACTCCAGGTAGCCACCCTGGAGTGGGCACCCAGGGCCACACTGGGGGCAGGCCTGCAGGTCCCCCCTTTCTCCCCGTCATCCCCGCCAGCACCCCCACCAACTCTTGAAGGGCAGGGGGCAGGCCCCGGGGAGGATTCCTGTCTGGGAGCCACTACTCCTGCAGCTCAATCCTTCCTCTGTCCCCCAGGCTCCCTCTACACCACTCACAGGTGTCTCTGCTTCATGGAGGAGCAGACTGGGCCCCACGCTGGGGTCACTTGGCTCATTTATATGGCGGAGACTTGGTGTCAGACCCCAGAAGAGGGGCACCTGTCAGGTTCAGCCCTGAGGGGAGGGGGCTGGCCTGGGACATGCCCCTGGGGCTGTGTGGGTGGTCTTTCCGCCGGTCAGTGGGAGCCCAGGGTCAGGCCAGGTCGGGCCCTCCTATGTGGGGGCCACCGGGACAGTCTGCTCTTACTGTGTTCCGGTCCTGCCCTGGGTCAGAGCCCCCTTCCCGCTGTCTGCGGCCCCTCCCTGGCCCTTTCCATGACCCCTGGCTCAGGCTGGCATCCCCGGCTGCCTTGTCCATCTCCCTCTCCCTTCACACACCCTCTGAGCACCCCAGAACTCATGTCATCAGTCTCAGAGGCCCTGAGGTCCTTGCCCACCAAAGGCTGCCCCCAGCCCCACCCCACAGTCGCTCCACATCCTGGAGCCTCAGCTCACTCCCAGACCCTTCCGCTCCTCCAGCCCCCTCTGGGCACGGGTGGGTCAGCTCAGACATGCTCCTGCCTCAGGCCTGCCTGGTCCCTCGACCACGGCCCTGGACTCCTGACTCAGACTCTCCAGCTCTGCGTGATCCATCCCGTGTGAGGCTGAGCCCCTGCCCTCAGCCTCACCTCCCGCCCCAGCTCTGGCGGCTGCCAGGACGGTGTCCGGGGCCTCTGGGATGCGTTCCCTCTCTGGGAAGCTGCCATCTGACCTGAAGACCCCGCTGAAGCCCATGTTGCTCAGGGGAACGAGCTACGTCCCCTGCGCCTTGGCCAGTAGTAGCGTCAGCGGCAGCCGGAGCGACGCCCGTGGCGTTGACAGGATTCCTGTGGGTCCTGAGAGCCCTCACCCCGCTGGGCTCTGTGCTTTGCCTTCCCAGAGAGCCTGAAAGGGGCTGCGATGACCTTAAGCTGGAAAGCGCACCGTCTGGGCCCCGAGGGGCTGGACACGCCCACGCCCACGGCAGGGGTTGGGCTGGCATGTGGCTCAGCTGCCTCTGCTCCAGACCCACCTGCGGGTGCTGAGCTGCTGGGCCTTCGGGGGAACTGGGCTCCCCTCCACGGAGGGGACCGTCCCCGGGGCCCTGCTGTCTGGGGGCTGCCGATCCTCTCCCGACCT
This sequence comes from Canis lupus dingo, assembly GCF_003254725.2. NCBI lineage: Eukaryota > Metazoa > Chordata > Mammalia > Carnivora > Canidae > Canis > Canis lupus. Next base: position 47,727,205 of record NC_064266.1, read on the forward strand.
AGAACCGCAGCTTAGGAACTGCGTGCCTGGTCGGCGCGTGTCCCCGCTCGCATTGTGCTCTCCCTGCCGTAGCTGCTCCACGAACAGCGGGCACTGGAGGGGCTGCACTTCGTGTGGCTTCCTGTGTGTAGGAGGTGGCCCCGGGGCGTCGGTGGAGGTGACCTGCACGCCCGGGGCCACGGGAGGCAGCGGCCTGGCCTCCTCCACCTGGGCCGAGGTCGGGGAGCACGCTAGCCCCGCGGGGGTGCTGTTCTCCTCCGTTGTCCCGGAGGCAGGACACTCCAGAAACCACCTCTGTGAACCCTGCTCTCAAGGGTCCCTCTCCCTCAGCCCCGGGTCGGGCACCCGGCCCCCCGCCAGCCGGTTAAAACGTCTCCCTGCTGGTTTTTTGCAGTCAGAGCCAGCAGCCCATTCTTTTGCTTCTTCTGAAGCAGATGACCAGGAAGTGTCGGAAGAGAGTTTTGAGGAGCGGAAGTACCCCGGGGAAGTTACCCTGACCAACTTTAAGATGAAGTTCCTCTCCAAGGACATAAAGAAGGAGCTGCTCACGTAAGTCCCCGCCGGGCCAGGAGAACCCTGGAGTCCGCCCGCTCTGAGCCTGGGGGCCGGGCCTGCTCCGTCCTGGGCCCTGTCCCCCCAGCCTGGCTCTGCCCCTTCTCCCGGCCGCACCGCTTGCCGGGCAGACATCGGACGTCCTGTACCACAACCCCCTTGAGCCAGGCGACGGCTGACAGGGTTTGCGCCCGGAATCTGACCCAAGCTCCCGCTGCTCAGGGAGCGAGGGAAGCCCCTGCCCAGGCCCACGGGCGGGGCGGGCGCGGAGGGCAGCCGGCCTCTCCTAGCCTCAGCTCCGCCGTGGCTTTCAGAGCCCAGGCCTGACGGGTGCTCTGCTGGGACTCCATGCCCTCGACCCTGGCCCACCGGGCGGCAGGGTGGGCAAGCCGCTGGTGGCCGCGACTGGTCCCCGGGATGGAGACCACCCCCACTGAGAGCACGGCGCCCGGGACGGTGGGGGCTGTCCCTGCAGCGGTGCCGCCGGGGCCCGGGCCTCGCCCCCGCTCGGTCGGCCCCCGGGGTTCCTGCCTCCTTGCCGTGGACCAGGCTAGCTCCATCCCCTTGCTGGCTCTGCCTGGGCCGTGTCCCGGCCGCGTCCTCAGGTCGGGTCGTGCCGCCGTGCTCACGGGTACGCCCCGAGTGCGTGCAGGCGCGTGCGCTCCAGGGCCATCGCGGCTTCAAGCTGAGCCGTACTCTGACTCCTTTCTCCTCCTTGAGTCCAGTTGCGTGGGAGAAGCTCACAGTCGAGTGGCGAGGGCTGCTCTGCGCTCTGAGGCGTGGGGGCGGGTGGCCCTCGGCTCCGGGAGAGCCGGAGCCAGAGTCGGCGCCCTCCGGGGGGGCAGGCCTGGCAGGTGCGCCCCGCTCTGTGTTCTGACGCTCTTTTTCCTCCGTTCAGCTGCCCCACCCCCGGCTGTGACGGCAGCGGCCACATCACCGGGAACTATGCCTCTCACCGCAGGTTTGTCCCTGCTCGGGTCCAGCTGGCCTGGGTGCTGTGTGGTGGGTCTTCCCTGTCCTCCTCTGCTCCCCCTCTGGCTCACCCCAATGTCCCATCTCTTCTCTTTCAGCCTCTCTGGTTGCCCTCTTGCTGACAAGAGCCTCAGAAACCTCATGGCTGCCCATTCTGCTGACCTCAAGTATGTCTGCCCTCCTGGCCTACCATCTCTTGGGCACCCCTTGCTCTGCTCTCCTGCCGGGAAGCTCCAGCCCCATCGGCCTTCTCAGGGCTCCGGCCCCGGGCAGCCCCTGCCAGCAGGATGGGGCCGAGAGACAGGCCACGGGGGCCGACTTGCTTGCCTGGGGCTGCTGCCGCCTCTCTCTGCTCTGAGTGCCGCTGTCTGCCTGTCCCTTGCTGCCAGCCTCTGGGGACCGAGGGCCGGGGGGCCTCCAGGGGGCATCCGGGGGCAGGGCCTGCCGCCTCTGGCTCCCGATGGCCCGGCCCATCTCTCTCTCTCCCGAGGACCCGGCACAGGGTCTGGGCCTGCTGGCACCTCTGCCCTGGAGATGTGCGAGCGGCCCGCGCTGGCCTTGGCTTCTACGTCTTGCTGCGGCTCGGGGGCTTCGGGCTGTGCGGCTCTGGCTAGGGCACCTGGGTGCTGGCGGTGAATGAGGAAACTCTCTGCCCTTCCCTCCTCCTGTGCCCTCCGCTGCTGCGTCTGTCTGGTCCCTGCGGGTCCCCCCGGAGCTGCCTGCCCATGCTCATCCCTCTCTTTGCTGAGCACCCCTCTTTCTGCTGCTCCTCCCTGTCCCTAACACACGGCAGCCCAGGCTCTGTGGGCACCAATTACCCTGCTCAACAGCCCTGCTCAAATGTGACGCGAGCGCCCAGCAGTTTCCCAAGGTATCAGTGTCCTCTCGGGGCGAGATCTGGGGACTGCCATTGCCTTTGGGTTTTGCGCCTTCAGTTGAGCTGTGACATCGCCGCCGTGCAGTGCTGCCCTGGGCTCGGGAAGGAGGTCTTCCTCTTGTCATCTCAGGTCACTCCCCCTCTGGGGGTGTTCATCTCGAACCTTGGGCCTCCATATTGGACGCCCCGAATCTAGGCTCATTCCGTTCTGGGGCCAGACGGGAGCCGAGGTCCTGGAGCCTCTAAGAGGAGCAGCTGTTGCTGCCAAAGGCTCCCAAGGGGCCTGAGCTGATTTAGAAAGAGAGAAGAAAGCTCTAGATGCCTGGAGTCCCCCCATCCTGCCAGCGTCCTCCTTGTCACTCTGGGGAGGCTGCTTTGGTCCCGGCAGCCAGAGGCATGTCATTGCCTGTTGTCACCAAGGGGGCCTTCCGTCTGGGCGGCTTCACCGCCAGAAATGTCTTTCTAAGACTCGGCATTTTCTGTGGCTCAGCTGACCACGGCGATGCGCACGTTGACCCATCCCCTCGCTGTGTCCAGCTGCAGAAATCTAGTTGGGACCATCCGTCCTGCAGGCTCAGGACCCCTCCCCGCACCTCCTCTCCCTCTCCTTCCTCTCTTCTCTTAATGTCTTTCCCATGTTCCTTTTCCCTATTTCCTTTTCCAGTTCCACTTGCGTTTTCACTATGCTTAGTTTTCACGGTTTTCCAGTTTGAGGGCCTGAATGATTTTGGAGCTGCGTGAGTGACCAGACGCGTGCAGTGGGCCTTTCTTCCTGCAGAGCAGGTGTTCGGGCCCTGTTGGAACGACGCCGTGGGCCTGGCCTGGGCCTGGAAACGCGGCTGTCGGGAGGGTTAGTGCTCGTCTAGGACTAAGAACCTGTGAGGAACTTTAACCCAAGCTTGTTTAGAAATAGCAACAGAAAGCCTTCCTGTGTGAAAACCAGTCACTCATCGGCTTCAGCCAGACCTGGGAAGGTGCCCCGGCTGCTCCCAGGCTCCCCTCTGGCCCCAGAGGTCTTTTTGTGGGAGTCAGCTCCTGGTTCTCTCGGGCACAGCGTGGGCTTGTGCTGGATGCGGGCCGGGCTCCACCAGGTTCCTGGTGTGTGGATGCTTCGCTCTCCTTTCTCTCCTCCTGTCCAGTGGGCCTCTCGTACAGGCTGCTCCCAACCCACCTGTGGCAGCAATAGGTGACCTGTCCCCAGAGAGGAAAAGGCACCTACATCACTGCTTTGCAAATGAGACTCTTCCGGTGGCCTCCCTACCAACACCTGGCTGCAGTGACAGTCTCAGATGATGTGCTTTCTGTGTTTTAATTGAATCCCAAGGACATCTGCTCTTCCCTGCCAAGTGTCCAGTGTGGTTGGGCTGGTGACGCAGCTGCCTTGGGCCGCTCAGCCCACTCTGTGTGTGGGGAGTTGAGGTGCAGCCACACACCCTGCAAGGCTGTGATGGGGGCTCGACAGGGTTGGAGATGCCTCCCCACCACGGGACAGGGATGGCGGGATGGGGCTTGGAGGTGAGACCTGGTGCGTGCCCTCAAGCTGTCGTGTGTCCCTCAGACACAAGATTCCCCCTCTTGCCCAGACAATGCACTCAGAAGCAGATGGTGGGAGGGTTCCTGCCACTGACCTGTGGGTGCTCAGGGGCACGAGAGTGGTGGCCAGTGCCAGCGCCCAGCATGAACACCTGCTTCTCCAGACACATGAACATCATCCTCTATGGGATACGACTTTTAGGAAAAGCCATTGATTGGGCCTTGGCAAGGAGTGCAGGTGGCCCCACCTGCCTGGAGAAGCTGTGCCTCAGTGGGCCCCGTGGGGATGCCAGTCCCACTTGTGCTGGGGCCTGGCAGGACCATCCCCGTGTGCATGCACTCCCTGCCAGCCTTATTCACAGGTGCCACTGGGGTTGCACCAGACTCCAACTTGCGCTCGTGGGCATCGAGGCCCGAGGCCACTGTGGTGCCATACTGCCCTGACCACCACCTACAGTGGTGGGCCTGGGTTCTGGCACATTTGCCCAAAGCTGAGAAGGAGTGGAGCCACAGGCAGCCACCCGAGCAGCTGCAAACCCTGGAAGGAGAAGCACTACCCTTACTCTTTGCACTTGGCCTCCCAAGAGAGCATGAAGGGGCTGCTGCGGGGATGGGCCGTGAGAGTGCCTGCAGGGCACTTGGAGCTGGGGGGCAGGCATGCCCCTCCTGCCTGCGGGACCCGGTGTCTGCAGCAGGCTTGCCCCTGGGGCCTTGGATGATGCAGAGACACGAAGTGTCCTGGCAGGAGCCTTGCCCTGGTTGGGTTTGTTTGAAAGGGTGAAGCCCATGTAGATGGAGGCGGTGTGTGGTTTCTACCGGGTGGAGGTAAAATGCAAAAACCTCCTTGCCCTGAATGTATGTGGGTTGAAATGTGACCACACATTCCCAGAGCAGGAGCCGTCATAACCTCGTAGGGTATGAGTTACCCCCAAATCCAACGGGAGGGTGAATTGCCCGGTGGGCCTGCCGGCAGACCCAGGAGGCATCCCCATGTGTGGCTCACAGGATGGGGATCAAGAAGGTGGTCGAGAAAGACCACGGGACTGGAGAAGGAGCTGGAGGGATGGGCGTTGACGCCTCCAGGTTGCCAGGCCAGCTTTATGCTTCCTTGGATGAGAAACAGGCAGTGTTGGCCTGCTGAGCTCTGGGGGGCGGCCCGAAAGATGTGGGGAGTCCTTTGGCTGCGCCAGCTTCCTCAGCCTTGCTCCAAACGCCAGAGGCTGCATTTGCCAGGGGACGAGGATGCTGAGGAAGGGCCTTGGGCACAGAGAACTCTGTTGATTGTGTCCTGTTGTAGCTGATGTGAGTCCCCTTGACCTTCCCGGGGCCACTTTTCTATTGAGAAACAGCCTCAGCTTCCACGGTTTCTTCTCTGTGAGAGGATGAAACCAGAAATGGCAGATAAATATTCTGTGAGATTCCAGATGTGAGCCCCAAGGTCCTGCCGGGTTGCACAGGGACCCACCTGCACATTCACGCACACCTCCCCACTCTGACACCAGCAGGAACTCACTCTCTCTTCCACCACGGACGTTCAGGAAGAGTAATTTAAGAAAACCCATACTTGTATATCAAAGTGTAGTTTTTACCTTCTACATGATGTTTGTCAAACATTTTGGACGCATCAAGCGGGCTTCTGGGTTTTGTGTCTCCCATCATAACCCTTGGCCAGGGCCCACCACCCCTGAGGAGTCTCTGGTTGTGCGAATTGCACCTCTAGGTGCCCAGCGCTGTGGATGGTGTGTCCCAGGCGCTCAGTAATCGTCTGTTCATTCCCTCAGATGACGGACCCCTCCCAGGAAACAGCGCTCTTCCTCCTGGTCATGTCAGGGAAAATGAACCCGTCTTAGGTGTTAGGCTTGCCTTTCTGAATGCTGTTTAAAGGCCCATATGTGTTCTGGAACCTTCTAGTCCAGTCTAGAACCTTGTAGAAGGCCAAAAATGGGAGCCCATCATTCCTGCACTGGAGATGTGCTCTTGTCTTGGCTTCTTGGACCCTGTAGGGAGACCGGGTGGCAGAGTTCTGAAGGCCCAGTGTCATGGAAGCAGGCTGACCAGACGTGCACGCCTTTGAGAGATCAGTGCTAGGGGGGCCGGTGGGCCCGCATGGGGGCTGGGCACAGAGGGGCTCCTGTGGTCAAGTGTCTTCACTGGCTCTGGTTCCAGCTCCACTGTCTTCCACAGGTGCCCCACGCCCGGCTGTGACGGCTCTGGCCATATAACGGGGAACTACGCCTCCCACAGAAGGTGAGCCTGCGGCACCCCGAGGTGCCCGGCCGGGCGGGGGAGGGCGGGCCTCTTGCGCAGATGAAGCTGCAGTGCTCCAAGTCAGACATTGATGTTGGGGCAGCTAGAGCCTCTTTCATGTCTATAATCTGATTGGTGTCCCCGATGCCCGATCAGGTCGCCTTCTGCAGCCAGAACCAGGGGCTCATGGCAACACCTGCCCCCGAGGCCCCTCTGCCCCCACTCTGCTCGACGACAGAAGCTCCTTGGGACGCCCTGGGCGCTGCTGATCACACAGCTGGAGGGAGGGCTGGGGCAGAAGTGGGTAAGAAGTGGTCATTCTGGGACAGCCGTGGCTTTTCTTCTTTTTCAAAACTAGCTTGTCAGGCTGCCCTCGTGCCAAGAAAAGTGGAGCCAGGGTGACACCCACAAAGGATGATAAAGAAGATCCTGAGCTGATGAAGTAAGTTGATGTCTTGCTGACTCCCTTGGGGGTTTGCAGAATTGGGATTTTCCTGTATGTTATAATTTTTAAAAAGCTCCTAGACTCCTATTTCGTTAATACAGCTGGTCCATGGCAATGCCCATTTTTACAGAGGTTCTCCTGCTGTGCACGTGGACACCTATGAAGCTGTGAGCCGTGTGTGTTGTATTGAGGTCACGCCTGGGCACTGGCTTCTGTCTGGGCTTCTCAGGTCTGGTGGTGTTTGATGGGGCCAGGAGAGGCCAAGAGCCCTGCTGCCCGTGCTCCTGGGGGGCCACCTGGTGTGGGCTCGGGCCTGGAGCAGCCCCACGGGAAACCTGCACAGCTGTGGTCTGACGGGGAAGGTCAGGTGCCAGAGTCGAGGAGCACAGGATGGTTAGAAAGATGGCCAGTCTGAATTGTGTGTGTCTGCACACTCACATATGTCTGCAGGGAGCTGATATGGAAAGAGGGAGCTCCAGAGCGTTGCCCTGAACTGGGACCTCGACACTGCTGTGGGGAGGGGGCCTTACGGGATCTAAGTCCTTGAGACCCACTCCCAACCATCTCTCGGGGGTGCCTAGTGTGTCATCAGGGGGATTGTGTGTGAATGCTGACCCTGTGAATGCCCCACTTGCTACTGGGAGTGCCCTGAGTCCCCCGCTTGCCCGTAGGGGCGAGGCTGGGCCACAGGGGGAAACAGAGTGAACCACCATTCAACTTTCCCAGGACTTTCAGAGCTGACAGTGGACAAAGCAGCAGGTCCCCTTGCCAGTTGAGGACTGGAAGGAACAGTTCTGGCTGCGTCGTGGTGCAGGCCTTGAGGCTGGCGTGGTCAGGGCCAGGTCCCCAGAAGGCAGGTCTGCTCTGATTGGTTGCCGTGGGTCAAGAATAGCTGGATGCTCACCCAGCAGAGGGGATCAATCTGGACCAAGGGTCTATAGCTCCTTGGAGCTCACCCCAGCTGCATGCAAACATCTGCTTGGTCACAGAAGAGAGGCCTGATGGGCCAGCATCACATCCTTCAAGGGGCCAGCTCCACCAGCTGTTTGGTGTAAAAAGGCTGTGGCTCATTTATTAAATTTTTACAATAAAACTATAATGAGTGCTAAATCAAAACCCAAAATATATGGATGTTGGTGTCATGGATGCAGCCCAATAAATGCGAGGACAGATGAAGAGTATTTATCCTTCTGAGAAGCCAGGAATTTGCCTGTGATTGTATAAATGCAAGCTGCTATGGATTTAGCAAGGATCCTGCTGCAGGGATACGATAAGTGAATTGTGCTGCATTTGCAAATGATTAAAATCAAGATCAGCACTTTTTAAGTTAACTGGGAAGAACGGTTTTCCTCCTCCTAGTGTGCTGTCAACTTTGCTTTTTAAAAAATAAGATTTTGCAGCCAAGTGGAGAATATGACTTAGAAGCAGGTCAGCATTTACAGGATGGATGAAGTTCCTACTGGCTCCACGGCAAGCCGGCGGGCAGGCGGAGAGGCGGGGGGCATTCAGTGCCTCCGTTTTATAGGGCCTCCTCCGCCCCCATAAACTTTCACTGTATTGATAATTGCCTGTCATCTTGAAACAAGTGCAGACCGCAGCAGAAGCTTTAATCGGTGCACCAGGTCCTGTTGCGTGACGGGATTTCGTGAGCACGTGCTAGCTGGGATGTGGAGGGCTGGTGGCAGAAGAGATCCCTTTTAGGACATCTTGTGTCCGCGCCGTTTGAGATTAAGTCACGTCAGCACATTGTGGTAAATCCCTTCGGCCAAAACTGAATAACTGGCCATAAAATCCATGGATGTTCCAGCGTGAGGGTCAGGAGCTGCTCAAGGCCCATCGCCTGTGCAGGGTGCCCCACCCCCACTGCTGTCCCCACCACCCCGGAGTCCGACAGAAGAGACGCGCCTCTGCCCTTGGGGTCACCGGCCCCACCACCCGCTTACCTGGGCTGTACGGAAGCGGCCTGATCTGGCGCCCCACACACACCTTAACGTGAGGTCACCTGACAGCTCTGACGATTCGGACCCTGGAGGGATATGGAAGGAAAGAGAAGCAGTGTTACTGTCCACATGTCTGAAATACCCAGTATGAATAAATTCCCAGGAATCAATCCTAATGAGAAGAAGAGTTAGGGTTTTGCAAAGAACACGAGTAAAATGAATTCAGATTTAACTGTGTGTTTTAACCACGAAGAGCTGCCTCTCATTTGGTCTTTTGATCTTGTGATGCTGGGTGCTCAGAGGTGCTTCCAAGTACCCGGCCCCGGCGTTCCCTGGGCACCCACAGCTGAGAGGTGCCCAGGTGTGAGGGGCAGACAGAGAGTGGAACCTCCCCGAGCTCCTTGCAGGACCTGCCGCCCTGTCTCCACTCCAGACTGATTGCCAGGATGACCTTGGGCCGGCTCAGTGGCCGTCCTACAAGTCTGAGGCCCACATGGAGGGATGAAGAAGAGAGGGGATGGGTATAAGAGGGGTCCAGGCCAAGGAGGATGGGAAGAGTCTGCATTGGCCACCCTGGATGTGCGGCTGGTGTGGGGGCCTCTCTGGGCGGGGAGGCCCTGTCTCCTCACCTGCTGGGGAGCAGCAGTGGTCCCAGCTGCCTCACACTGCCTGGCTCCGGGTGCCCTTGTGACCTTCTGTGACCCCAGGGCCCCCAGAGACTGTGCTTGGAGCAGTCTCCCAGGGAGTAGCCCCTGGGTGGTTTCACTCCTCGTCGTGGGGTGATGGAGAAGTGATGCGGCAGCAAGGTCCGGCTCTGTCTCCCAGGGACATAGCGGCTCCCGAGGGGAGGGGACAGACGGCAGCTGCTGACCTTCCTGCGGCGCAGGAGGTGCAAGGCTGAGGCGGGAGGCGCCGTGATCCCTGCTGCCCCCCTCGTGGTTGGGAAGGCTGCAGGTCTGCCCTGGGGCATCAGGAATCTCTGTGACAGCGGGCACGTCCGCGTCGGGGCTGCGGGTGTCTGCAGGCTTCAGTGCCCGTGCTCACCTCTGACCTCTGCGCCAGGTGCCCTGTTCCAGGCTGCGTGGGGCTCGGTCACATCAGCGGCAAATACGCCTCACACAGAAGCGCATCTGGCTGCCCACTGGCCGCTCGGAGGCAGAAAGAGGGCTCGCTTAACGGCTCACCCTTTTCCTGGAAATCGCTGAAGAATGAGGGGCCCACCTGTCCCACCCCGGGCTGTGACGGCTCCGGCCACGCCAACGGCAGCTTCCTCACCCACAGGAGGTAGGGGCCGCGCTGGTCAGGAAGGGCCGCGAGGGCTCTGCGGCAGCCGCTAGTTCTCCGGGGGAGAGGGGGCCCGGTCCAGGCAAGCCACAGACAACGGTGGGTCCCAGGTCCCGGTGTTTGCGACATGTGGCCCTGCACGTGGCTGCTGTCGTGAGGCCCCCTCCACAGTGTAGTCCCTGCAGCAAGAGCCAGCGGAGCCCTGAGTGTGTTCTTGACACAGGCTGCAGGCTTCTCACGGAAAGCTTTGTCGTACCTCGTGCCCTGCCCCTCCCGCCAGGGCGCTTGCTTGCCCCCGATACTTGGCCCAGGGCCGGGGGGCCCGTGGGCCCCCCGTTCTCCTCCTGAGGTGCAGGGAGTCACAACACAGCCCTTCAGAAACGTTCCTTGTCTTTCTTTTGTTCTGCCCTCGTCTCCACCTACAAGATTGATGAGCTAGTGATTCCACAAGCTTTTACTGAAAGGCCGCCACATACCAGGCTCAGGAGACAGAGCAGAGAATGAGAGTTGGTCTGGGCCTGGTGGCTGGGGCACAGACTATAAGCAAACACGTGAGGGAGGTACCTGGCATGGCCAAAGGGGCAGATGCTGTGGGGAGAGCAGTGAGGAAGGCCTGAGAACGAGCCTTTAGGGCAGTGTCCTGAGCTGGAAGGGCCTGGCTGCTGAGTAAGGGGGTGGACGGCTTGGGGGCCAGAGCCATCGAGTGGGAGGGCAAAAGGAGATGCATGAGAAAGTCCCAAACCAGGATCCTACCAGGCCGCAGGCCAGCAAGGATTGGCTTTTGCTGCGATGTATCATCGTGGATTGGCCCTGTGTGTGTGACCTTGAGCTGGTTTTTTGTGCATGACCTTTGCTTCCAGCTTATCTGGCTGTCCCAGAGCAACCTTTGCTGGAAAGAAGGGAAAAGTCTCAGGGGATGAGGTTCTCAGCACCAAGTTCAAGACAAGTGATGGTAAGGTGTCCCTCCTGCAGTTCCTCCAAGTGATCTCTGTGACCTGGGAGAGTGAGCTGTCCTGGTAGCAGGGGTGAGGGAGGCTGAGCCCCTCCTGGAGTGAGTCCTGGTGGAGACAGACCCCTGACCTGAGCCCACAGGTCTCCCAGCCTCAGCTCCAAACTCCTGGTTGCCTGGAGTCTGGCTCCTGGCCCTCACGTGCCACGCTGGCTCTAACCTGGGTATTGGTGCGTGTTGGCGTCAGAGAGCCCTGCTGGCAGCATCAGAAGCCATTCTCGGGGGTTGGTGGGGCTGTGAACTCAGTTTCAAGGAAGAGGGAAGCTGAGGAAATGCAGCATCACCTGGAAAGATTCCATCTTTACCTTAGTGATTAATCCCTGACAGAGAGATTTATACCTTTGTACCCATCACCCGGGGGCAGGAGGCAAACATAGACACATGGCTCCTAGTGTCTGAGGCTCACTTTTCCAGCATGACATGTGGGATATGAGCTGCCCACCATGCGAGGCCAGTTGCCTCTGCTTGGAAAGGGTCCCTAGTTGCATTTAGAAAACAGGCCTCCCCTGCACCCCTGCATGCAGGCCTAGGCGTAAAGCCAAGAGCCACAACCAAGGTTTCTCTCTGGAGCAGTGTTGGAGAACGATGAGGAGATCAAGCAGCTGAACCAGGAGATTCGCGACCTGAACGAGTCCAACTCTGAGATGGAGGCCGCCATGGTGCAGCTGCAGTCCCAGGTGGGTGGTGGTGTTCACCTGCCCCGCCCCCCCAGCCTCGGGGGTCCTCGTCCTCAGCCTCCTCTTCTGGGAGGCGGGAGAGCTGAGCTCCTTGTCAAGGGGCTGTCAGGCTGAGCTGATGGCTGCAGCTCTCGGGGACGCTCGGAACAGGTCACACCTGCCAGCTTGGGTAGTACTTCTGGCAGTGGGGGTCCTGAGGGGCTCACGCCGGGGCCCTGGCAGGCTTTCCTGCTAGCCCTGTCAGTAGGAGCAGCCCCACAGGGCAGGTTCTGAGGGCCTGGCCGGAGCCTGATTCAACCTCAGTGCTGCTGTAGAGCAGCCTGGTGGCCGGGCAAACCTGTGAGCAGTCTGTACCTTGAGGTCCTCACTGGTTAGAACGGGGCTGGTAATAGGAAGCAACTCCATGACATTGTTGCAGGATGAATGCATTTCTTTTTTTTTTTTTTTTTGTAAGATTTTATTTATTTATTTATGAGAGACAGAGAGAGAGAGAGAGACAGAGAGAGAAGGAGAAGCAGGCTCCCTGCGGGGAGCCCAATGTGGGACTCAATCCCGGGACCCCGGGGTCACGGCCTGGGCTGAAGGTAGATGCTCAACCGCTGAGCCATCCAGGCGTCCCTGATAAATGCATTTCTATGAAAAAGTGACCCAGAAAGAGCCACTCGCCATGGGATAGGGTTACGAATTACTTTAAGTGTTTGTGTCGTATCTCTCTGATTTCCCCCAAAATGAACATTTGTCATCAGAAAAAAAGAAATACAGTGAAGGTCTTATTTTGAAAAGAAGCGCTGTCCTGAGCTAGGGGCCAGAGCAGAGCTGGGGGCACAGAAGGAATGACCACACATAGCTGCGTCCCTTAGGGCTGGAGGGACAGAGAGGGTAAAGGAGGTGACCAGGCCTGCAGGATCTGAGGGCGGAAAGCACAGATGGGAAGGTGGTGAGGCCCCTTCCCAGAGGCTGCAGAGTGACATGTGGGAGCCCCACGTGCCTTGTTATGCTGTTCCTTCCTCCATTGGCCAAGAAGATTTTATGCTGACCTCCCGTGCTCTGGAAGCCGGTATAAAAATAGCATCAGCCCGTAGGGATCAGGAAGGATTTTCATTCTGCCTCGCAGCAGCTTCCCCAGGTTCACGGGCAGTGGAAGCAGAGGAGTGTTGGGCACCTCAGGGTGCCGAGACACATCACTGTGTGACTGCCACCCTGTCTCTCCCTTCCCAAAGTAACCTTGGGGCAACACCTCTGATTTTTTTTTTTCCTGATTTCCACCTTTTTATTTACTAGCATCCTCTTGGACTGTCTCAGACCCTCCTCTAGAGGGAGTTTTGGGTCCTGTGCTCTGCAGAAAGGCTCCGCAAGAGTAGGCAAGCCCCTAACTCCCACTCAAACTGTTTTAAGCCAAAGACTTCTTACCAAGTGAAGAAGTGCAATGCTTCCCAGCCACGTGGTTGGAGGAAAGCACTCTTTCCCATCCACCGCCTCCTCACCTTTCTGCACCTAGGGCATGGTTCAGCGTGCCACGCACATTGTGTGACTTGCCTCTGCCTCCAGCCTCCCCTGAGATGCGGTCAGATTGGGGCAGGGCCTCCCAAGCATGTCTTCTCCACACCAAGCCCCAGGGCAGGCTTCCCACCTGCCCCATGCTGGCTGCAAACCTCTGCGTAGTGTTGCTCTGACCCTGAGACTCACCTGCCTGCTGCCCCGAGCCGCTCAGGGCAGGCAGCACTGCCTGTGACCGTCAGCCCTGCTGTCGCTGTCGCTGTCGCTGTCGCTGTCGGGATGTGCTGGGGGAGTCACCGGCCGGCTCCGCTCAGCTACGAGCTACAGAGGGAGAGGCAGTTGCTGGCTCTGCTTTGCCTTCCACAATTTTATTAGGGCACTTTGTTGGTCTTGCTGGTGCAGGGAAAACCCAAAGGTGGCCAGACACCCCACAAAGTGGATGCAGTGTTCCTACTACAGACAAGGACGATAAAATGTGGCAAACTTAAGTACACAGCTAGCAGTGGGCAAGGATTGGAGCCCCGGGCGCTTTCAGTCTGGGTGCCTTCCTGACCCGGCAGGGACAGTCATGGCCCCACACAGCCCCTGGCCCTGTCACTGCATACCCTCCTCCATCCAGGGGCCAGGGTCCCTGCCTGACAGAAGCCACAGAAATCCCAGAGAAACATGAGATGTGGCACAGTTAGCATGCCGGGTGTGTCCCAGGAGGATATGAGGGATGTGGTCCATGGGAGGAGGAGGCATTTCCCATCTCGGTCTGGTGCAGATCTCCTCCATGGAGAAAAGCCTGAAGAATATCGAGGAGGAGAACAAGCTCATCGAGGAGCAGAATGAAGCCCTGTTTCTGGAGCTGTCGGGCCTCAGCCAAGCCCTCATCCAAAGTCTCGCCAACATCCGCCTTCCGCACATGGTAAGCAGTATGGGGCCCTGCGGGCAAGCCCCAGAGCTGGTGGCTGACCCCTAGGACTCTGGGGAGGGTGCTATGCCTGGCAGGCTGTTGGCCGTGGTGGTTCTGGCTCCCCTGAACAGCTTAGGAGTCCACAGCACGGCACTCATGGTTTTTTGGCCCAGCGATGCCAGCGTTGCCCCTGGTGGGTGTGGGCTTGTGTCAGGTGGCACAGGAAGAGATGGGCTTAATGTTCATCCGTAGATTTCTGTGGCTTCTGAAAATCATGGGACCCATTGCACGGATGGGCCTTGCTCACCTGCTTCTGTTCTCCAGGAGCCAATATGTGAGCAGAACTTCGATGCCTACGTGAGCACCCTCACCGACATGTACTCCAACCAGGAGTGCTACCAGAACCCCGAGAACAAGGACCTCCTGGAGAGCATCAAACGGGCTGTGAGGGGCATCCAGGTCTAGACCTCGTCACCCCCGAAGCCACCCCACCAACCGGGACATCTGGGGCACCCCAACGTGACTCCAGTGTTTACCTCCCTCGCCCTGCCCCCGCAGCGGAGATTCCCGACTCACAGTGACTTCTGGTTGGCAGCCCAGGGCAGCCTCAGGTGGGCTTATCCAAAGGGGTGCCTGGAAATCAGTGTCTTTCCCATTGTGCTTGCCAGGCTGGAGGCCTCGACCTCCCCACACGAGCGCAGGGCAAGGCAGGAAGTATTACAAAGTGATTTATTTTTGTTTTTTGAAAGAAATCTGAAGAGCAGCTCAAAGTCTCCAGTGGAAGCTCATGGACAAGGTTCTCAGGGAAGTTTTGGAGTTTGCAACCACAGTATTCCTTTGTCTGTCGAGGCTGGGAGGGTAGCCGTGGGCACGGGGCGGGTGGTGCGTGTGACAGTGTCAGCCTGGAGCACCTGCCCCAGGGTGCGCGTCTGCTCAGTGAGGTCAATGTGGCAAGTGTGTTTTCTGTTTTCATTTAATTCAGTTTTGTCTTAAGGATGGAGCAAAGCACCGTTTCAGAGGGTTAGAAATAGACCTGAAGCCCACGGCCAACTTGAGGACTCTAACCTGGGCTGCCCCTGGAAGTTCCACATTAGTGCACCTCACACATCTAGGGGTAGCTGGCACCCCAAGCCTGCAGAGACTTGTACAGCTTGGGGTCACGCCCCCTCTTCGGGGCTGCGGCCGTCAGATCCAGGTCTGGGTCAGGGCCAGGGTCTCTGGCTCTCTGCGTCCACCCCTGCCCATGACCCGTTACTGCCACATTACCCGGGTCACGGCCGAGCTTGACTGAGGTGGCGATGGTGTCAGCAAGGTCAGGGGATAAATTCCTAATTCGGAGACCACCAAGATTCACTTCTTTTTAGATCCATTCAAGATACGAAAAAAGAAATTTTAATAGAAAGTGTTAAACACAATGTTCCTAACATGTAAATAGAGTCCAAATCGATTGTGACTACAATTCCAAGTTAGTATTTAAACGTAGAGAAATTGCACTTCCTGAAAGAGATAAAAGAGTAGTTAGTTTAATTATTCTGTAAATTATTTAATTTTGTCAAGATGTAAGTATTTATATTCACAACCTCTTATGTTAACATTTGCTATTTATTTAACATTTTTATTTATTAATTTTGTACTATTTCAGCTAGACCCCACACCAGGACACCATGAGAGGTAAATCAATGAAATCAAAGCAAAATTAACTATTGGACTATGAGATAGGCCACAAAAAAAAAAAAAAAATCTTGCTGTGACTTCTATATGTAGAAGTCTTCTTATAATTTTGATGCAACCAAGTTATTTTTTATATATTTTGTTATTTATTCTTTTAATAATGGAATTTTTAAAAAAGTATTTTGTAACTGAGGACTTTTGATAATTTAGGGATATTTTTCCCTTGGTCCAATGGAAAGAAAGACTTTTTGGTTTTCTTTACCCCTTTGGTTCCTTTTGTTTCAGGCACGGACAACAGCAAATGGAATTCTGTATTTATTATTTATTTAAGTGTAGCGCAGATGTGTGTGCTCTGGCGTGTTTCTCGTGTTGCGTCTGTGTGCTGGTTCTTGATGGCTGAGTCACGCTGCTGTGAAGGAGTGCTAGCCACAGGCGGCACCGAGCAGTCCCCACTCACAGGCTCCCTGTTCCTCTGACAGCTCCGATACTGTGATCCCCTTCCTCAGGAAACGCGTGGAACCCACAGCACAGCACTTCTCGGTGTGTTTGCAGGGTGATTTCCTAATAAAAGTCCACTCTGACTGTGCACGGGAGCGTGTGTGCTGTGGCGACGGTCTCTGTCCCTGGGAGCCCCAACCCGTCACCTTCTGGGGGAGTGGTGGGTGGGTGGACCCTTCTACCTGGGCCTCTTCTTGATACCCCATGTGGAACCAACATCTTTCCCCCGAAGTGTGGTTCTAGGGGGTCTAAGTCCCAGTGCCCTGTCCCTGCCCACATGATGGGCATGTGCAATGCACAACTTTCTCTTGGGCTCAGAGAGAAGTCTTCCTGTTGGCAGGGGAGGGGGTGGGGGTGGGGCTGAGGGTGGGATGGGGGTTGCCACAGGCCATCTCTTCTGGCCACAAGGAGGAAGCCATCTCCAGTATGAGAGAGCTTAGACATTCCGGAAGGAGGCAGAGCTGAGAATTGGAGAGATTAAGGTTGGAGGTGGAAGGAAGAAGGTGAGAGAACGCTCATCTTTTCATCTCTTCAGAACTCCTGGATCCAGCCATACCTAAAGGTTGTCCACCCTTGCACTTCCTAGTTCTACAGGGCAATGAACTCCCCCTCCCTCCCTCCTCCTCTTCCTCCTTCCTTATGACTTAAGCTCTCAGGCTTGGTGTTTTGGCCTTGCAGTGGCACCTCACTATGTTCACACTTTAGGGTCAGGTGGAGCTCTAGCTCTCCCAGGGTGAGACTTAGGTTTTGGACATTCAACCTGAACTGTCAACCTTTGGACCTTCCTGGGAATCTGACCCTAAGGTCAACCTGGAGCTTCCATCTGACATGACAAAGGAAAGTTCTTAGAAATTCTTTTTTATTTTTATTTTTTTAAAGATTGTATTTATTTATTCATGAGAGACACCAGAGAGGGAGAGACACAGGCAGAGGGAGAAGCAGGCTCCCCTGCAGGGAGCCTGATGGGGGACTCGATCCCAGGACTGGGATCACACCCTGAGCCAAAAGCAGATGCCCAACCGCTGAGCCACTGGCATCCCAGTTCTCAGAAATTCTGATCCTTGTTTCCAAACCCTATCTGAGTGAGACGGGGTCCAGGACTCCTGGGGGCATTTGGTGTGTTTGGAGGGCAGCTGACCCTTGGGAGAGGGGCCTATGGGCCCTCACTGCACCCCAGATCACCTCCCCACCCCTGCTGCCCGCCGCCTTTGCCTTTCTTTTCTCTCAGTGTCTACAGTATCAGACCTCTAAAGCCTGGCTTCTTCTCTTCTGGCAATTTCTATGGCTCCCTCCTCCCCTGCTGCCCTGGGCCCCCTTCTCATCCGGCTGTGGCCACCTGGCCTCTCCTGTAGCCCCTTCCTGGTTTCTGCCCCACCCTGCGCCTGCTCCTGTGGGTGCTGTCCCCTGTGTGCTCCTCAGGCTGCACCAGTCCACATCCTGGCCTCTCTCCTTCCCTAAATCAACTTCCCTACAGCACATGTCTGCCATGTGCAGAGGACTCCCACACTGTTTCCCAGGCCTGCTTTTCCCAGTTCTAGAACTTTCCGGGACTCCACCTGGATATTCCACAGGCCATAGGACATGTACCCAGTTGGCCATAATAGCCCACTGGCTGCTCCCAGCCTAACCCTCCCTGGGCTCAGCAAGATACCAACCCTCACCCAGCCGAAGAGATCATGGCTACACGCAAGCTACCAAGAGGGGCCACAGTGCTCGTGCTG
Organism: Canis lupus dingo; assembly: GCF_003254725.2. NCBI lineage: Eukaryota > Metazoa > Chordata > Mammalia > Carnivora > Canidae > Canis > Canis lupus. The sequence continues at coordinate 47,745,026 of NC_064266.1, forward strand.
TCACATGGGTGTGAATGTTCCCATGAACACCAATCTGGTCACGTTTGCCACCCAGACGGGGCCACCCATGGCAACTGTCCTAATGAGGACGGTGTATGGCTTGAGGAAAGACAGGCAGTTATTTGGGTTTCATGTCTAGCTGTGCAGGGATGCATGTATCATGGCCCCAGCCATGCCCTGCCTTCCGTAGGGGACAGTGGACACCGTGACTCCTGAACTCCAAGGAGCTCCTCCCACCAACTGAGAGGTCTGCCCGCTGGTCCTGGCTCCTGAGGGTTGGCCACAGCCCCAGCAGCTCCTTGAGCCAGTATAGGTCATAGGGGCACACCCGGAGCCCCACAGAATTAGAGGGACCGGTACAGTCTCAGCCCTGTGGGGCCATCCCCGAGCCTGCCACTTCCAGGATGCGGGGCTGAGGGGCAGGGGAGCAGGGAAGCCCACAGAGCAACACTGCTTCCCGCATGGGATCCGGGGAGTGGATGCTGAGGCAAGTACAGCTCCTCCCCAGCATCCTGCCAGCCAACACCCCCTCACTGGACCCCCCATCTCTGCTCACAGGGTACCTTCTGCCAAATTGGACACGTGTCTGCCCCTGTCTTTCACACACTGTCAAAAATGTTTTCCTCGTGTTTCATTCTGTCGTGGGTCTCTCTGTAGAAGTTGTCAAAACAGCAAAGGGGAAACCTGGTGCTGTTTAGGACTAAAGCCGGCAAGGAGTCCGCCCAGGCCCACCTGCTGTGCTGTGAAGACCCCGCAGAAGCGCTCTAAGTCCCACCTGCTGCCCCCCTGCTCTGCCCCCCGCCCCCCTGCTGCCCGGGCCCTGAGCAGAGGATCTGAGACCCCAGGCGGCACAGCCTGTGACCACGTCCCTGCAGGGCCCTCTCCTCACCCCCTCGGCTGTGCTGGGCTCCCTGGCTCAGGCGCTGTCACTGAGCTGGCCTCCGTGGGCACCAGTGGGGCTTGGCCGCCGCCCCGCCCCAGACTCCGGAAGGCAGTTTCTTCCCACGCACACATTTTAGTCCGTAGGAAGGACTAGGAGGCTCTCGTACTGGGACTGCGGCCTCCCGAACGTTCCTGATGGCTCCCTGGCCATCACACACTTGTACCCCCCTGGAGGGCCTCCCTACCCTCCTGCTGTTCCCAGAGGGTGTGACAAGCCCAGGCCTCTGGTTTCTGCCAAGCTCAGTCTGGGATCACTGGGAGACACCCTCGGGCACATTTCCTTCCTGCAGTGCTGAATCTGTGGGACCTTTCTGGAGTTTGGGGCCCCTTGACATTGTCTGGAAAATTATGTGTGCCCGTGTGGTGGGCAGGAGGATCTTTCTGGACCCACAGCCCTTCCACGTTCTTGAGCAGGGGGAGACTTCCCAAAGTGTCCTGTGAACACGACACTCATAATGGCCACAGGCTAGGGACCACTGGCTGCCCCGACTAGCCCTGAGAGGTGGCCTCCCTGTACTGCAGTTCCCTTGGCAGTACGAAGAAGCGAGACGCGCACTACCACTGTGGGCATCAGGTTGTTCTGAAACCGCTGAACCCCCAGATGCCCCGATTCGCCGGCAGCTCAGGGTCCCTGGAGGGCTGCCTCCGAGGCATCCGTGGGGGGTGGCTGTGATGACGGTGGTTTGCTTCCGGCCTCTAGGCTCACTCCACGCCCACAGAACCCTGCCCCAGACACCACTCACTCCCTGTCAACCACGGGGGAGGTGCCACGGGGCGGCTTGCAGCAGTGTCAAGGCGCCCTCGTGTGGCCGGTGCTACGGAGGGAGGGCCGACGGGTCAGTACTGGTGACCTTTAGACGTTGTTCAAGCACTTACACCCTTTAAATGCCAGGCCACAGAGAGCCCCTGTGCTGTTCTGGCCAAGTTTGAGGGTCAGAAGTGGTGTGGCCTAAGGGAGATGCCCAGCACTTGTGGGCAGCTCCAGACAGGTGTCCCATCAGCGGGTCTCTAGCTACCTCCCTCAGCAGCCAAGTGCAGGGCCTAGGAGACCAAGTGGGGAGAATCAGCCAAGTACAGGGAGTGTGCTCTGTAGGGGAGCGCAGGAAGAGTGTCTACACGAGGTGGCTACGAGTTAGGATACGAGTTAGGGGTGTTGGGCAGGTCCCCTTCCTGGGGGCTCCTGCGTTCTGACACAGTAGCATGGGCAGCAGCTCTGAGTCAGGAGCCATCTCACACCTGGGGACCTTGGGCAGGTCACTTTCAGCCTCTATGCTTTGGTGTCCTTCTCTGTAAAGGGGTCCACAGCATGTGCTACTGAAGGAGGGACGAGGAAGTGGAAGAGGGTTAGCCCAGGTCCCAGGTCATGCACCATTTGCTGACACTCTGAGGAGACCCTTGAATTCACCTCCCCTCCACTGCATCTCCCCATTTATACCAGCCACCACTCCTGACCCCAAGATCGGTCCCTGGTGGGTTGCCAAGCCCTCTGATGTGTGGCCACAGCCACCAGGTAAGGCCTGGGTTTGTAGGCACCACCCACGGCCCCTATTTGCACCCCCAAGAGTCTAGGTGCCACTCATGTGGCACTGGAGGAGTGAATATGTCTGCTGCCACCAACTCTGCTAGCAACTGGTCCGGAGTCTGGTCTTCCCAGACTGGCTTCCCTTCTCCAAAGCTGCTGTCCACTCATGCTCTCCCCTCAAGAGCTAACGAGGAGAGTCTGAGGGTCTGGCAAAGGGGAGGGGACCCTTGAACCCTAGGACTCACAGCTTAATAAATGTTGGGGTGGGGGCTCCCAGTTGAGTAAGCATCTGACTCTTGGTCTTGGCTCAGGTCATGATCTCAGGGTTGTGAGATGGAGCCCCGCATCCAGCCTGCTTAAGATGCTCTCTCTCCCTCTCCCTCTGCCCCTCCCCTGTCTCTGCATCTCTAAGAAAAAAGGAATGTGCACGGCAGCTCCTCAGGGTGCTTCCATCCCAGATGGAAGGCAGGTCTCTGGACGCCAGTCTGCGCACACACACACACACACACACACACACAGAGGAAGTGGAGTGGAGAGGGGATTTAGTTTATGGAATTGGCTCTCTCAATTGTGGTGGCTAAATCTGAAATCTGCAGAGCAGGTGGAGGCGGGGAACCCAGGAAGAGCTGATGTTGCAGTCTGGTGTCCAAAGGCCGTCTGGAGGCAGGATTCCTCTTTCCCTGGGGAATGTCAGTCTTTGCTCTTAGGGCCTCAAGTGCTTGGATAAAACCGACCCCATTACGGAGGGTAATTTGCTTTACTCAATGTTTGCTGATTTAAATGTCAATCACATCTAAAAAATACCCTCAGAGTAACATCTAGACTGGTGTTTGACCAAACATCTGGGCACCATAGCCTTGCACATTGGACACATAAAATAAACCATCACAGACCTTTTCCCTGTGCCCATGCATTACTAGCTTCTCATTAAAGTGGTTTGTTTTAACACGAGAAATTATGTTTTCGCCTCCCTTCTCAATCATTTTACATATATGAATACACTGGAGTTCACCGATTCTTTCTGATAACATCAAACTGCACTCACCTGCATAGCAGGAGTAGCAGAGAAGCTCGAGGCCAGTCTGAAAACTGGCTCATTTCATTGCTGGCTACAGAATGCCTAGTCCTTGATGGCCCACCACGAGGAAGAACTATTTCTCCAGTTTCTGGAGGACCGAGTCCGGAGCCTCTCCACCCAACAGCTATGCAGGGGCGACGCCTGGTGGTCAATGCGCCGTCCCGTGGCCTGCCGTCATTCCGCTCCTGAGTCCTTTGTTTGTAACATGTCTTTGTTGTCTGAGTGTTTTAGATTCTTTCTCTTTATCATTGGTCTTGAGCAATTTGATTGTATTGCACCTTGGCACTTTTCTTCATGTTCCTGCACTTGGGGCTCAGTGAAGTTTAGGGTTTTCATTAAATTGGGAAAGGTTCCAGCATTTTCTCCACTATTTTCTTCTGTCCTAGCCTGTGTCCCTTCTTTCTGGGACAGTCACTACTTGTGTACTTGTGTGTAAGGCCACGTGAGGCTGTCCCACGGTTGCCTTGGATGCTGTTAATTTATTTTATTTTCTCTTCGTGTTTTATTTGGGGTAGTTCCTACTGCTGTGTCCTCAACCCTGTCTTTAGCAGCATCCAATCTGCTGCTAAGAGCATCCACTGTATTTTTCAACTCCGACATCGTAATTTTTATTTCTAGAAGTTATATTTGGTTATCTTTACATAAGCTCTATTTCTGCACTTAACTCCTTGCTACACCTCCTTCTTGATATTCCTGACAATTCTGGATTGGATGCCCGACATTGTGAACTCTACCTTGTTGAGTGTCGGATATTTTGTATGCTTGCAAGGCTTGAGCTTTGCTCCGGGACACAGTGGCCAGGAAACAATCTGATCCTTTTAGATCTTTCTCTGATAGGTTAGGTAGGGTCTGAGCAGTGATCAGTCTGGGGTGGGCTGTAACTCACTCACTCCTGAGGCAAGACCCTCCTGCGTACTCCTCCCGCTGTTCCCTGAACCTAGAGCTTTTCCAGTGTGGCTGCTGGTAACCCACGCCACTTTCTGCCTCGTGCAACCATGGGCAGTGTTAGCTCTAACAGACACGGTTCTTTCCCTGGCCTTCGGTAGTTTCCGCACACACATGTGCTGCTTAGTTCTCTACTGAACACTGCAGGGGAGCTGCTCTACGTATCTTTCTCCCCACCTGGACTCTGCGCTGGGACCTCTAGCCACCTTGGTCTCCCTGCATTCTCCATTTTATCTCCTCAACTCAGGGAGCCCTCCAGGCTCTCCTTGGGATGCCCCTCCCTACTCTGTAGCCTGAAGACTTGCAGCAGTGAGTTGGGCAACTGTAAGGGCTCAGCCCATTGGTTTCTCACCTCTCAGGAGTCGCTGAGCTTTGTTGCACAATGTCCAGGTTCTGAGAACTGTTGCTTCACATATTAGCCCATTTCTTGGTTGTCTCAGGCATGACAGCAAGTCTAGTCCATCTTGGTCAGAGTTTCAGAGTTTCTTGGTACATTTCAGTTGGAGATGATGAAAAAATTCAGGAGTTGGATCGTGGGGACGGTTGCACAACAATGAGAAATGTACTAAATGCCACTGAACTGTACACTTAAAAATGGCGAAAATGGTAAATTTTATGTCTTAAGAATGGTTAAAATGCTAAATTTTGTTATCTATATATTACCACAATAAAAAAAACCCACATTTTTTTAAAGGGCTACCTTTAAAACCAAAGGAAGCCTTAATACTGTACTTTGACGATAACAGCATAACCTCCTGCCTGTGGCTCCAGCCACAAGTGTCCAGGTACCCCCTGGCATTCCCTGTGCCTGGAGACTCCTCCTCCAGATAGGTCAACCATAAGTGGCCCACAGATCACTCAACCCAAGCCCATACCCTTCAGTAAATCTTCCCAACACCTGTTTAGAAACACCCCACAGCTCCCCATGGTGTGCATCCCACACACTGGGACAAAAATTACAAGCACATCCAACTATTGGTGTGTCTGGTGGCCTTTGGCAGAGCACCGACACCTCCATTTTACAGATGAGGAAACTCTGAGTGGATTGGATGCTGCCAGGAAGCTAAGGCCTCTCAATAAGCCATAACCTCTAAGAGGGTAGGGCAGAAGGAGGCGCATCTATAACTGATGAAGGAGCAGGGGTTGCTGCTATTGACTGGGAGAGAGCACGTTTGAGATTCTGTGCGTGACTCAGGGACCTCATTTTGGTCTGTGCTTGGGCATATTTAGGACACTTTGTCTCACTGTACCCAATGGAGTGCCTCTGCAAGATTGCTTATGTCCAACGGAATACATGGCCTTGTGGTGAGCGGCAGGCCAGCTCCCAATGTCAGAGGCAGCTCTTCTCATTCTCAGAGATCACGTTGGTATCTACTTCATGGAAATAACCCATGTAAAGAACTTAGTGTGACATTCTACAAAGATTAATAATGATGGTGGAACATGGATGGTGGAACTGATGTGGAGGGGGTGGGGGAAGGAACCCTGGGAGAGCCAAGCAGATGGGTCTTAAGGGAAGATCTAAACAGAAGACAGATGTGATCATACCGTGCTTTTAGGAAGACCACTGGCAGAGCCCAGGGAGGGGTAGTGAGAGGGTAGGCAGGAGGTCAGTTAAGACATTCTCCTAGCTAAAGGTGAGGGATACAGGGACAAGACAGGGTGGCGTATACGGAGGACATACCCCTGACAGTGGGGAGGGGGTCAAGGATGGCTTTAAGGCTCTGATTTGAAACAGTCACAGATGACCAAAGGTATGCAGGTAGGCAGGACTCTGAGTCAGGGTCAAGATCATGAGGTTGGTCAGGGTCAAGGTCATGAGATTGGTGGCAAGCCCTCTCCCCAACAGCAGCAGTGCTTGTAAACTGTTGTAGAGATGGGGTGACTTACAAAACTGTGTTCAAAGAAAAGGTTCTGTTGCTAAAAGCTCATGTGGAAAACCACATGTGAGGTTCGGCTGCAGTGAAAGGAAGAGTGGGGTGGGATTTCACAGAGTTTACTGGGTAGGCTACGCAAGCATTTTGGGAAGGGATGTGTGGCATCAGAGCAGCAGAAGAGGGCAGGGCCCAGGGAGGCCAGGGGTGGGGAGGGGAGGCAGCATCTAGCAAAGCCCTGCCAGTGGACCTGAACACAGAGCCAGGAGGCCATGCTGGGGATGCAGAACGATCTTAGATGCAGGATGTCCAGCAAAGGTATTTCAGACTCTTGTTACCTGGAGGGCAGCCTGGGCAGAGGCCACGTGTCTGGACAACATCTAAGGCATGAGGCTGCTGAAGGTGACTCCCCGCTCTGAGATCCGGTCAAACGTCTACCCTCGGGGCTCCGCCTCTTACGTGGTGTCCGACGAGCCGCCGGAAGCTCAAGCCGGCCTCACGGGGACCACCCTGACCGACCCTGAGACGCACCCCTCCTCTGCACCGTGTGGCCCACACCTGGGTGCACGCACACCCTGGCTCCCTAGGTCTGTGGGGTCTGCAGCCGCTCCTCGTGTCACCCAGCACATCACCCCAGGGCGCTCTTCTGGAGGCCCTTCCTTCCACGACTCACTAACTTCATAACTGAATAATGCTCCTTTCCGATTGTTCCCACTCGGATTGTGCAGAAACAGTTCTCTTTGCCTCATGGGACCCAAGGAAGTCGTACGAGGCTGCCCCTTGCCCAAGCTCCGTCTTCCTCTAGGAACCCAACCCTGTGAATCCACGACGCTAGGTGTGTGTCACCTGTCACATGGTGGGGCTGACTGTGGGCCGGCTCCACCGCAGGGGTGCATGGAGGCGGGGGTGCACGGGGGGGGGGGCAGGGGCGCACGGGGGCAGGGGCGCAGGGGGGGCAGGGGGCGCACGGGGTCGCGGGCATTCCGGGCGAGCTTGGCGGAGTCTCATCCAACCCCGCGCTTCCCTGCTGAGGCCCCGAGGGATTCGGGCCGCGGGGTGCGGGTGCGGGTGCGGCCGCGGCAGGAGGTCCCGCTCTGCGGCCCAGGGCCCTCTCCGGCGCAGGTGGGTTCCCCTCGTCCACTTTTGCTCCAACGTCCCCTCCGCGCCGCCCGCCAGGGCAGCCCCTGCCGTGACTCAGTGTCCATCACGCGGCCCTTCCGGCCCTTCCCCGCCTGGGCTCCGGGTGCTGCGGGGACAACGGTGCTCGGAGCGCCGCCCTCCACCCCGCCCCGCGGACCGCCCGCGAGGACCGCGCCGGGGCCCACCGGCCGTTGCCCCTTTAAGCGCCAGGCCGGGACGCACGCGCAGTCGGGCCGTTGCGCGCAGCTGCGCAGTGGGGCGGCGGATGTTTACGGCGGCGGCGGTCGGGGCGGCGGACGGGCGAGGGGCGCCGAGGAGCTGCAGGTCGCGGCCGGGCGGCCCGGTCTCGCGGCCCAGCCCGGAGGTAGAGCCGCCGCCGCCGGCCTCGGCCCGGCCTGCGGGGGCGGCGGCGTCTCCCGGACCCCTCCCTCCCGTGCGTCCTCCCCTCCCCCGGCCCCGCGCGCCCGCAGCCCCTCCGCGGGCGCCCTCGTCCCCTCCCCGCCCCTTCTCTCCCCTCCTCCCCCCTCCCCTCCCCCCCAGCGGCCCTTAGCCGTCGCCCCTCCTCTCCCCTCCTCCCCGGGCTCCCCGCGCGCCTTCCCCCCCGGGTCGGCGACCTCTCCCGTCCCTGAGCTCCCCTCCCCCTTCCCTTCCCTCTTCACCCCTTCCCCTCCCTCTCCTCTCCCCTCCTCCCCTAACCTTCTCCCCTTCTCCTCCTCCTCCTCTCCCTCAACCCTCCCCTCCTTTCCCCTCCTCCTCCTCCCCCTCCCGCACCCCCCCACTCCCCCACCCCCCAACGCCTCGAGGTGTCGCTGTCCTCTGCTCCGCCCCGGGGTTGTCCCCTGCGCCCCGGGGTTTGCCCAGCAGCGGCGGGGCCTCCCGGGGTCTGTGTCCTGGTGCCCGGGGCTTACGCGATCCCGATCCGATCCCGATCCCGTGCTTGACTGCGGACGTGCAGCCAGGCCCTAGCTCACGGAGCAGGAAGGTGCGGGTCCGGGGGCGCCCGGGGGCTCAGCGCGCGGCCTCCCGCCCTGGATCTTGCAGTTGTGAGTCCTGCCGCGTGTTGGGTGTAGAGATTACTTAAAATTAAATCTCTGGAAAAGAAAAAAAAAAGGAAAAACCAACCCGAAACCAAAACAAAGCCTTCCACGCCTCGGGGATGCCTGGGGAGGCGGGGCCGCGGCTGACCTCGGGCCGACCTCGGGCGCCCACGGCCCTGACCTCGGGCCGACCTCGCGGAGCCGGGAGGAGGCCGCCTGGGCTGGGCCCCCGTTTTTCCCCCGTGGGATGTGCCTCCCGAGTTTGTGCGTGCTCGGTCGGCCCTCGAAGGGGTCTCCGCCTCCCCTTTATTCATCACAGGCCTGTAATGGTTTTCTTTTCTTTTTGGCAGAAGAGTGGCTGAAGTAACCAACTCCACTTGGGTGTCGAGTACACTGTCATTCAAGAATTAGTGAAGTAAGGTTCCTATAAACTCAGACCTTGTGGCTGTGCTTGTGACTCCGCTTTACAGGTGGAGGAGGGCACCTGCGCGGCGGGTCGGTGCCGAGGCCCCTGGACCCACTTCAGCTTGTCCCTGGCCTGGGACGTCCCGGGGGCGGGGGTGCTCGAGGCCGGGCCTGAGAACAGTTCAGGCCTTGAGTTCTAGGTGTCAGGAAGCTTTTCTGTGTTACGTAGAACTACTCTCACCTACCGTGTCTCACCGACCCAGCTTTTATCAGGTCCGGGAATGGTGTATGTATAGGTGGCTGCCTTTCAAGTATTTGAAAAAAAATCCCTCTACATGTGTTCCTTGCAGAGTTCTGGTTTTCAAGATGAGTCTGTTTCTTCTATTATTCTGCCGGCAGGAGGTGTGGCTTGGGTTCTGTTTTCTCCGGGCCTCCATCAGTTACCGGTGTGGTTGGACCGGCCCCTATTGTTAGGGTGGAAAGACAACTTTCAGCGACAACCATCAGGAAACTAAAAATAAATTAATAAATAAACAAACAAATAAATAATTGTTTATTATTCACAGAACCTGGAAATTTTACGGCATATGTGGGCCCACCAGTGAGGTGGAGGGCTGTGAAGAGAGCGCTCAGGGGAGCACAGGCCTGGGGTTCTGCTTGTATTGGGGTTGAGGGTGGGAGCCTAGGGCTTCTCAGGCTTGCTCTTTATTGGGGACTTAAAAGCAGAAGAGGGGATTTAAAGCATGGGTAGAGAAAAGACAAGTGTCCCAAAAAGTCTCTCATGGAAATCCTCTAAGATCTGATCTCAAACAAAGGACGCTCCAAAGGGAGGTGGCCTGACTCTTCATGGCGTTGAGTGGCAGGACACAAAGTATTTATTCCTCACCAATCAAAACTTGAGTCAGGCACTCGTGTTACAGAAAAGAGAAACCTTTCATGGCTTACGCTACAAGATCCTATTCCCCAGCTCATTTTCCACATGAAATTCCCTTGTGCATATTTCCCTTAAGTGATACTCAGCTTGGAACATGGCACTCCATGTTTGTCTGACAAACCCAGCGTAGGCTGGGGTCGCAAACACCCATTACGGATTCAGGCTGTACTGGCCCAGCTATAGCCTCCTTGGTTGGGTTGTCAATCATGAGGCCTTCCCATGCCCGCTGCTGCCCCTCCCCCCACACTGTGCTTGGCAGTTGGTTTTGGAAGGAGCAGTACGATAGTAAGGTGTCCTGTGGGCCAGTTACCCAGAGTGGTGAATTACATTGAGGTTTACAAAGTATAATCAAGTACAGCATCCAAAAATTATTTCCCATTACTTGGGACAATTGGATTTGACTAGATTAGATCCAGATTTGTTTTGGCAAGGATATCTTTGAACCTGGGTGGGTCAGTAACAAGTAGTGATGGTGTTCAGTGTGAGGGAGTGATAGATGACCTGGCAAAGTTAATATTCTCAGACCCCGTAGATGGTGACACATCCTACCAATGGCAACAGAGAGGGTGACCATGTTGTTAATTAGTCTGTCATGTGGGGCAAAGATTACCAACATGTTACGTGTTACAGAAGGTTTTTCCTTTGGGAATTTTTAAAAGCTGCATTTGGTGTGGGGTAAAGAATGGAGGCCTTTGGCTAGACAGTCCTGGGTTTGAATTCTGGCTTTCCCTTCGCACAGGTGTGTGATCATGAGCAAAATAACTGCTTGGTCCCAATTTACCTCCATGACCTCCTGTGACTGGGAGATTGTAGCTCTTTTTACTAAAGTTCTAGCTTTTGGATATGAATAAACTTTCAAAGTGAGGTGGAGTTGAAAATAAGTGATAGATGACTTAGTAGAAAATAAAATTTATCCAATCTATAGTTAGTGTTCGCTTTCCAAAGATGGAATGATGGTATTGAGATGGGATGGTAGAGCATTATGCACATGAGATCCACCATGGAAGCTGTGTGATTTCCAGGCCTTTTTGTAAATAGACCTTTAGACAGCGAACGCAACTCCACTTTTAAATGGTCACCTAAATGTAAGGTGACTGTCGGAGACTAAGGATGTAGACTGTAGCCTCAGAACTAAGTGGCTTATTGAAGATTAAAGTTGACTTCATTAGCACTTTGTCCCATCGGCTAAGTTAACTGGCTGTGGACCATAACCTAACAAGGGCTCTGAAACAACTTGATGAGGTGAAAATCTAGTAATTAGACCATCCTGGTGATTTGGAAAGCATATTACTCATCTCTAAAATCTTGATGAGAATGAACTGTTCAACCATGAAGCAGAAGAGCATTTATACTAAGCCCCACGTTTCACATATTTGTTATGAGAAGCTGAAGATTATCATGTGTTTTTATTCCTGGGAAAACCTCTCCCATCACAGTTGCCAGTAGTGTGTGTGGGGTATGTATATGGAATCTATTCCCCCAGGATTTATGATTCTTGTTCTGCTGTTTGAAATCCAGAGGATTGTGAGGGGGAACACAATGATAGACTTTGTAATAATAAATTATAGTACGTTATTATGGAAGTTCTGAATCCGAAAATGTGTCTGTCTTTGTGAAGCCTGGTGTTTCCTGGTTTTCCCAGCAATTTATATCAAGTGTTTTGTAAAACATTACCATTTTGTGTGAAGTAAAATCATTCTTTTGGAAAGAGTTACATGGGGTATGTATAAAATTGGAGAAGATATTTTTATGGTTCATGAAGATGAGGTCCCTGTGAATTAGTTGGAGGCACATTGTATGTTAGCATGTGGCTCAGAGGGCATCACATTGTTGCTTTTTCTTCTTGAAAGCAGTTGGGAAGAAGGTAAGCAATGTACCTTTTATTGTTAAAGAGGCAGAAAGATTGCATGACGTATACTTCCAAAGTGGGCGTAGGATTCTTGTAGCAGCTATAGCCTGGAAACAGATTTCGTATTTGTTACAAATAAAATGTCACCATTGGTCCTTTTGGGTAAGAGTTTTGTTAGTGGTGTTTTTGCCAGAAATTTGTATATCCAAGTGAACAGATTGGATGGATTCCTTGACCTGGTATTTATGTGTCTGTGAGGGCATAGAGTTGTCAGGTAAAATTTAGGACACCAGGTAAATGTGAAAATTAAATAGCGAATAATTTTATTGTTTGTTGTTTATCTTTATTTCATATTATTTTTCTTTTAAAGATTATTTATCAAAACTCATCTGTAGCATTTGAAATATTCAAAGAGAAGTTACACCATATGTATATTCTTTTTATGCTTATATCCACTGACTTTGCCGTACATGAATATATCCCTGTTGAGGCAGATTTATATTCAAGATAATTTTAATTCTAAATACCTGACTTTGTAGATTGACAACTTGTAGTAAAATACTGAATTCATACTTTAATGATGTTTTCAGTTGTCGAATATGCATTAGCTACCTCAAGTTCATTTGAATTCATTTGATATTATAAATTACAAGCTTACTTCTGGATGGAAATAATAGAATTTCATATTTAACTTTTTCCTTCTGAATTTGGGCAGGTGGGTGCTGACAAAATACATCCCATCTGTGATATTTTCAGAATTCAGAATTTGAAATTGGCATGTTACTAGAACTTTAACTGTTGTGCTCTTACCGTCGATGTAAATAGCTTTTTAAAACATTTTTAATTACAGTATTGCCTAAGCGTGATCTTGAAGATGGGAGGTGCTGTGAGTGCTGGTGAAGACAACGATGAGCTGATAGACAATCTGAAGGAAGCACAGTACATCCGGACCGAGCTAGTAGAGCAAGCTTTCCGAGCTATCGACCGCGCAGATTATTATCTTGAAGAATTTAAGGAAAACGCTTATAAAGACTTGGCGTGGAAGCATGGAAACATCCACCTCTCTGCCCCTTGCATCTACTCAGAAGTGATGGAAGCCCTCGACCTGCAGCCGGGGCTCTCCTTCTTAAACCTGGGCAGTGGCACGGGCTACCTCAGCTCGATGGTGGGGCTCATTCTAGGTAAATCTGTGGGGAGTGTGGGAGAGACGAGTCTGCTGGCAGTGTTTCCTCTGTAGGGACCTTGTCTCATTGCCCTTGGCCTTCTGAGCCGTGGTCTGGGTCTGGTATCGTTTATATGGAGTCATCGGTGGGCTGGTGAAGGGAGGGCTTCAGGTTTAGGAGGAGGGATTCCTCCACTGCCTGTGCAGCACACCCTCCTTCTGGACAACAGAGCACCTCAAGAATTATGTAAATTGGGGCTTTCCAGTGATTTTTTTGTTTAATACAATCACCCAGCCTGCCTTGTCACTCTTTCTGTAAACTAAGTTTAAAGTTCCCTGGAACTTAAAGGTCTTCCAGGCAGTGTAAATAAATTCCAGGGATGGAAAGAATTTCACAGTTTTTGCCTCTTTTCCCAAATAAGTTGTAAGGCTGCACATGGGAATTGGCTTTTTTTTTTTTTTTTTTTAAATTCGCATTTTTGTTATTGAAACAACAGTACCAGACAATTGAGGGTTTAGGTGTCTGCTTTTAGAGTAGAGGTAGAACGGTTTTGCCAGAGGAGTAACGGGCTCACCTGTGCTTTAAAAGATTTCTCTCAAGAGGAAGCAGGGCTGGGACTGCTGCAGCATCTGTGAGAGAGGGTGGCATCCAGACCGCAGGTGCAGGTGCTAGATGTCCTGTTTTTAGTCGTCACCATGGATGCCACCACTTCGTTTCTTTATGGTTGTTAGAGAAAATCTTAACTGTAACAGTTGATTTTTTTGAGTATGGAATCAAATTTTTGGTTCTTTATAAGTTTGAAGACTTTGGTGAAGTTTTGAGACTGATCATATGACTTTAGGCTATAGATTGTTATCCTCAAATATATAGGTTTATTTGTGTTTTGTTTTTTTAAAGCTAAATACTTTTTGAACTTAATTTGTCTTGGATTGAGACTGCTTTGGGAATAGCTCAGGTTATGTATCATTGTGGACTTAGGGAAGGGTGATTCCCTCCAGTGGGGCAGAGAAATTGGGGGAGCTAAGGATGAGATGCTGTTTTGGGGAGACTAGGTTAGAAATGCTATTGAAAAGAACTGAGATGCTCAGTTCTTACAGTAAATGTGAGGTGACCTGTTGGCACTTGACATTCCCTAGGAATTAGAAAGAAATGGCTTCTCTTCTCTGAGTCCCCTGTTTGCTGGGAATGTAATTAGCTGTTGAGATGGGGAGAGATCTAAAGGAAGGAAGGAAAACTTTTTGGGGGTTGCAGTGGATACTCTGTAATGCTGTGATGTATTTTAAGGAGGTGACTGGAGTTTCCTTTCCCGGGTAGACTTCTTGCATTTGCAGGGAGGAGGCTGCACGCGCTGGACTGGCGTCTCTGGATACCACATATTCTGGGCCACCCTCCCCCGTTTATTCCGCCTTCAGCATTGCTTCATGCACGTCACTCCAGAGCTGATGTGAGGCCTGGAGTCTGACTCTTTTTTGAACCCACCTGCCTTTCTGCCTGGCCCTGAACTTTATCCCTTTTGTGCCGCACACGGCTGACCTGAGAGTGCTATGAGATTAGGGAGTGGAGTGCCCTCCCTGGAGGGTGGGGGGGCACGGGGGCTTGTGGTATGGCTTCAGTGCCATGGGCCTCCTGTGTCAGTTCTGACTCTTCCCATGTGCTCCCTCCCCTCATAGTCCTCTTTTTATTGAGGTGCGTTGGGGGCTATGTGTTTTGCTCTATTTGGTGTTAACGCTTTTTGGGGATAGGAGCTGTGTTCTCTATTATTAGAATTAACTGCTTAATAGGTGTTGATAAAGGGTGAGGGGCTAATGAAACTATGATGACTGAGAAAGTAAAGGTGCTGCTAGCTAGAGAGCAGTGGGGATGAAAGTCAGGGACTTGACAGAGGGTCTTGAAGTTGGATAATTTGGATTTGATGTTGTAAATAGTGAAAATGTGACTTCTCAGGTAGGGTGTGTTTTAATCAGAGAATGTTTTAGCAGCAGGTGTGCCTTTGACAGATGTTGAGGGAAGAGAGCCCCAGATGAGTTGTCCAGGTGGTGGAGAGGGAAGCCTTGGCCTGGGGTGGCTGCTGTGCTGTCAGGGGACCAGGTAAGCCCAAGTGGCAAAATGTAAAGATACAGAAGCACAGATGGTTGCTTATTTTCTAGTATTTCTGTTGGACTGTAGGGTTAGGTGCTGCACTGTGACTTCAGTGTATCTGTCTAGTAAATAAGTTTTACTTGCCCTGTTGATTTTTACATGGAGATATTTAAAAATGGCTGTGTAAGTTAATCTGCAGTAAATGAACAAGTGTGAGGTGTGGAGCTTGGTGAATTGTTCTGTAAGTATTCACCTTCATACAAGCACCACCCAGAACGAAGTATGGAGTAGAATCAGCATCCCAGAAGCTCTCATGCTGCCCTTCTGCCTCCAGGGAGGAGAGCGCTGCTTTGTCCTCCATCATCACAAATAGGCATTGCCTGTTTTTGACCTTCATATAAATGGATTCCCACAACAAAGTGACTCATCTAAGCTGTGTTAGTAGATCTCATCCAGAGGCAGTTTTATATGGAGGGAACACCTTTATTGTTAAATGGGCTTGTAACTTTTCTCACCAATTTATTGCCGATTATTGATAAATTTCCTTAGATATAAAAAATGTTTCATTGTAACTTGGCTATATTTTATTTCTTTTGTTTAAATTTTTTTGAAGACCTTATTTATTTAAGAGAGAGAAAGTGTGTGCATGAGTGGGAGGGGGGCAGAGGGAGAGCAGGAGAGAGAATCTGCAGCGGACTCCAAGCTGAGTCTGAGCCTGACATGCGGCTTGAACCTGCGACTTTGAGATCATGACTTGAGCTGAAATCAAGAGTCGGACATTCAGTTGACTGAGCCACTCAGGAACCCCAGTTACAGTTTTCTTTTAATGATTATCAAAATAATTGTGTCCCTATTTGACTGTTTTAGTGACCTTTTGTGGAACATAGTCCTGAGTACAGTTTCATTTGGAAATACATTTTTCTTCT
This sequence comes from Canis lupus dingo, assembly GCF_003254725.2. Lineage (NCBI taxonomy): Eukaryota > Metazoa > Chordata > Mammalia > Carnivora > Canidae > Canis > Canis lupus. The sequence continues at coordinate 47,760,920 of NC_064266.1, forward strand.
TCAATTTATTAGTAAGATCTTGAATTATTGGTTGTAGATCTTGGCTTTTTTATGTCTTCAAATAATTCTTTAACAGTTTGAGAGCCGAGTGACCCAGGCTTAGGAAAGCTGTGGAGTTGGTAATTTCAAAGAAACCAGTATTTACAATGTGATGAGCATTGTGTACCCTGCATATTTAAAGATTAGCTTGAGTGATTTAGGTCTGATAACGTGGTTAGACCTCAAAAACTCGCGAATTTCTTCATGTAATTATACATGCTGAATCTGGTGCATTGCAGCTGATAAAATAGAAATAAAGAGTAAAATTCTTGCCCTAGTTCTAAAAGTTTTCTTATTCTGAAACATTTTAGGTCCTTTTGGTGTGAACCACGGGGTTGAACTCCATTCAGATGTAATAGAATATGCAAGGCAGAAGCTGGACTTCTTTATTAGAACCAGCGACAGCTTTGACAAGTAAGATCAAATACTACCCTTGGATTGCTGTGTGAATTACAATTTAAAATTTTTATTAGATGGGAGAAATAAATTTATTAGTGTTCATATACTAGCAAGCATGATTCAGCTTTGGCAGGAGAACCAGGGGTATATGCATAGCTGTTCTAATTATTTTTTAAATATTTTGTGCTTTTGAGGGCTTCAGGTTCTTTTTAACTATGATACCAGGGGAAGGTGATTTTTCACCAACATAATAAGAGAAGGAAATAGAATGTTCATTTTACTCAATTTTCATGTTTCCAACACAGGAAACATTTTATCACCTAATAGTTTCAAAAACAGAATTGTTGGATTTGTCTTTAAACAGTATATATAACTACCTCTTGCCATTTTTATTTAAGGCATTAAAATTCTTATTTTGGAGTTTAACATTTTTTAGAAATACCAAGTGTAGTCTTCTTTGATTTTACTTGTTTTTATATTTTATTTTATTTTATTTTATTTTTTTTATATTTTATTTTTTTAAAGATTCATGTATTTATTAGAGAGAGAGTGTACGTGCACACAAGTGCAGGAGTGGGACAGAGGGAGAGGTAGAGAGAGAGAATCTCGGGAACTTCCTGCTGAGTGTGGAGCCCGATACAACACTGGGCTCGGTCTCATGACCCTGAGATCATGACCTGAGCTGAAAGAGTTGGGTGCTTAACTGGCTGAGCCACCCGGGTGCCCCTCATTTTACTTGTTTTTGGTAGATCTTAAGTAAGGTAATGATTTATAAAAAGAGAGCAAAGACAGTGATGATTGGAGGGTAGATGATTTAAGCCTGGATCATGTTTATGATGTTCACTTTCATAATAGGAAGTCTGGCTCTGTCAGTTATATCACTATTGGATTGTTCAAGGAGAACATAACCTGTGGTTAGTATAGATTTACTGTATAGACTTGTTACAGGTGATCTATTCAGTTATGGAAAATATTTTTTTGCTTTTAGATTTGACTTCTGTGAACCTTCCTTTGTTACTGGCAATTGCCTAGAGATTTCTCCAGATTGTTCTCAGTATGATCGTGTGTACTGTGGGGCTGGTGTGCAGAAAGAGCATGAAGAGTACATGAAGAGTCTTCTCAAAGTAGGAGGCATCCTTGTCATGCCACTGGAAGAGAAGGTCAGACCCCTGTCATAACTGACGCGCTTAACTGTTGGCCAAGGTCTGTGCCAAGAAGTTGACATACATTTTTCCTTGCTTTCCTCATGACCATCCCTCCCCCTCACAGATGAGGACATGGGCAGGGACAGGTCACACAGATACCCTCACTTGGGCCAGGGCACCCTGGAGCCCGTGTTGTAAAACCTACCCCTCACCCCCCTTCTGGCTCCTTATCTCTCCCCCTCTCTCTCCTACCTCCCTCCCTTCCCCCACAGCTGTTCTAGTATGGTTCTTCTATTGTTAGAATTACATATAAAAATCATGAGAGTAACTCTATTCTAATTGTTAAATTCTGTGACAGTGAGTGTTACACAGAAGTCCCTTCCTTAGGAGGGATCTCATCTCAGTCTGTTTGGTCATGCATGTTTCTGTATGTTGTTGCTATTGTGCTTCCTTGAGAAACACACGTTGTAATCAATAAGAAGATGAATCAGACCCGAATTGGTCATCAGGAATAATGTCTCCATCACAAAGAACTAGGGAAAAATGGAAGTGATAAAAATTAGGAGACTGTACATTTTTGTGTGATTTTCTGCAATTTAAAAATGTTACCATTTAATTTATTTTGTATAAAAAGTAATCATTCATTGTAGAAAATCCAGAACATATAAAATTGTTCACAATCCCCACCTTAAGCCATATTAGCATATGATTCTTATAGTTTGTACCCTTTTCCAAGAAGGTTTAGAACTTATGATGTTTTACTAAATTCATGAGATAATTTTCAGCCATGTGACATTCCAGGTCATCATTTTGAGTGCTTATATAGTATCCTGTGGGTTTGTTGACCATAGTGTGTCCTCTGGCTCCTGGAATTGCACGTGAGGCTGCATGTGTCATGTTCTGTTACTTACTGTTACATGCAGGCAGTAGTGAATATCACTAAGGAAAGCAATATTTTTATCCATAAATATTTCAGTGTGTATCTATAAAAGATAAGGGCTCTATTTTTTAGATATCCCAAAACCATTATTAACCTAAAAAATTACCAGTCATTTCTTGGCTAGCTAGTGTTCAGATTTTCCTGATTGTCTCAAAATTTGTTTGAATAACTTATTTGAATGGGGCTCCATTTAAGATTGCAAGATGTCTTGCATTTCATTCATTGGTCCTTCTCTTTTTTTTTTTTTAAAAGATTTTATTATTATTTATTTTTTAAAGATTTTATTTATTTATTCACAAGAGATGCACAGAGGGAGAAAGAGAGGCAGAGACACAGGCAGAGGGAGAAGCAGGCTCCATGCAGGGAGCCCGACATGGGACTCTATCCGGGGTCTCCAAGGATCACGCCCTGGGCTGAAGGTGGCGCTAAACCGCTGAGCCCCCCCAGCTGCCCTAAAGATTTTATTTTTAAGTAATCTCTGCACCCAGCCTGGGGCTTGAACTCATGACCTGAAGAGCAACAGTTGCACACTTCACTCACTGACTGAGCCAGCCAGGAACCCTTGGCTTATATATCTCTTAAGTGTTTATAACTTCTCCTTTTTTTGTTCTTCACTTTTTCCTTACAATATACTTGTTGAAGAAATCAGGTCATTTGTCTTACAGAGTTTCCTATAGTCTGGATTTGGAGATTACACAGCCCTGTGGTGATGTTTTACATATTCTTTCTGTTCCCTATTTTCACTATAAATTGTTAGTTGGATCTAAAGACTTGCTTAGTTTCCAGTTTGACTTAATTTTGGGGGGGAGGAGGGGTGCAAGAATACTTACTTACCAGGTGTTACACCTCCATAAGAGGCATATCATGTCTGTTGTTTCTCTTTTCCCGACGCTGTCGGTGCTCTTGTGGTCCTGATCCATTATCTCATTAAGGGATGCAGAATAATACATTCTGATTCCGTCACTTCTCTTCATTTAGTACTTCAAATTATTTTTTCTTTTAATTTTAATTCCAGTATAGTTAACGTACAGTATTATATTTTAAATGTATAATACGCTGATTTAACACTTGGATATGTCACTCAGTGCTCATCAACATCCGTGTCCTCTGAACCCCCTTTACCTCTTTCCCTATCCCCCCCCCCCACTCACTTCCTCTCTGGTGACTATGGGTTTGTTCTCTGTAGGTATATTTTTTTTGGTTTGTCTCTGTCTCTCTTTTTTTCCTTTGTTCATTTGTTGTGTTTTTAAAATTCCACATGTGAGTGAAACTAGTGCTATTTGTTTTTCTCTGACTGGCTTATTTTGCTTAACCTTATACCCTCTAGCTCCGTCCATGTTGTTGCAAGTGGCCAGATTTCATTCTTCTTTATGGCCAAATAATATTTCATTGTGTGTATACCCACACAGACACACACAGACACATACGCACACGTCTTCTTTATCCATTTGTCGATCCTTGGACACTTGGGCTGCTTCCATATCATGGCTACTGTAGATAATGCTGTGATAAACATCAGGGTACACATATCCCTTTGAATTAGTGTTTTCATATTCTTTGGGTAAATACCTAGTGTAATTGCTGGGTCGCAGGGTAGCTCTATTTTTAACTTTTTGAGGAACCTCCACACTGTTTTCCAGAGTTTGCATTCCCACCAATGGTGCAGGAGAGTTCTTTTTTCTCTGCACCCTCACCAACATTTCTTTCCTGTGTTGTTGATTTTAGTCATTCCGACAGGTGTGAGGTGGATATCTCTGTGGGTTTTTTTGTTCTGTTTTGTTTAAGATTTATTTATTTTAGAGAGAGAGAGCATGAGAAGGAGGGGCAGAGGAGAGGAAGAGAGAATCTCACACAGACTCCGTGCTGAGTGAGGGCTCGATCTCATGACTCTGAGGCTATGACCTGAGTTGAAACCAAGAGTTGGATGCTCAACCGACTGAGCCACCCAGGCACCCCTCATTGTGCTTTTGATTCGCCTTTCTTTGATGATGAGTGATATTGAGCATCTTTTCACGTGAGTGTGGGCCATCTGGATTCTTCTTTGGAGAAATGTGTATACATGTCTTCTGCCCATTTTTAAATTGGATTGTTTAGTTTTTGGGTGTTGAGTTGTATAAGTTCTTCATATAATTTAGATACTAATCTTTTATAAGATATGTCATTTGTAATATCTTCCCCCACTCAGTAGGTTGTCTTTTAGCTTTGTTGGTTGTTTGCTGTGTAGACACTTTCTATTTTGATGTGATCTCAATAGTTTATTTTTGCTTCTGTTTCCCTTGCCTCAGGGGACCTATCCAGAAAAATGTTGATACAACTGTTGTCAGAGACATTACTGCCTGTACTCTCTTCTAGGATTTTTATGGTTTCAGGTATCATGTTTAGGTCCTTAATCTATTTCTTGTCTTTGTGTCATCTTCCCTTTCTTTTCATCAGTATTTTATAATTTTCAAAGTAGAGGTGTTTCACCTCCTTTTTAAGTTTATGTCTAGATATTTCATTATTTTTGGTGCAATTGTAAATGGGATTGTTAATTTCTGTTTCTGCTGCATCATTATTAGTGTATAGAAATACAGTGGATTTCTGCACAATGATTTTGTATCCTGCCACTTTATATAGTACCTGGAATACTTAATGTAAAGAGAAACACTCGCATCAATTATTTGGTTACCCTAGGTATACTTTATAAGGAGAGGCTGGATAAATTCTGATTCTTAAGCTCTGTTTATCAGTTTCCTCAATAATCTGGTTCTCTAGCATCAGTTAAAGGTGGTGGATAGGAAGATTTTGTTTGATTTCTACTGGCGGTGTGAATTCACGGATATAGATTAATATTTTAATCATTGTATGATTCTTAATGAAGCTTAAGATTTCCTATCTTGGTCAGTAGGGCTCTTGGGCTCTGATATAACCTCAGTAGTTTTGTTACTTGCTGGTAAGAAAAGATGTTCCGCACTCATTTTGTGTATTTTGTACCACAAAATTATAATTAACCATTTTTGAGGATCCTTGTTAATTTTAAGTTCAGTGGGAAATAGTGTTTTTAGAGGGCAAAAGTGGGGCCTTTGTGGGAATCTGAGGCTGGGTTAGTCGGGTTAGTTTTTTCAGTGGAACTCTGGAGCTGGGAAGTCCACCCCCATATACACGCACACACACACATGTTTTTGTTGGTTTGGTTTTTGGACATGAAACACACCATGGGTTTATGTTGGTACTTGAGCTCAGATGCAGGACCAGAGGGTTTTTCTGACTTCTTCTGTCTTACAACAGCATCACTTTTGTCCCATACTGGAAGGCTGGGTCTCTCACTGCCCTCAGATTGCCCGGATATTCTCCTGGGGATGTACAAATTCATATGTTTTATTTATTTATTTTTAAAATATTTTATTTTATTTATTCATGAGAGACACAGAGAGAGAGGCAGAGACATAGGCAGAGAGAGAAGCAGGCTCCCTGCAGGGAGCCTGATGTGGGACTTGATCCCGGGACCCCGGGATCACACCCTGGGCCGAAGGCAGACGCACAGCCACTGAGCTACCCAGGCGTCCCAAATTTGTATGGTTTAAAGTCACTGGAAATAATGCTTCCCTGTGAGGTTACACTGCCAGCCTGACTTATAGCTTATTTGTTTTCAATGTTTAGGGACTTCCATTTTAGGTTTTATAACTTTGTGAGATATTTACAAAATTTCAAAATCTAAATAATGAATACTCACAGAATTTTTAGATGTATGTACCCTCCACTTTACCTGTAGGTAACCACTTTGTTTTTGGTCTGTCTGTTTGTTCAAATAATATATAAGCAAACACACTTTTTTTTTTTCAAACTTTACTTAAGTGGGGCTGCCTGGGTGTCTCAGCGGTTTAGTGCGGCCTTCAGCCCAGGGCGTGACCCTGGAGACCCAGGATCCAGTCCCACGTCAGGCTCCCTGCATGGAGCCTGCTTCTCCCTCTGCCTGTGTGTCTCTGCCTCTCTCTCTCCCTGTGTCTTTCGTGAATAAATAAAGTCTTAAAAAGAAACCCCAAAAACTTAAGTGAAGATATGCACGTTTTTTCCCATTCCGTGTATTCATCCAAACATACGAAGTAAAAACTGATAGTTTTATATGTCATTTATTGTTCATTTTAAGTATTTGATGTTTGGCATAAATAGAAATTCTTTTTTATGTCTATATTTTATTTATTTAAAAATGTTCTTTGTTGGTATATGAGAATGTGATTTTTTTGATGAGTATGTGGGTTCTTTCTACTCTTTTGCTGTTTATAAGTAGTGCTGCTTTGAAGAGGCTGTGCATAGACATGTTTGTGGATATTCTTAATCTTTGTCTACACCCATGACCTCTTTCAGGTGCAGTCCCAGAAGCAAAAGTGCTTGATTAGACTCTGTATTTTAACTTTCGCCTACTGCCTTTCCAGAGGCTTTGCTCTCAGCAGCACAGGACAGGAGTCATCCATACCCTTGCTGACAGCCAACAGCTTCTTGCTATCATTGTTGTAGATGGCAAGGCTAGATGTCCCCCTGTTTGCTCTTCTTTCTCAGAATATTGTTTTAAATATGTCTTTATTTAAATTGTTATTATTAGTTTTTAAAAGATTTATTTATTTGATACATATAGAAAGAGTCCCGGAGCAGACTCCCCACTGAGCGCAGAGCATGGAGCCAGATGCGGGGCATGATCCCACCACCTTGAGATCATGACCTGATCCGCAGTCAAGAGTTGGCCACTTAACCGACTGAGCCACCCAGGTGCCCCTTTACTTAACTTATTTTAGAAATCTTTGTTGTATCAGAAAAATAAGTCAGACACTTTATTGGAATTGTGTCATGTGTACATTAATTTGAGGATCATAGACATATTTTCAGTATCCATCTCCTTGTCTGGAACATGGAATATGGATTTATAGTTTTCCTTTAGGGTTCACACATTATTTATTGATGGTTTTTAAATATTTGATGTTTATTATAATTAGAACTTCAGCTTTAAAAAGATGTTTTTTAAAAAGAAGTTTTTGGGAGGGGGGTGCCTGGATGACTCAGTTGGTTAAGCATCTGCCTTCGGCTTCAGGTCATGATCTCAGAGTCCTGGACTTGAGCTCTGCTCCGTGGGGAGTCTGCTTCTCCCTCTCCTTCTCCCCCCACCACCCCACTCCCTCCCCCTGCCCGCTTGTACTTTCTTTTTCTGAAATGAATAAATAAAATCTTAAAAAAATGAATTAAAAAAATAGTTTTGCTGGTACACAAGAATGTGAGTGACTTACTGATGTTTATCTAGTATGTGGCTACTTTAATGCTTTCAGTTCTAAGATTCATGACATAGAATCATAGTTTTTAGAGGATTTGCTGGCTTAGGTATTTTTAGACAAGAATGTATAATCTTAACATGTCAAAGCCAAGCAAAAATAACACCGTGACCTGCTTGGGCCTTTCAGAAGCTGGCACCATCACACAGAACATATAAGAGGGCCATGTTGTCTGTCTAGGTTCTTTGGTACCCCTAATACTGTGACTTGTAAGAAATGTTTTGATGACCTTCACTGCCAGTCTTTGTGTTGTGGTGATGTCACATAGAAACTCACCCTCAAGGAAGTCACTGTGAAACTGCAGCAGTAGCTGCTGTTGGCTATGTGGTCACCTTGTTGCAAGAAGATTTTTTTGTTTCTGTCCTCCAGAAACAATAGCCTTGAGGTCCTTGCAGGTGATCCTGAATGTGAATGTCTTTAATGACTTTGACTTTAGAACACCTGCCAGCCCCTTACTGTTGGCACTGACTCTTGAGAGCCCAGGGAAGTTGTCTCCTCTGATTGTCTCTTCTTATCCTTTGACTTCTTTTCTTTAACATACGCATTTCTTGTAAACAAATTAGGTCTGGAGGCTTTGAGCATATTCAGGCAAAATGTACTTGCAATAATATTAATACGTTATGTGTACTTCATGTCACATCACATGTGGGGCCACTTTTGTCAGGTTATTTCATAATTAGCGTATCTGTGTTTTTTTAGTTTGTATGTAGGAATGATTAAATATAAAGTAACAGTAGCCAGATCTTTGAATATTCTCATTTTCTCTCTGGGGCAGTTGACTAAGATAACACGAACCGGTCCTTCTGCTTGGGAAACCAAAAAGATTCTGGCTGTTTCTTTTGCTCCTCTAATCCAGCCTTGTCACTCAGAGTCTGGAAAATCAAGACTTGTCCAGTTACGTAAGTACAAAGACCCTTACTTATCTTTCAGATCTTTTAAAAAATCGCATTAGATTTGAAGAGAATGAAAAATTATAAGGAGCTGTAATGGGTTTTCAGCCTGTTTTAGGTTATTTTTGCCTTTTAAATCTGCAGGAATTATTGCTGGTCATGCCATTGAAAGCAGAAGACTCCCATGAGAGGGAGTTAATTCTGCTGTGTGGGGAGGTGTCACAGAGAGAGTGTGGTTCCAGCACCACTCAGCCAGAGGACTCAGAGTCATGGGAACCCTTTTCTCCTTGGGGCTGCCTTGTGGGGTACATGTTTCAGCGGGTCTGCAGTATGTGGTAGGAGGCTTACCCTGGAGCCTTACCTGGCTAGGCCGTGCCTTCAGCTCCTTCCAGATGTGGGCCCAGAAAGAGCGAAGAGCAGGGCCAGCATTTATCCAGATACTGTTTTGTAATTTAAATAGAAATTTACGCGGCAATGAGAATTGCAAATGATTTTATTTAAGGTAAAGCTGTTCAGCATGGATTCTGCATTCTAATCATTTAGAAAATTTGTAAAATGCATGAAAAGGGAAAAAAAATCACCACGATCTTACCACCCAAAGATAATACATGTTGGCAAATTCCTTCCAGTATTTTTTTTTTTTAATTTGTGAGGAATCATTTATTAGATAGTAATGCTCTGCCTTGGTCTCTGCTAAGTGGAGGTCACATGCTATATAGATGCGGTCTGTGAAATGTGGTAATGAGCAGCAGTGGAATACCGAAAGGGGCTGAGTGGGGCCAGGGAGCGTTTGACAGAGGATGGGACATTTTGGGTGAAAATGAAGTCTCTGAAGAGAGAAGAAAGGGAGAAAAGGCATGAGCAGAGGCTGATGGGGACTTTGCACATGCGCGCTCCATGGTGTGGTCCGGGTGGGGGTGTACAGGAGAAACTAGCCCACTATGTAGGTTAGACTTGAGTTTATCATGGAGGCTGTGGAAAGCCGCCAGATGTGTGGTGCTTCTGTCTTCTGGATGACCCTGGTGGCTGATTGGAGGGTGAATTTGTTGTGTTCCCTGGGAATCTCCCCAGGAGAAGCTAACATAGCTCGCAATCAGCCAGGGCGTGGCCTTGCAGAACACGGCCTGAGTGTCAGGAGGTGAGGCCATAGTCGGTGCATCCATGAGGCTTCTTGGGTGTTTGGTTGAAGACAAGCCTCTTGGTGTGAGCGCTTGATTGGGTCTGGGTGAGAGTTATGACAGCTCAGAGGGTAGTACCCCGAGATGCCAGCTTTGAGGCCAGAACTGTAGAGCAAATGCTGAATGATAAATAATCGTGATGTTGTTTATGGTTCCTGAGGTGAACAGTCCAGTTATTTGTAACTTTGTCTTCCTGGGCCAGAGTTTTCTAAAGTAGCAAAGTTGTGTCCGTGGAGGCAGTGGCAACTACGTGGAGGCAGTGGCAACTACGGGTGGAAGGGATTTTGGAGCAGGCACATAGGGTCTTTCTGAGGAAGGGTGTAGACCTAGGTAGATTTGGGTCCCAGGGACTAGATCAGAGCCTTGGGGGCCGCTTCCGAGTGTCTGTTACTAGAACCACAGCCTAGATGTCAAAGCAAGGATTGATAGGCACACAGTAGGGGAAATAGAATCAGCCCCTGAGGGAACATTATAGCTGAGGTGGAGGGAGAGCTGGCAGGAGAGAATTGGGCCAAGTCCGTTCCCTTCCAGCGGCACCTGGGGGAGAGCCAGAGAGGCCAGCATTTGGTGGCCGGAGGTCTGGCCACCCGTGAAGGAGTCGGTTCAACAGACTGAGGGGTGAGCAAGGAAAGGTGGGTGTAGTGAGCGGAGAGTCATGGTTGTGGTGTTGCGTCATGGGGCAAGTGCTGGAGCCTGTTTTGGACAACAAGGAGGAGATGGTTGAGCAGGAGAGGAGGCCTGGTGTGGACACAGGGAGAAGGTGCTGAGAGCCCGGGGCCCCGGTGCTTCCCAGGGCTCCTGTGGAACAGGGAGCATTGCACAGGATTCTGTGTAGGCCTCTCTGATATGTATTAACTGTTACAGTCAACCTACGAGTCCTCCCTGTATTGTACATGGTCTTCTTTTTGGGGAGAAGTTAGGTACTGGAGGGAAAAAAAGTGATGGTGGCTTTGAGTATACTGTATTTAACACACAACTCCTAATCCCTCCGCATTCAAGACAAAGCTCTTGTTGTCATGTGTGTACCACCTGCATTAAATTGAGCTGGACTTTAATCACCAGATTTTATTTTTCCTTAGTAGGCTTTGGAGTTTTTGTACTTATTAAAAATGTTTTGGATTTGCTTTTCTCTAATAAGAAAAAGGAACAAATACTCAATTTGTAAAGTACTGTGAAAATGTAAAGATAGATAAAAGAATTCTGGAGGCCTACGTTCTCTGTGTTCCCATTGGATGAGCTTGAACCCAGAATCGAGTACAGTAAACAGAGTCATGAACCTGGCTGTCCAGGAAGCAAAGTGCTGCAACCCATGGTTTTCTTCTGCTTCTGACTGATGAGACAAACGGCCTTTCTTCCTTTCCTCATTTAAGTTTGGGGTTAGTCTGTTTGAAAATCCCTTTTGAGAAGGACCACGTGCATGCACGTTAGAGCTGTGATTGACATTAGCCAGATGCTCCCCTGTGCCCGCGCTGTAAATAGCCCCGCGAATGGCAGTGACCGGTGGGCTCTCCAGAGTCAGGGCCCTGTCCTGTGTGGGTCGCTCACACATGAGGTTGACACTCTCCTCCTTTGCTCCACAGCGCCGCTGGCCGTGCGAAGCCTCCAGGACCTGGCTCGCATCGCCATCCGGGCCACCATTAAAAAGGTCATCCGTCAGGAGACCGTGAGCAGCGGCGGGAACGGACTGAAGAACACTCCCAGGGCCAAGCGCAGGAGAGTGCGCCGCCGCCGCATGGAGACCATCGTCTTTTTGGACAAAGAGGTATTTGCCAGTCGGATCTCCAGCCCCTCTGATGACAACAGCTGTGAGGACTTGGAAGAGGAACAGCGGGAGGAGGACAAGGCCCCGCCGGAAACGAAGCCAGCCCCGCCAGTGAACTTCCTGCGCGAGAAGGTCCTGAGCCTCCCCCTGCCCGATCCCCTAAAATACTACCTGCTGTACTACCGAGAGAAGTAAGTCTGCGGGCACCGATTGGAGGCAGAACCGAAGGCTGTGCCCCTCGCCCTCGCCGGGCCACGTGGGCACATGCTGTGGGGAAGGAGGTGCGGTCCTCTCCACCTTTCTGTTTTCAGTTTGTTCTTGGTTTTCCTCTAGAATTCCCACTCATTGGTATCATTTCAGCTAACATAATCTGACAAACACAAGGTGCATAGGAGAATGTTTTCTCAAAAGGGAGAGAATCTCCTGGAGAAGGGTGTTTGCTTTTTGCTCTGGTGAAACTCTGACCTCTGCGCGCAGAGACCGCTTTGGTGACTGTCTCCCACCCAAGACACACATGTCTGCGTTACTCATGAAGCAGTGAAGTTGAAAGTAACCTGTGTTGCTCATAAAATGTGAAAGAAAGCACAAGTTTGCAAGTGTGTAAAGTCTTTCCTGGGTGTGACACACCTGTGTCCAAGTTAGAACTTTATAGTACCAACCTCATAATTACTGGCGCTGAGCCCCACTCACCCTTTTAGTTCTCTGGAGCGGGGAAGATTATTGAAAAGCTCTCCTTTATTTTAAATGAATGTGATTAAATCTTAATGTGAGTTGTCGATTGTAATTTTAAAAGAAGGAAATTGTGATGGGGAGGAGGAATAAAAGTATCAAACTGCCAGATGTCTCTCTCGAATTCTGAAATAATCCAAGGAATATTTTCCTGACACCTTTTCTTACCTTTAGAAGAACGAGTGGCAGATAATTCCTTAGAATAGACTCAACAATGAAACAGGTGTTGTGTGTAATAAACTTTTACCCCAAGGGTAGGTAGGGATGACTGGTTGACCCAAGCTTGAATATGCTAATGGGCACCTAAGGCATCTATGTGCTCCTTCCTCAAAACAGGTGGAAAGTATTCATTAAAAATGCAGGAACTGCATTGGGGACAATGTTACAGACAGCCTGTGCTTTTTTTAAACTTCAGTTGGCTATTTTTCTGTAATCACATTAGAGTACTGATTAATAGATTTTATCTTTTATAATTCTGGAGAAAAAGACGTGTTTTCTAATTTTTCTTAATAACAAATATGTGTATTTTAGTAGCTCCATTGCGTCAGAATAACGGTGACTTGTGAAGCCTACCTTCTCCAGGCCCTTCGGGTGGAGCACGGTCTGTGTTGACCAAGTTCTGGGTTAGAAGAGGAGGCCGCCTGTCAGTTAGATGGCAGGATGTTTTCAAGTTACATTGGTCATTCCAAAACATTGGTTCTTTTCAAACTCACTTTTTGTACCCAAAGAAAAGAATGGTGTAAGACGTTAACAGGAAACTCAAACTCCGAGTGCTGATGTAGGGTCAGTCATGACTAGTTTTATCCCTTAGCCTCTTGGATGTTGCTGAGCTTGAGTGTCTCTCTGGTTTCACCAGCTGAACCGAGTTCTGGTTGTTTATTTATTTATTTAAAAAATTTTTAAACCTTTTCTTCTTTCTTAAGTAAGTGAATCATTTTTTTCCACAGGATACTGTGTGCATGCGTAGCTGGGAAAACATGTCTGCTGCCCTAGATTTGAAAATGTAATCCTTTGTAAAGACAGTTACCTCGTGGTCGTTTTTAACCTGGCTTTTAATCGAAGGTCAAGCATCCTTGTCTCAGAAGCGCATGGTTTATGTTTACTTGCGGTCACTTCTAGTGTGCACATCTTTGCTGACATCATTCTAATTGATATGTAGCAATCTCTGCAATACGTGGACATTTGGAGCATAATGTTAAATACATGATATTTGTGAAATCTGTTACACCAGGTGAGGTGGCTTGACTAAGTTTTTTAACTGTATATGGATTTTATTTTTTTTAAACCACATTTGCTTTTATGCTAGACTGTAAAAACTCTTCATAATGCATAAGACATGTTTTTCCCTGTATATGTCAAACCTTTCCTAACATTTGTGTTTGTATTTACATGTTGTCATTTTGTGATGTTTAAACCAGAATTTGGTTAAAAGTTTATATAGATATAATATATGTGAAATAGTTTGGTGTTTATCTTATACATGTAGAGAAGAATTATAAATGGGTTTTCCTGGGCTGAAGGGCCCCTCACCAGAGTCCAGTATGATGCACTACTACTACTATCTGTTTCCTGACAGATGTGTCGTCTGTAACCCCTATATTGTAAACCACATTCTAGACAACTGTTGACTTTTATGTTTTGAGAAGTATGTATTTCTGTATGTGATTTTTGTCTTGAAAGTAGTAAAGCCATAGACGTGCAAAGGAAATATCAAATGTATAAATATCAAAGTATGTAACGTAAAAATCAGCTGTGTATGTAAAAATGCTTTTGCCAGTCTGGGCCTTTTCAGGGAATTAATGCCAGAAATTTCAAACAAAGATTTCAGTGAGCAGATATACATTGGATAAATAGAAAGGGTATCAATAAACATAGTTACGGCACTTCAGCCTTCTTGGCATGGCTTGTGTTTCCTGTGTGGGATTGAAATTCTTGACTACATATTTTCCAAAAATCTTTAAAAATAAACTTTTTCTTTATTACAAGCTTGTGTTTTCTATCACTGTGTTATTGCCTCCTTCTGTACCATGCTGATATACTTAGGGAAGACACTTATTTTTTTTAAAGATTTATTTATTTATTTGAGAGAGAGAGGGCATGTACAAATGGGGGGAGGGGCGGAGGGAAGAGGGAAAGAATCCCATGAAGACTCCGTGCTGAGCATGGAGCCCGATGCGGGGCTCTGTCCCATGACCATGAGATCATGACCTGAGCTGAAATCAAGAGTCGGATGTTCAACCAGCTGTGTCACCCAGACGACATTATTTTTTAACTAACGCTTAGTTTGAACGGCAAAATGGAAAAGCGGTAGCTTGGACTCCATGAGACTACGTGTCTCAAGGATGTTTGTGGTTAGCTTTTGGCCACAATTTTCCTATTTTGTAAAAATGTTGAAAGATAATTGGGTAAATGGTAACATATCTTCCATGGTAGCAAGGGATGAGGGTTAGGGTGCTGGTGAGAATTTAGGTTTAGGGCTGGATTTAGGGGGTCAGGGACCAGGTGCCAGGGCCATGTGTTAGCCAGGATTTGGGGACAGAGTAAGGGGTAGTGTTGAGGATCAGACTGCTTGCTGATTGTTTTAATCCATTTGGACTGCTAAAACAACTTTTATTTTGGGTGGCAAAATAAAAAATACTGTTTATTAACAGTATAAATTCATTTCTCATAGCTGCTGAGGCGGGAAGTCTGAGATCAGAGTGCTGACGTGGTTGAGTGAGGGCCCTCTTCGTAGAGGCACATTTCCTTGTATCTTCACATGTAGGGAATGGCTTAGGGTCTCTTTAAATAGGGGGAAAATCCCATTCATGAGGACTCTACCCTCATCTCCTAATCACCTCCCAAAGGCATCCTGTTGTAACATCATATCAGGCATTAGGATTCCAACATGTGAATTTTGGGGGAACAAACATTCAGACCATAGCACTGGGCCTTTTATATTGACCTTTACTCTTTTAAAAAAAGCTGTATTTTCCCAATCAAGGTACTGGAATGATGGGCTCTATTTCAGTTGGAGTTTACAAATTCTGACCCTAAATAAGCAGAACACTAAATTTCAGAGACTCCTTGGATTTGCCCTGAGGGGCTACACTGTGAGTGGGGTGTGTCCTGTGCTGCAGCCTAGCGGGGAGCAGGGTGCCCTGACCCTGGCTCTGACCCGAGGGAGAGCACGCATACCCCGGCCTCAGACTCAGTCCCACATCTCCATGAGGACCCGAGTGGGCCCAGGATATACCTGGAGCTTTGGGACAATTTGAGGCAGTGAGGACAAAGCTAGGAGAGGGCTCATGCTGGCATCTCCAGTGAACTTCAGAACAGCCCTCCCCAGTGTCCTCCTAAAACCTAGTAAAAGCTGACCTCCACTTTGTCTCTTTGAGTGTTCCTATGATTCACCATAGCTCACTTGTCCCAGATTGCAATTCTTCTGCTATTCCCAAATACACTTATTTTACTGCTAACATGACTGGTATTTTACTGTTACATTGATAGTTTTTCTGTGGAACCACCTGTATCCATATTAAGCTAAAGAGGAGTTTTTTTTTTTAATTTTTTAAAAAGATTTTATTTATTTACTCATAGAGACACACAGAGAGAGAGACAGAGGCACAGGCAGAGGGAGAAGAAGGCTCCATGCAGGGAGCCCGACATGGGACTCGATCCAGGGTCCCCAGGATCAAACCCCGGGCTGCAGGCGGCACTAAACCGCTGTGCCACTGGGGCTGCCCTAAAGAGGAGTTTAATACTGGGGTCTCTAAAACCTGATCCATTGTCACATGGATATTGTAATCTCCCTTTGCTCATCTCTAACTCACCGCTCTAACAGTGCTGAACTGGGCTCCTGCCACTTATTTAATTCATTGCCGGGGATCCCTGGGTGGCACAGCGGTTTGGCGCCTGCCTTTGGCCCAGGGCGCGATCCTGGAGACCCGGGATCGAATCCCACATAGGGCTCCCAGTGCATGGAGCCTGCTTCTGCCTCTGCCTGTATCTCTGCTTCTCTCTCTCTCTCTGTGTGTGACTATCATAAATAAATAAAAATTTTAAAAAAAGCCTCAAAATAAAATTAATTCATTGCCGGATTTCCTATGACAGATATAACTGCTTCAGCATCCTTGGCTACCATCTTGGGAAAGAACCTTATAAAATAGAGTCCACTGTTTATGTGCCCTCAATCTACACATTCTGTTGATTTCTGAAGTTGCTTAGGTCAGCACCTGGTGCCCCACCACCTACAGTGAGTTTTTCCATACATTTCTAATACAGTTAGCTTATTTGTCACATGCTGTATTCTGTCCTGTGACAATCCCACATCCTAAATAATTTAATTTGAATAATTATGATGTATGCTTCAGGTTATAAAAAAATCTGTGAGTTTTGGCTAATGCATAGTGGTAGACATCCATCACTAAAGTATCATACGGAATACCTCAGACCCTAACCCCATGATCCATTTACCACCTCTGTAGTTTTGTCTTATATACGGGGCCATACAGTGTGTAGCCTCTTCAGACTGGATTCTGTTGCTGAGCAACATACCTGTACGACTCCTCCATGTCCCCGAAGGGGGGTGAAGGCTCGTTCCTCTCTGCTGCTGAACAGCATTGCATTGCAAGCATCGGTGACTCAAACGAATTTGTCCCTTCCTCTTCTAGGGTCTTGGCTGAGACCGCTTCTGCAATAAAAGATGAACAGGAGAAAAACATGTTTATAACATGTATACATCCTTTGTACGTGGGAGGTGCTCAGGAAGACTGCTCAGCTCCCTGAAATGGCCCGAATAATCCTTTTATTATTTTTTTTAATTTTTATTTCTTTATGATAGTCACACACAGAGAGAGAGAGAGAGAGGCACAGACACAGGCAGAGGTGCAGGCTCCATGCACCGGGAGCCTGATGTGGGACTCGATCCCGGGTCTCCAGGATCGCGCCCTGGGCCAAAGGCAGCGCTAAACCGCTGAGCCACCCAGGGATCCCCCCGAACAATCCCTTTAAATACTGTCTTCAGCTAAAGACAAAGGCTTTGGGTGGGGAGAAGGCCTGTCGGGGAGGCTGTTGGACCAAGGACAGCGCGCAGGGGTGAGGTCGCTGCGCAGGTTTCCGCTCAGGCCTGCGGCACCCCTGAGAAGTCCCGGGGATTGTCCTCCTGTCCCCCTGGGGCCGGGAGGGGGCTGCTCCCACACAGGGAGGTTTCCTTTATAAGTGTGACGGCCGCTCACTACAGGACAGCTTCCACTCCGTTTTCAGAGTCTCCGTTATCTGCTGTTTCTGAAAATTAATTAGCCCCAAATAATCCTTGGCATAGTGTGAGGTGCACCACAGTGTGCTCATGGATTCACTTGCTGAGGACATTCTGAGTTCTTTAGCATTTTAGCCATCTGTAAGGGCATCTCCTTGTCATCAGGGAGCTCGGCCCCCTCAGGACCCGCCGCGGAGGAGGTGGGTGCGCGTCCACGCTGACCCGAGCCTCCTCAGTCCCGCCGCGGAGCAGGTGGGGGCGCGTCCACGCTGACAGGAGCCTCCTCAGGACCCGCCGCGGAGCAGGTGGGGGCGCGTCCACGCTGACAGGAGCCTCCTCAGGACCCGCCGCGGAGCAGGTGGGGGCGCGTCCACGCTGACAGGAGCCTCCTCAGGACCCGCCGCGGAGCAGGTGGGGGCGCGTCCACGCTGACAGGAGCCTCCTCAGGACCCGCCGCGGAGCAGGTGGGGGCGCGTCCACGCTGACAGGAGCCTCCTCAGGACCCGCCGCGGAGCAGGTGGGGGCGCGTCCACGCTGACAGGAGCCTCCTCAGGACCCGCCGCGGAGCAGGTGGGGGCGCGTCCACGCTGACAGGAGCCTCCTCAGGACCCGCCGCGGAGCAGGTGGGGGCGCGTCCACGCTGACAGGAGCCTCCTCAGGACCCGCCGCGGAGCAGGTGGGGGCGCGTCCACGCTGACAGGAGCCTCCTCAGGACCCGCCGCGGAGCAGGTGGGGGCGCGTCCACGCTGACAGGAGCCTCCTCAGGACCCGCCGCGGAGCAGGTGGGGGCGCGTCCACGCTGACAGGAGCCTCCTCAGGACCCGCCGCGGAGCAGGTGGGGGCGCGTCCACGCTGACAGGAGCCTCCTCAGGACCCGCCGCGGAGCAGGTGAGGAGACGCCGCGCTCACAGGACCCGCGGAGGATGCCGCGCTGCACCGACACGGGGTTTCCGGGCCGTGTTTGCGGTGACCTGGGGTCCCGCGCGGGGCCGTGCCGGGGCTAGGGTGTCCCCCCTTTCTGGGCTCGGGATCCCGTGGGAAGCTGCGCTCAGCCTTGTTATGCGCCACACGGATCCGGGTCCTGCGCCCCCTCAGGCCGTCTGCAGTCGTGGAGCTCCCGCCACCGCCGCCTCCGCCTGCAGGGTCCTCCCGCGTCTACACTGCTTCGGGGCTGTTGGCTCTGTGCGCGTGACCACGCCGGTGGGAGGTTCGAAGGACTGCGCTGACCCCGTAGACGGCCTCGGGGAGCGGTATTTTCACAGCATCGGGTCTTCCGGTCCCCGAGCTCGGAGGGTCCCCGTGGCCGCGTGTCGCCCTGGGTGTCCCCGGGGGTGCGGGTCGGGGAGCAGGCCTGTCACCTGTTCATTATTCCCTGCGGAGGGAGGCAGCTGGGCGGCTGTGTCAGAGGAGCGGCCTGGGAGCAGCAGGTTGAGTCATGGAGGCTCCTCAGGGCCGGGCTGCAGGGTCAGGGTCTCCCGGGGGACCCCGGCTTCCCCTGCTGGGGCCTGTCGCCGGCGACTCTCCTGAGGGGTCCTCCTGCTGGGGCCTGTCCTGGACATGGGGCGGGCTCCCCCCCCAGCCTCCCTCCAGTCCTCCCCCAGCCTCCCCTCCAGCCTCCCCTCCAGCCTCCCCCCAGCCTCCCCCCAGCCCCCTCTCCAGCTCCCTTCCAGCCTCCCCTCCAGCCTCCCTCCAGCCTCCCCTCCAGTCCTCCCCCCAGCCTCCCCTCCAGTCCTCCCCCCAGCCTCCCCTCCAGCCTCCCCCCCAGCCTCCCCCCAGCCCCCCCTCCAGCTCCCTTCCAGCCTCCCCCACAGCCTCCCTCCAGGCTCCCCTCTAACTCCCCTCCAGCCTCCCTCCAGCCTCCCCCCAGCCTCCCCCCCAGCCCCCCCTCCAGCTCCCTTCCAGCCTCCCCCACAGCCTCCCTCCAGGCTCCCCTCCAGCCTCCCCTCCAGCCTCCCCTCCAGCCTCCCCTCCAGCCTCCCTCCAGCCTCCCCTCCAGTCCTCCCCCCAGCCTCCCCGCCAGCCCCCCCTCCAGCTCCCCTCCAGCCTCCCCCCCAGCCTCCCTCCAGTCCTCCCCCAGTCTCCCCTCCAGCCTCCCCTCCAGCCTCCCCGCCTAGACACCCCAGTGCACCTACTGTGGGTTCCCCTCATTCACTGTCACACTTGTCACCAGGTTTTGCTGGAGGGCTGTGGAGAATTGGAAATCCGAGACCCCTGCCTCCTCTGCACTGCAGACACAGGGGCCTCCGGGGCGACCCTCGCGCAGGCCTCTGGGTGACAGGCGGCCTCCCGCTGCGGCTGAGCTGGGCCCAGGTGGCACTTGGCCTCCATCACGGAGCTGGACGTCCTCTGCTCCTGGCGAGGTGCTGACGTGGGTGCGGGAGTCACCGACTCTGCGGAGATTTCAGACCTGCAGGAAACCTGTCCGCGCAGCACAGACACTCTGCACCCCTGCCCCTAGATGCCCCGGCCGTCGTCCCCTCACCTCGGCTGCCCCTTCACAGGCAGCGTCTCAGCCAAACCCGGGACGCCCTCCCCAGGATGCAGCACACAGCCCTGTGGGAGGAGATGGCACAGATGACGCATCGTAACCCGAGCACAGCTCTCACCTGTGTCCACCTGCCCACTGTCTAAAACGTCTTTACCATTCGGATCCAGTATCCTAATTCAGGTGAGGGTTAGGCTTTAGGATTAGGGTTCAGGGTTACAGTTGGGTGACAGAGGGAGGCGCAGGCTCAGGGTTTGTGCTGTGAGGGGCCCTGGAGGTGTGTGTGGCCTTAGGTTTTCTATCAGATTACTCTGGTTCTAGCTCCTTTCTGGGTTTCCAGATGTTACCAGTTGCTTCTGTGTTACTCCCGTGCTTTGGCGCTGCTCTGGCGGCCCTGGTCCCTTGGGGTTCTGAGCCCGGCTTTGGGCTGGGTTTTGTCAGAAGAATATCTCCGGTTAGGATTGGGGCCCGGGACCGTGGGGGGTCGTATCTGTTGGGTGGGTGGAGACCTTCCCAGGGGGCTGAGTTGAGGGTGAGGCTCAGGCTTGGGTTGGTGCTCAGGGCGCCGCTGAACGGGGGCTCGGCTCAGGTCAATCTTTGGATTTCCCTGGTGGAGGCTACTTGCCGGCCTTCCAAACCGGAGGATTTCCTGCTGTGTTGCTAGCTGAGTCTTCTGGTGTCCTTAGGTACCCCAAATCCCCCAGGGTTCAGAGCCAGGCTTTGGGTCTGGGTCGGGTCAGAACCCAATCCAGGGTTAGGGTTAGGGCCCAGGAACCTGATAGGCCCCGTCAGCCGTGTGTCAGAGGGACTCTGAACGAGGGTCTTGGCTCGGGGAATCCTTTGGATTTACTCCTTTGAGCTGTTTTCCTTTACTCCACATGGCACGATTCCCTCCTGCGTTGCTGGTCGAGTTGTGTGCTGTCGCCCGTGTTCGAAGCCAGGCTCTGGGGAGTGGTCCTGTCAGAAGCCAACCTAGGGGTAGGGTTAGGGCCCAGGAGCTTGGAAGGATCCTATGTGGGGGTGCTTTTGAGATCTGCCTGGAGGGGCAGCCCTGGTGGCTTAGTGGTTTAGCACCTGCCTTTAGCCCAGGGGCTGATCCTGGAGACCAGGGATCAAGTCCCACGTCAGACTCATGGAGCCTGCTTCTCCCTCTGCCTCTCTTTCTGTATCTCTCATTAATGAATAAATAAAAAAATAATAATTAAAAAAAAATGAGATCTGCCCGGATAGTTGAGTAGAGGGCAAAGGTGAGAATGAGGCTCAGGCTCAGGGTTCGTGTTCAGTGGGACGCTGAATGTGGGGCTTCGCTCAGTGGGTTAGGGTTAGGGTTACAGGTTAGAGTTTAGGATTACTGGTTATAGTTAGGGTTAGGGTTGGATTTAGGGTTAGTTTTTATGGATTAGGGACTTGGGCTTAGTGTTTGGTTTTTGGCTAGTGATAGGTCTAGTGTTAGGCTTAGGTTAAGATTAGGATTAGGATTAGAGTTAGGGTTAGGGTGATTATCTGTTTACAGGTAGAGATTGGATCTGGTCATGTGCCTGGCACTGGGACTCCCAGTATCTTCAGTGGGTTAGTTTTAAATGTTTTGTTTAGGTTTTGGGTTACAGTATGTGCCTGGCATCAGAGGCATTCAGAGGCCTCTCCAGAGAATCTAACTCCAGGCCTCTGCTGAGGTGAGAATAGACCTGGTAGGCATCTCCTGAGCTGGGATAAGGAGGGCATTTGTGGCTCTAAATACTCTTTATTTGGATTTTCAGTTTGCCTTCTGTTTTTATCTCTTGTGCTCACCCATTTCCTCAATACTAACAATTGTTATTATAAAGTTTAACTTGAATTCCCATTTGTTAACACGGTATAATATAGTTTCGGGTGTCCGACATAGTGATTTAACCACTGGTTACAACTCCTGGTACTCGTCACAGGTGCCCTCCGTCATCCCCATCCCCCATTTCCCTATCCACCCCCCCCATTCCTCTGGTATTTATTACTTTATTCTCTATGGTTAAGAGTGTGTTTCTTGGTTTGCTTCTCTCATCTCCCCCCCCACACCGTCCCTTTGCCAGTTTGATTGGTTTCTTAAAATCCACACGTGAACACAATCGTATGGTATTTGTCTTTCTCTGACTGACTTAGTTCATTTAGCGTCAGTCCTTTCTGGTTCTCCCACGTCGTTGTCAATGGCTTCATTCCATCCCTTCTGATGACCGAGTGACATCGCAGTGACTGTATTTCCCCCATCGTCTGTGCCCACTCATCTGTCGGTGGACGCCTGGGCCGGGTCTGCCGTTCGGCTGCTGTTGATGACGCTGCTACAGACACTGGGATGTGCGTCCCCCTTCGAATCTGTATGTCTGTATCCTCGGGGCAAGTACCTCGCTGCGCAATTCCGGCATCGTAGGGTCGCTCTACTTTTAACTTCTTGAGGCTCCTCCACACCATTCTCCACAGTGGCCATACCTGGTCGCATTCCCACCAGGAGTGTAAGGGGCTCCCCCTTTTCCCCAGCCTCACCAACACCTGTTGTTTCTCGTGTTGTGAATTTTAGCCATTCTGACGGCTGTCAGGTGACATCTCATCGTGGTTTGGGTCTGCATTTCCCTGGTGATGGGTGATGCTGAGTGACTTTCCGTGTGTCTGGTGGCCATCGGGATGTCCTGTTAGAGACAATGTCCATTCATGTTTTCTGCCCATTGTCAGTTGGTAATTTGTGTTTAGGATGCTGAGATTTATATTTGCTTTATCTGTTTTGGACACTAACTCTTTATCGGATGCGTCGTTTACAACTATCTCCTCTCATTTTGTACGTTGCCTTTTAGCTACGTACGTAGCTTTTAGGCTGTAGTTGCTTTTAGGTTGTTTCCTCCACTGTGCGGAACCTTTTCAACTTGATGAAGTCCCAATAGTTTATTTTTGCTTTTGTTTCCCTCGCCTCAGAGGCGTATCTAGAAAGAAGATCCAGTGGCCAATGTCAAAGACATTGCTGCCTATCTTTTCTTCTTTTTATGGTTTTAGGTCTCACATTTAGGTCCCTAATCCATTTTGAATTTATTTTTTACATACATGGTGTAAGAAAGTGGTCCTGTTTCATTCTCCTGCACGTGGCTGCCTGGTTTTCCCAACACCGTTTGTTGAAGAGACTGTCTTTTTGCCGTTGGATATTCTTTCCTGCTTTGTTGAAGATTAATTTTTTTTATTTTTATTTATTTATGATAGGCACACAGTGAGAGAGAGAGAGAGGCAGAGACACAGGCAGAGGGAGAAGCAGGCTCCATGCACCGGGAGCCGGACATGGGATTCGATCCCGCATCTCCAGGATCACGCCCTGGGCCAAAGGCAGGCGCTAAACCGCTGCGCCACCCAGGGATCCCTGTTGAAGATTAATTGATCATAGAGTTACAGGTGTGTGTCTTGTTCCGGTTTTCCGTTCTGTTCTATTGATCTAAGGCTCTCCTTCTTGTGCCCGCACCATACTCTTTGGATCACTAGAGCTCTGTAATATAACTTGAAATCTGAAACCCCAGCTTTGGTTTTTTTTCAACACTGCTTTGGCTATTTTCAATCTTCCGTGGTTTGTTGTTGTTTTGTTAAAGATTTTATTTATTTATTCATGAGAATACACAGAGAAGGGAGAGAGAGAGAGAGAGGCAGAGACACAGGCAGAGGGAGAAGCAGGCTCCACGCGGGGAGCCCAACATGGGACTTGACCCCGGGTCTCCAGGATCACGCCCTGGGCCGAAGGCGGCGCTAAACCGCTGAGCCCCTGGGCAGCCCATCTTCCGTGGTTCTATACAAATTTTAGGATCATTTGTTCCAGTTCTGTGAAAAATACCATTGCTATGTTGATGGGGATCGCATTAAATGTGTAGATTGCTTTGAGCATAATTTGAGAAGAATGGATATTAACTCTTCTTTATTTTTTTTTATTTTTATTTTTTTAAATTTTTTTATTTATTTATGATAGTCACACACACACAGAGAAAGAGAGAGAGAGAGGCAGAGACACAGGCAGAGGGAGAAGCAGGCTCCATGCACCGGGAGCCCGACGTGGGATTCGATCCTGGGTCTCCAGGATCACGCCCCGGGCCAAAGGCAGGTGCTAAACCGCTGCGCCACCCAGGGATCCCTAACTCTTCTTTAGATGTCCGGTGGAATTGCCCCGGAAAGGCCATCTAGTCCTGGACTTTGTTTGTTGGGAGATTTTTGATTGCTGATTCAATTTCTTTGCTGGTTATCTGTCTGTTCCAGTTTCTTATTTCTTCCTTTTTCATTTCTGCTATGTTATCTATTTCTAGGAACTGATCTATTTCTTCCAGGTTCTAAGTTGTTGGCATATAATTTTTCATAATGTTCTCTTATAATCGTTGGTATTTCTGTGGTGTTTGTTGTTATTTCTCTTCTCTTATTTTATTTGGGTGATTTTATTTGGGTCCTGTCTCATCTTTCCTTTTTTTAAAAAAGATTTTATTTATTTATTCATGAAAGACACACAGAGAGAGGCAGAGACACAGGCAGAGAGAAAATCAGGCTCCATGCGGGGAGCCTGATGTGGGACTCAATCCCCCAGGACCCTGGGATCCTGACTGGAGCCAAAGCAGATGCTCAACCACCGAGGCACCCAGGTGCCTTGCTGATTCAATTCCTTTGCTAGTTATGGGCCTGTTCACATTTTCTATTTCTTCCTATTTCAGTTCTGCTCATTTGCACATTTCTAGGGATTTGTCCATTTCTTCCAGGTCTCCCAGTTTGTTAGCGTATAATCTTTCATACTATTCCCTTATAATTGTCTTATTTTTCTGGTGTTGATTGTGATCTCTCCTCTCTCATTTGTGATTTTATTTAGAGAATAAATC
This sequence comes from Canis lupus dingo, assembly GCF_003254725.2. Lineage (NCBI taxonomy): Eukaryota > Metazoa > Chordata > Mammalia > Carnivora > Canidae > Canis > Canis lupus. The sequence goes on from NC_064266.1 coordinate 47,785,870, forward strand.
TCTTTTAATAAATCTCTTCTCTTTTCTTGTTGATGAGGCTGGCTAGGGCTTGATCCATTTTATTAAGTATTTTGAAGAACCGGCTCTTAGTTTCGCTATTCCATTCTACTGTTTTGTTGTTTCTGTATTGTCTATTTCTGCTCTCATCTTTATTATTTCCCTTCTGCTGCAGGCTTTAGGCTTTGTTGCTGTCCTTTTTCAGCTCAAAGTACAATGAAAGTAAACAAAAATAAGTAATATATAAGTTATATACGTAAAAATTAAAATCAAGCAATTAATAAAAAAGAATCGAAGAAAAGAAATGAAAATAAAGCAAGCACAAAGTACAGAGGAAGCTCGACCCTGCTCTCCCCGCGGAGCTGGAGCTCTGCTGCCCCTGCGGTCCGGTCCGTCCACCTGGCGGCAGCGAGGGGTCGGGACGGGGTCTTGGGGCGGGGCCGCGGCGCTGACGTCAGGTGCGCACCTGCGTCGGGGGCGATGCACCTGCCTCGGAGCGGAGCGATGCACCTCCCGCGGGCGGCGCTGTGCTGCCCCAGAGCCTCGGCGCTGAGGGCGGGATGCGGGCGGGGGCGGCGGGTCCCCTGGGACTGGGGCTGAGCATCCTGCCCCCCCCCGTCTGCAGGGGCCTCCGCTGCTTCTGCAGACCCTGCGTTCACCCTGCCTGCGACCCAGCTTCTGTTTGTTTTTTGATCTCGGACAAGTGACTGAGTTTCAAACCTCCAAGTTTTAGGGGCTGCCCTGGGGGAGACCTATGCTCCTCCCGCCCGGGAGGGTCTCCTCCCACTTCTGGCCTTTGCTGGCCCGGCCCAGGGACGCGGCCCCGTGACTGCACAGGGGTTTGCAGTTTGTGGCCACACAGGGCAGACAGCTGGCCCTAGTCCCGCGGCTCTCGGCCGGGGTCCCCGCTCCTGGGCCTGGGGACCGTTGGCGCCCCCGTCCTTGGGACCCCGGGGACCCTGAGCCCACCCTGTCGCTCCAGGGGCCGCCCCCCAGTTCGCCTCCCGAGCACCGTCAAGGCCGGCGTGTCCCCCACTCTAGCAGACTTCTGGAAGTTCTGACTTTGTGCTCTGCTGCTTCTAATACTGTGCGTAGACCCGTCAGCTGGCTCCCTAGCAGACTTCTGGAAGTTCTGACTTTGTGCTCTGCTGCTTCTAATACTGTGCGTAGACCCGTCAGCTGGCTCCCTGCCCCTGTGGGATCCCGGGCTGTGTCTCCCCCAGACCAACTGATTGATTTTCTTTTTAAGATTTTATTTTTCTGTCATCTCTACACTCACATGGGGCTTGAACTCTCCGCCCCAAGAACAAGAGTCGCGTGTTCTTACGAACCACACCGAGCGGCCAGCCTCCCTTTGATTGATTGATAGGTAGTAATTGAAGCCGACGTGCTGCCTGTGTCAGGGCAGAAACTGAGCCCCCGCGTCGAGGTGCGGTGGAGTCATTGGGACCTTGATCGATGTTAAAGAAAGCAGAGCCTCCCCGGGAGCCCAGGGAGCGGGGCCCACACACGTGACAAGTTGGCCATTTCCTTGACCAGGAGTCATTTGGCTGCCGATTTATTTAAATTGCTATTCAATGGCGAAGGTTGTTCTAGGATGGGGATACAGAAAGAATGTTCTAGGTTCGGAGGTAGCTAAAGCTCCCCCGTCATGGACTTGATGTCCCAGTTGGGTGCAGAGATAGGCGAGCCAGCAAAGAGATGAGAAACATGGCCCTGGGGTGCCTGCCGGCCTGGTCGGAGTGCCTGCCGACCTGGTTGGGGGACCTTGGTCTCAGGACTGTGAGTTTGAACTCCATGTTGGGTGTAGAGAGGACATAAAAATAAATGAACTAACAAAGCATGACATCGAAGGTGAGTGCTCGCTTCAGGACAAACCTCAAAGCGGACTGTGTCTAACCTGCGACCTGTTCTTATCGCCCCGCTTGCACTCCTTGGCCCAGATGACGTCCTCCACGAGGGACGGTCCTGCCCGAGTGGGAGTGGGTTTCCTTCCCTGTAAGGCCCGTGCCTCCCCTCGTTCTGCAGGACAGAAGAGCCGTGAAGGCACGAGCTCGGGGATCAGCATAAACCTCAGCGATGATCCTTCCCGATCCCGGGAGCCAGAGCTCGGCCTCCTTTTGGGACCCGACGTCATAAAGAAGCCTGTGTGGTCAGTGGCTCGGATGCAGGGTGGAGGCCGAAGGAGAATCAGGAAGAACAAAATAGGGGAGAAACCAGAAGCTGAAGGAGAGGAGGACAGATGTCAGCATCCGGAGCCTTCGCAGGGACCCGGCGTCCTTTCCCAGGAGGGGCCCCCCTCTGTAGGGTGCTTCCCGCCGCCCCGCGCTCCCCGTCGGCACCCGTAGGCACATCCCCGGGCCTCTAGCGCCTCTGCAGCCGTGGTCTGGAGCGTCCTCCTTGTGTCCTACTGGGAACCCCAGCGTCATGTCTGTAACCGTCCGGCCTCTGTCTGACAATGATCGGGGGATTCTGACGTTTGTTGGGTTTGGGGTGTGTGTGTGTCTGTCGCCGTGCCGCGATCTGATCCTCGGGCCGCGTCGTCCTGACGCCGAAACGGTTGAAACACCATCATTTCTGGTGCTGGCGCTGGGCGGCTAGCTGGGTTCTCCTGGCCGACCCGGGCTCCCTCGTGCCATGCTGTCCCACCGGAGGGTCACCTGAGCTGGAAGGTCCGGCTCGGCCACATTCCCGTGGGTGGCAGTGGGTCCCCACCGAGCGCCGGCTGCTTCTCTTCTCCCTGATGCCTCTCCAGCGGGGAGCCAGACCTCAGGGCCACCCTGCGGGGGAGCTCCTGAGGAGCCAGCTGCCCATGGGGGAAGCCCTGGGGCTGCCTGTGTGTGGGAGTCGGGGTGGGGACGGGGCTGGGGTCCCTCAGTCCCCTGCGCTGCCTGCCCCCAGGCCGAGCCCCACGCTCACCCAGCCCCTACTCTCTAGGGCATGCAGGGTGCCCTCCACACTCTGGTGCGAGAGATCCAGCAGCACCAGGTGTGCACGCTGAGCCCACCCGGTGAGGGTGGCCCAGGTGTGTGAGCTGCAAGGGCCTGCTGTCCTGATGTCCCCTCCGGGGCCATGCTGACCGCCTCGCGGGCCCTCTGTGCCCCAGGGAGGGGAGGAAGCACCCCGGAGCCCGGGCAGCCCAGGCCCCCTGGACAGAGGGGGCACAGACCTCCCAGGGCGCTTAGCACAGACCCTGGTGACCTGAGGCTCCCCAGCTGTCACTCTGTCCCAGGCCCGTCCTGGCCGCGGGCACAAGCTGAGTCGCAGTAGAGTCTGGGGGTCCTGACCCTGGCGTCTGGCCGCCCCTGGAAGGCACGTGGGGACGTCAGCTGTGTGTGCCTGGTGGCGCCCCTGCAGGGGCTGGTCGGGGCCTGGGCGGTGCCCCCTCCTCCTCTCTGGGGGTGTCTCCGCACCCCATGCACAGAGCTCCAGGAGACACAGAAACGAGCCGCCTGTGCATTTTCACACAACAACACTTTATTGAACTTGCAACAGCAAACGGGCTCAGAGCCAAGGGTGCGTGCCTTCCCTTTCCTGTCCTTAGAGGAAAGCGGGAATCCCACAGGGGTGCGGGTGCTGGAGTCCCCCACCTGGGAGCCTGTGCGGACTCGACTCCGGGTGGGGGCACGTGTCCTGAGGTTGGGGCATTGAGAGGCGGTTCTGAGGACAGCAGGGCTGTCCTGCGGCCCATGGGCTCCTGCGCTGGGTCCCCGCAAGGCAGCTGGACCCCGGCCTCGGGCCCCCTGGGGCCGGGGGACTGACTGCTGGAGCCCCAGCACGTGGAGGAGCCTGCCTCCTGGTGTGGGTGCGGGTGGGGCCCATGGGCCTGCCCCTGCTGCCCTGCCCTGGGGTGTCCCGGGATCCCCAAGGCTGCCCTAGGTCAGCGACCTGGATCTGTGGGGCACACCCAGGGCCCAGGACTGGCCACATCCAGCTGTGAGAGGGCTCGCTCAGCCCGGGGCCAGAACGCAGGCCTGGCCAGGGCCCCGGGGCGCTGGATCCCATTAGTGCTGGGCCTGGGGGGGCTCAAGTCGCCCCTGCCCCCACAGAGCCCGGGGCCAGGCCAGCCCAGGTCCCTCCGGGTCAGGGGCTGGTGTCCTGTGCGGGGGGTGCCGCCCTCCGGGAGGGACAGCAAGACGAGGCAGGGCATGGTGACGGCGGGCCAGAGCCTCCAGGCCCCCGCCCTCACCGCCACGCTCTGCCCCCAAGGCCCGCGAGCATCGAGCTGCCCCGTGGACGCGGAGGGCGAGGGTCCCGGGCCTGTGCGGGGCCTCGGGGCAGCGGGCTCAGCTCCGCCCTGGCTCTGCCCTGGCTGTGCCCGTCACTGCCCAGCGAGGGGCACGAGCTGCAGTGGCCGCGGGGCAGGAAGGGTGTCCTGGGCCCGATAGCGTCGTCCCTAGGGGGCTGGGGGAACTCCGTGATGGGAGTCCCGGGGGTGCTCCAGGGCCTGGTCCGTTGCGGGGCCTCTGGGGTGGCCCAGGCAGGTGCCGAATGGAAGGGGACCCTGTTTTTTGTTTTGAAGCCCACCATGTCCGGGGGCCGCCTGCCTGCACCGTCTTGTTGCACTGGGAGGGTGGGGAGGGAGTTGCAGCGCTGGGGGGGAAGTTGGACGATGGCCTGGCTGGGAGGGGGTCCAGGTGGTTCAGGCTGGGTGGCTGGGCCCGGGGAGGCCTGCTCCTCCACCCTGGGCCGTGTCTCAGAGGCCAGAGAAGGGAGGAGAGGCCCGGGACTCTTGCTCCAGGCCCAGGGGCCTCGTGGGGAACTCCTCAGGTCCCGCTGGAAAGAGGCCGACGGGGTCAGCGTCTCCAGCAGGCTGTGTGTCCCCCGCTGGGGGCCCTGGGGGTCCTCATGGCTCCCGCGTGGCCCCCCGGCCTGACCCTGTGCTCAGCCCCCCACACTGGTGCCCGGGCCCTGCAGTGGGTGCCCGCGCGCCCAGCCCTGGCCTGGGGTCCCCGAGGCTGGAGCAGAAGAGGAGAGCCCCAGAGATGAGGACGGGGGCCCCGGGGGCTCTGTCCCCTGTGGGTGGCCCCAGCAGGCCGAGTCGGGAGGGACCAGGGCCCTGAGCCCACCTGGGGGGGGGCAGGTCGCACCGCATCCTCCGGAGCTGAGTCATGGAGGCCCGAAGGTGTCTGAGCACCGCCTCGTCCTCCAGGGCCCAGGGCTGGGCCAGAGAGTCCTGGAGGAACTCCCGGAGCCCTTCCAGGGGCAGCTTCAGGAGGCGCTCTGGGCGTTGGGCGAGAGTCAGACCCAGAGGGCCCGGCCCTGGGGCCCCCAGTGACCCTGGGCCAGTGGCTGGGGTCCCGCTATGCCCAGGAGTGCCGTGGGCAGTGCGCTGGCCGGGCTGGCCCCTGCCCGCTGCTCCTCTCAGGGAGCCCCGCTGCACCTGCCTGCCCCGCCGTCCCCCCGCCCCAGGTCTGGGTGCTGCTCAGAGCACAGGGTCACTGCCCCTGCCCCCTCCCCCCCGCCCGTACACCTGGGCTCCCAGGGGCTCACTTACTCCTGTGCACCTTGAGGATGGTGTAGGCCATGGCCGTGAGCACCCTCTCCCCATCGAGTACGTAGGCATCCCACAGCTTCAGGGTGAGCGAGAAGGGGGTCTAGGGGACAGCGGGGTGGGAGGAGCGGCCTGAGCAGGGCCCCTGGGGGGCTCGGCTGGGGCTAGGCTAGGCCTGCCATCTGCCCCCCGGCTGCCTCCGATGAGGCCCCATAGCCCCGCCCCGTGCGTGCCCTCCTCCCAGGGAGATCAGGGCTCCTGGCCGCTCCGGGTTCCACCTCCCGCACCCCTGGGGGCACAGACTCTGCCCGCACTTGACGACACCACGCCTCAAGAGGACCCCAGGCTGGCCGCCCGATGGGCCGAGGGCCCGTCCACACCCCGGGCTGACCCGGCCTCCCCCGGGGGAGCTGAGGCAGAGACAGCCCGCGCCCCGGCACCTCGTCCAGGGACCCTCTGGGCTTCTGCAGGATGGGCTGGGCTGCGAGCCTCAGCCTCAGGGCCCCGGGGTCGGGCCTGGCTCGTCTGGGGGGTGGGGCTGAGCTGGGCCCTCCCCAGGGGCAGGGGGCAGGTCCGGGAGCGGGGATCCCGGGGGGGCCTCACCTGGCCAAGGAAGCACTGCAGGAACCACTTTGGGGTATAGATGCCGGTGGACATCTGCTCCTCGTCCTGGCGGGAGGACAGGAGGTGCTCAGGCCCCACGCCGCAGCCCCTGGAGCCGGGTGGACGCGCTCCCCACGGCCCAGCCCAGCCCCGAGGGCGCCCCCGGGCCCCAGGGGGAGGAACGTGACCCCAACTCTGGGCAGCTCGGAGGGCCGTGCCCCCCACCCCCTGCCCCGGGCCCCGGGGACGGAGCCTCAGGAGCTCCCACTCGCCATTTGCTTCCTCAGGTCGGGGAGAACTCTTTGGAGGATGCGCTCGTGATGAGCCTGGAACCTGAGGAGCTTCGGGAAACCCGGGATGAAGAAGGCTGAGAAGGCCCCAGGCCCCCACTGTCAGGGCCTCCTCCTGCACCAGGCGGGGTGGGGGGTGTCGGGGCAGGGGCCTCCTCCCATGCCCTGACCCCCGTGTGCCCACTGCCCTCGGAGCCCTGACTGGACCCGCTCTTCCCAGAGGGCAGGGCTGCCTCCCAGGCCGGGGGCGCAGGGCCCGGGGACCCCCGTCCTCACAGAGACCCCGCGGGGTGTGGGCTGGGGGCTGAGGACCAGGCCCAGCTGCCCCAGCACCCTCTCTCCTGCAGGGGCCGCCGCCGCGGGGACAGGAGGGTCCCCAGCCCCGAGGGGCAGCGGGTGCAGGCCACGGGGAGGGTGATGGGCGTGCCCAGCCCTCTTTGGGGCTTGGGAGTGAGGCTGGGGGCCCCTGGGAGGTGGAGACACTGCCCCCTGGGCCTCGTGTGGCCGTGGGCTGGCAGGGGGGCCTAGGGTGCAAGCAGGCAGCCGGGCAGGAGGCTGGGGGAGCAGCGGGAGTGCAAGCCCGGCCTGCAGACCGTGGGGCGGGTGGCCGTGGCTCCGGGACTCCGAGGCCACTGGGGAGGCGGGGCCCTTGCCCGTGGCGGGACGGGCTGGGGGGTCCCCGCCTGCCCCCTGGTGCAGCAGCCTACAGGGAGGCCCTCCTGACTCCCCTCCCGCCCGACGGCCTGGAGGGCCCCTACCATGCATGGCGTGCCTGTCGTTGGTCATCAGCTGGGCCAGCGCCCAGAAGGCGTCCTCCTCGGGCAGGAACATGAGGAGGATGGCCGCGATCTCGCTCATGCCCTGGCAGTAGCCCACCTCCTGCAAGAGCCAGAGCCCCACGGAGGGCATGCGCCCCGAGGCCCCCTCTGAGCCCTCCCCGCTGGCGTCAGGCTCCCCCGGCTCCCTCACAGCCCGGGCTCCTGGAGGGGGCTCCCAGAGGGCGGGGGGGCAGGTGAGGGCCACCCGGACCAGCTCGGGCGCCAGCACCCCAGGCCCCGCTACCGAGCCCTGCAGCCGCCGTGACAGGGCCCCCGTCCTCAGACCAGCAGGAGGGGCCTCCGTGAGCTGTGCCAGGCTGCAGGGAACCCGCCAGGTCTGGAGACCCCCTGGAGGGCAGGTCGGGGGGGGGGGCCTGACTGTGGCCCCTGGCAGGTCCCACGAGGGGAGCTGGGCCAGGACACCCCGGGGGGCCGGGGAGCGTGTGAGCTGGGGTCCTCGGGGACCCTTCTGGAATGCGCCGTGGAAGGGGGCGGCCTCCTGGGCGCCTCGGCCTCGTGCCCTTCAGGGGAGTGGGAGCCTTCCCCGCCTGGGTTCTCGTCAGTAGTGCCGTCTGTCGGGGTCCAGACCCGAGCTCTAGGACGGCCGCGGTGCACGCGGGGGCCCCGGGCAGCCCTAGCCCTCGGGCACGCAGGCCCTGCCTCCCCTTGGAGGTCTGCACCCCGCCCCCTGCCCGTCCTGGAGGAGAGAGACCCTCCCTGGCATCTCGGGGCCGTGGAGCTAGGGCCCTCCCTAACTGTGAGTCCCGCTGGTCACAAGCACTCAGGACAAGGCCGCCCGCGGGGCAGGAGGCGGGGGCAGGGACACTCACGGTGTCGTACACTGAGCAGGCCGCCAGCACGTGGAACAGGGCTCGCTGCTTAGGAGGGGGGACAGCGGGGGGCTCTGCTCAGTCAGCCCCCGCCCAGCGAGGCCGCCGAGGTGCCGACACCCGCCCCGCAGGCCCCGCAGCCCGCAGGGCCCCTCCGCGGGGGCCGATCTCTGGGGTCAGGTCTGCGCACGGGGACAGGCAGCGACCTCACACGTGCAGCGTGCCGGGGGTTAAGTGCACCCTGGGGTGTCCGACGCCTCCGAGCGCTCCCGCCGTGGGGTGTGCAGCTCCGGGCTCCCCCAGCACCGCCAGCGCCCACGGCCCCCCCCCCCCCCCCGCACGCCCCCTGGGAGCCAGTGCTCCTCCTGCCCCGGTCCCTGCAGCCCCTGACGCCTCTCCTCCGCTGCCCTGGCCTGGCCTGGCCCCGTGTCCCGGGAACACCACCAGCCCCACATGGCCCCTGCCCCGAGCCCACGCAGCCAGGGCGGCCGTGGCCCTGAGTGCACCCCCAGGCCTTCCCAGGTGTCCCTGGGCTGGACTCTGTTGGGGGGACCCCGGGCCCGCCCATCCCAGAGCATCTCGGGGCTCCAGGTCTGAGCCGCCGTGAGGAGAGCAGGGAACGTCGTGCAGGTGTGACCCCAATACAGGCTGCGAACCTCTGGGATCACTATCTGAGCGGGGGGGGTACGGGGTGCGGCCCCCTCAGCACTGCCGGGAGCCGCCCGATGCGCCCCGCACGGTGGCCTGAGTCTGCACCCTGGCTCCGCGGCCCCCGGGAGGGGGAGGCCGGCTCCCCCTGGGCCTGGGGTCACAGGTCAGCCTGACCCGGCCACGCTCTGAGGGCCGCGGGGGCCCCGGGGGGCAGCAGGTTCCCTGCAGGGAGGAGCACCAAGTTCTCGTGGGGAGACGGTCCGAGCGGCCCCCCGAGAAGCCCAGCCACCCTTGCCTGGAGGCTCCCCAGCCCCGTCCCTGGCGCCCCTGCAGGTCACCCCTGGGGTCCCGGGCTCCCACACACCCCGCCCGCTGCACACAGAGGTAGCTGCACCCTCCTGTCGGGGGCTCCCTGCCTTCCCCACCTCCCCGTGGCCCCTGGGGACTCTACGGGACACCCGGGCTTCTGACAGGAGCAGGCCATCCAGAGAACCCCAAGGTGGCCGGGGAGGCTGAGCATGTCCCACAGGGGGCAGCTGCACCACGTCCTTGTGGGGGGGGTGGGACCGATAGTGTAGGGGTGGGGGGACTGGGGGTGTGGGGGACGGTGTGGGGGGTGATGTAGGGGGATGGCGTGGGGGCGGTGGTTGAGGGGATGGGGTGGGGGGCTGCAGACACAGGGCACCCCCTTCTCTAAGGTGCACACGGAGACGTCTACAGATAAAGGCAACCCCAGTCTGGGGTTTGCTGTGACCCCTGCCCCTGCCCCTGGGGCCCCGTGTGCTCAGCGCAGGGCCTGCCTGGACCGGGGCGGCATCTGGGGGTCGTCATGCTATGTGTGCTCACCAACTGCAAATTGTCTAAGATAAAATGCCCAGAATTCAGAAGTACATAAAGCACCGAGGGTGGGTGTCACCCTGATCTGTCCGACCCTCGTCGGGTCCATGTGTCCCGGTCCAGCCGCGGCCATGCACCCCGGCCCCCAGGTCCCCTTCCTGCCCCCCACGCCCCCACCCTGGCCCCCTGCTCTTCACGGGGCAGCCCCTCACCCCCTTGGGGTTCAGCTCAGATGGTGACCCCTGGAGGCCCCATCCTGGGGCCTCCCCATCCCCAAGACCCTGGGGGTGGGGGCACGGGGGGTCATCCCCAGCACCCTACCATGTGGCAGTGTGTTTGCTGCCGTCGCTCCCCCCGGCCTCGGAGACCCCGTGTCCCCTGCACAGAAGCCCCCGGGCCTCTCCCAGCCCCCGCACCCCGCTGGCCCAGCAGCCTCACCCGACCCCGTAGTGGTCCCAGAACATGGTGTGACTGCGGAACGTGCAGTTGACGTCCAGGTCGATCTGCATGATGTCCCGGGAGGAGACCAGGGCCGCCTCCTTCATTTCCTGCGGGGAGACCCTGGGAGGAAGAGCCGGCGTCAGGGACACAGACCCCGACCTGTCAGCAGCTGCCATCCTGGGCAGGGAGCCCTGGGGCCACCATGGGAGTGTGTCCTGCAGGAACCTCCACCCTTCCCCTGGGAGGCTGGGGACAGCGGCAGTGCCCACCGTGCCCGCGGGGCCTGCGTGAGGGCCTGTGCCCAGCTGTCGTGGGTGGGGAGGGGACTGAGGGTCAGCCCTGGACAGGGAGGGGACATGGAGGATCAACCCGGGTGGGGAGGAGACATGGGGGGTCAGCCTCGGTGGGGAGGGGACACGGGGGTTCAGCCTGGGTGGGGAGGGGACATGGGGGTTCAGCCTGGAGGGGAGGGGACAGGGGGTCAGCCCTGGACAGGGAGGGGACATGGAGGATCAGCCCGGGTGGGGAGGGGACATGGAGGGTCAGCCCTGGGCAGGGAGGGGACCGAGGGTCCACGGGGAGTGGACGGGTCCCACCTGGTATTTCCTGGCATTCCTGGCCTTAACCTGGTCGACTTTCAGCAATCGCAGACACACCTGTCCCCGCACCTGGGGCGGGACCCCCTTGTAGACCAGGCGTCGCAGCTGTGGGGAGGAAGGCAGTGCTGGTGAGAGGGGCCCTGGGCGGCCCCTTGGAGCCCAGGGAACACGAGGCATCTAGAAGTTTCCGGCTTCGGCTCCAGGGTGTCTGCGGAGAGGCTGGGTCTCCCTGGAGCTGGGCCCCGTCCCCCACAAGGAGCAGGGACCGTGGCCCAGACCTGACGCTCCCCCACCGCCGTCCCGGGGCCTGGGGAGGCTCAGGCTCCCAGCAGACTCTCCCCAGGCAGGGGGCTCCCCCGAGGACGGGGCAGGAGGACACTGAGGGCGGCCCCCCAGCCCCATCAGGACAGAGAGCCCTTGGGGGCACCCAGCGCCCCACCTTCTCGCTGGGGAGGTAGCGGTCCCATTGCTTGAGCATTTTTATCCATTTGTCCGCGCACCGGGTCTCCTGGCGGAGTTTCTGGAAGAGGACAAGCGGGGGCCGCAGGTGAGGCTCCAGCTGCAGGAGGTGGGCGCTCGGGCCGCGTCCAGTCCCCCGCGGGACCCGGAGGAGCCCGGAAGGCACAGGGCCCCCCGTGGACCGCGGCTCCGGGTCTGGGGTGCGCTCCCGGCAGCCCGTGCAGCGCTGGGACGGGGGACTGGGGAGACGCCCTGGGATGTCCTGGGGGATGGGGTGCAGACAGCTGGCCCCAGCCCCCTCCACGTCCTGCCCGGGGCCCAGGATGGGCTCTCACCTTGGCCTCGCGGGGGCTGGGGCCGGGCAGCTCCTTGTCCCTGGAAGGCAAGAGACGCAGAGCCCCGAGGCCCCGACCCCACAGCCACACACACCCGCACCCCCGTCTGCACCCAGGGGCCTGGGGAGGGCAGGGCTCCTCCAGGGAAGGCAGGGGCTGCCAGCGGCCTGAGGGTGGGCGGGGGCAGCGTCTGGGGGGTCTGAGAAGGGTGTTTGCTGGTGGTGGGCTGGGCGGGGACCCCTCGGTGCCCCCAGGGGGTGACCTGCCCCCCTCCTCGATGGACCAGCCCGAGAGCTATCAGCATGGCCCGGGTGCCCCGTGACCGTCCTGCTGAGGTCCCCCCGCCTCCCGAGGGCCTGACTGCCCAGCGTCCAGCCGGCCTCCCCCTGCCCCCTGGCCATCCCCCTGCTGTCCCCTCTGCCACCCTGGCCCATTTCACCTCCTGTCCTGTTGGAGCCCCTGAGCACTACCACCCCTGAGCCATCTCAGCAGCCACCGGGCCATGAGCAGGGCTGAGGGGGCCCCACCTGGGGTCTCCAGCGACCGTCAGGTTCTCGTGGGGCTGTTGACCCATCAGCCTCATCCCCTGAGACCTAGGCCACTGGGCTGTCCCCTCCCTCGTTCCCGCCCAGGGCAGCCCCCTCCTCCTCTTCCCTCCTCCTGCCTGGTCGGGCCCTCCCTCTGCGGCCCCCGACTCCCTGCCCTGGCCTGGTCCCCGGCATCTACTTGCAGCCCCGCAGAAGCCTTCGGGACTGTGGGGACCCTGGCTGGAGGCTGTGGGTGAGAGCACCCCTGCAGACTCGCCCCAGACCAGGCCGACCCTTACGGAGAGCATGCCCCGGCCCCTGAGCCCCTCACAGGCAGGATCCCCTGCTGGAGGGACTGGACACCCCCCCCCCCCGGATGCAGGAGGCAGACACCTGGGCCTGCCCAAAGCAGGCGTGGGGGCCCCTCCTCTGAGTGTCCAGGGGCCTCCCCCGGGCCCAGCTCCCTTCCTGCCCATGTCCCGGGTCGTCCTCTGGGGTCTCTCAGCTGCAGCCCAGTGCAGACATGGCCCTCAGAGGGCTCCAGGGGACGAGGTCCCGACCTGGGGGGGTCAGCCTCCAGAGAGGTGTTCCTGCAAATGCCACCCTCCCTGAGATGGATGAGGGGTGTTCAGGGGACTCACTGCAGAAAGCCCTGGTGGTCGGTGACCTTGCACAGTGACAGGTCCTGCGGAGACCCTGCTTGGTGTGCCTGCAACAGAGGGGGCTCCGTGGTGGGGACTGATCAGAGCAGGGAAATGGGGACAGACAGGAGGGAGCAGAAGGGCTCCTCCCTTCCCTGAATCCTGAGGGAGCGCCGACCCTCTGAGATTGGCCGGGCACCAGAGGAAGGGCCTGTCTGCCCGGTGGGCGCAGCCTGACAGCCTCACCTGCTTCTATCTATCAGTGACGATCCCCACCTGGGCCTGACCTGACCTGGTGACTGTGGTCCCCACCTGGGCCTCACCTGGACTCGGTGACTGTGGTCCCCCCACTGGGCTTCACCCGGACCTGGTGACTCTGATCCCTACCTGAGCCTCACCCGGACCTGGTGACTGTGGTCCCCACCTGGGCCTCACCCAGACCTGGTGACTGTGGTCCCCACCTGGGCCTCACCCAGACCTGGTGACTGTGGTCCCCACCTGGGCCTCACCCAGACCTGGTGTCTCTGATCCCTACCTGGGTCTCACCTGACCTGATGACTCTTATCCCTACCTGGCCCTCAACCGGACCTGGTGACGGTAGTCTCCACATGGGCCTCACCTTGAACCGGTGATGCTGGTCCCCACCTGGGCCTTACCCGGACCTGGTGACTGTGGTCCCCACCTGGGCCTCACCCAGACCTGGTGACTCTAGTCCCCAACTGGGCCTCACCCGGGCCTGGTGACTCTGGTCCCCAACAGGGCCTCACCTGAGCCTAGTGACTCTGGTCCCCACCTGGGCCTCATGTGGATCTGCGACTCTGGTCTCCACCTTGGCCTCACCTGAACCTGGTGACTCTGGTCCCCACCTTGGCCTCACCGGGACCTGGTGACTCTGGTCCCCACCTGGACCTCACCTGGAACTGGTGACTGTGATCCCCACCGTGGCCTCACCTGGACCCGGTGACTGTGTCCCCCACTGGGCTTCACCTGGATCTGGTGACTGTGGTTCCTATCTGGGCCTCACCTGACCTGGTGACTGTGGTCCCCACCTGGGCCTCACTTGACCTGGTGACTCTGATCCCTACCTGGCCCTCACCCAGACCTGGTGACTGGTCCCCAGTTGGGCCTCACCCAGACCTGGTGACTCTAGTCCCCAACTGGGCTTCACCTAGGTGACTCTGGTCTCCACCTGAGCCTCATGTGGATCTGTGACTGTGGTCCCCACCTTGGCCTCACCTGAACCTGGTGACTCTGGTCCCCACCTGGGCTCACCTGGACCTGGTAGCTGTGGTCTTCATCTGGACCTGGTGACTCTGGTACCCACCCGGGCCTCACCTGTACCTGGTGACTGGGCTCCTCAGCTACCAATGACTAGGATCCAGGATGGACCCTTAATTGCTACTGACACCGGGACCATCCCCAGGGTCTCACTTGTTCCTGGTGACTATGGTCCTTGTCTGGGCTGACCTGGCTCATCCTTGGCTCTGATCCCCTCTTGAGCCTCCCCTGCTCTTGCAGGTATGGTCCCCCCTGTCATGGGTGTGTAGTGTCTATGGTCCCTTCTGGGCCTCACCTGATGGTACTGGGCCACGATATTGGCCCTTTGCAAGGCCAGCAGGGTCTCCGGGTCCTCCTGCATCATGCTGCAATCCAAACACATCCAAGAATGACGGCGCGTGAGAACCTTCCGAGGACACATCAGGCATCACACATGGGCCCTCGCTGCCCGTCTGTCCCTCGCCCACCTACAGTCTACCTTCCCAGCCACTGTCCCAGGACACGCTGTCACGCTGGGGTCACAGAGCACTCCCACCCCGGTATCAGGAGCACACGGGTGGGGGACCCAGGGGCTCCAGGGAACTGCCCACCTGATGCTCGGGGGTGACGTCTCCCAGCCCGGGACTGGCGCAGAGATGGTGGTGGGTGGGCCGGCCAGCGAGTGTCCCTGCGGGCTTGGGGGGGAGCGGGGATTGAAGGTTTCTCTTAGATTCCACAAGCACACGACCAAGGGGAGAAAGCGACGGACTGGACTTCATCAAAATTAAAACCTGATGCCAGCAAGAGTGAGACCAAACTCCCCACCCTGAGGGCAGCGATGTGTGAATAGCCTGAGGGGGGCCTGGGGGAGCACGAGGGACTCCACGTTCCAGTGCGTGAAGAGCAAGCCTGCTCACGGGACCCAGCGGGCACAGGGTGGGATGGGGGGGTGTCAGTCACCCCTGTTGGGGTCCATGCATCTAGGACAGGCTGGAAAAGTCATGGCTTGGGTGCCTGCCTGCACAGCACAGGGCTTACAGGGGAGCGGGGGTCCCGGGGGAGATGCCTGAGTTCCGACTGCAGCCTCCTTCCCTGGACGGGGGCAGCTGGGTGGCCGCTCTCACCCCGTGGGGCTGTGGAAGGGCTGTAGGAGCTGCTCACGGTCATCGCATGGGGGGTCAGGGTGTTGTGGACCCCAGCCCGGGAGGCCTGTGCCCCCACCCGGACCCACAGGCCCCACTGTGGCCCGCGGGGAGCAGGGATCAGCTGTCACTCACCCATGACCTGTCGCTGTGTGAGTGCCTCCTCTTTATGCACTGGGGTACTGGGGAGAGTGGGAGGGTGGGGGTACTGGGGAGAGTGGGAGTACTGGGGTACTGGGGAGAGGGAGGGTTGGGGTACTGGGGAGAGTGGGAGGGTTGGGGGTACTGGGGAGAGTGGGAGGGTTGGGGTACTGAGGAGAGACGAGTACTGGGCTACTGGGGAGAGCAGGAGAGTCAGGTCGCTGTGAGCCAGATCCGGAGCACAAGGGCCTCGGACGGTCTGCGGACGCAGAGTTGGCACCAGGCAGCAAGGTGGAACCCGGGAGCACCACAGTTCCGCCCAGAGTGGGGTCCCGCAGCATCACTGTGGGCAGGCGGGGTCCAATCAGCACTTAGCCCTTCACCTTGAAGGCCGAGGGTCCCGGGGGAGGGTCCTGTCCCCACGCTGGGCGGGAAGGGGAGGCAGGCACCCTCCCACATCCTCAGTTCCCATCCTCGGGCCCTGCAGGCCTCCCACCATTCTAGGCAGACTGGAGGTCACAGATGTCCCCCCGACCCCCAGAGTTCACAGCATGGGGTCGCACTTAACATTTGAGGGGCTCCTGGGTGGTTCAGTCGGTTCCACGTCGACTCTTTAGTTTGGCTCAGGTCAGGATCTCGAGGTTGTGGCGTGGAGCCTCGCGTGGGGCTCGGGCTCCGTTGGCTGAGGAATCCGCTCCAGGTTTCCCCTCTCCCTCCGCCCCTCCCCACTGCACCCTCTCTCAAGTAAATCTTCTAAAAATTAACATGAAGACACGTGAGCATCTTTATCCCCTCTGCAGAGGTGCCTTCGTGTGTGTAATGACCTTTCACGGACCCACCGGGAGTCCTACCAGAAACCCCTTTTCCTTGATATTTATTGAAGTACAGTCAACACACAATGTGACAGTAGTTTCAGGGCTACAACCAGTGACTTGACAATTCTGTGCCTTACTCAGCTCCCTCCACAAGAAGCGGTGTCACCATCTGTCCCCGTACATAGTTGTCACAACAGTACTGACTCTATTCCCTAGTCTGTATTTTCTAAATTTCTGTGACTTATTTTATTTACGAACCAGACGCTTATAGCTGTTACTATTGTTCATCTATGTCGCCCGTGTCCTACCCACGGCCCCTCTGTCCATCAGTCAGCAGGATCCATCACATTAAGCAGAGAAAGGACATGGGGCAGCCCCGGGTGGTTCAGCGGTTTAGCGCCTGTCTTCAGCCCAGGGCGTGATCCTGGAGTTCCGGGATCGAGTCCCACGTCGGGTTCCCTACATGGAGCCGCCTTCTCCCTCTGCCAGTGTCTCTGCATTTCTCTCTCTGTCTCTCTGTGTCTCTTAAGGATATATAAATAAAATCATAAAAAAAAGAAAAACGAAAAAAAAAAAGAAAAACGAGAGAAAGGACAAAAAGCATACGATCCTCTCAAGAGTTGCAGAAAAAACATTTGACAAAATACAACATCAAAAGCATAGTGGGTTTTGAGGAAATGTCTATCAACAGAATAAAGGCCACTAGGAAGGCCCGCAGCTGACATCATCTTCAAGGGTGAAAACCTGAAATCGTCTCCCCTAAGAGCAGGAACAAGCCAAGGAGGTCCCCTCTCAGCACTGGAAGTCCTAATGTAGTCAACAGACAGGAAACAGCAAAGGTTTCACACCTGGAAGGGGGACGTCACACTGTCCCTATTTGCTGAAGACGCGGTACTAGAAACAGGAAACCCAAGAGCCCACACCCAAACCTGTTAGAACTAATGATTGAATTCAGTAAATTCACGGGACACCAACTGAACCTACAGAGCTCAGTAGCCTTGCTGTGTCCCGATAATGAGCACTCAGGAAGGAAATGAAGGACGTGACTCCCTTCTCAGGAGCATCACAGAGAATAAATAATGAGACTGAACCAAAGGAGCACAAGACTTGTGCCCTGAGCCATACCAGGCTCTGGGAGGTCGTCCTGGGCTCATGGGGTGGAAGCCTCATCTTGTGAAAATGTCCGCAGTTCCTGAAGCCACCCTCGGTTTCAATGTCATTCCTATCAAAATCATGGTGGTAGATCCTAGAAATAGGAAAAAAAAAACCAACCCTAACATCCGTCAGCCCCCACAAATGACCCCGGACAGCAAATCAGTATTGGAGAAGCAGGACAGAGTGGGACGCAGCACTTTCCTATTTCAAATGATGTCACAGAGACACAGGATAAAGCAGTGCGGTTCTCGGACCCCTGGCTGGCTCTGTCGGTTAAGCATCCGACTCCTGACCTCACCTCCGGTCCTGATCTCGGGGTCGTGAGTTCTAGCCCTGGGCTGGGCCATGGACGAGGCGTGGCGCCTACTTAGACCCACAGGGGGTGGTTCCAGCATAAGCTGAAGGAGCAGAACAGAGAGTCCAGAAGGAAATGTGCTCTGATACAACTGATTTTTTTAACTTAATTTAATTTAAACCCAATTAATTACCGTATAGTGTATTATACTTTCAGAGGTAGAATTCAGGGATTCACCAGTTGGAGAGAATAGCAGTGCTCATGACATCACCTGCCCTTCTTCGTGCCCGTCCCCCGTTAACCCCTCCCCCCTCCCCTCCATCGACCTTCAGTTTGTTTCCTATCATTAAGAGTCTGTATTTCCTGCATCTGTTTTCATCTTATTTGTTTTTCCTTCCCTTCACAGTAGTTCATCTGCTTTGCTTCTTTAATTCCACCTATGAATGACACCACACGGTCATTCTCTTTCCCGACTGACTTACTTCACTTAACATGATCCCTCTAGTTCTATCCGCGTCATTGCAAATGGCAAGATTTCCTTCTCTTTGATAGCTGAGTACCGTTCCTCTCTCTACGACCATCATCTATCTCCCATCCTCTTTATCCATCATCTGTCTGAAGGCACCGAGGCTCCTCCCACAGTGTGGCTACTGTGGACCCGGCTGCTGTAGACATTGGGGCGCAGGTGTCCCAGCGTTTCATTGCATCTGTATCTTCGGAGTGAGCTCCAGGCCGTGCACCTGCCGGTCGCAGGGCAGGTCTATCGGTAACTTCCTGAGGAGCCTCCTGACTGTTTCCAGGGCGGCTGCACCAGCCCGCGGTCCCGCCCACAGTGGAAGAGGGTTGAGTGAGTCTCGGCGGACTTGGTAAAAGTCTGGTCCACATTTCATTTCGCATCCTGTGTGTTCCAATTCATTGTCCTTAAGTATTTCTGGGGAAGCCGGGTGTTGGGCTCCATTTCAGCGCGACGTTTGTGAACCTCCTAGGTCTCAGCTGGAGCCTGGAAGGAGGCAGGTCCGGCCCTGGGCGTGGGGACGCCGCCTCCTGCACGGCTTCCTTCAGCTCCTGAGCGTCCCGCAGGGGGCGCCCGAACCGAGGCCCGGGTCAAGGGCACATGTGCGCAGTAGGCCTCGTCCGCCAGCAGTAACAGGAGCCCCTCTGCGCTCTGGAGGCCTGAGGAGGACGTGGGGCCGCGTCCACGCTGACAGGAGCCCCGGCCTCCTCAGTACCCGCGGGTAGGCTTCAGGACCATGTGGGGCTGCCTCCACGGTGACAGGAGCCCTGGCCTCCTCAGGACTCGCAGTGAGGCTTCCAGAGGATGTGGAGCCCCGTCCTCGCTGACAGGAGCCTGGTCTCCTCAAGACCCGCAGTGAGACTTCAGGAAGATGTGGGGCCGCGTCCTCGCTGACAGGAGCCCCAGCCTCCTTAGGACCCACGGTGAGTTTTCGGGATGACGTGGGGCCGCGTCCACGCTGACAGGAGCCCCAGCCTCCTCAGGACCTGCGGTGAGTCTTCGGGATGACGTGGGGCCGCGTCTACGCTGACAGGAGCCCCGGCCTTCTCAGGACCCGCAGGTAGGCTTCAGTCCCATGTGGGGCCGCATCCATGGTGACAGGAGCCTGGCCTCCTCAGAACCCGCGGGGAGGCTTCTGGAGGATGTGAGGCATAATCCACAGTGACAGGACCCCTCTCGTCCTCAGGACCCATTGTCTATGACTCAGGAACACATGGGGCCACGTCCGCCATGATAGGAGTCCGGCTTCCTCAGGACCCGCTGAAGGACCCTGGAGGCGCTGTTCAGAGT